>NC_136551.1:3165027-3765027 GCF_910591455.1 Pholis gunnellus
GATCGACGCACCAGCAGATCCCCCTCCTCCGACCACGAGACGGCTTACACTGCAAGTATAGAGTTTGCGGCAAAGGGATGTGAGGCGCTTGTGGTACTTCTGCTTTATCAGATTGTTGTCGCGCAACCAAGCTGCTGTAGTTACAGTAAGAAGCAGATATGCGATGCAACCCACGAAAAGACCTTTCCATACCTGTTTACGCTTGAAGAAGCCCTTCTTGTCACAGTTGGGGATGTACAGAGAGAGAGCCAAGACCCTGGAAGTGTCCTTCATGCTCTGAATGAGATTATCCAGTCTTCTCCCACAGGGGCCCTGAACACACACACACACACACACACACGTGAGTGTTTGCATGGTCACAATGTGTGTTTAAAATAATAGTTCAAAATGGCCCAGAAATAAAAAGGAAGGAGGCGGCAAAATACCTCCACTAATGAGGACTTTAGTCATTTGTTCACACCTTTTTGGCTTCTGTGAAAGAGGCCTGCAGGGCATCATGGCTGCTTTGTCAGAACTGGTTTCTTATAATGATTCCCCTGTGAGCTGAGTTTATAATATACACTTCACTTACGAACTCAGGCTCCAGTTTATCCAGGCTGAGCGGGGAGAAGTTCAGGCTGCTGGCGGGTCCCAGCCGGGCCAGCTGCTTCTTGCGGTCTTTGGCCTGCTTCATGGCATGGGCCTTCCGGCTGCCGATGTGGTCCCTTCCATACAAAGGCGCCTTGGTTTGGGGCTGCATGGACTCTGGGACGGGTAGCACTGCGTCATCGTGGGATTCTCCCATCTGATATGGGGCAAAGACTCATCATTATGATGCATGTTTGAGGTTTATTAAAAAGGTGCCTTATGAGGTTTTCTTGGAAACAGCAACTCATAAATCATCAAAATAAACTGCATGTACCCCTGAAGCCTTACAGGAGTGTTAAATGCATTTCCTCCGTCACAAAACATTTGCAAAGCTGATGGTTTGAATATTTTGAACACTGGATTGTTTGCATTCATCAGCAGCTTTACTTTTTGGTCTTTTTTTCTGGCGCTTCGCTGAAGTTCTTGGCGCGTCATATAGCTTGCATGCAATTCCATGACTGTGTACCGTATCGCATGCATGGTCGTGCATGTGCATATGCTGTACGTGGCGCTACAAGTGTTCCAATTAAAGAAGTAGAGCTAAACTCGCGGGGGCAATAGACAGCAAAGTCCAATTTAGTAATGTCACAATACGACGTGACGATTCCACTGCACCAGCTGAATGCTTATTTTGCAGAAAGTGGCTACTGGCCAGTTGCAGATTGGAAGTGTTGACATACAGAACAACACAGCCTACATTTATGGCAAGACAGGTTGCCAGTTTGGGGTATATGTAGACCAGGGGTTTTAAAACTTTTATAGCCGGTGACCTAAATGAGATATTTAGTCTCACCCTGGCACCCAGACCTATGAAAACATGCTATTACACTTGTCATGTGGCAAGCCACCAGAAACAGCCGCAGCCCATTTTGGGTCCCAACCCCCACAGGAACCCTCATGTACATCGGATCTTTCATCCGTGCAAAAATACAGCCCTTTGCTACATTTCGGGGAGTCGCACACAGTCGCTCAGGCCTCAGCGCTCGCCCCTCTCCCTCGTCCCCACCCTCCATTCACACGACCGCAGCGGCTGTGTCGAGGCCAGAGTGAGTGGCTGTGGCTTTCTTTCCCAAAAGCCCTTTAAACTTGATATTCCCCTTCAGTTATAGCTATAGCATTAGCCTTGTATGTGTCCTAAGCCACAGCTGGCCCGTTTCCACTGCTGTGTCACGCACTTGTTTCCGTTTCATTTTGGCAGATTGCAAATTCTGCTTTTTAAACCCCCCCCCCCCCGTTCCTGCACTGGCGTGATCGCTAAGCTACTAAACTAACTGGGCGGTGAAACAAGGTCATCGCCACGTTGCAAGTGACGCCTTAAAAACCTGCCGAGCCCCCCCCCCCCCCTCCCCAGCAATGATGATGAAGATGATGTCATCCATCCACATGCAAGAGATTCCCCCATCCTCCAGTTTCCTGCTGACACAGTTCTTTCTTTTTTCTTCCTCCAGAGAAAGCTGAGGCAGATAAGCAGCGAGCGTAAACCCAATCAAGTCCTCACTTGCTAATCCTCGGGTTTGTCTAATCTGACCTGCGCTGACTGATCGCATCTTTCGCTTCTTCTTTGTTCCTCTCCCTTTTCTTCGTGTTTGAATTGTGAGACGTGGGGATCCTGCAGAGCCGTAATCCTGCAGGTGGAAGTGACAGAAAACTCATTCCTTCCTTTCTTTACTCTCGACAAGGACTTTTTTTCTTCCTCGCTTCATGTGTGGAAACTAACATGAAATCTGTCCCGATAATGTTGCAGAAGAAGAACTTGAGCTTCACGGTTCACACACAACTACTGTTTTCTTCAGCTTTCATCCAGGTTTGAATGACAACGTGTGTCATTGCATTATAATTGTGCCACAAATGCACACATGCATAGTGGTGCATTAATGGAAGGATGTGTTAAAACATACTGTGTAACGTTTTTGGAGACTGGCTCTACATTTTATGAATGCACAGCATGTATGCGGACACACTTGTCGCTCTTCTCTTGTCTATGAAATGTAATTTGTGTACGAGGTGTGTATTTATCAGTGTGCATATGGGTTTTGTTTAATTTATGTGTTGAGAAAGCGCCCAGCGGGAGATGTGGAGTTAATGGAGAAGCTGGCTGACGGGCGGACAGATGGGGGATCAGTAACCCACGCTCAGCCTGCATTCTGCTGAATCACTGCACAGCCTGGGCATGCCTGCAGCGCCGAGATGTAGAGAGGGGAGGGGGGGAGGGGAGCAGCGGATAGTGTGGGAAAGGGTGGAAAAGGGAAGGGGAGATGAATAGAAGATTGGAGTTTTTGCAGGTTTTTTTAATTAAACAACAATTTCTCAGATGCAGAGCTGCTCTGAATGATCTTACTCTGCTGGAGTGAATGCAGCCAAAGATTTAACAGGAAATGATCAAATAAAAATATAAATGGACTGAAACTAGGCAGATTTGAATGAAACATTTGTATGACAGTATTTCAGTGTTTCCATCCTTTCTTATCTTAGCAAGATCAACTGCGGCTCCTTGGCTGAAGTTGAACACAGCCAAGGAGGTTATTTATGTCCAGAGTAGCTTTACCCTGAACCAAAACTCCAATCTGCAGCAAAGTAAAGCTTAACACAGAACGGGTGAAACTGGGGATGGGGTGGGGGAGGGGGGGGGGAAGAATAGGGTGTAAAAGATGAAGAGGGACAGTAGCCAGGCAGGGAAAGAGGAGAAGAGGCAGTGTGGTGGGAGAGAATAGAGAGACGGAGACAAAAAGGTGGGTTAGGTGTGGGAAAAAAAATAAACAGGTGGTGGATGTAGAAAAAGTAGAGGTGTGCGGGGCAACTGACAAAAGAATGGCTACAAGACAAAAAGGTAAGAGAAAAGAAACTGTTGAGTAAGGGAAGAGGGCAAAATCTGTTTTCACACCTTGAAGAGAGTTGGTGCAACATTTCCCACAAAGCGCAGACACAGTGACTGTCCCTGAACTGCCATTTAAAGGAGCCAAAAAGGAGTCTCGCCGAGCACCACCTGTAATCTTCTCCCTTGTTTTATGTCGGCTGGGGGCCCCGAGGCGACGGGCCACTCACACGAAACCTACTGATTTATGGCTCGCAGCCCCACAAGGTCTATTCAAACCAAGATGACAGGTCGATCGAAGCTCGGCACCCATTGTTGACAGAGTTCACAGGGTCAAGGCGCACGGGGGCTTTTGAGTCGTGTGCCTCGGTAATGACAGGTGTCAGCCCGTCTTGAAGAGGGCTGTGAGTTGACACCCATCAGCCTCGCTGGCTCCCAAAGAGTTAGGGGAGGGCTCACTTCACCCTCTTTTCTTTTGTCTCCCCCAACTTTAGAGGAAGACAAAAAGCAAACTCATGCATATTGGAGTAATGTTTTAAGACAGGGAGGGGAATAGTGAAAGGTTTTTTTTTGGACTGGTGATTCCAGTCTGGAGGTCGTTTTTTTTAAATTCACCACTTCATCACTGGCCCACTCTGTGTGTCACTTGAGTGCTTCATTAAAATTCCTGCATTAACAAGAGAGGAGAAGCATCTCCATCCAGCTGTTTGCTATTTCTTTGCACCAGAGCCTTTTAGATCAGCGGTTGATGACACACTTTGTGCAACAGAAACACCAGCAGAGCTGACACAAAGTTAACCAAGTAGAGCACTGCACATTTATTGTTGGAATATACTTTAAAGCTTTATAGTGGAATGAGGGGAGGAGGAGGAGGAGGAGGAGAGAAGGTTTACACTAACTATAATGATTAAAACATGCATGCGATCTGAATCAGTCAATCTCTCCACAGGCCTACCTTTCAACGGATGCATCAGTTTATACAACTTCTCGTTCCTGCATACGCCCCGGCCGTGCAGGAGCGCGTGCAGCGGCTTCTCCTCGCCGTTCTTGGGCAGGCAGCGAAGCCCGCGCGTGCACGGCCCGGTGTACACGCCGCACGGCTGGCCCTCTTCGAGCGCGCACGTCAGGCAGCAACCGCAGCCGGGCTCCTTCACCAGCTGACAGCCCACCGGCACCGGCGGACACATGGACTGGGCCTTCTGGTCGCACGGCTGGCACGGCACGTACGACGAGCCGCAGCCGGTAATGCTGAGCAGGGGGAGCACGAGGAAGGAAACGCTCAACAGCATGGCGCGCTTCTTGTCTGAACTGCAGGCTGTTTGATTGAAACCGCAACGGGTATCAACTATATCTTGTGCTGAATCCTTTTTTTTTGGAGTCCAAAGGAGGAGGGGGGTGTTGCATCCACAGGTGCCTTGCGCGCTCAAGTCCCAAAATATCAGCGCATCCAATGCTCGCAATCCACAAAGACAGTCACTCTGCTGCTTCCCCTGCGCGGTCCCTCAACCCTGCAGTCGCAAATGAATTCAAAAAAAGAGACCAAAATATCCAGTCACCACGGATCTCTTTCCTTCAGCGATGGTGCCGTTTTTACGCGCGAGCTGATTGTCTCCAAATGAGAGATGGAAAGCCTGATTCCAACTGTCGCTCCCTCTGTAGGTTATTTAACCCGCACGGGTTGAGAGCAAAATGTATAATCTGTGTCTTTGAGCTTGCCTTTTAAAAAAAAGAAACATCCAGAGGCGAAGCCTACAACGATGGGTATGTCAAACAACGTTTGGAGGGGGAGGCGCACTTGTCAACTCCGTGCGCTGCGATGCTGATTTCACAGGGCGGGTGCTGGCATGCCTCCAGATCTGCCAGATACGAGGCGATGCTCCTGAAGGCGACTGAATAAGAACTAGTCTCTCGCTGCAGAGGGGCCATTTAGTATCCCCAGGCTCGAAGACAGCGCGTGTATTCTTAGTTCAGTTGTTTCTTGCTGAAGAAGAAGGCAGATCACTTCTTCCAAGGTCACTTCAACCAAGAATATTCTGGAAACTCAATTTAAAATCGCTGATGAGGTCGTTTGAATTGCAGCCAATGAGCTCCCACATCATGCTGCTGGGTTTAGGAGAGGAAAGGAAAGTAGTTTTAGTGTTTACAGACCTCTTGTATATAAAACTGGTGCCATTACTGCAAGCACGGAGAGAGACAGAACAACTTGGCAGGAAAAAAAGAAAAAGTGACCTTATGCAACAGAATTCATGTCACATGCAAAGTGTTTTCTTTTGTTTGAAGAAAAATAATTTAGGGTTAACAAAACGGTGCGACTCGTTAAGACCGAGATTGAAGGTGAATAGATTTGTTTGTAAGCTTTTGTGGAGCACATTTCCATGGAGAGATTATGACTGACAACATATTTATTGGTCGTGTGTTACTGGTCCCTTAATGCTCACTTCCTGCTCTTACTCAGACTGACGTTTCCAACAGGGAGGAGGGTTTTTAGTTTAAACTGTACATTAATGATTCATACAACAGTTACAGTTTTATACTTGACCCCTAATCTTAGTGTTCAGATTTGGGGTTGGTCTCCATCTCTGCTACTTTCACTGGAAATCCCAGATCCTGATCTCCATCAAAATCTAAATACTTGTTCGACATAAGCTCCATGGAAAATGCAATTAGAGTATTCAGATACTCATGTTCCACTGTTCACTGTTCCCATGTGCAGCTACGAGATGGATACATAATCCCCTCAACCCTAACATGTGTCATTTTCCTCTCTCCTTGTTTATATCAGAAATCTTATCACGGCACTAAACCAAATGCAAAACATTCAAAGTTAAGGGTGGGTTCCTGCTTGTAAAACCAGAACGCTTTTATAAATCCCCACAGATATCTTCGGGGTTTCTCTCCTTTGCCAAAGTTCTGTTGCTTTAAATATTTGTGCGATGCTGTCTTATCCATAACAAATGTATTCTCCAATGATCTGCACAATGAATGTAAAAAGGTCCAGAACCGCACTCGGACCGACCTTCTTTTATGACTCAGCGAGGTCAGTGTCCAGTGAGATAAGTGGTCAGCTCTCATGGATTGTAACAAAATGCTCATAATTCACTTGGTGTTTTGGCAGATACCAATATGTATCTTAGAAGATCTGCACGTCTTTGTTTTTACTATGCAGAGTCCAAGAGGAGTTCATTTAATGCTTTTGACCCTGGTCATCTTCTTGGAAAAGTGTATACTTCCTTGATTATTTGGTTTAATGTGCCTCTTTGTTTACATCCTGTTATTCTTCTTCTTGGTTTTGCACTTTAAGTGGAGTTTTTCGTGCCCCGTGATGGGACAACTCCAACGTCAGTCAGTACTGAAACTGACCTTGAAAGACCCACACTGATCAAAGCCTCTATTTCTTTGCTGTGTCGAGTTTCACTTCCTCTCTCACCCTTCCCCCATTCGCGAAACTTTTGTCGGCAAACTCTTTTTAGATCATCCGACCCCTGTTTGCCGTTTCCCTTGACCTTCGCGCCGCATCGGGTGTCAGCTGACGTCACAGGTGCCGGAAAGGTCAGCTCAGCGTCGCCCACGCACCCCTTTCATTTCCCTCGCCTACCTGTCCGGATCTGAAGAAAGAGCGCCATTCACATTGTAAACCTGTGCGACACATCCGTCTCTCACAGGTTCCAACAAAAAACAACAACAACCTCCCTTTCAAACATCGTCCTGAGATTCTCTATGGTTCATAAATTGGTGAGTTATTACCCAGTGGCATATTGGCAATGCTGGTGTTTTTACACTTGTTTTGTTTTTTGCAAATGTGAGACAAGGAGGAGCTGTGCTCCAAGGGCAGCTAGGGTTCATAAACCCCGACGCTACGTTCTGCTAAGGTTGGGTTTCCTGTGTAGTTTGGGTCTGAGTCAGTTGGTGTATATGGGCCATATGATGCGCAGCTGGTGGATGTAGCTGTACTCCACAGAGGGGAATGGTTCGAGCTTTCCCTGGAAATTAAACCCAGGATTAAATGGGAGGGTTTAATGCTTTGGGTGTCTATTTTAACGACGTCTAAAAAGCTCCTTTAGCAACACGCTAGCTGTTTGGGGTGTCACGGTACACAAATTCCACGGTTTGGTCCGTTTAACTTCGGCTAAGTATTGTTGGCGCACAGTTTGCGTCTGTTCCACCGCTCTCATCCCAGCGTTACCATAACACTCCCAAAAGTCTCTTTCAAAGCCTCTTTTCCTTTTCTCCCACTGACGACTCTCGCGGTACGAGCAACGCATCAACACCTAGTATGGGTCATGGTTCTTTGACGCGTTGACGTGTGAACTTTGAACTTTAACTTTTAAAGGGACAGTGTACAGCATTTTAGGGGATCTATTAATCTCCATCTCCTAAATAGGCAATGTGGTGAGAAATGTTTCTCAAACACTGCACTTGACAGTGAATCTTGTTAGCAACATGGACTTACTGTTCATCACAGGACATTACAGAAACCTAATGTCCTGTGATCAGGTTCAGGTCTCCTCCTTCAGGTTTTGTGTCCTCGGTGATTTGCGACACAGCTACTGAAGCTGACTGAAAGCTGATCTTTGACCTCCCTCTGAAAACAAGCCTATACAACAGCCTCTTAACTCTCTCTGTTTCCCTGAAGCTTAACCGTTGCCTGTGTTTTCTTTTGTGACTGGAGTTGAA
This sequence comes from Pholis gunnellus, assembly GCF_910591455.1. NCBI lineage: Eukaryota > Metazoa > Chordata > Actinopteri > Perciformes > Pholidae > Pholis > Pholis gunnellus. Next base: position 3,173,141 of record NC_136551.1, read on the forward strand.
GCACAAAGTGCAGGTCAATCTTTAAAAAAATCTAAACACAAATGGACGTTTTAGATCAGAAAAAGTGATGCATTGTTTAATAATATGGAAGTAAGAATGTTCTGAAAGATGTTTAACTTTTATCTGAGACAAGAGCTTTCACAGTGGATTCTCAAGAGGTTTGAGAGGTACTTTTCAGATCACAAGCTCCTGTGAGCGTTCAAATCATCCATCTTTTGCCCCTCTCATGTACGATTCCCTACTTTTTCTCCACCATTGTTCGTCTGCCTCTTTGTGTTCATATCCTGACCTACTTTACCCGTTGGAAGACACTGAAGCTTGTTCTGGAAGAGATAATGGAGTCAACTTGAGGAAATGATCAAAAGCGGAGAAAAGGAGCAACCTCAGCACAAAACGGTCAGGAGCGGCGATACAATCCATGGGATCCAGCGCTCCAGTGTCGCGTTTCTCTCCAGCCCCGGAACCTCGGGCTAACCTGCTGCAAAGTGTGCCAGACGATGAAATAATCCCTGTGAAAGTGATATCTTGAAAAGCCATGTGCAGCAAGACGTTTTCTTGGAAGTGGTATTTGTTTGTGCCTCCGACTTCTCAGTCAGGAGGCAAATAATCATCTTTATTTACATGCGTCAATGTTTATTATTGTTGGGCATCATTGATCATTTGTGTCTAATTGTTTTGTCACTATTTTCCATCCCAAACCCTTCTGACTGCCAAATACTACCAAGTTAGCTTAGCTAAATAGCATAGCGGACTTTCCCAGTAGAATATGTGCTCTTCTAAGAACATGAACACCATTTGGCACTTAAAAAAAAACTGATTCTTTTACAGCTGAAACTTTTACGTAAAAAAGTAACATGTAATGAAAAATATTTGACTTTATTTGACTGTAAAAAAAATGGCATAAGATGAAAAAGCATAAGATGAAGTATGGTGGATTGGAGCAACATCTGTTTTGATGCAAGTGATTCATATTTGATCCATATTCTTTCAGAAAGAATGAAGCCAAGAAGCAGTTGAAGGACGTTGAGCTGGTATCTGCAGCATGTGGAGGTTTGATCATAACATTTCTCATCTAGTCTGCTATGGGTTGGACGACGTCTGCAGCCGGGATGAAGAATGTGCGGTTTACTTTCCCGAGAATAGATAGAAAAGTGATTTACATTCGGTCTGTATGAAGTTTAATCTAAATCTAATGCGATAACCCACAGTGGAGTTTTACTGTGGGTTGTCTTGAAGCTGCTGCTAGTTATCACTCCAACTGTACAGCAGCTTGATGTGGATCGGCAGATGACTCGTTTGTGTGACTGATGTGCACCATATGACACAGTCAGAGCTTACTGTAAGCGACAAAGCCAAGTAAACCGCTGGAAATGTGCTGACGCAGCACGCGTCGCCCTCCCCCATACACAAAGAAAGAGTCAGTTCCCAGAATACTGTAAGCACTTGATTTTCAGAAACAATTAGGGGAGTCTAAACTGGGGCTGAAACGCCAAGCAATGCAATCGCGTCTGTGTTTTGACCTACAGGTGGAGCTCATGGGGGTCGACCCCTGTATGTTTCCCACAAGGCATGCTGGGAAGAAAGTTAGACTAACGAATAAGATATACTGTATTTCTTAAGCATGCCTAATAGCTCTTTAAGCACAACAAACTCACACATTTGTATGAATAATTTTGTCACATGATGTATTTCATGTTGCTGCCATCAGCTGCAGTGGTTGTTTGGAATAAATAGATGAAGAACTGGGTAAAGAGCATGAGCAGTGATCAACGCCGCCTTCAGAGAGTTAATCAAGGGAAAGTCCCCGGAAAAACACATGTCCGGGTCATGGCCACACTGTCAGATTTCCACTCAACATGTGGGAAGTGAAGTGCAGCGATACCACATCAATGGCTGCACAGCATCAATGACGGTATCTTGAATCAGAAAAACAACAACAACATAATGTGTTGTTGACAGGCTGCAGTAAAGAAAACAAATCTTGTGCCAATCCATATTTGTTTTGGCCGAAAACGGTCTTTTACTGTAAACTGCATGGCTGCGGTTGCTCTGATTCACAAACTTGTGAAGATGACAGTGCACTTGTATTTCCATGACACAGCAACTGCAGTCCCCGACACCAAATTACACATCGGTCAGTTTGGGAAATGTAAACCGCAAATCAGCAGGGTGCTGTGATCTGCATGCAAAACTATAGCGCAAAGGTAAGAGGAGGAAAAACCGGCGTTTGAAGGGAGCTGCAGGCTGCAGGGTTCAGTGAAGGAGGAGGTTAGAGGAAGCAGTACGTGAGATGGCAGATAGGCTAAAACCATGTCAGCACATCTGTGTGGCCCTGGCAAATGTGGATTGGACAAAGACAGATCATTGCATCCAGATGTTGGAAAAGATTTTGGTGCGTCTGTGCCACGGTGATTCTATTCGAAGAAACAAGTGCTTTTTTTCGACGAATTCGTGGAACCTGTATATTTAAATCTGTCTGCAAATCATCTGTCTTTCGTAAAGTGAGCTGTATTTAAATCACCTGCAGTGAAGACAAATTGTGTCAGGTGGTCTTTCTCTCAGAGGGAACTCGGATTTGATCCCGAACGAGTATGCGGCGAGGACATCTACATCAACCTTTAACTCTCACACTCCAGGGCAGGCCCTAATGTAGCACCTGCAAAGCATGATGTGGGAAACCATCAAAACATTTCTTGGAAAACAGGATTTTGGCATCCTCCTTTCAAGTTAACGGTCGTTTGAAAATGCTTTCTCAGAATTTGCGGTTTCTTCTCGTCTGCAGCGTGGCATGCAGAACATCTCCCAAGAAAATATGGCTGAATTTGGCAAGAGAGCGGCTCTCCGAGGAATCGTGTTGATTTACTGCTCCGAGGCTTCAGCCCTTGTTGTGGGCCCAAGCAGTTTGAACTTGCGGTCACCCTGTCCTCCGCTTTGTTGCTTTCCCACTGGCGTGATGGTTAGCTTCTTTCTAAAGGGTCTTTCCCAGAATGAGCCCCACTGCGGTGTTCCAGGTCAGAGTGATTTGGAGAAGCTAAACTAAGTCCTCCTGGCCTCGCTCGTGCATCGCTTGTGTCTGTGAAGTGCCAGAGAAGCGTTTCCTCCAGTAAACGTCCTCTTTTAAGGGCACAAACGAAAGCAGCCGTTTGACAGATAACATGGAAGATGAAAGAGACACGCGCTGGCCGACTGGCTGGCCTCATGCTCTTTCAGGGATCTTTGTGTGAGTGCTTGTTTTTGTGTGAGCTGCAGCCTGGTAATGCCAGTGACCAATATATCTGCTGGGATCCTCTCAGGGCTCATTCATTTGGATTCTTAATGATTCAAAATGATCGTGTGCGGCACAAAGCGACTCGGCACAGCCGCAACATCTTGACTCTGTGTCCTGTGTGACATTTTGTTTATTATGCCGCCCAGCAGACAAGCTTTCATGTTCCGCTGCCTCCTATAAAGTGATCAGCCAATCCTCCCCAGGTGTGTAGAGGAGGTACTACTAACTAGCATGATATCAATTAACACCAAATAAAATGAGTTCTTGATCCTTAAGGAGCTAGATGTGAATCAATTTAACAGTCTTAATGCTTTGTATATGTAGGGTTTGATGTTGCTGCGCGTTAACGTTGTAACCATGTGCGGGGTGTTTATTTGAATATGGACCCCGGGAAGAGCAGTTATTGCCAAGGCAACGTCTCATGGGGATCCCAATAAACAATAAACAATGAAGCTCCTTCCAGCCTCGATCTTTGAACCCGTCCCAACCACAAATAACCAGAGGCTGTGTCTTCACAATGAAGGACTTTGTGCCCCTCATTCAGCGCAATAAAGCAACTGTGTAATCGGGTTAATCAGGTTGGTTCCTGTCTCTATTAAACCAAGTAATTTTGTTCGCAATAGTTAAATCATTCCATGAAATCTGCTGACGAAGGGGAACGCTCACACGGTTCACTGCAACCTTCAATCAAGTAGTAAATGTGTCAGGTTTGAATGCTCATAAAGCAACACCCCTAATTTAGTCTAGTTTGGCTATATCATGGCTTTATATAGGGGGCATATCCTTCATCTCGACTCAAAGAAAAGAATGTGTCAAACTGAAAAGCGTGCTTTGGGGGCAGATGCGAAAGGAAGCTCTGTGCCATGACATACCCATGTCCACACTTTGTTTCTTTACACAAAGGCATGCTTCTCCAAATTCAGCAGGCTAGCATTGAATCTCTAAAGTATTGCAGTAGAGCCCAGTCGCCAGGAAGAACTGTTGGCATTGGGCGTTTCTGCAAAACCAGGGATTCGTTGAATGTCTCATTCGTTCAGAGCAAGTGACGTACTTTTACTGAAAGTTACGTGGTACGAGTGCTGCAGAGATCATTGCAGAAAGTACACTTTATGATACTTAACGTTTACGATACTTAGCGTTTAAGATAGTCTTCACTTTTTAAGTGTGAATGCAATCGGCAGAAGATAATGCCGACTCATTTCCGGGTTTTAGGACTGATTCATGTAGAACGAGAGTGCTGGATTGGTGGGAGCGGTGGTGGATGGGTCAAGCAAACACATGTGAAACGTATTTAGGAAACACGCTTTCGCTTCAGAAATGTCGATGTTCAACGTATCCGTGGTTTGCAGTCTTTCTTTTACTGTGTTGGCTAGTTTTTCATTATTTTAAGAAGATAAAGTGCTCAAAACTCATAAATGTTACATCAACTCTTCTGTGGGCTTGTAAAAACAGTGGTTTTTACACCCTCAGAGGTTAATTATCCTCAACAGTTTTACCCAGCGTATAATGATGTGTCAGTGTGTGGAGAATCTGCGGTGAGAGTAGGGTTTTATTTTATGACCCTGACACAGTTTGCATCAGGTTAGACATTTCAGGACAGCCTTTGTCAGCGTCCTTGGGGATCCTGCATGTCATGGCGGTGTGAGAGGCCAAGGAGACCAGCATGATGAGGGGACGAGAGAAAGAGGTTTCCGTGAGCGTTGCAGATTCCTATCAGAGGTGCTGAGCTTGTCAGTTCCGCATTTTTGGATGCCGAGATACCGAGAGATAGTTCACCGATGAGAGTCATGGAAATGTGCATGATGTCTCCTGCAAGAAAAAAAACCTAAACAAACAAAAGCTACCCGTCTCTTCTCTTTCTGGTTTTGAGTAATCAGTGTGCCTCCCCCCCCCCCCCCCCCCCCCCCCCCCTTGAAATCTGTCAAGTATCAGATACGTGCAGTGCTTCCAAAAGTCAGCTGGATTGAAGCTCTTGTTTGGGGATCTGTGAGCCGCCGCCAGAGCCGTGTCTCTTTGCAAGACATGCGATACGGCAACAGGAGGGCATTGTCGGGCTCGACTGAGTCAGGGGGTGTTCTGTTTTGTAGACAGAAACTCTCGAACAGCGAGTGAGCGCACACACTCGCCGGTGAATGAGAGACACACTGTCGTCTTGTGTTTCAAGTGCTCAGTTTCAGCTTGCGAGATGACTCAACGACAGGAGCCACCTTCCCAAAGAAAGTTGGCGGAAAAAATGGGGAATATACGCTTCTGTGAAACCTCAACTTGTCCTTTTTACACTTCGCTTTTTGTGCGGAATAAACAAACGAGATGTAACGCGTTAGTTAGCAAACTTTTGTTGAGTTTCGGACAGAGCAGGCTGGCTGTTTCCCCAGGTTTTGTTTGTTGACTTTCTTTCATTGAGTTAGATGAGAAGATCAAGGAAGTAAATAAGCATATTCCCCAAAATGTCAAACTTTTGCCTTTAAAAAGGAGCTGGACATCCTTTTTTAATCATCTCTTGGTGGATTTAATGAAAATAATCCTCATCCACATGTTAAATCTTCCACACCTGCAACTTTTAAGGCCCAATTTCTCAACTCTTTCTCTTCCTCGATCCGTCAAGAGCTGAACGACGACAGCCGGCACTCGTCTGAAAAGAAAAACAACGCAAAACAAACCTTTCACTAAGCTGTCACTGACACGTCTTAATACCCACTACAGTCTTGATTTAATGACATGTCATACGTGCGGCCTGAGTCACTCCTCTTGGCGGAGACAAGGCTCCAACAATCACACAAGGGAGTTGATGGAAATCTGTCAGAGGGATGCACCTTTCCTCACTACTCGCACAGAGCCGCTCTTGTTTTTGGACAGAGTCGGATGTGTGTCGTGTGCACGTTGACGTTTTGGCCATTGTTTGAAGGGCTTATTCTTTATGCGAGGTTTCTTTCACTTGCTAAACACTGAGCACCGTTGCTGAAACATAGGCGACATCCTCACCTGGATGTGTGCGTGAGACGTTTGCATTCGGGCCTGTACTAATATCTTAAGAGAGCTTTTTTGTTGTAGCGTATTTGCAAAGCGAGAGTCTTAAAGCCTTCCAGGATTATGGCTTTAGACAGTGGCATTTCTCTGGGATTATGCTGCACGTACTGCTTGTACTCTTCTTGACGCCAATCCAAGTAGAGCTCAAGACAAGTTAATGAAGCTGCTGACATTAGAAGAGGCAGGAGATGTGACAAGACACAACTTCCAGTGTTATTTCAAGATTGTTGGAAGAGAGTCTTTTCGTGATGGTCAGACTCATGACATTATTGATTTTCAGGTTATTTGGACTTTTTAGATTTTGCATCTCCAGTCTAAAAGACTCTAAATAGCTGCAGGAACTTGGAAACTCTACATTGGTTTAGGGAAGAGGTGAGTTCGTTTTTAACTGAAAAGGGAATTTGGGAAATCCTCTCCTTTTCTGCAGGTAAGTGAGACTGCAAAAGGGCAAAGGACAGCAGGGTAGATCTTAACCCGCCACCGGGGGTCTGAACCAGAGTTTTCCCCGCTGCGTCCATCCAGCTGATCCAACTCCACCACGGCAGGCAGGGTAGCGAAGTTTCCGTGTCTCTGTGTTTGCAAACCGGCATCCTTCCCCAGCCAAAAGACAGAACAGGCTGCTATTAATTACGAAGAAATATTATCCTCTTGCGAGAGGTTCGCAGCAACACCAGTATCCAAAGCAAACAGATACGGTGCGCTTGGAAGCTTGGTGCCTTGTACAGCTGCCATGCCAAATCCAGGCCCACAGATCCTCTTACAGCAGATCAGAGCGAGGGAGGAGGGGAGGTTTGTTATCATGCATGCTGCAGCATCCTAATTCCCATTTCATCTTTCGCTTCTCGACTCCAAAACTGATTGGGAAGCGCCACGCAAAAAAGTGACCGTCTGTAACTTTCACAATCTGCAGCGAGAAAAGTTGCCTGAACCAACTTCTGCAGCATCGGAGGAATCCGATTGCACGAGTGTGCGATAAATACTGTCCGCGATAGCAGATGGTTGTGTGGGAGGTTGTGAGTTTTTCAACATGCATAACACCATATCAACCCTGGAGGAGGAGATAGAGAGGATTGCGTTCATTACACTCAAGATGTTACATTTTGGCCAAGAACCACTGAGATGTGGCGATAAAACTGGATTTTTCCCAGGCAGGTGGTTCTAATACCATTTGACTAAAAACATGTTGCATTTAATCTTTACTGAAGGTAGAAACCATCAAACGAAGTCAAGCAAGTCACCCTCATTTAGCTAGAAAGGGATTTAGTTACTGACGGTCCTCCAGTTAATTTACAGTTCGAGCCTCTAAAGCGAGGGGCCTCTCGACGACGTCCCGCAGTGCTGTGCATAAAGACTTCATAAATAGCCATTATTCCTTTGACATTACCTGCAAACTGTGAGGAGAGGACATCCTGTGCAGAGAGCACTCAGTGTCAGGATGATGGATGAGGCTTGGCCGTGTTGTTTTGATGGAGAGATGTAGAGGGAGATGTGCCTGAGAGAGATGATACCCAGTGGGCTGTTTGAGTGACAGCGAAGCCGCAAACACACCGCTGCCGTTTTCGTGCAAACAGTGGATTTGTGGGTCCCAGAAGGGTTTCGGGATCGTCCCCGAATGGAGAACCTCTCACGGCTGAACTACAGCGCAGCACATGTCGAATATGATGACAGTTCCAGCTCAGCGTGTGCATGTTTTGACTTTAAGGCATTCAGATTATTGACGGCAGGAAGTTGAGTTCGCTGTGCAATTACACAGAACATTTCAAACCATTAAACTGCATCAAACACGTTTGGAAACACTTAATTTTACAGGCCCCGTTATGTTCTAATGATGTCTTTTACATTTGTGGAAAGAGTCATGTAGTCTGGAACTAATTATAGGTTCAACCATACCATTTAATAAATATTAAGTATAAGCTTGAAATGTATGAATATTTGTTGTGGGTTTAGTCGACATGATATGAACATTTGGCTCATTTTTGCAGATGTAAAAGCAGATGAAATCTTTAAACGTAGATATAAATGATTTCTAAAACAGAAAAAGAATAGCCCGAAAAAAGCGGGATCCTGCTGAGACCTAAATGGCTTTGTTACCATCCTGGCTAAATGAAAGGCCTCCTAAAGTGAGCGTGTGTGTGTGTGTGTGTGTGTGTGGACTGCAAAACTGTCATCAAAGTCTCCATCATCGGTTTCTTTCTACAAGAGGCTCAGGGGGAGACCGAACCGCCGTAGCATGCTCATATTGTCCGGGAGTTGTTGTGTCCAGGCCTGTGATTTTCTGCCTCCCTTCACCTCACACGATGCTCGCTCCATATTAAGTGAATTTCAGACATTCCTCAGAGTTAAAAATACTCCAGCCTACTGGTAACGATTACTCACAATGGATTCATCCCTCCACCGTAACTTCGACCACATGAAGCTCAACTCTGGATTGTTTCACCCGTGTCTGATTTTGTTGACCTCCTGTTTACACAAACGCTTTTCCTGTGACCCATATCTGATTCCCGTATTTAAACCGGAACTCTGTTGTTGACATTGAAAACAACCTGCATGCATAAGTGACGTCAAAGGTAAACAACTACATAACCAAGCACAGGCTGGGCAGCCGTCACAGCTATCCCAACATTTGCAATCAACAAAAACAAGGCAGACTGATCCAAGATCAGCAACGGTCCATTCCAGAGGCGCGTTCAACAAAAGACTCGAGACCGTCTCTTCATTCCGGGCTCCTCTTGTTGCACCTCAGGAGATCTCCAATGACTCGTGCGTTTTCTTCTTCTCACCTTTATTTATCTAGAGAAGTTTTGCTGAGTATGCACACCATCCTCTCTGCATCAGCCGGCTCATAAATTTCCACAGCATCACACCCGCGAGCCGCTTGGTAAAAAAAAAATTAAAAAAAACACTTCTGCGACCGCCCGAGCTGCTCCTCTGGCGCAGTTGTCGGTTGAGTATTTTGCTCAAGGGTACTTCTGACAGTCAGTGCTGAGAGAAGGATGAATTATGCTTTTTCGCTTCCCCTTACCACAGCTTTCCAGGCAGACTGGGGATTTAAAGCGGTCGGAGCTTGCAGACATAAGCCTGTGTGTGTGTTTTCCCAGCCCGCAGAGGAGTTTGTTTTAATGTATCTTTGGGGGATTGACAGGTCCGATGACAAATGCCAGTGATTCATTGATTACTTTGCCGGCTGCTGAGATTGCTGGCTTTTCAAATCTGTGCAGAAGTAATTAGACAACTTTAAAACTAAAAGGAGGAAAGGAAATGGAGACGTAAAAACGCTGACACACTAAAACATCTCTCGGTAAAATATTTTGGTGTTGCACCCACAGAATTTAGGGGGACTCACAAAAAGGTCAAAATGGAAGCAGAGAGGGGAGAGCAAATCGGACTGTTTGTCACGAGCAGGGGTCAAGCCCTAGATATCCTGTTCGGACACAGCAGTCTCCTGGGTGACAGTCCTGTGTTTGTTTGACCCATCCACCCTGACCTCCTGCAAACATGGACGTTTGCATACTAGGGTTAAAGCCTCGGTTGTGCTTTTCGTACAGACATGAGCTGAATTGCGACAAGGTTTTCATGCGGTTTTCTGCCTCCTAACGTTCCTTATTATCTCTGCCTCACTCTTAAAACAGCATATTTCTCCAAAACTTGGATGACCATTCTGCTTTTCTGTCCTGTTAAAATCAATTTGATGAAAGAATCTGACAGAAAAGTATGCACACTCAGACACCCTGCACACTGTATATGCTGTAAATTCCTTGATCTGGAAAATGCACCTTGTAAATCTGTTAGAGTCCAACATAGCAGGAATTCTTTCAGGACAGTAGTTCTGCATTAACAGGATATCATATATAATATACTGTATATATGTGAGTCACTTTGGAGACACTTTTTGTAGTTTTCTGGCAGCTTCATCTCTGAATGAGTGTGTCAAAGGGTGTAAGTTCCAGCATGGAGGAGATCGTCTCGATTTTTTGTTGCTATTGGCAGAATTCATAGACTAAATAATGGTTGTGTAATGGAATCGGTGCTGCCTTAAACACGGGAAGTAACTGGGGGTGGTCATGTTCATTCATGCTGGTAATTATCACAAAAAAAAAAAAAAAGGCAAAACCCATTCAAAGCAAAGAAATTATGAACTTTGGAAAGGCACTGACCGTGTTGCATCAATCCAAGATTTAAAACCACTTCTGTGTCTGTCTTGGTGCACTCAACATTTTGATACTGGGCAACCATTACCGAGAAATCATTCCTGCTCCGGGAGCACATGTTCACCTCAAAAAAAGGCGCTTTCCAGCCAGATGAATCTTCAAGTTAAAGGTTTCTTACTTTGGAAAGATTCCCAGAAATAAGATCTCGGATGTGGAGACAAAAAGGCGCCTTGTATATTATACATGTCACATGAATAATATCACCTGAGAAAAACTCCAATAAAAGCATCTGAAACAAATTATGCAGGTAACCCCATACATTGTGGCTCCTCTCAGCTGGCACGAGGACAGGACCTTCCCAAAGCCCCGAGGCTACTCAAGGGCCACGTCGTAAAAAAGAAACACTTACGCCCCGACATGACTCAAGTTTGGGAGTATTCACATCGATGACATTTTGTGTGTGTGGTCATATAACGTGCTGAGCTCGTGTCTCTATGCTAAATATGAAGCTTGAGCCAGGAGACTGTTAGCGTAGCTTAGCATAAAGACTGGAAACAGGGAGGAACATTAGCCTGGTTCTGTTCAAAGGCAGCAGAATCCACCTATACCTCTAAAGCTCTCTGATGGATTGTTTAATCTGCACAAATGTAAAGACGACAAGTTGTGGTGTTATGAGGGTGCCGCACTTTGCTTAGTCTTTATGCTAAGCTAAAATTCAAATCACTTCGCGAAATCGCGAAATACAGCATGCCTTGTTAAAATTCAAACATATCTCTAAAACCACAAAATAAGTACAACTTCTGCATATATTTTTGTGGCGGAGACCAGAGGAAACATTCTTTTTCTGATCCTGGCGGGATGAAACCTGCTTGTTTCCTTCCAAATCTAAAGTCCACGCTTCACTGAGATGCCTCATAGGCTCCACTCAGCCTCACAAAAGTTGACCCTTTCAAAGCCGGGTTGGATTTGAATCCTCACACGACTGGATTGTGTACGTCGGTGCGGCAGATATGAGCACTGATTAGCGCTCTGATGCACGATCGTTGTTCCGGAGAGATTTCACATGAGCGTGAAGATAAAAGGGAGTCAGTGAGACACGACGAGAGTCTAACAGGGCTTTGCTCCGCAGCGTTGGCGGGAGAACAGCTGGCCCGTTTCAGGGCCAAGCGCTCGCGGCCTCTTTCTGAACAACATGTGGATGTGAGGAGAAGCCCAGTGTACCGTTTCCAGCCCTAATTAGCCTGCACTGTTATCTTAAGGAAAGCCTCAGGAGCCGTGAATCGTTCAGGGGTTAGCGGCTAAAACCCAAGCTTCTCCTGGCAAGATTACCACAAGCAGGAACTGCATAAGAACATCATGGATGAGCTTTTCATATTTTCCAAAAATATGTCTGGATGTTTGGAGGCCGCGAAACAGCAACTATGCTTTTAGCGTCACTTGAAATAAACACCTGCTGCTCTGCTTTGTGAGCGGCTACAGAAGATTGAACCTATGTCTCTCATGAAATCCAATAATAAGTCCTCTTTGGGAGGTAAAAGACAGGAAAGAGTTGGAGTGCAAACCAAAACAAGCAGGTTGATTTTTCCATTTGATAAGAGCAGAGTGGCGTTTACATGTGCAGGGGTCAGGTTTTTCCGAGACAAGCGAGTGTGTGAGTGGAAGGTCATACCTGGGTGAGATGCCTCTCACAGTCGGCTCATGTTTTGGTCATGTGTCATAAAAAAAAGGCGTAGTTTCAACATGAGCCGTGTGTCCAATTCACATATCTTTTGTTTCTTTTGAAGCATCGCTTTAGTAAATCTGTTCGTTAAAACTTTCTCAACTGCAGCAAAAAAATAAAAATGTCTCCCTAGAGCCGTTTGGTAAAACGCCTTTGCCAAATAAATGTTGAGGTAATGAACATTTAATTCTGACGGATCAGCGGTTTCTGCTGTTGACGTCTTCTCTTATATATGTTGTTTTTGTCTTTGTCTCCAGGCAACATTAATTAAACATGCCCAATACAAGCTGGCATGAAAGAAAAATTCAAACATTGCCAACTTGTGTCCATTCTGTGTGACTGCATACGGGGGAACGTTAGCTAACTAACAGTGGCAAACCACGTTTGCCTCCACCTGACGATATGTCGTGACTTGATAGTCAAACATAACGGGTCAATTCTGCATCTGCTGCACCACTAGATGGCGCTCTGAGGCCCAGGGGTTGAGAATAGATGGTCTAATTTATTTGCTCCAAATCAGTCGATCAAAATTTCAAAATTTCGCTTAAAAGAGCAATTAATCTTTGGTCTGGAAGTGAAATATCTTCACAACAGTTGTATGCATTGCCATGACATTTTGTACAGGCATTAAAGGTTCCCTGAGGATGAACCGTAAAGACTTTGGTGATTCAAGTAGGCCCCTTCAGGTCACAATCTTCACCTATTAAGTAAAATGTCTTGACATGTTCCCGATGGATTGGCCGAATTTTGTACAGACATTCATGGTTCCCAGATGCTGTATCCTAACGACTTGCTCTTCTGCCTTTTCACCACCGTCACTGTACCTAAAATGTATCTGACCATTTCTATTTATCTCCTAAAAATGTAAGGTTTTATCACTCATATAAGACTGGAGAAATGCTTGTGTTTTAGTCGACGAGGAAAGTGCTAAAAATGCGTCGTCGAGTGTATTTGAACCTTGGTAGATCCCAGGCCACAAACTTTTGACACTTCATTCTCTCGCCGCATGTTCTTTGGCGTACAACACTTTCAGCGCACCAGACAGAACGTCATTCCATCGCAACCGCCCAGCCCTCGTCCTTCAAAGACGATTTCAAAGCGGAGAGGCATCTGGTCCTGATTTTGAATTCGATGAATTGGCCGCCGATCGAACCCCGAGCTACCCGGTATCAGGCTAAACGCTAACCGCCGCGCCGCTGATCTCACGTTCGAACTTTCACTCTGTTTTTCTTGCCTCGGCAGATTCTGTCTTGAGGTTGCTTTGTTTTCTCTCGGTTTCATTTTATTGAAACGCTAGACTTATTCTCTGCACAGGGGATCTCTTGTAAAAGAAAACTTTGCAGTCAGAGGGATTTCCTTGGTCAAATGGAGGTGTCGACTCAAATCAAATCACATTGGCCGTGGACGGCCTACCTTTACATCTGTCCGTTTAAAGTGTGAATGTATATGTGGTAGTGTCTATGAACTGAGCCAAGAGACCCATGAGGCACATGGTGAGAGCGTACCTCCCTCACAGCTCATAATGTGCCACAGCGAAGTGGAGAGCGACAGTGCGTAAGTAATTTGTCAGGGGGGAAGTGTGTCATGCATATTTGGGAGTTTGAACACTGTCTGCAGCCGTGAGAACCTCACAGACTTCTGATTATATTTCCTTATTGCCCGTCTCCGTCTCCCACGCCTCAGACTCTCACTGGTCTCAGGCGTGGCGGTGCTCGGGCCTTAAGCTTGGAATCAAACACCGAGCAAACAAACAAGACTGAGCTACTGCTTGGAGAGCTGCCTTGTTGACTTTGGAGTTACCCAAGTGGCTCGGCCACAAACACACACCTGTTATCAATTTGTTTGCCCTTGTGTGATAGTTGTTGAGCTCTGGACTGTTTGATTTTCTGGTTGTGGTTGAAACTCATTTCATTATCTATTACCAAATCAGGAAGCTGCTCAAATGGGGAATTAAATAGATAACTAGGTAATAGATAAACAGAAAATAAAAATAAAGTAGTGGCGATGTCCACACTGAAATGTTGGATACATTTTGGAGACACATGTTCCCCCAAAACAAACTCAATAGAAAACTAGATTTGCTGCCTTCAGAGGCTTCAAGGCAGAAATACTTTACTTCTTCAGATCAATAAATATATAAAAGAAATTCTGCAAATATTTTACTTTCTTTGCGTGGCACCAGAACAAAATGGTTCCTGCCTTTCACTTTGAACCTAATACATTTATTTCAATGTAACTCTAGGACGACACGGGAAGTATGAACTGAACAGGCAGTAAGTTTGACAATAAAATAACGCGTCAGGAAGTGAAGCTGGCAGCGGGTGAACAAAGTTGTTTCATTTTGAGAAGGAGGTTTGGATTTCGATCAAATGACCAAACTCTTTGTTCGATATGCCACGTTTGATTTGTATGAAGCACTTTCTCTCTAAGGGACACACACACACAAACACGACAGTCTGTTGAGAGGCAGCAGCTCCTTAAATAAACTTCCCCAAGGTGTCCCATATCGAAGCTAACGAGGTTCAGCCAGGAGCTGCACACCTGACAGAGAGGCTGGATGATTGAGGTTGATGTTTGGAGAACAAAGGAATGCTGTCAAATGCAGTAAAATCATGAATCAAGACTGCTATAAAACCCTATTTATCAAGTCACAAAACACCCACATAGCTTGAATGTAACTCATTTGTATTGCTTTAATGTTTTTTTTTTCTCCTTAGGAACAGGTAAGCCATGACAATATAATGTAAATGATAAGCGCAAACAAAATCCGAGACCCTTTTGTACATTAGTATCACATTCATACAAGTCCCATCTGTACAAAGGGGTCACAAATATTTTCTTTTTCACTGAAACCAGGTAACTCTTGACTCAAAGCCAACAGGTAAAATGCAACATCAGATTATTATTTTTTTTTAATTTAGAGAACTTTTTTTTTTTCCTCAAAATGACTAAAAAGGGCACAAAGCTTGTTAGTAGTCGATTTAAGTGCAATGTACCTCTTTGCTCTTAATAAAGCGCCACCATACATTCCTCCATTCGTTAACGCTGACCGTTAAAACTGCAATGACGCGACAATGAAACAAGATTTTTTTTTTTAAAAACATGTCAGGAAAATAAAAATGAATAAATAAGAATAAATAAATCAGTGACTTTTCGAGAGAAGACACCTTTGGCAGTCTGACGGAGCTGCAGCTGTGGAGCTTTAGCATCGCGGTGAGACACGTCGAACTTCATTTACCTCCAGCAAACGACACCTGTGTGGAATTTCGTCTTTTGGTATTGTGAAATGAAAGTGCTTTGTTTCCACACTTCCAACTGGGGCAAAGCGGACCTGTTCTCTCTTGAACGGCCGATGGAGGTGGGCACATTTTTGGAGCATTGAGACACCAGTAAAAACAAATTGATAAAAAAAGTAATCTGCAGCTGAATGTCTCGCTGTTTCAACCCAATGGCCCCTTGTGTTGGTTACCAATAACACACACTGGCTGGTTGAGCTTTCTTAAATCGGCTGCTAAAGTGTGAAACACAAAAATGGAGTAGCAGATGAACGTAAAAAGCGACATGCAGCATAAAGTGTTTGAATCTTTGGCAAAATTATAAATGTAACTGTCATGGGGTGCATACAGCTGTTTTCATATTGCATTTGAGGTTGGCTTCTGAACTTTTTTTCGTGCTTCCCTTTTTCTAAAATCGACAGGATCTACCAGCTACAACGCATTTGCTTCTATGAGCGTGTTTCTTTGCTGCTGAAACACACTCGAATGCTTCTGTCCATGCAATCCAGACGCTTCTATCTCAGTCATGCCCTTCCTCGTTCCGAGAGAACGCAAAAATGAAAAAACAAAAAACAAAATATGACGAGCCGAAAAACAAACATATACATGTACAAAGTAATGTACACCATATATTCAAACACATTTCAAAATCATCAGACTTTGAAATCTTTAGCCAAAATAAGTATATCTTTTTTTCTCAACCCATTAGGTAATCTTCTAGACTGTACAATATATGTATATATGAGTAATCATGAGGGACCAAAGCAACAAAAATAAATACTTTTTCGCTATGTCACCTTTCAAAGTAGTATATCTATGTACATTTATATCAATTTTCCTTAGCTTATTGTGAATGGTTGAGCGTGTATTCAACAAGCAGGCATATTGCGCACAGTGTGGAAACTCCTTTTTTTTTTTTCTTCTTCTTTGCCCTAAAAGGTATCTAAATGTAAATTTTGACGACACTGTGGAAGGAAAAACAAAGACCGGAACCGTCCTCGATACAGTGAAAGGTAACCCTGGCTCAAATGGACCAAACATAAAGAAAGTAAAAATATAGCATCTCGCCATCATGTGACTACTTCAACAATGGGTTGTCTACTTCTTTTCAGGACTCTGAGAAGAGTACAAAAATGTTGTCTATTTCATGCAGTCTTTGACAAGTCATACAACCTCAGTGTACTTGTCTAAAGGTTTTTAAGTCATTTTTAGCACACAGCATAGAATGTTTTCAGTGATGTTGAATGTAGCTATCAGGGAGGGTGCAATTTGGGACAACAACATGCATAAAGAACAGTGCATAGGTCCAGGTCATTGGGCCAGTCCCTGGTGATTTCCAGTGTGTTTCAGTGGCAGCGTCTATCAACAGATCCACTACCGCAAGCAGTTGGTGATGGGCAAGTCAATGTGACGCTCAGGGAGAGGGTCCAAGCCTGAAGGGGTAGCGCCATCTTGTGGACAAACAGTCTTCCTCTCTCCGACTGCCATGCTATCAGGAGCTTGCTGATTTCAGGAATCCAATAAGTGAGTTTTGAGAGAGAGAGAGAGAGAGAGAGAGAACAGGCTTGGACCGGGCGTCGAAGTGATGCAAGTGTGCATTGACACAAGGTGCGGTGACCTCAGCGTGGCGTTTTTTTTGTTTTTTTTTTAAAGTCTGGTTTGCTATGCGCAGTTTAGATCAGTCTTTGTTTCACTGCAGAGCCCTTTCCAACACACAACAGACCCGAAAAATGACCACTCCAAGGATTTCACAATGATTTTTGTGGAAGGTAGAAGAACCAAGCTTAAAGATCAAGCTAACATGCATAAGGTCTTCAGACACTGTTTTGCTAAAAGCCACCAAGGCCAACTTTTTTCCTGAAGACAAGTTCAAGAAGAAACCGTATTTCTTTTCTTTTTTTTTTTTCAACACTTCATCTTTTGAAAAGAGGAAATAATAATGGCTTAATAGCTACATCTTTCTTGCACTTGTATTGCAACTACCTTTGGTAAATCAATCAACAAAATCGACAACGGAAAACCCTGAAACATACGGGTCCTTACGTGTTCCTCGACTGAACTTAGCGTTGTTCCTTTAGTCTTTAACTAGCATTTCTCCTAGTACAGGTTCCCCTGTTAGTACATTTCCTCCCTTCAATGGCCTCCATGTTTGTCACGTTCACAGTTCCACACCACACTTCCACTAGAGCCACTCTGGATTCCACACCAACTCCCTCAAGTAGAGACTCTTCCAAAAATGTCCAAAGTCAAGACAAACCAGCAAGGCAGAGAGAAAAATAGAGAGAAGGGGAAACAGAAACAAACCAACAGGAAACAGAAAAAAAAGGACATCATCGAGTCCTGGCGGAAAAAGACACCAATGACGAAGGAAGATTTCAAAATGGCCGCTGCCATTCGGACGTTCTAGGTTTCACCGCTTCATCATTTTGGAGGCAAAGCTGACGATGGCGGAGGCGGGCTGATCTGGGTCCAGCTCAGCAAACAGGTGGCTGACATTGTCTGTTGTGCTTCCTTGTTTCCTCGCCACGAATCCGAAAAGCCTGGAGGGATTAAAAAAACAACAAGCTGGAGTTAGTATTTTTCTGATATCCTATAACACCATAATAACCTAATAATAAAGAAAATTGCATAAAATATTTATTTATTCTAACTATAAACGTACTTCACTGAGCCACCTCCTTCTTTGCCCCATCTATTGAACGAAAACAAGACGTTTGAATGAAACAATCAAAAAGTAGTTTTCTTTTATTGACAAGAAAACGGGTCTTGAGGTCTCTTACTTTCTGTCCTGGGGATCAATGTCGCAGTAGGTTACCGTGTTGATGGGATAGTGTCGCCTGAAGAAAAGTCTGCAGCAAGAGAAATGCACAACACACACATAGTTATTACGACTCAGCAACACACACGCGTGTACTTGTGTCAATCCATTAAAGCCTCCATGTGTACGATTTTCTCATGATCGAAGCATCTTTTCAGTCACTCTGTTTGCCACAGTGTCTTCTTTAAGATCACCACTCGGGGCGCCAAAGTAAGAAGTTTTGCAATCTTCCTCTATGATTTGATACCTTTATCATCATGCTAACTATGACACAAGGTTCCAGGGCTGCCCCTCTTAATCAATTAGATTTATTTTCGTCGATTAGTCGTTTTTGATGCTTTTTCATGCTGAATGACTAATTTCCATTTCATGAGCACATCTACAGTAAACACAAGATTTGAAGTGATGCTTTTGTGTCAATCAATGTGTCATTGACATGGTCATAAATGAATCTTTAAGTCAGAACTTCTGGTTTCGGCAGGTGTCGACTCACTTCCTCTGACTGTCGGTGAGCGTGATGCCCTGTGTGGACACTTTGAAGTGCACGGTGGTCGCGGCAGGCAGAGGGTTGGTCGCCAGTGTCTGACTGATAGCCTTGGCAATGGCCTGAGGCCCCGTGAGAGACTCCATGTCCACGGAGTTGATGTAGAGAACATTGCACGCTAGAGGACAACAACACAGAGGCACTGTTAAATAAATACAAGAGGAAAACCCATGTGCATGCAGCTCAATGTGAGGGGACAGCAGATGCAGCGAGGAGTGTTTGAAAAACTGACAATAAAGACTGTTGTGTAGTTAAGTTTTTCATGCACTTCACAACATGACGATCTGTGACTCTCAATGTATCCTGCATGCATTTCAAATTGAATTTGGTGGATCATTTTAAGTTGCTCTCCAGATGCAAATAAAAATGGAGTAAATGACTTCATGAAAGCATTGGTTTGTGTGAGAGCAGGCATCACCGCATTCACATTCAGTCAGCGTGCATGATGGAGCGGAGCAATGCAAACCAGCATTTACCATGGGCCTCCTCGGGAACCTTCTGAACTGTAAGGTAAGGGTGACAATGTGTGAGCGAATGAACTGATTCATGAAAGGTTTGATTGCTTTTCCACAGATCGTTTATTGTCATATTTTTGTTTGGAAAGTCACTTTCATACTCAAGTACTCGAGGTCCTGCATTTCATTCGGCCCCATTTAAACAACATTAATGGTTGCATTCTGGCGTGATGGAAGCTATATCGGTGATCAGTGAGACTCCTGTGACTGCATCTCTCCACAGGTGAATTACAGAGGAGCTTACCTGCTCCCTGCTTCAGAAGTTCAACAGCTGGATCAGTAGGTGTGGCGAGCTCCAAAGCCTCTTCATTTGGGTCTGTGAGTGACAGAATAGAATAGAGAAGAACAGGAATTAACTCTGTCCGATAACAACTTTGCGACACAGATTAGAAGAAACAAACGGCTGTTTAAATTGCAATACACAGCAGTAACGTTCATCTATGGATAAGACGCTGACCTTTGGCGGGGATCATCAGCTTACAGGGCAGAGCCAGCGGAGTCATCGAGTGTTGGTACACCAGAGCAGAAAGACAACCTGCAAACACAAAACAATCTCTCTATTCAACTTGATCACTTTGATATCAAACGCCGATCTTCAAGACCGAGGCAATGAACTCACCAAAGTAGGGTTCATTGGGACAACCCTTCAGACGGACGCCTTTGGGGCTCGTCTCAATCAGGAAGTGCCTCACCAGCTCATTAGTCATGTCACCAACTGGAAAACATATTTAGAAAGGAAAACTTTGATCAGTTCTTACCTCAAAAATCTGATATTCTGCTTCAAAATAAAACGTTCACGCTGCCAAAGTATGTTTCTTTACCTTTTTTGGTCTGTTGGATGGTTGGTGGCGGGCAGGCGACCTTCATGGCCAAACCGTAGGCTCCTCTGAAGGAATGGCTGTCCCTTATGATGAACGCCCCGGGCTCCCTGTCCTTCAGCACATTGATGGCTGAAGAGACCAAAGAGGAAGAAGAAACAGGAGGATGAGAAGATCAGAAAGGGAAAGGAACAGATGAAAGCAGAATACACAATCATGTGGAGAACAGCTGTCTTTGTTTTTTCAATTCAAAGCGCTGGTTTGTTTGATGTATCTGAGTCTCACCCTGCTCTCTGGTGATGTCTGGCTTGTACCAGAACTTGGAGGTGTCCTGGACGAACTTGACGTTCATCTTAATGTCCGGATAACCATCTGTTTGGACCAAAGAGACAAAGACATGATGACTGGAGAGGACACACACATTCCGAGAGGTAAACTACCACGTCGTGTTTCTTCGTATCACCGTATATGGACTTTGAGACGTCTGGGAGTGTGTGTGTGCCAGACAGGTTTGGTGTGCTGCCACCGCTGGCCGGCGTCAGGTTCTTGTTGTCCGTCCTCTCAGCGTCTCCGCTGGACATGTGCCTCTTCTCCGGCAGCTGTGGGGAGACGGGGAAGGCAGGCGTGGAGGGCGGTTGGGCGCTCCCCTGACGGGAAGCGGCCCCCAGCTCGTCAGGCGTGCTGTGGCCGCTCGCCGCCGTGCGGCGCCCCATCAGGGGGCTGGGGGGCACGCCGGCTACTGCTGCGTTAGGGTTTCGGCCAATCAGAGGGCTGGAAGGGACGCCGGCTGGAGTAGGGTGTCTGGCCAGTGAGGGGCTGGCTTGGCCCAGGCGTCTCTGCAGGGCGGGGCTCGGCGGCGTGTTGGTAGCCACTGTGCGGTGGAGGGTGTTGGGGCTGCCGGGGACGGTGTGGACCCCCATGATGTTGACCTGGGAGCCCTCGGGGGAGGCGGGTCTGTAAGGGTAGGAGGGGATGGGACTGTGCGGAGAGGAACCAATCCTCCTTCTGCAAGCAAAAGAAGAAAACATCATTATTGTTTTTCCATCAGTGTTTTTTATCAATGGTCAACACCATAAAACTGCATGTCCCACTCACCCATCAGCGCTGTGGACGGGACTGCTGGAGGAGAAAGGAACGTTGAATGGTTGTGCTCTGAAGTCCCCAAAACTGCGATTATCTGAACATCACAAAGCATCACAGAAACAAACAGTCAGTCTCAACATGTGTGTCATTTAATATTTTTTTATCCAGAACCAAATGGGATGCAGTTATCTGACGTCGGAAAAAAGACAGAAAGAGGAAATTATTGAAATTTCATTCCTGATACAACAAACGTTCTGAGGAAAGCTAGGATGCAGAACTGAAAAGGAAAACATTTGGTTGCAGGGAAACACAAAATTGTTAAAAAAATCAAAGAAAATGGGCCGAGGACAGGAGACGCTGACAGTATATTGCCGCAGAAATGTCCTTACCTTGCTCTCCATCATTAGAATCAGAGTCTGACAGCAGGAAAAGATAGAAAGCCAGAGAAAAGGAGATGTGTGGAAGAAGAGGAGGACACGTTTGAGCGCAAAGCAACACTGGGTTTGTGTTAGCTGTTAGCATTTAGTGGAAGCATTTCCAGGAGTTATAAAGCTTCTTAATGTCTTCTATTCCACCTTTTGATCCTCTTAAGTAGCTTTAATGTTGTTAGAATAATCAAATGAACGGGACATTTACTCAAATAAAGATGAATATATCCTATTTGATGGGTGTAAACTGACCTGATCCGCCCTGGTGATGAGGCTTCAGTCCCAGAGCTGACAGAGGAGTCTTGGTTAAACCTGGAGGAGAGCGAGCTGCAGGGGAAAAGACAGGGATGTAAAGGAATATAACTATTAATCATAACCAACAACGAGGACAATGAGATGAGAATTGCACATACAAGCCATGCGAGGATGTAAAACAACCAATGTAAGGCATGAAAAGACACAATTCTACACCTTAGCATCAATGCAATGCTACATGAAAATGCATTAGATGGTGGATGTTTGAGGGGCACTCGGTTGCACACAACGTACAATTAAAATAAAGTATCTTATTAATTACAAGTAGAACAGTGGGATAAGAATAAATTATCTCGTCCATTGCTGAGATAATTGGCTCAGATTGCAGAAAAACTAGAATGTTCGCATATGGTGGCCTGTTGTTTGGACGATGACACTTTTCTTAAAATTACAAATTATGACACTAGCTGAAAATGAGCCACGAGCCATCTATCCACAACGCGTCCAACAAGTATTCAGTCATGAAAAGATTAATAGCATGCGGACACCCAAACGGGGATCGGATCCGTATTAGATTGTGATGAGATGAGTCAACAACGATAAAGGTTGAAGATGGGGTCATATTAATGTTGCCAAGTGAGGAGGAAGAGATACATGAAAGTCTGAAGAAAGAGTTATTTCCAAAAAGATCTTGTCAGAGTGACAAGTGGAAATAATATGGCATCTTTTTACAGACTGGATCCTTTATATTCCAGGTACTGGACATCCGGCATTTTGGAAATAAACTCTTCATTTTCATTAATCCTCCACTTACACAAGAATCCAGCTCAACAGCATGACCGGGATTGCTCACTTAAGGTGGCATGGGGAGGGGTGAGGGGGCGTAGATATGAAGGTTTGTGCCACAGAGCAGATTCTTACTGCAACAGCTGTGTGCGTTCAGGACCGACTGCAGGAGAGGAGGCCGGCCTCACAGTCTACACAATCTGTCAAACAAGCTGCTGATCACTGTGGCTGGCGCTGTAACCGACCGGGTGTCTGGAAATCTAATAGATATGTCTCAAGGGGTTTGGTTTGGAGAAGTAATATACTTCTCCTGAACCTCGAAAATAAAGACAAAAAAAAAACAGAAAACGTCGGTGGAACGAGAATCCAACATTCGTGTCGACATACAGAAGTTGTGCAACACTTCTTCAACTTCAATGTGTCCACATTTTTCTGGGCAAGGCATTAGCAGTGGGGACAACGGCGGTTCACGCTCATAATACAGGAAGTTAAGGAGTGAATATCGCAGCGCATGATCAGCGAGATATTCATTCGGTAAGCGATGCGACTGCAGGCTCGTGAATGTGAGGAGAGACTCCGTTTCATCTGGTGCTGAGAGTTTAATTTGTGAAATGTATTTGCAGTATTGTTACTGTCCTGCTTCATTTGTTTTAGTTACACTAGCACTGCATGTTTGACTGTTTATGAAAAGTAGTTTTGTCTCTCAGGTACATCACTTTTGTTGATTTCATTATGTAATTATTTCCTGTTTTTTCCTTTCTTATCTTTTCATACGTAAATCATTTTTTAAATAATTAAAAATAAGACAAAAGAGGGTAAATCAGGTCAAAGGTCAGTGTTTGGAAGGTTGGAGAGCGCCCCTTGTCTGCAGGCAGGGTGAACCTACACATGTTGAAGTAAGGAGTCTGTGGCGACACAGGGAAGCTTGGGGTCTGGGGGGAATTCTCACCACCGCCTCCAAAGGCGGGACTGTTGTCAAACCCGTCCGCATCGTCGTCCTCAAACGCCTCCCGGTAGCTGTGCATGGGACCCTGGAAGAGATGGAGAGGGGACAGACAAAAGATTTAGACATCTTCCACTTGTAGTTCATGTGAAAGTTTGGTCAAAGTAGAAATATACAGTTTATTCTTTTTTTTTTGTAAAAATGTGTCCAATGTTGTTTTTCACAAAACAAAATGCTGACCTCTCGGGGTCGTCCTCCCGGGTTGAGGGCCAGGTTGTGGGCGAAGTCCGGCGAATCCACCATCGGCGTGTTATCATGGCTGCTCTGGTACTGTCCCTCACTGGTTGTCCGACGTCGACCCGTCTCCTGCGTCACTTCTGGGGTCATTCCTCTGGATCGAACCCCTGAAAAAAAAAGCAAGAGTGTAATTTCAACTCGCTAGGTCTATTTTTAAAAAGTAGCCTACAGAGTTAAATATAGGCCGATGTTCTTTTAATCTCAGCTTCTTTATGACCTTTTTCATGTAATTAGACGATGTGTAGGTTTATTCTCCACTTTTAAAAGTAAAGCTTGGACTTAATACAAACCTGCCTTTATCAAGAGAAACAGAGAGAGAGAGAGAGAGAGGTATATCAAGAAGTGAAGGGAATAAAACAAGCAGTGGAAATAGAGAAGAAACAGGAATTGATGAGAAGAGATCTTAAAATAATCTGAAAAAATGGTTGGGATGCAGAGAAAGATTGTCCAAATGCAGGGGAAAAAATGAAACAAAGTCAGAAAATAAAAGCGAGGGAAAGTGGACAAACCAGAGAAGGAAAAGGAGCGATGGCGGTCAGATTCTTGCGATGTCATGCTTTCACTGATGCCCCGAATACGAGCGTTGTACTCTGTTCACCGGGGGGAGGGAGGTCAGGGTGTGGTGGATGGAGGGCAGGAGGTGGAGGAGAAAGGTGGAGGAGGAAGGTGAGAGAGGTGCAGTGGTGGAAGCAAATGGTGGGAAGGGTTGTCCATACAGCAGAGAGATGGATTGAACAGAAAAGAAGAAACATCAGAACAGAAATGGATCTAATGAAAGTGAAGAGGAAATGAAAAGACATTTTATTTCAGGTTTAAAATAAGATGATTTGTTCCACTGGGTGGCGCCTGGGAGCATCCACATGGTTTCACAAAAATGAAAATATGGACGCAGACAATGCATGGAAGCTGGAGCCTCTGAACGCTTGGTTATTCTTACTCTCACCCCATCTCCACTCTCGCCAGAGTCCGCTCTGCTGCATTTCAGCTGCAGAGCTAATTTTATGACTACAGGTCATTCCTCTGGTGCGGCAGCACCCCATGATGAATCGGTAACAGAAACTGCTGAAAGCCGCACTGCTCATGTGCTGCATGCTGCCTGAGACTAAATGTGCCTCCAGCTGAAGTTGACACTTAACTAAATGAACTCGTAATACAGTACAGTGTCCAATCAGGTCAGCCCTGTCAGCATTTTGGATGCACACATTTTGCCTCGAACATACAAATGATTTAAAACCTAATTTATGAAACAATAGCTTTCAAAGCATATTGTACTGCCTTAAATCCTAATTCATTTCCATTCATTTCATAATGGCAAGAACATATACCTGACCTGAGACCTGT
Organism: Pholis gunnellus; assembly: GCF_910591455.1. Taxonomy (NCBI): domain Eukaryota; kingdom Metazoa; phylum Chordata; class Actinopteri; order Perciformes; family Pholidae; genus Pholis; species Pholis gunnellus. Next base: position 3,198,407 of record NC_136551.1, read on the forward strand.
TTTAGATTTGTAACTAACCAAAATTAACATCTATCTGCATCAAGTTACATTATCGTTGCATGGCAATCTGCTGTTCATCCTCCTCATTTCAGACAATAACTCGGAGCCTTACCGGCGATGCGGTGAGCCACCAGGCCCTCCAAGTTAAGCGTCTCCTCCTCTGCATCTTGTTCTCTGGGCAAGGATGAAGAAGACGTGTCTTTTGGCTGGGGGGTGAGTGCGGGGAGAGGAGAGGAAGAAGCACTGTAGCCTGGATAAGGAGACGAGTCCTGCGGGTCCGGGGAATGGGAAACCCCGCTTCCTGGGTACGAGTTCACAGGCTTCACTGGCACCTGCTGGTTGAAATTAGGGGAGGGATCTGTGGGGTAATGGTGGGCTGCTTGGTGTGTGTGGAGGTAGGGCTCTGGGGTGTGTGTTGGGGTGGTGTTTTGGTGTTGGTAGCCGGCGTTGGACCTCTGGGGAGAATAGACCGGGGACTCCATGAGGGGGCTCTGGTTGGGCAACGCTCTCCCAGTCGACCGCAGGGGCTGATGAAAGGAGTTGTTGACGGACCCGGAGTTGTTGTAACCATGGATGGCAGAGTCTGCTTGGTATGACGGTCTTGCAAGGGTCTGCGAGAAGGGCGCCTGGGATGAATTGAGGCTGTCCTCCCCAGGAGGCGCACTGTGGGACTTGGACATGTGGGAGCTGATTGGGTCCAGGTCGAGCATGAGCATGTTGAGCGCCTCAATGGACTGCTCAATGTCCCGCTGCGAGGCTGAGGTGGGGAAGTGGGGCAAGCTATGGGTTGACTGAAGAGGAGGGCCAAAGGGATCGTCTGGTAGGCTATACTGGTGCCAGGTGTTGAGACCTCTTTGAACAGCCTCCCGGCTACTGGTGCTCCTCTCTGGGGCCCTGGGCATCAGTTTCGGGTTGGTCTCAGGGCTGCCGGCTGGCGGATTCCCAAAAGACTGTGAACGGTACATCCCTTCTCCGTTCTGGTAGTTGCTGTAGCCCCCCTGTGGCGATGCAGAGTCCACAGACCTCTCTTGCATCGCCGTGGGCGTTCGCACTCCATGCACGGGCATCTCGCTCAACTTTTCCCCAAGAACAACTCTCTCAAGGTAGGGTCCGTCGTTTTGCCTGCTGGTGGGCGTCTGTGATTGGTAGTAGAGGTCAGCCGTTGTTGCCTGGCCTTCCAGGGATGAGAGCGTGCCCAAGCTGTCCACACTATTGCCCTCTTGGCTATGGGGCAGCTCGTCGTCTAGAATTTCTGTCTCACGCTCCTCTGTTGAAGGGGCGGCAACTAGCCTGGTGTGGCCCCCGTTGACGTGCACCTGCGCTGGGACCAGGTGTCGGACACCTCCTCCTGGACTGGTGGACGTGGACAGGTAGGCCTGTCGTTGGTGAGTTGGTGCTTCGAGGCCACTCAGAAGCTGGTCGAGCTCTTTTTTCTCCTGCGGGCTGAGCGTCGGGTGGGTCGCTGTTGGGTTGTTGTGGTTCACGGCACCCTGCACGGACTGGCTGTGCTCATCAGTGCGATCGGTCTTGATGGATGCGGTGGAGTTGCCTGAGTCGCTGCTCACGGATAGGGTGTGATCGACGGCGGGGAGGGAGGCGTGGCCTGTCACAGGAAGGGTCTGTTCAGTGGTTTGGAGGGGATGACTGGGGTGTTGTGATGGGTTCTCGGCATTGGTCAAGGGGTTTTCATGGACTGGGAGGCCGTTGATGGTGACAACTCCCTCCAGGGAGTCTTTCTTGCGGACCCGGGCATATAGGCTTCCATCAAGTGGACCTTGGGTGTGAACAACATCTGAAAGAGATGGAAATTCCATGTTTTCATGCAGTTCCAACCATACACAGCATACAAACGAAGAGAAAAGGGTGAGTACAAAACCTGTTTGAGATTATTTTAATCATCTTGTATTCACACACAATCCGGTTTCACAAGGTTTCATGGGCCCAATCATTTCCATAAGACAGGATCCCTCAAATCCAAGCCCCCCCCCCTCCCTCTGCATACGATCCTTTTTACCGAGGTTCAGCTCCAGCAACACAGCCCCTCCGGCTCTATTAATAGCCAATTTGCAGTGCTAAAGCCCCTGTCACGTTGCGTCAGTGCAGGGCCCACATGGTCTGACGTGAACTGGGGCGGCTCCCGTCCAACACACGTAAACAGCTGGTCTGTGCGAGCCAAAGAGAAGAGCTGCTGTGCCAGTTTGAAAGCCCAGAGCTGGCCTGGGAGAGGATGAGCTGCCTTCAAGTTGACTTCTGGCTGCTGAATCATGCTGGCAAAGTCAAGACTGATTGACAACATGTTGCACAATCAAGTATATCATGGACATATTTATATGACCTCTTTTGGTGTATTTTGTTTGCTATATGGGGCCTGTAATTCACACATAATGTGTACTTTAATTATAGGCCAGGGCACTATTTGAAACGGTAAAACACTCTACCTGCTTCCATGAAAATGCAACAATCACACGAGCAACAGCTCATTCAGTGGTAACACTTGTGCTTACCAGAAGAAAGTAATACACAGATACTGGCTCCCCGTATCCAGTATACATTTGCAAAGTGATACATGACATATACATGACCACGGCTGGCTCGTATGTGGGATATTCCAAATTGAGCGACCCCCCGGGGACAGATGGCGAATCACTCGGACCGCAGCTATTTCAAAACCCATGTCAACAACAACTCACAGGCACAGTAGCAACAAGAACGAGAGGGCAGGCGAGGAAGTTGTAAACACAGTTTGTTCCTGTGGTTGTTTTTAATGATGACACGAGGATTAACATTATGAGAGTAAACTGTGAGGTCTGAGGCGACATTTTGTTTAAATTTAGGTTTAATTTGTGTGGAATTAGACTTAAGTCACAGCTTTTTGGACAACATTTTGATACAAAAGTATTATTTAACTTTTGAAAAGTTTTGTTATTTTTAATTTACATTTCTTTCTTATCAGCAATAATTTATGAATCCTGGATATCTGATTATTATTTCCTATATTAAATAACTTCAAATCCTAATTACATTTCTATATCACAGCATCAAATTCAGTGGAAACATCCTCCTTACCTGTACTTAAGGTAAACTCTCAGAAAACCCTCAAGAAAGGATGAAATATTTCTTCTTCTTCAGCCAATTACATTGCGATTAAAAAGCCACATTTGAGTCCTTCAGTAGCCTCTCAGCGACTGAGCTTTCTGCCTCTGGGCTTCTTGTCTTACTCTCCCTATCCTCTCTGATTCATGTCCTCTCATCACCCACAATGCTGCCGAAAGGGGTGAGCTGGCACTCCCGGCAGCGGGGGGGGGGGGGGGAGGGACTCTACCAACGTCACCGCCACATCCCAGCTTCCTGTGAAGCCACGTCGTTTCAAATGAACTACAACTCCCACGCCACCTGTTTGCCTGGAACTGCAGCACCCTTGCCTGGTGATGTCATCAGAGGGGATCCCCTCACTCAGGGTCACCCCCCCCTTCCCTTTCCTGTCTTACAGAAAAAGCTTTCACTGCATGACATAAATCCTCAAGTAACTGGATTTTATTACCTTTTAAGAAACTTTGGTGTAAATAATCTTTGATCTGCTGACATTTCTCTGAGGTTCTATAAATGTATGGAACAGGAGTGACTCACTGGTTAAGTATGAATGTTTCCGGAGTGAGTCTTGCCACCTTACACACCTTCATCACTATTTTCTCTCGCTCACCGACTAAGTAAAGAACGGAAGTGCCGAACAACGTCGGGCATGACAGGAACTTATCAAACAAGAGTTGCAAGGTCACAACCTTTACATTTCCCCACACTCATGGCAGGTGCGTGAGTCGGGAGAAACGTGTACACACGACTACAACTACGTATGCACATATAAGATGGCAGCAGTGGTGAGTTTAAAGAGGTCGCCCTTCAGCTCAGCTGACCAACAGACGTCTAACCTTCCAGGGATCCAGTGTTTCATTTCAGATAACTGTGAAAATCTTGAGATTTAAAGTTCATTCTTGACGCCAGTTGACAACAATCTCACTTCAAAGAAGCTCAGTAGCTCTTCTAGAGCTTTTGATCGTAAGACATGATCTTCCAGAGATAAAGAGGATTATTGGTCCTCGTTAAAGTGCTCCAAAACATATGAAACGCTGCCATCCAGGTATGAAACAAGTAAGAACCAAAAAATATTGGACGACTCTGCGTCAGAACAAATACCTTTCTTCTGGTGTCAATAAATAGCTGCAGCAGACCCCAGATTAGATCGGTTGAGTCACCAACGCTTGGCGAACACAAATAGCTAACAACTTGTTTCCTACTGCGCTAAACGAGCGTAACATGCCATTCTCTCTGCTTCAAAAGGACAAAACGTTTACCACTCATTTACATATTCAATGACGGCTCAAGAAGTACTGAGAAAAAAACCCAAAATGACAATTACATTTAGCATCTAAATTGACCCTTTCATCAATTTAGCACTGCGGTCCCTCCCTCTCTCTGTCTCACACACACACACACACACACACACACACCTGTCCATTCTCTGTATTCTCTCATCCGACAGGTGCTCTCCTCTCGTGAAAGTGCCAGAGGCATTGCTCATACAACATTGCACACACACACACAGACACACACACACACACGCACACACACACACACACACACACACACAGACACACACAAAGCACCTGCCTCTTGGCTGTATTCTCTTAAGTGTTCGCTTAAGTGTCTCATTGCCACATTGCAGCCTTTGAGGCCATTAAAAAGCCATTTAAACATCTGCGGCCAATGGTTTATTATAAATAGACAATGTGCTACAACCACTGATATTGCTGTATGAAATGCACCAGCTGGGATGTTATATACATAGTTGGTTCTTTTGAGATTAACAGGACAGGGCGATTGAGGCGCCACATTTGTCAACACACCTATAAAGCGATGAGAACATGGGCGGTTGGCCATTTTGGTCCATGCACACATATTTCTCCCTGGGTTCTTGGCTTATAAACGTGTGTGTGTTTAGCGCTGAATGTTGGAAGTCAGAAGTGGGACAAGAAAAAAGAAAAATATGAATGGGGAGGTTGAAATGTTAGTTGGTTTGCTTCTTAAAACCATCAGAATCCTTTGACTGTTGGTGTCCAAAAAACCAAAATAAGTCAAGTTGACCTGTGAAGGGGTTCATCAGAGCTCTGTTCTAGGACCACGTCTGTTTCCATTCGTATTCATATATTCTATGCATATGACATTTTGTATCAGAAAGTGACTTCTTAATTCTTGGCCTCTATGTAGCTCTAAGTAGATTGTGCTGGAACTGCCACCTTGTTAGTTAATTGGTATTAACTGAAAGAAAATCCTGAAATCAACACATCTTTAGAAAATTGCTAATTCCTGAAAGGAAAATATTCACCACCAAATATTTTAAAAGGTTTCTGGGCGGATTCGTCCTTTGAATTCTGTTACGAGCTGCTTCAGAAGTTTCCAGGGCTGGTGGAAACTTAAAGACGGGCTTGACACTAACATGATGACCTTATAAAAAGGGCCAAACCCATTTTTACAAAACGCAGACACATAAATATAGAAACACACCTAACGTTTACACGCATAATTAAACAGTCCCGTGGTGGGTCTCTCACCCACTTAGGAAGGAGGTCTGCAATTATAGTTTTATTGGATATGGTGTATGATTTCATGTATGTTTATAAGTGCATAGACATCTACAGTAAGAGCTATTTAGAGTGGGAAGTTGATATTTGCTAGAAAGGTCTCTTTGGAGTTGGGAGAATCTCTCTGGGTTCGGAGGAAACTGGGTGTGCATGTGTGACCGCAGTAAAACTGTGAGGTTGGGAAAAGTGAAGCACCCAGCTTAAAAAAAGAGGACCGGCGTGACAAAGAGGAAAAGAACCAAAGTGCATTAAAGACAAACCAAAACGATGCTACGCTTAAACTTCAAGGAGCGGGGTGAGAGAGATGAAATTCCCTGTTTTTAGACAGAATGATGCAGGTTAATAAAGAAATGAATCCTTAACTCAAGAATATTCTGAGAAAAAGCAGCGGAAAGGAGATACAGGAACATGTTCTGTAAATGTATTAGATTTAAAGACGTCTTCGTGTGCTTGCAGTGGCAGGCATGTACATGCACAAACATCTACACACACACACACAGTGTTGTAAGAGAGACATCAGGTATCTCTCAGCAGGATGTGACATTCACCATCACAGTTTTCATATCACTGTGACGACGGCCAGTCTGCATGCCAGCAGTGGGTGACTGGGTTTGACTGACAGCTGACCGACTTGTCTTAATGACTCGTGTGTGTGTGTGTGTGTGTGTGTGTGTGTGTGTGTGTGTGTGTGTGTGTGTGTGTGTGAGACACGGAAGACACTGCAAAAACATCCTCGTTAAGCCATTTGCACTGATTTGAGGGAAATACTCCCGTTTGGATTGTAGAGATCTGCCTTTCACAAACTTCTTCCAAACTCCACAAAAACATAAAGACAGAAAATTGAACTATTTTACAAGGAACTACGTTTAGGCTGCAAACGTGCCGTTGATGTCTTCACAGCAGAGCATGAGAGGGAACGAGCTGCACCCGATCAAGGGATGACGTGACGGCCCATCAGTGAAACAGGTGTCATGGTTGGCGTAGCAGTGACTGGCACAAGGAAAACTGTCGCAGTTTTATATTTGCCATGTCTGCCTCTCAGTCCGTCTGTCATCCCGCGTCCAGCTGTCACAGTTTGAGGTAACGTGACGTGACTGTATCAGTGTCTGTCTCCACGATTGCTTTCAGGATGATGTCATCCATCCGCCTGTCTGTCATCTCAATGACTGTCATAAAAAAAAAATACATCTGTCTGTCTGTTTAGATATCTGACTGACAACCGGCTGAACTCCACGTCTGATTCATGTCGACTCTTTTCACTTTGCAAGAGAGGAAATGTCAGATCAAGCAGCAGATTGGGATATTTGGTTGGTTGGTTTAAACCCGAAAGAGTAACATTTACTGGTTAAGTGAAGTTCAAATGAGTTAGTGGTGGTAATGGGCAAAGAAATGTCGCAATGCGCCGATAAACGCAAGGAAGAAGAAGGGACGAGCTAACCAACGTGCATGTAAACACTGCAAGATTTAAAACATTCAACCTCGAAGACGAACACAATGTGTTTCTTTGTTTATAAGAAAACACCTTTAAACTCAACCCGTGCACTGATCCCATGTGCTCCTCTCAAAAAGGGGCCAAGTAATCATCTTTGCATATGAACAAGAAAATGATATATAATGCCATTAAAAAGAGGACCAACAGGATCACGTCAGGGTAATTCGCTGGCCTGCGTGTCTGCCTCTGTGCGTCTGGCTGTCTCCTGACTGGCGGGCTGGTTTTCTGTGCATCTGTCCGTCCGTCTGTCTGTCTTTCACTCATGAGGATCAGTAGCTGTCATACAAGTGCATCTGCCTGCTGTGTAGCTCTAGATGTTGATGCGTCTCTTCTGAGAGCTCTGTGTGTTTAACTCAGAGACAGAAACATTCTACTGGATTCAAGGACTGTACGTCAATCTAAGTGCAAAAGAGGCTCAGGAACAATCTTAAGCATTTGAATAAATTAATAAAGTTTCGAAAGCATCCGTATGTCAACCTCAGGCAAACTTATTTTGTGTTTTTCAGAAAGGATTTGATGAAGACACTTCTAGAAATGACAAATGAGGCTCAAGGAGAAGGTCCTAAAAGACACAGAGAGACAGAGAGAGAGAGCCATATGGGGACATCTAGACAGACAGGAGGAGAAAGGAGGCATTGAGAGATGGGGACTGGCTCAGCAGGGTTTCCAGGGCTGGGATTTGAACCTGCTGCTGTAGCTCACCGCGCTGTCAGCAAGAGGTCTAACTAGAAGCATTATGTGCTCATGCAAGACACACACAGGGGGCTTTTAAAATACCTGACTGCTCTCCATTTCTGCAGACTTTTGTAGGCCACTTTTAGTGTTCAAAGCTCTCCTTAAAACCCCTGATGTGCTCGGTTCGATACCAAGACAAACAGCATCAAAAATGTGGGAAAGTTCGGAGCGAGTCTTCGAGGGCATTGAGGGCTGGACGCTGAGAAGTTGCAATACTGACATAAAAAAAAATCATTATAATGTAACACAAATGATGATGTCATTTAAATATGTTGTCAGACATCAACTTAAGTTACTTGCTACTCAGTGGTTTGTACCAGAAGACTCTTTTTCAACCGAGGTCCCTAATAGTTTTGGTATACCCAAATTGCAGCCCGCTCATAAAACGTTCCACACACAAATTGCTCGCTCCGTGACTCATTTTATACCATATAGGTGCCAAACACACAGGATGCAAACAGTGTTGACATGGAAACACAATAAACAGGCTAACAGACTCATGTCTGCGGACCGAAAGAACAAAAAGTTATATACAAGTCGTTTTCAGCGAGGAGATTACGTTTTAGAGGGTAAACCTGCATCATTTCGCCTTTAAACCATTTGCAAAAATAACACAAGTTTTGTAAAGATTTTTGCATGATTTTATAAAATTTGAATTCCCTGTATGTTACCGGCAGTTTGAAGTTGTTTCTAAATAGTAAAGAAAGGAAATCTCAAGGCCTTAGAGAACTACTCACCAACCAATGCTGTTGAGCTGATCTCCGTCTCTCCTCGGTTTTACTTCATTCCTTAATCTCTCCTTCTTTTTTCTTTCTCCTTCATTCAAAGTTCAGCAACATATCGCAAAAATAACTTCGCTCGCTTTGAAGTTTTTGGCAAATCTTTGCACAAAAAGTCTGGCCTTCTCTGCTTCTCTCTGCCTCTCTGAGCCGGCCTCTCTATCTCTGTCTCTGTCTCTATCCAGCTATTCCAGACATGTTTCAGGGCTCAGCCCCAGCCAAATATGGGAGGAGGGCAGTAAACAAGGAAGACAGCCTGTGCTGTCACTGGGCCCGCTGCCCTACTGTACACCACACACACACACACACACGCTGGAACACACACACACGCTTATTCTCCTGCGGCAACACACTATCTTTAGTGGTTATTCTCATTTTTCAGAACTCAAGGGATCATTACATTCCCAGAACCTTCGGTCAAATTAGAAACATATGAAACATCTACTTGATATATTAAAGATGCTAAATGAAGCACTTGTAAACATCAGCATACAGTATTAGTTTTAACACACCAAACTATGTTTTTAGTGCCACCAACCCGCTTCTCTGGCATCTCTACAAACATTTGGATTCGTGCCATAAAGCTTCAAGAAATCTGCAAATTAAATTTTCAAATGTAAAACAGCACACATGTCCCTTTTAAAAAGCAGATTTGCTCGTATCAGTGCAGTCGCGCCATGGCTGCTCGGTGGCCCAAACGGTGGCCTTCTGACTGGTTTGACCTACGGGTCGACAGCTGCCACCACACCACAGGGCTATTAGTAGAGCAAAGGCAAGCCGACAAACACAAGGTGCACTGCACACACACTCTAAACATACCACATACAGAAAAATGCAAAAGGCTCATATAATCTAGAAAAACGTGCGGGCGTGCACAGACGCCTATGCGCGTCCATATAGTGCAAAGATACAGTGTTACATAAACACAAACAGCTGGACTAAAACCTTTAAAACGCACACTTCACACAAGCGCTGAAGTCAACACTCGTCACAAATACCTTCCGTCAAAGAAAGCTAAGGACGCCTCTCCTCACGCTCGCCGTGAGCGAGCGCATCAGTATGAAGTGCACACACCCTCTAAGCTGCCTAATCCTGCGGACGCTTTTCAGACACCCATCTTTCGCCGGTGCCTCTCAAGTGGATTTCCAAGGTCGCTGGACTCTGTTTAAAATGGCGTCGGGATGAGTTAGCCGAGGATGAGGCATTCTTTTAGCACCCGGACAAAATAAGCAAGTCTGGATTCTCCAAATGATACCTGATGAGTGATAAGTGTCCTGCAGCGTGTAAAAATAGGCCATTCCTGCATGTCAGTGTTATTCGTGTGGCATCAGTGTGTGTGGTCAACTCAAATGTGTATTCTGCCAGTGCTAAACTAAAAAGACTTATATTTGACTTTTAATTCAAACGCTCACAGAGCTTTTGAAAAAAGCTCTCCTGTAATTTTCTTTCATCTTTTTCTCACGGCTTCCTCCGAACATGCGGATTCTCGCGTCCAAAGTGTCGGAGCGAAAGGCTCCAATCAGAGAAATGAATAAACTGGCCGAGAGGTTTTTCTGCTGAGTGCTGAGAACACCGACACCCATTCAATTAGAATCAAACTTGCAATCCCGGCAATTCCCACTGACCTTCTTGCAACATAGCAATTACCGCAACTGCTCTCTGGGGACGTTCATAAAAAATGAAACGGGTCTTTGTGAAGCCGTATATCCCGTATATAAACGTGGATGCAGCACTACGACGAGAGCCAAGTCCTGACTCAACCGATGCTGAGTGCATCCTCCTGGTTTCTCAGATTCACATTTATGTTAAGTGGAACGGTACACTTCTTAAAAACTCTACAATACTCAGGATATTTTATGATGTTATGTTTATTACAGATATTTACAACAAAGAGCGAGTCTTTACTGTATGTCATACATGAGGTGTTCCATGCACTGACTCTTCTATGGATGACCGAATAGGTAGGAGGGGGGTGCACGATACAGGCCGACCAAGTTTCAAACTCCTGATGGGAAAGCTGGGAGTGGATGGAGGTGGGTTTGGGCACTTGTGGGACTTGGGGTCGGTGGTGTCTCAGGTTACAACCCCCCTGAGAAGTGGGCAGCCACCGGCAGGGCGACTGACGCCCCCCTATTTCTGCAGCGGCTATTTAAAGGACTAATTGACAGACCAGGGTTTAGGAGGGTAGGGGGGAAGGGGGGGGGGGGGCTGTATGGCTTAGAGGAGGAGAGGCGGTTTGAGGAGCAGAAAGACAGACAGATCTTCTCTTCAGTGGAGTGCGGAGTGCATCAAAGCCAGAGATCTTGAGCTGTGGCGGTGACTGAGGAATGGGATTTATGTGCACTGCATTCTAAGTGTGGCTCTGAAACCTGTATGTGGATCACTTGTGTGTGTGTGTGTGTGTGTGTGTGTGAGAGAGGACATACCGTGCTCGCCATCCGCTGTGTCCTCGCAGCGCTGGGTGAAGCTCTCGTACGAGTCCCAGCGGATCAGAGGGTCCTGGGTGTTGTAGTCCACAGAGACGCTCGGCCCGTTTTCCAGGTGGCCAAGGCCTGAGGAACACACGGCATGATGGTTAACGGAGTTAACAAAGCGCTCTAAATCAACATTTTGCCATTGGTCAGGAAAAATTGATTACCTTTGATTTTTTCTGGTCCATATGAGAAAACAAACTCCACCTTCCCATACTCTGGGAACCTCTCATCTGTATAGAGACACACAGTAGAGGAATGTTTTTCTACTTGCAAAACAATGGACACAAAATGCACACAAACACAAAATGTGTAGTGAAATGAAACCTATTTTGTAAAAAAAGAAAAATCACACCCACCCTGAGAGCCGTTACCTTTGAAGGTATCGTCCAGCTCGTTCTTCCCGAACACCACCCCGAGGTCGTGGATGGCGCAGGTGTGGAACTGCACCCTGAACATCACATCCCTGGTGGAGTTCCTGTACCTCTTGTGGTAACACTTCAACTACGGCGAGAGAAGAGAGAAAACATCAGCACATGAATCGGCGCATTAAATCAGTTTTAGTGATAATAAAGTCTTACCAGGATGTCTCCCTTCAGGAGCAGGCCGGGCTCAATAGTGATGCAGATACTTGTGTTGCTGTCTCCTTGCACATTGCTGTAATAACATCAATAATAAACGCGTTAAAATCCAATACAGGGTCAGCTCTGCCCTGCGTTTAAACACAGACCACACTGAAGTGAAATAAAAGTTTCCATACTATATTCCTGACGTATAGACCGGCTGCATTGCCTGGTAGATCTTCAGGAAAGGACGGCAGCCTGCGAAGGGAATCAAAACCAGAAGCTTGAAACATGTCCGAGGGAACCAGCGGGCTTTGGTTCTGTCCGCTCTGCAGAGGTAGAAGCTCACCTCCTTTGGCCTCAAAGTTGGGTATGCCGTGCATGATGACGTGATGCAGGAACAGAGGCTTGTTGTTGATTTTTATGTGTCCGGAAAGAAGCCCGTTGAAGTATCGCACATACCTGAAAACAGAAGAGAGTAAGCATGAGGTCTCCAATTCACGAAGCACGTCCAGCTGTGCACAAATTCAACGCTATATATTAAAGACTACGGCTACATGATCCACGCATTTGTGGCTGCACCCCATCCAAGCAGATTAGACCCTCATCCTGTGTCAGGCACCTTTACCGCCCGTCAGCTCCAGCAGCTCCAGCCAGACATAACGACCTTCATCCACTGCGGGAAATGTCAGAGTAAATAGGTGTGTGGAGGCCGGTCGGGGGTCCGTTGAGTTAGCGTGGTCTGGTTGTTAATGATGATAACAATGATGGCACCTAACGTGAACTCGACCGTGGGGTCGCCCCATGCAGACGCGCCCCCCTTTTGCTCTGCTGTCAGTGTCCAGATGGTTTAGCCGCTCTGAAATTCAATTAGACTGAGCGGGGAGGCGGCGGGGGCTTGTAGTGTCATATGAGACTTAATCATGTTCTGTGTTTCACCAATGAATTATCCTATATTAAAGCCTTTGACACTACGCACACAAGCATATGAATAAAATACAAAACAGGCTCTGCACGGTCTGTATTTGAGCATCTAGTTATTGAGGTTAAAAGGTTAAAATCCAACCACAATGTGCTTTATTCCTCTACAAACTGAACGCAAAGTCTCCTGATAAACTACATGATTTCTCTTCAACTCAATGAATGTTGTTCCTCAAATTCACATAAAAACAAGTTAATGGAGAAGAGAAACCATAAAACAAGTCAGGCCATTTCCAGCGTACACAGTGGCAGCCATTCTAACATTTCACAAACAACATGTTAATCATTTAATGATCCTAAAATGCTCCGTGTAACACTTTTAATCCAAACTTTTACGAGCTTCTACAGCAGCAGCAGCAGCTCATCTCCTAATCTTGATGTTAATGTCACACATTCCAGACCATAATACTTGCAGACTCCAGGGGCAGAGATAATTATATCCAAAGCAGGAAATAGCAGCGTGGCAGAGGGCAAGCCTATAGACCTGTTAGAGAATGGCTGGCTGCCTGAATCACAAGCTGAAATGAAGCGGTGTTAAGTCCCTTGCTGTTTCCTGTGTTTCCTCATTTATTCCCTGCAACCTTTGTCCTGCTCATCTTTTCCAAGACGGGCTCAGATCGGGATTCCTTTCTCCGCGGGTGAAGAGGCGAAGACGCTGAGGGGTCAAGCCTTTAAGCAGTTAATTGTCTATTAATGTAGAAGGAGCAGGTAATATGGTGGAAGCAGGCTTATGAGTAAAAAGGAGGACGTCTCAGAAGATACTACCCCTAGAGGGGGCTGCGTTCAAAATAAGACATTTCTTAAATACTTTTAAACCACTCTTGATTGGTTCTGGTTTTTGGAATTTGCGCTCTATTCATGAGCAGCCCATTATCTCAAAACACTCGATGTTAAAAGTGGAGAAGAAATGGAGGAAAATATGCTCCGATATGCTTCGGAGACAGGAATGAACTGAGCCCCGCAGCCTCCCCAGAGACACCAGAGGAATCCCTCAGACAGACAAGATAGACGGCTCCTCTCCGTGCCGCGACGTTTACTCACAATTATCCCAATTAAAACTAAACTGGAGATAATCTGAAGGAAAGAAATGGAAAGAATTTCCTCTGAAATGTTTGTGAAACAACAACTGGATCAGTCAGTTTGTCTTGTTATCTTGTGTGCATTCGAATGTATGAAGAGCAGAACTCTCTGGGGGGTTTCTCTCTTCACCCTCTAAGAATGTGAGCGTCTTCGTCTAACGTAACATAAGCTGCAAAACATTCGGAAACAGCAGGCGAGCTGCTGCGGCAAAGGTCAGACTCATAAAGCTTCATGTCAGGCAAACAGGAAGTGAGGTAACAACTGACCGTATCTGTGATGGCTGGCCCACAGGAAGTGCTTTGTCCTCGTAGAAGCGCCGCATAGCAAACCTGTCCAACGCCTGGTCAGCACTGCATCACACACATTTGGACAGAGATTGTGGTTATTTGTCGTACTCGGGAGCATTTTACAGTATCAAAGCTGCACATTTTTCCCCCAAGTTTGAGATTTAGAGAAATCCCCTGGCCTTCATCATTTACAAAGCGGCTTGAAATCCTCCTGGCTCCCGCCCACCGATCAACATCTGGTCGCATTAAAGAACGATGACATGTTGGGAGTGCTTCTTCTCACAGAGACAGAATAATAAGCTTGAGTGTTTTGCAAAAATAATAACATCGGCGTTCAATTTTCAAGGCTGCTCAAGCCCCAGACCTCGAGGGCTAACTGTGATTGACTGGTGCTCCCGTCCTTACAAAACCTCTGGAGGAGGAGATTCAAAGGAAATCATCCTTCACCTCTGCTGATCCATCTCTTCGCTCAAACTACAGCCAATAACAATGAATTGCAGTAGGTCGACAGATGTTTGATACCTTGCGGATATGTTGCTGTAGTGCATGTACGCAGCCACCACCACCCCTGTTCGACCTCGGTTCCCCTGCGACACAGAAACAGAGACCACAAGACATGTGAACATCTTGTATCATACCGTGTGTTTAAATAAGACACAAAGGAATGTACGACTACAAGAAGAACGTGTGTTGATTTTAGAAGGTCAGCAGCCACATGTGCATATCTCATTGAAGACATTTTTTATATATATATATATATATATATATATATATATATATAGTCCAATGCCAAGAAATAGTCCAGCACATATGCTCTGTAAAACTCTTTGGTTTTTGTTTGATTAAAGAAATGAAGTAAAACGTGATAATTAGCTTAACTGGTGCTGGTTGCTGTTATCTTTGGACGGAGCCACGTTTTGCCGCTTCCCGCTGTTTATAGGCTTTATGCTAAGCTATGCTAATCATTTTCATATTGAATGGACAAATATGAGAGGGGTATCACATCTGAGTCAATAGGAAAGCGAATAAGTGTATCTGCAATGTTGAGCTATACCTTACAGAATATGAATTTCAAGCGGGCATGAGGAGGAGGGTGTGTCCTCGTGTGCTTTTCTTTCACATTCTGAACATCGTGTACCGTTCCTCCCTTGCTTTACCTTGTTGTGCAGCACCACTACGTTGCGTGGGTCTCCGTTGAGCCACGTGTCGATGGCCTTGCACATGCTGCAGATCTTGTCGAGCGCCGGCGCATGGTTGTCTGGCCAGCCAAACTCCACAACCTGAGGGTAAGGACCAAAAGAAGGGGTTCTTTCAGGCCTGGTTCTGGACTGTCAGCTATTACGTGCACCGTTTCATGTTTTTATAAAGCTATCTCCCGAGGATGCTGTTTTCCTCTGGCAGTAATGTATGTAAACTTGCCACCAAACAGTGGCCACAAGTTAACCGTGCAGGACTTCCTCGGGTTCTTTTTGGTTTAGTTCCTCTCTAAACAGGAAGTCACTTCATAGATGAACGTGTGTTTTTTATGTGTCTGGATTCAAATGACAAAGATGATCCGGCTGCTTTGTACCTTCGGGTTTAAATTTGATAAGTCACTGCTCCACTCGCTCAGGTTGAGAATCTGAAATCAGAAAGAGAGCATATCTAAACATATCAAAGCAATACTGATAATGTTTGTCCCTCAAAGAAATCACAGAAACACAGTCGGATCATTGACATATAAGAACAAATCATTTGATGAGATAAAAACAGAGGGATATGAGTCCCTCGGGGGGCGGTTCTCACCAGATAGTGCTCGCCATGTTTGGACCGCAGCATCGTTGCCACCTCCTTGAGGTTGGTGGTGTAGCTGCGTTCCTCGGCGCCGGCGGGGAAACACACAGAGATGATCCTCTCTGTGATGTAGACCAGGTCCACCTCATAGCTCTCCTCCATGGCCGGAACCTCACTCTGACTCCTGGAGAGGCAAGAGGGAGCGAGAGGTGTTTATCCGAGGATTTCACCCGTTGGTTTTTTTTAAGCACAGCTGCTGTGAGACGATGTCTCTCAGAGTCCACTTGATCAAATGTAAACTCCCGCAGATCACGCTTATAGTTCTTGGAAAGGACGTTCACATTTAGTACCACACAATAGGATAACAATGCTGTGTCTTACCGCGACTGCTTTCGCAATATCTCCACACTCTTGCAGGACCTCGTAGATCCCTGGAGAGCGCACACACACACACACACACACACACACACACACACACACACACACACACACACACACAATGCACATGTAAGCAGAGGGAGGGGGAGAGAAAAATGATTCATAAGCATACTCTGTCTTAATAACGGGCGATGTTATTTAATTAAAATCTGACATAAGCTACAAGGGGAAAGTGAGGTCACAGAGGTTAAACTGAAACTGTTTTGGAGGAAAACAAAGATGGAGAGAAAAGAAGAGAAGAGGAGGAACAAATAGAGGGTTAGAGGGAGAAAAAGGAGAATAGAGGCAGCAGAGGAAGAGGAAGAAGAAGGATAAGGCAAACTAAAACAAAGAGTCCAGCAGAAAGGAGGAGAAGGAGAAGAAGACATTGTTAGGGATAAACCGAAGAAAAAAGATTAAAAAGGAGAGGATGAAGGGGAAAAGTACAAAGTAGTATTACGTAGGATTAGAATTAAAGATAGAAAAGAAGAGGACAAAGGACGAATAGAGGAAGATGAAGAAGAGAAGGAGAAATTGAAGAAGTAGGAGAAATGATAGATTGAAAAGAGAAGGATGAGGATGTTGGGAAAGAAGAGGTAACAGAAGAAGAGTAAGAAAGAGAAGAAGTACAGTCAGAAAGGAAGTAGGAGGGCGAGGAAGAGGAGAAGAAGAAGAAGAAATCACAACGCATCAGTGTGCTCCAGGAGAAAACCACCCTGACTCAGGTCTTGTCAGGATTTCACACACTTTAATTATCCAGTCGTGTATTTAGTGAGGAAAGACTGGAAGCTGTTCCACTGTGACGGGTGCTGCAGAGGGAAAATGTTACTAAATATGCTGCACTGTCGAGGAATCGCTGCATAATAGATGCTAGAGTTGGCTCTTCCTCTCACGGTTTGTCGGCCCAGAGGAGAACTTGTCTGTATGAGTCGGCTGCCATCAAGAAAGATGAAGCCGTCCAAGAAGATGGAACGACGGCAGAATGTATCTTCGTCCTCCACTTCTTTCCCCCCGTCAGAGAGAGTGAGCGTTCGGCTTCACTGGTCAAGTGGTTAAACAGAGATATTGGCAGGAGAAAGGGTCTGTAATCACGGCGCAAGGTTAAACACACAGCCCCAAAGCTTTCTCTCTCACAGATGAAGCTAATCCCACCCCCAAGAGCCGAAATGGGAGGCATAACTCTCTGTGATTTGACAGGAACCAGATGCTAGGCGGACCGCGGACGCTGCTGTTTGCAAAATGAAACAGCCTGTTCGCGTGGGGCTTCGGGGGTGTCACGCCGGTACGTTTCACATCACAGGAACAATCTGTTGTCTTGTAGCAACATGGGCGCATGAACGCCTCGTGAAAGTCAATGCGGCATGTAAAGGGGAGTGAACTGTCTGTCCGTTTAAAGGCACTTTTCCACGGTGAAAGGCTGGTTCTCTCATGAAACGACCAAAACCAGCAATAAATGAAGACATTTTTCCTAGTTTGCATATTGAGAAATAGATCTTTTCAGTTCATTTATGAAATATGTTGACAATAAGGAAAATATATAACAATACCAACCACATTCATGAGAGAAAACGATCATAATTTGTTGCATATTTTAGCATAGATTTCATTAAATAGCTACATATGGACTTTGTAAAAGCATTTTGTCAACTAACAAATTTGACACATTTTAAGCTGCACACTTCCTGTGTGGGAGTGGCCTACCTTGCTGAACAGGTACCCAGTGCTCCACCTCCAGGATGAACGCAGGGCGTCGAAACGCCTTCGGATGGAGCGGCCCAGAGGCATGGCTACAGATCAACTGGAACCACTTCTCTACGTTTTACTATTAAGATCGTGAAATCAAAACAAAGAAGCTCCGGATCCTCATGATGGAAGAAGATGCTGGACTTCATCAGCGGTTATGTAACAGACACACACTGATGCATCTTCTCTCCGTTCTTTCCTCTCGACTGTCGTCTCCCTACTTTCTCCTGCTTCCTCTCTCCCTCGCGCCCACTTGGTGTTCTCTGGATCTCCTCCTCCCTCGGTCTCATTATCTCTCATTATGTCTGACTCCCCTCCGCTTCGCTCGTCTTGACTCCCTTTTTTCCCAGGCCGTGTGTGTGTGCAGTGTACAGTATGTTTGTCCTTCTCTGCTGCACATGTGTTTAACCTTAATTGCCCTTAAGAATCTCGAGACTTGACAACATTTGTTTTCTGTCCTATCTTAATATTTCCCTGCTGGCTTAAGCAGTAACATGACTAGTCATTACAACAGAGACGTTTCTCTCCTTTGTATTCTCTTTGCACAGTAATGCACAGCAGTGTTTTTGATTTACAGCGTCTCAGTCTCTATTCTCTCCTGAGCCACGAAATAATTTAAAAAAACGTTCCCATGGATGACCCCCGCAGTCCCCACACTGAGCCAATTATTGTCACGGCGGGGCGGTTCGACTCAAAACCACCATAGATGTGTCCTACTATGTGGACTCAGCAAATAAACACTGCATAAGAACTCCCCCCTTCTGTGTGTAGGCCGACGCTATACACACACACACATACACACACACATGTTTATGCATGAAACCTTATATGATGAGGATCCTTGGATGAAGTATGAAGGCAGAAAGCAGATCCAGAGTGTTTATATTTTCCATTAAAGTTGAAAATGAAAGTGAGCCTCAGCTCAGGATGCTAATTTGTATGTGAAATGACCACTTAGTCATTGTCCAATTGTTTGTGACAACTTTCCACACTTACAGTAAAAATGAGTAGCCTCTGTCGTGGTATTTTTAGTGCTCATAATTACATCCACGTTTCCCGTAAACCATGTTGTTGAGAGGACTTTGCTACTTTGTTTCCATTGTTTCTCTGCTTGTGCGCTTTACCAAAGAGGATGGAACACAATCTTACTCCTCTTATTGCACAAAGAACACAGGGTGAGTTTCCTGCGGATGGTAGATAATTATTAAAATAATATATTATCTTTTGAGTGTAAAACATTGACTCTCTGGAAGCTTGAAATTTGGCCCAGAAAGGTTTGCAGCTTGTTTTGTGTGCCGTCTGGATTCACAGCTGCTTATGACAACCTGCAGTGAAAAGAAGCTGCACAGAAACGTCTCCATCCTTCCGTCCCTGCTTTTTCAGACTCTGAGTCTGCAGACCTTCTCTCTTCCTCTGTGTGAAGTCCCAGACTGTGAATTAATCTCCGCGCAGACTGGTGTACACAGACCGATGTGTGTTTATAATCTCACTCTGAGTCACCGCCGCAACTTCTGCTGCCGCTCTAAACATTCAGGCGACGTCCGACGCAAACACTGACTCATGATCGTGACTCACAGAGGAGAGAAATAACAGGGATGCGGGACATCGGTGCTGCTTTTATCTTTTGGATAAATGTTGCTTCTGGTTTCATGAAAAGGAAAACAAAGACATGAGCCTCTTCTGATCTAAGAACATTTTTAACAAGCGAACAGATTTTGGACCGCTGGTTTGAGTGACCTCCTTTCTTTCTGCATCAGTAGTGGTTCTCTCCTCTCCTAATTTTCTGGAATCTCGCCCTCTTGGAAACAAACACCCTTCATGGTTTAGCAATGTCAAGCTAAACATGCATGCCTAGTCTCGGGCCGGGCCTTGGCAGCCATTTCTGGCACAGACGAGACACAATTTGCAGTAAACTGGCAGCAACAGATGTCACGGCAGCTTTTCCCATTTTGTAAGGTATGTACCAGATATTTCTTTACACTGGCACAGAGCAGAGCGAGGGTTAAACCATTTACATTTATTTTTCGAACCAGAGCAGCAACAGCAGCTCTGATTGGCTAGCTGCTATGTATTGCATGCTGCTGCCACCTTCAGCAGTGAGCAGGAACAGGTGGTCGCATTTGCAAGTTGTAATGAATTTAAAATATATTAATTGAATAAACACAGAATCAGTCTATAATTATTCCAGTGCCACACTCCAGACTCAAGAGTGATCACCAGTGCATATAAGGATTGTTGTTCCAGCACTTTGCTGCAGAACAATAGCAGCCTTTATGAATGAGGAGCTTTGTCTACTTGGCGTTAACACTAATAAGGAAGAGGTGTTACTCACCGGTGTATCTACATGCTTTAATGGCAGCTGAGGAGTGGGAGGCTGCAGAGAGAAGCGAGACAGAGTCAGTGGGTTAGTCATTGTTTCTCTCACACTGAGGAAGAAACAACATGGTGAGAGAGAGAGAGAGAGAGACAATCCTCAATTATAAAAAATCTCAGAACAGAGATATCCAAGTAGCAGAATAGCTCAAAAGAAAACATCCAAAATAAAAAAGTGACCACAAATTTGAAATCGTGTTTGTACACACCAAAATATGAAGAATTAAAAAATTTGGAAAAGCTACAACAGGATGAATCAACCTATGAGGACAAAAAGTCTCATTTTCTAAATAATAATTTAATAATTTAAAAGTATATTTACACAAACATATTATATGTTCAGTATTTATCCACATTTACTATGTTGAGGGATATTTGTTGCAAAAACATTCATAGTTTGGTCCTAAAAGGATCATTTTTCACCTGGAAATGGTCGTTTGACTCAAGGTTGACTCACTATATCTCATGAAATTAAATGTTTTTTAGATTTGGTGCGGGTTATAAAAAAAAATAATATGTACATGTAAAAAAAAAAAAGAGCAAATTTAAAAGTAATCTGGTCCATAAGTGGCAGGGAGAGGCAGAGATGCAGAAGCAGAGACAGTATGTGAGAAGTGGAAAGAAAATATGTACACACACACACACACACACACACACAAAGAGCTTGACAGTGATCCATGTGTTAAGGAAAATCTCTTAAGTGAGTTAAGTACAGCGTCTCAGGCTGATGTGAGCTCTATAAACAAAACTAGGGACTGTTTAACAAGCTGCTGCAGTCATTTAAAACGGCCGGCGTCCAGAGTAAATAAGTGAAAAGTAGTTACTGCTGCTCGGGAATGTTCCTAATTTGGTCATATCATCGGTGGTTAATCTTGAAAATATAAAACAGGACTGACTGTGCCACTTTTTATTCGACTTTATTGACTAGAAATCAGGAGAACGATCAAATTGCTCTCCCTGCTGGTTTTCTAATCATGACCCACCATTTGCTGAGCGTGCGTTCTTTATGGAAGTAAATGAAATCTCCCATTTCAAGCTCATTAAAGGGAAAATGACTCGAGCCTCGGCGTTTCAGTGCGTAAATCACATTTTGTCTTATAAAGGAGCAACCCCTAGAGGAAAGGAGAGTAATCACTTTGACTGCAGCTCCGTTTCTGTCCTCTTCTGCTCTGTGTTGCATCTAAATAGCTTCCTGAAACTTCTTAGGACCAAATCCAGGAGGGATCACTGCATCGTGACGGGGATTTCAGAGGTCAATAAGGTGCACACACACACACACACACACACACACACACACACACACACACGTTACACTCACCAGATCATAGTTGGTAGTTAGTTGACATGACGTGGTGACCTGTAAATGGAGAAACAGAGAAATCTTGAGTGAAGAAAAGCATTAAAGTCTGCTGAAAAAAAGCTGTAAATGTTAGGTAGATCACATTAAACAAAGACGAATAATTCAACAAAACCACCATAAATGACATAAACTAGTCAGGATGTGTTGTGTATATTGTTTTGTAGAAAAGGGGAGGGAGAGCCATCACTGAGAGCTTCCCCCTGAATGCCTGAGTATTCCCTAAATCGCCCTCAACAGGACAGAAATAACCCCTGCGTCATAAAACAGACAGTTTCTCTGTGTGGGAAACATGTCAGGGCCATTCCAGGCAAAATAACCTTTTAGCACCGAGTTCACATTGAGAGAGAGAACGCTGCATGATGTTATAGTTTTTGTTCTGCGTGAGAGAATCCAGCCACAACGCAACACACACACAGTGCCCTGTCAGCCACGTCTAAAAGACATCTCGCTTGTATTCAATAACAACTCGGGTCAAACATCATGCGAGAAATTCCATTTACAGTCACACAGTGTGTCCGTGCAGGGGGAGGGGCACCCGGATCCTCCCCCTGCTCCGTGACTCCACGTGCACCTTGGACACATATGCCGGGATCGGACTACACAATATTTATGCCTTCCCAGATGGTCACTGTGTCCGTTTAGGTGATTATAGAGTCATGAATTCTTCCTGCGACTTGACAGTGAAACACGACAGATTACATGTTGGACGCCGGCCAATCATGGAAGATTTGTGCGGCGCCACAAACAGTTCCCTCGTGCACCTACAGTATTTTATAAATAACAGCGTTGAACCACGAGTGGGCCGCCAGTGGCTCTTAACTGCAGACCACCTAAACCGAGACCAAGTCCAAGACCAAGACCGGTCTTCTCTTTGCCCGAGACTAAGACAATACCTCGTAAAAATGTGGTCGCTTCCCGAGACGGAGACCTCTCGAATCTGGATTACTTCAATTGCCCGTGATGAAATAATGTTGTATGGCCTGGGCCCCCCTCTCGATCTCTCTCCCTGCTGAAAGCTATTCTACCACCCCTGTCTTGTTTTGGCAATGCAGTCTCATGCTGAAAGAGAAACGGAAAGCTTCAGCTCCTTTTGTCTCGTGAAACAGCATCCCGGCTCCGCTCGGTGCTGTGCAACCACTCAGAAAAACAACAGTAGGTTCCCCAACAAAAAACAACTGGGTGGCACGCCAGTGCTCCCAAATCCAGATCTCCCAGCAACAGTATCACTTGTCCCCTAATTATACTATCGCCTCAAAATTAGAGCGGTATTGATTTCATGATGTTGCAATGCTACATGTAGCGTCTTTAAATAGCAGGCCATTTTGGTACTCAACGCTTATAGTATCCATGACAGGCAAGTGTGGCTCCTAATAGTCTGCATAACCCTGTGCACTGCAAATCACTGATTACGATGGGTAAACAGGCCCTCTATGGCAAGCTGAGCGGCGTCCATCTGATTGTGTTTACTTCAGCGTGCACGGATGAACACGCATGAGGGAGCGCATTGGACGCATACGTGTGCATGTTGCGGGTCGACGGATGTTTACGAGGGGGGTGAGATGAGAGCGCGCTATCTGGAGACAACAGACGCAGGCAGGAAGGAAGCCGCCGTAATTAGTTTGCTCTGGGAAAACAAAAGACTCATTGACTTTGTAACGCTATCATCAAGCGTATCAGAATACAGTAGCGGGATAACATCTCGGCGGAGCAGATCCCACCCAGCGCATGGTGTTATCAGTCCGCCACTCAGTGCTGATACGGCTACGTGCTCCTCTAAAAATATGAAGACGCTGACCAAGGGGTGTACCGAGGTATTTCAACAAGGTACACAATGTCTCTGCCGATTTATTGCTGGCCCTTTAATATGCTACCATACTGACTGGTTCTGCTTCTGATATGCACACTGCAATATGATTTGCACCCTTAAATAAGACACAAAGTGACATTTTTAATGTCATAAAATCGGACTTTATAAGCTAACATTTGCACGCCTTGTGTGGCCAACATGAGTTGGACCTTGTCCTTGTGTGTGCATGTGTGTGTGCATGTGTGTGTGCATGTGTGTGTGCATGTGAGAGTAGCCGTTCCTTTTGAGAAACACAACTTGGGGGGCATCATTTTGAATACCCGGGTTAATGAAGTGAATGAGTTACAGCTGCTGCTGCTGCGGGTGCTGCAGGGAAGTGGCTAAAAGTCGAAATAAGGAGGATTGTTTGAAAAAAAGATATGTTGCAAAGAAAATACAAATGTACACAGAGCTAAAATACAATAGCCGTGCAATAACTCAGAGCCCAACAGAAGAGGAAGTTGCTCGTCCCAGAAGCGAGTCGGCTCATGCCGGCTCTTTAGAGTGCCTACACTACCTGGGGGCCGGGGCTGACATTCATATTTCAGTGTTGGCGGTCCCACTGGCCCCGGGGGCCTCGTAGCCGGAGCATCTGCCTTTTATTCACAGCTGACATTAGTTGCTGTTCTGTGCGCTGTACTGTAGCGTACGCCTGCAAATGTCCCGGTGATTACTCCCTCCAGTATTGATCTAAAGGTCAGGAGGGTAGAGTGATGACTTGGACTTCCGTTTGTGGCTCTAGAAACCGGACTACTGGTCGGCTCCCAGCCTTATGAATGCTGAATTATTTCTTACGGAGCACATCTGTGCACGTAAAATGGTTTTCAAGGAATCAGACATGCAACATGGCTTGCAAATCTGGTTATCATATCACTTTCTTTAGTGAGGCAGTCATGAGAGAAGACGGCCGGAGCAGCAGACAGAGAGAAAATACAGACTAACACCGAGTCAACTTCAAATCCTCGCCGCATCACCGTGCAACCAAGCGAGAGAACAACAGCTACCCTGACTTCATCCATATATGGCGGCTGCAGCTGGAAGCCAGACTAACACAGGCTTCACGTGGGCTTTACCAGCTCAGACGGATAAAAGGGAAGGAATCTCCGAGAGGCCCTGCCACACGCTTCAGCACCTCAACTCCATCCGTCTGCAAATGTTTGTGCAACTGCATCTGTAAAATAATCCAGTTCAGTTGCTGAATCGGGATAAAAAAAAAGTCCTCTTTGTCTGGTAGTTATCCGTTTTTATCCGTGCATTGTTTCTTCAGCATGTCTCGCGACGGACGATTTGAAATGATGAATGTTGACCTTTTCTTTGGTTTCACCAATCGCTTCCCAGCAAAGTGACCAGCAGACCGCAAAGAAAACTCTCTGACATGGAGAGAAACGGAGTCAAAGTGTTTTTTAGGCCTTTTAAAAGAGGGAGTTTATAATCTCATCGAGGCACGAGGGGAGTCTTGAAAGCCGCTGAACTAGAACAAGGAGTCAAGCGAGCCGCCGGGGGGGGCCCCTCCGCAACTTCAACCCAGCCGAGAGGCCTCATTAGGGGGCAAACAGAGGTGAGCTGAGGCGGGACGTTGTTGAATTACCCGCAGCAAAGGTCAAATGTCTCAGGTGAGTCTCGACAGCTTCACAGAGCTTCCCTCCTCTGTCTTGATCCCCCCCCGCGCCCCCCCCCCCCCCCCCCCCCCCCGCCCCCCCTCACAATGAGAGCGTGGATCAGCGGCAGCGAGCGCTTTAATGACTTCAGCAAAAGTGCTGCTCAAGTACTCAAGTGGGTTTATATGGAAATGGAGAGTGCAGCATATCAAAGCAGGACTCTGGAGCCCGGTCCACCGAGCTGAATCGTCGTATAATGAGTAAACGTGCCGCAGTTCAAGCAGGATAGTGATGAACAGTTTTCCCTCCACGCTCGCACACTTCAAACAGGCTGGAACAAGCATCCTCAGAGAGCCGAGGAGGAGCGGGACTGGCTTGCTCAGCAACCTTTGCATTCTTTGTTTGCACTTTGTCAAACAGTAAGGGCAATAAGCTTCCATCGTCAGTGCTTTTATTGTTTTAGTTGTGTGCTGTTTGACATGTAAAAAAAGTAAGAATTACATTTAGACGTGATGTATTGCGTGGCATACGCATCAAGCTTCTTATTTTTCCAAAGTTTAAAGATTTGTTAGAAGTAGAAGTTGAGTTTTTTTGTTCCCTTTTGATGCTCTCTGCTGTATTTTCCAGAGATTTATGCCCTCTTACCCCTCTGACTTAGCAACAATCAATCTGGTCTTGAGTTGATGTACTTCAGCCTAACTGATGGGAGAAGGCATGTTTCCCACTGTGCATAAATCATCTCATTGGCTCCAATAAATGAGCCTGCCATTGGTCCAACCACACTCAGAATTCCTCAAGCACTCCTCCTGCCCACACAAGAGCCACTGCCGCGCTGATGGCAGTTTGCCTGAGAAAGTAAATTCTTCACTTTCCAAACGGGGGCCAAATAAGGACTGAAGCTCAAACGGCCCCTTTGGAGGGATTTATACATCGGCTGGGTTTCTGTTTAACTTGGAAGGCTAATAAATCCGCCGAGCTGCTGTGATGGGGAAGAGCCCGTTCCTTTTCCCGCGTTGACATTTTGACATAATGTCAAGTGTGTAACGCGCCGTGTTCGACTGGGTGGCTGTGTGTCGCTGGCAGGAGCGCGCTGGCAGGAGCGCGCTGGCAGCGGCGAGTGATGTCGTCAGTGGCTGAATAATGATGCAGACGGTTAAACAGACGGTTAAATCCAAATGTCTCAAAAAAGAAGAATGATGCTTGGGAATATTTTACCACTAAAATGCTATCTTTCATTTCTAAGAGAGTCAATAATTCAATATCCTGTGAACCAGAGAATCCACTAAACATGTAATTCAGTCAAGGGTCTAAGCTATTTGGTGAATATTTAAATTTGGAACCAAACATCGGGAAACATGCTTTTCAATGAAGGTCCATTTGCACCCAAACAGGATGGAAAAGATCTGTTTGTATAGACATGAAATCTAAATAATTGTTTGATTTAAAAGTAGAACACGCTGCCTGCCAGCTGTTTTCCATCAACACCCGGTAGCGCAACACTAACAAGGTCTTCCCACAACATGCAATCCATCCTGTGACGGTCGGTCAAATGACGAGGCCGTGACGGGACAAATGAAATAAAAGGTTGCCGACCACCCTTCTCATGAAGAATCCACCGTCTAAACGTGGTGGATAAACACAAGAAAGGCATATATTTTTCATATGAGAAGAAAATCACCACCACATGGTTAACGCGGCATAAATAAGCACAAGCATTTGCTTCTAAATGGTTCAGACAAAATACACCACAACACACAGGAGGTTATTTACAATGGGATGCATCACTGTGGATTGCCTTCAACTGTTTTGACTGCCAGTGAGCTCAGATATGTGTCCAACAAAGGCACTGCCAATATTTCACCTCAAACCCGACATGCCGATGTCGGGTTTGAGGCCCAAAGGAGCTTCATCAAGTGGACGCGGAAGAGGCCAAAGACCACTGGGGGAAGCAACTATTTGGTCACGGTCAGGCCACAGTGAGCGGTGAGCGGGGCTCATGGCTTGGCTGCTTTCGCCCCTTGTACGGCTAAACAAGGAAATCATGAATATCAGATGTGCAATTGTGGCTCACTTTGGACACAGGTTGAAAACCTCCAAATATGAATCGCCTCGGAGTTCTGTGCAAGAGGCGCATGAGCGCGTATCATGATGGTTAGTTCATTTTAAATCGTGGGAGAGGTCTAACACTCTAACACGCGATTAAAAAACGTGCAAACGTGTAACACTTCAAAGGCCGGGCTCCTGTGAGAAGCTGAAAACGAGCATGTTTTCATCTTTACTGGACGGAGCCGATGTCGGACGGTGCTGACGGTCTGTCCCGGACAGCGTTCGCCTATCAGTTCCTGGTTCATTAGTGCTGGCTACCAGATGCTTTCTCTCATTCCACCACTAATACCACAGTGAAGCGAGAATAAAGAAACACCGCCAAGCCAAATATAAAGTGTCAACACACAGAAAACCATAAAATACAAGCTAACTAGAACACAAGACGCTCAGAAGGATTTGTGAATGCTCTTTTGCTGCAATTACTTCTCAATTGCGGTACTTTTCTTACGTAAGTGTGAATCTGAAAACAATCACCTGGTATTGAGACTTGCTTTTTATTTTTCCTTGCCAGCCTGTCACTTATTGACAGAAATAAGTTAAGTGGGTAGGCTGCTAACTCAGCCTTGGCCTCTTGTGTGGTTGCATGTTAAATGCCATCCTCCCCGGTCGCTGCTGCTTTTATAACACATACTTTGGAGCTGACGCAGCTGGAGGTTCGCAGGTTTTCTTCACAGTTTACCAGCCACACGTTCTGTTTGTGTGCTTTTCTCTCGTGAAGCCTACCGTAGAATATCTTAAAATTCAATCTGAAAAACAAACGTGATGCGTGACATGGCAAAACAAGCATATCTGCACAAACGTGTGAGTGGAATTTCTATTTGGCAACCCAAATGATCTGCTTTGAACCTTTTCGAGATGATTTTTTTCTGCGATTCATGGTATGTTTTTCTCAGCATTTCTGCTGAGGCTGCCAAGGCTTCACTCCTTGATGTGTCAAAAGATGAACCGCCCTGAGGGAAGCTCGGCATGTTATTAAGCGATGGGAGAGACAGATGGAAGAGACAACTAGTTCAAGAGGGATAGATCTACAGGGAGAGCAGCCGTTCTATAAGCATCACTCTTAGAGAACATCTTCATGTTACGAGACACTAGGGAGACATGAGTTAGGGTTTCTGGGCAAGGTGGAGAAAGTGGCAAAAGGCCGTTTGTCCTCGAGACTTACGACCGATTTGAAAAGTGTAAAGACGGGGCGAGAGCATTAGGGTTCAAGGTTGAGTAACGTCTTCAGATGGAATTCAGAAAGAAAGAAGAAAAACGTGTCGCAGTCAAAAACAAGTGTTGAGTCCTGGCACCGCAATAAAACCGCATTCCTTCCCGTCGTTTTGACTCTTTAGTGGGAGACGGAACACAACGAGCCTCGCGACCTCTTGACTGTTCATGTTTAACTGCCAACCTTGTGTTAGCTCAAGTTCAAAGGTGAGTGGCTGCCATCATCAGTCTGCATCCTCTCTCAAAAGGTGTCAGAAAAAATGTGAGAAAAAGCGAAGGGGAGGCGAAGACGGTGCAAAGGGAAAAAAGACGTTTCCTGCAAACGTTCTACGTGAACTGCTCTCGTATAGTTCCACAGCAGATGGGGGGGGTTACGCTGGGAGGGGGAACACGTGTTTGCCTGCTGTGTTGACCAGTTGCTCCGGGGTCTCTCTCCGACTCTGCCGCCGCAAATCACTTCTCGTCGGGTCAGGAAAGGCTGACGAGCCTCAAACAGCAACTGGACTGAACTCTGACTGTCCCGTTCCCATGGGAGCAACTTTCCCACGAGTGTGTGGCAAAACCAGCGCGCACCCAAAACACGCAGAGTAAAGCATTTTAAAAGGACATCAGAAATCCCTCATTGTTACAGCTACAAACTCGAGCACCAACAGCCTTTTTGTGCACTAAAACACTCAGAATTCAGCTTTCTGAAGACCCGTTTTAAGCCATGAAAGAATGTAAAGAACTTCAAATTCAGAAAACATATTCAACATGCCAACCATGCAAACTACAAATGGAATATACTGCAAAAAAAACACCTCCATGCATCTTAAAATATACTCTGCCAGCTGTCTTACCTGCACACCGGTGCCCCTTTTTCTCACGCTCTCTCCCCCTCTGCCTTGTTTCTACCTCTGCATTCTCCCTGCCTTCAGACCCCCCTCTGGGAGAGAAAGAGGGCAAGAGAGGGAGTACCAAATACAGACACTTTCCTCCTCCTCCTCCTCCTCCTCCTCCTCCTCCTCCTCCTCCTCCTCCTTCGCCTCTCTCGCTCAAAACAACAGCAGTAATCCCAAACGCGTGCCAGAGAGCTACTGAACTCGATTCTGTGTATGCATGTGCGCGCGTGCGGATGTCTGTGCAGCCTGTGGACTGGACCAGGATACACTCTTTGTACTGCTGGCTTTGGTTCCTCCCGTCAACTGCCAAGAAATTTCGAAACACGCTATATAAGGCCAAGAAAGTGGCTTGGGGCTCCTTATGATTCCGGTACCCAAAACGAGAGAGCAAAAGCCGTCCGGGGGCCGACAGTAACTGTATCCCTCCCTCTGCTCTCTCTCTCTCTCTCTCTCCCTCTCTCTCTCTCTCCTCCCTCCTTTCCCTCCCGTCTCTGTTGACACATGCTTGACAGAGAGAGTGAGAGGGAGACAACTTTTCTCTTCTTCTCTCTCAATTCAAAACGTCTCTGACTGAGCACAAGAATGTCCTTCCAGTCTTATCTTAAACTGATCCTGAGCACGCTGCTTCACATAGAAAGTCCTTATAAATAAGAATAATACATGAGCAGTGCAGGTTCAAACAGAATCCTCTCAGGCAGCTTTTTCCCCCAAAAGCATTTATCGTCAAATTAGATCTGAAATGGAAACAATTTTACTTTTTCCTTCTATCTATGCAGACACACATGCATGCTTGTTTACCTCAGAATAAAAACTTGAGGTCGACAAAATCCCTCTTTTCTAAAATACTTGGGAGGAAAATATTTGCCGGCGCCCCGCCGGGCTTTAAGCACCCGGGGTGAACTTAGCTCTTGACCTCCAGACGAGGGCCGAGGTAAATTGGTCCATCACTCATCTGCTAGCACCCGGTTATTAGGCCGCCCGTACAGTTTTGTCTGCCAGCTCTATCTCCCGACTACCGCGGCGCATCTATACCGCTGAAGGGCGTCGCTATGGAGAAGTGCTGTGACGGCTCTTTGATGTGACGTGTTTGCGCCGGGGAAACAGACTTGCCTCTGTGAAGGGCCGCTGAGGAATGAGGAGGCTTGTGTGTGTGTGTGTGTGTGTGTCTCATCATTTTCTCTCTCCCTCTCTTGTTCTACCTTTTTCACTTTCATGCTTGGACAGTTACTCTCTTTTCCATGCCAACATTCTTGAAACGCTCCTCGTCCCTGTCTCTATGCACGTCTTATTGTGTTTCTGGTCTTGCTTCACGCACTTTCTACCTTTTGGAAGATAAAGCAAAAAAGCTGGTAAAACACCACTGATAGCAAAAGTGACTTCTTAAGCCCTTTAGGGACATCATCTTATTTGTGCTAACATCCCATTTTTGTCTTTCTACCAATCATTCAAAGGCTCTAATGTATAGACAGTCCAGAGTTTTACAGCAGGTGGTGAAATGTTCTTCTGGAATATTAAACAGCTTCTGGGTTGCACACAGGTGAGGATGTGGATTCAAAATGTTCGGCTGTTGATTAAAAAGCTAGACCTCGAAACACTTGACCTCAAAATTCTGCACCGGAGGAGATCCAGCTTAGCTCAAGTCAGGCTTAGTCCAGTTTGGAATGTGCACGAGTTGACTCGGAGAACAACAAATCACCAAAAAAAGGTCGCCTTTAAACAGTAAACCCTGAGAGTTTCATGGAGCTTCCTTCCTTCTTCTAAAATGCTTCGCTTTACTTTCTTGCACATCGGTGCTGGTGTTATGTAAGCTGCCAGTGAGCTCAGCTTGACAGAAGGGGATCTTGGGCTACTGGTGATGAAACGGGGCCGCCTGAGTCTCCTCGCGGCAATAATATCCCCTGGATTTCTCTTTTGCATGACAAAAGAACGATTGAATCTACTAAAAATAGAAATTCAGCATGTGACTGGGTTTCCAAATCCGCTGCAAAACCTTAACAGCTTCAAACCAAGGATGCACTTTCTTAGCTCGAGGTTTGGAGACAAGCTGTTGATTTAAGAACAGTTATTTCTGACACTATCAAATGTAAAATACCCAACATTACCGTGAACAATGCATAAGAGATGTAAATAATCATGTCAAGTATAAATGCATCAACAGGAATACGCTCCTTTGGATTAGAATGCGTCTCGTACTCTCTTGTTGTTTTATTCTTGGACTGCCACCGTGACTCACTTCCTTGTCCCACTGTTTCACCCCTGGTGCTGCTCTCAGATCTGTGAACATCTACAGGAAGTGGAAAAAGGCCTGATTACGAGAGCACTTTGTTCGGCTCCAGCTGAGAGCGGCGATAAGTAAACAAGCCGTGAGATTTCTTAAATGTACTCGCTGAATCTAAAACGTGTTGAAAGTGGCCGCCTGGCAGCAGATAGAAATGGTCCCTAAACCGTGAGAAGAACCTGGTCCAGGCTTTTCCCATTTACCTTCACTGTAATTATTAGAACTTGGAAGGCATCTTATTTTTAAATGTAGCAGTTTGGGAGTTCTGTGCAGCCAGGAAATCATGTCATCTACTCTCCCGACAGTTTGCTTGTTTGTGTTGCACAACCTAATTCTTTTTCTCAAAACTTGAGTCTTCAAGGCTAGACGAAACAGAAATATCTGAATTGCAACGTCAAATTTCATCATATCTTGGGGTAAAGTAGTGCTCCAAAGTTTTCTAAACGAATTTGTCTTGTGGCTCGGGAGGAAAAAAGAAACAAACAAACTGTATTTTGTAAAATGCAGCCGGGGCAAGACAAAACATTGTTGTTTGCGTGAGGATTATCCAAACTTCTTGCGCTCTCACTCGTCTTTGTCCAACCCGTTCCCATCATTCCCAGCCTTCCCCTGCCAAACCTCGCCTCTGTCTTCCAACCCGCCAGCCCGTTGAACAGCGCAAACCGGCCGCAGCGGCATTCCAGGAGGCTCCTCCAGGACATGGCAGGGATAAATCACAAGGAATAATGAGGGCTTGTTTCCGTGGAGGGTGAGGGAGAACCGAGAGCTTACAGACGGTCCAGTCAACACGCATGTACACGGATCTGTTTGCATATTTTCGTTGCAACGGGGCCAAAAATGTAAACCCGGAATCCAGACAGTGGAGTGAATGAGTTTACTCATAAAACAGCAGGAAACATTCATGAAATGTGGGCAGGTTACCACAGTGATGACACACATGTACTCTCACATACATGTCCACAGCAGCCGCTTTCCACCTTTAGAAATCGATTTAAATAATAAATCTAATTTATTGCACCGATTCATGTCTAACAGAGAGCATCTGTCTCCAACCACAACTTGGGTGTCCAAGCCAGGTTTCGGGCAGTATCCCATGCAGCCACATCACCCCTGTGCAGACAAGCCTCCACCTCAACAATGGACAACCATAACAACTACACCGAGGTCACCAAGTCTGCACCGCGGGACGAGAACGCATCCGCCGCCGAGCTGCGACGTCCTCGGGGCTCCAATAACAGACGTCCACGCAGAGAGGGGGTTAGCGGTCGGACGGAAAGGAAAACAGAATGCGTCGGGGTAGCCAGAGACGATTAGCCGTTCTTCATCAAGGCACCATTGGTGGACATCCGTCTTTTGGACGCTCTGCTAAGACATGAGCTTAATGATCATGTGGTTGCAGACTTTCAGAGAAACGTATCACTAATCGCTCCACTGACAACAACGTTTTATGGACTTTTAAAGTGCAATAAGTCAGATTGTTTTACCAATAACAACAAATAACTGAGCAAATGAAAAAGTGGCTGTGTTATTGCAGTATTTATCAGGGTGATGTGCAGCGTTTCTCATACTTCTTGATGTCAATGACCGCTCAGCGAGGCCAATGTGAGAGGCCAGAGAACTTCTCATGTTGTTGCGATTCCTCTGGTCGCCAACAGAGATCAGTAAATGCCACTTGGTGCTCCTCAGAAACGAATAATAGAGTCTAATAAATGTTAGAATCAGCCTTGAGAAATTG
This sequence comes from Pholis gunnellus, assembly GCF_910591455.1. NCBI lineage: Eukaryota > Metazoa > Chordata > Actinopteri > Perciformes > Pholidae > Pholis > Pholis gunnellus. Next base: position 3,231,750 of record NC_136551.1, read on the forward strand.
CATGTGCAGTTTATGTGTAATTGATAAATGTAAACAAACAATGCAACACTATGTAGAATGATTCAAAACTTTTTTTAAAGCTTTTGTCCATCCTGATTTGGAACAAAATGACTTCATTATGTGAAATGACACATATAGCGGTCATCTTCATGTCTGGTGAACTGCAAACCGCTGGCGACGACCTCATTGCGCATCATGACACATTTACTGTCCAAGGTCAGCGTGGAGTCATCTGAGGGAAAGCACCGCCGTCTGCCTAAAATCCACACTCGTATTCGCACAAAGACTTTGTTTTTCCACACTTTTACAGCCTGAAACAATGAGCGCGCCGCTGCCATACTGTGTCCTGTTTATTTTTTATTCGGGGGGTCATTTCACTGGATAAAGCCAACACAAATGTTTGGTCCCGAGTAAACCAATTTAGGGATTAGCACATTAGCAAATAAGGATTTAGGGAAATCGTGCCAAAGCTGTCATTCTTAACCAAATTAACCAAAGTCAAAACATTTCCTTCCACAGCACTATCGGTTCTTCTTACCATTTTCTCATCTCAGACACACACACACACACTGTCACCACCAGAATGAATGACTCATGACTCTGGTTCTCCTGATTATTCCCACAATTTGCCACCACAAACGGCTTCGGCCGGTCTTGGAGGTATTTGGGAGATTTTTCCCTCGGATGTTTTGGGAACACACAGCTTTTGCTCTTACGGTAATATTTGGGTAGAGCGATGGTTTAGGGGGTTTAGGGGTTTTTGGGGGGAAAGGGAGAGAAGGTAAAAATCAGGGCAGACTGGAGAGGGAAAGAGAAGAGAGACATTTCAACATTTCTCCCCACCAGTCACAACTAAAACCACTAAGAACAGCCTTGTTACGCTCTTCCCCTCCGCCCTTTCCCTCCCGTCTCCCCGTCATTCATTCCTCCCTTCCTTCCTTCTCATTTACTCTCCCCATGCATTCTTCCCTTTTCCACTGCAGATTGGGATCGAATGTGGTGAGTCTGACCGAGAAGAGGTAGAACTTTGGAATACGTGATTCGATGAGAGGAAGCAGACGGCATGGTTTCACTTCCTCTCCAGTTTTCAGGATTTTCTCTTCAAACGTCAACGACAGCTCAGGATAAGAACACTGTTCCCTGTGTCTTCTTTTGCAAATATATGTGTGAAAGTGAATTAGGATGTAATAGGATGACGTATGATCCAGGAAATCTGTGTTTTAAGAAGTAAAACCATGAGTTTGAAGGCTTGACCGATGCTAAAACACTGACCTGCAAGTCCACTGGAACCTTTTTTGAGATTACGCTGGAAAAGGATGTGCATGCTTGAATTCATCTGTTGTGCAGGTTTTAATAGAAGTCAATGGGAGATAGAACGAATATTCGTAGGATGGAAATGAAATGTGACCAAAACTTTACTGGCTTTCAAGTTACACAGTAATCTACAGGGAGCGCAAGTATCTACTGGCCTTGCCGGAAGACGTCACATTAAGTTGTGGCAAAAGTTGTTGCAGGTTTTGACCTTTTTGCTGAACAAATCTTAGTTTTTTGGGTCGGATCCCTCTGTGTCTGCAACCCCATTGTGCCAGCGTAGTGGCCTCATTGAATTGAATGAGAGTGCTGCATTTATTCAGTGACGATGTCGGTCTAAACTCGGCATCAGTCTTCGCTTGATTGAATGTTTATAGACACAAATGTGAACTCGTACAGAGCTGCTGTCTCTTTTCTTATATAGAAGTTACAACAACAATAGAAAATACAATAGCCAATGAACAAGTTCCAGTTTTATCAGTAGGAGTGTGTAAAATATGAGATTGTTGATGGGCACACGTTGGCTTGTGGGTGTGCATGAGTAACAATATTAAGTAATAACTCACTAATAACTAATAAGGAGTAAAAGATGTTCAGGGTCTTACCTTCACTTCACATTTTCTATGCAAGGACAACCGGCACGCTGAAAGAAAAGAGACAAAGTTATGGTTTGTGGTTTGAAAAGAAGAATATAGCAGAAGAACAAAGCTCAAAGCAGCAGGTATGGTGCTCTTCAGCGTTGCACTGATTGTTAAGTGCTTTAAGAGCCTTTTGCTCAAGAATAACTGTGTTCACTGCTGAATGTACTGAAAAGGAAACAAGGTCAGCTCTCATCCTGACACTAGCATGCAGTGGTGCTGCCCCCCAGTGGCCACAAGAAGCAAACATCCATGTGTTTGTTTGTGTTTCAGTATGCAGCAGGTAAATACCACCGGATGCTTCCTTAAGTAATACGTCTCAAGTATGATTTAGATGAGCAAAAAGTATCCGTGTCAAACAGACTCAGTGAGAGCATGTCGCCCTCCGGGCACGAAGCGGCCATGTTTTAATGTCTGGGCAGGTACGACCCTAAAACCCCCACCAGCACCTGCGGCCTCGCTGTCGACCTGGGTGGTCCCCAGGTGGCGAGAGGGTTTCTGATGTGTGAGGTGTGCGTGCTGGGTGGTCTCACGCAGGAGCACACCGGCAGAGAAACACTCTTCGGTTCATCCAAATCTAATCTAAACCTCTGTGATCGTGACGAATGGAACACTTGGTCACTTTGGTGTGTGAAGCTGATTGGTTATTATTTGGAGCTTTGAGTGAGAGTTTGTCCATCCAGTCAGAGAGGCAGCTTTATAATGCTTCATATACATGAAGACAAAGCTTTGTGGTGATCAAAGCTCAAGTTGAAGGAAAGGTTTAAAGGAAGGGCTTTACACTGTTTCACAGCCGGTTAGCTTAGCTTAGCATTAGGACTGGAAACAGAGGGGTCACAGCTCGCCTGGTTCTGCCTGTCAACACTTTTAAATGTGGAAATATTCCTTTAAGGGGGACAAACGGTAAACCCGAAGGCCGTGCAGGTAGCAACACAACCTCAGTGAGTTAGAGCGCGTAAATCCTGAACATCTGCACACATCTGTCAGAGTGCACAGCACATCGTCTTATTCTCACATCTTATCTCTTGGCCACAAGCCCTCCAGCAATGTGACCTTTTTTTTCCAGGGTGCCTGGCAACACACGGATGCTGAGATTGAACATGTGTCCAGGTGTTTGCACAGTTTAGCAAAAGGATCGCATTTAATTGCACCGAAACTTATTTTTATTTTTGCTGCTCAAACCAAGTTTGTGCACATAAAGCTGCCGTTAGGCTTTAGGAGGCAGTTTGGGGGTTTTTAGCTGGATGACTTTAAGCTTTACCATTTGGCAAGGAAAGCTTATTGCAGTCTACTGTATTTTAACATAGAGGATGGATGAACAAAAGAGGGATGAAAGGGAAAGTAATTCTCCCGTGCTCCCCTTTGCACTCTTTTTCCTTTGTTTTCCATGTCTATCTCCAAATCCCCCCATACCCCAATTTCTCTCTCTTTATCCTGCCTCGCTCTACTCCCCCACCCCTTACCCCTCTCTCCCTTTTTCCCCTCTTATCTAGGCTAATGCAGCAGCAGCAGCCATGCTAATTTTAACAGCAAATCCTCAGCCAAAGCCCCATACAGGCCCGCGCTCCTACCGCCGGGCTTCTGAGTGTCAACTGCTAAAGACTCTGCGTTTGTAGTTCAAAAAGGAGAAGGGGGGGGGCGAGTGAAAGTGTGTTAGAGAGATGGAGGGGAGGCGACAAGAAAGAAAGAGAGAAAATGTGAGGCTGCCCGGGAGTCCTCTAACATTCATTTCCCCTGGACTTTTCTTGGAGTGACAATAAAACCCTCAGTTCTTCTAAAATTAGAATCGACAACATGTGACTGGATGGTGGAGGAAGACGGGGACGCAGGGGCTTATTAAAGGGAGGGAGGAGGAGGGGAGGGAAGCCAAAGCTGCAACAGCAGACGCATGCAGGCATACGTACTGTATGCACAGTAAAGGAAAACGAGGGAGATGGATGCACAGCGAAGACAGATGTGGAATAACAGCTGCCAGACACATTTTACATCTAGTTGAACTGAATTTCTGTGGACTTCTGGTTGGACAAAACAAGCCTTGTGAGGTCTTCAAATTGTATATTGAATAAAAATCAGTTTAATCAATGTCTTTAGTCTGGTCACTCATCGGATTCAAAGTTATTATGCAGCAGGAGACTCACCTTTGCAGATGAGGCCCTCCTTGGTGATGGCCTGCTTGCATATATCACAGCTCTTGGCCTTCTTGAATGGCTTCAGCTTGAAGGTGTGCGTGTGGACGCCCTCCAGCTCGTCGGGCTGTGGGAAGAAGAGGAAGGAAGAGAGATCAGCAGGGAGTCGGTTGAATTGATGCCAGCAGGTCCACGGCCAGCAGAAGCACATTTGGTATTCGGAAGCGATATATCCGCGTATGGCGGCGCGCCGGGGGTTTGATCTCAGTCCTTCATGGTTTCAGTTGACCGCTTCACTTGTGTCTGTTATTTTTAATGTTTCTTGCTTTCTCTGTATGTTTTTCTCTTCCTTGAAAAGCTAAAGCACAGGTTGAAAGATGATAAACAGATACAATTGTAAAAACAATTTACAGTTTAATAAATGTATAATCATTAATTGCAGCCATGCTTAAACCATCTAAAGCAATGAAGTTTTTCGGCCATAAAATGTGTTTTTTTTTTTCATTTTATTTAATCAAAAAAACAAGAAGACACACTTTCACCACAGATATTATTCTGTGTCACAATGTTGCATCCACATGCACACACACTGACACAGTCCCGCCCACCAGCAGAGGATGTTTTCACTTTGAAGTTTTCTAATTAAATGACTAATTAATGATGAAGAGGAGAGCGAGAGAGAGAGAGAAAAAGAGAGAGCGAGAGAGAGAGCCTCACAGCAGCCAACAACCTCAAAAACTCGAGGAATGATGTACGTGTGTGTGTGTGTCTGTGCGTGTGTGTGTATACATTTGTGTGTGTCTTCATACTGTACTGTATCGTGTGTGTGTGTGTGTGTGTGTGTGTGTGTGTTGGCGCCGTGCTGAAACATTTCTCAGAGCAGCCTGAGGACACAGCAGCTCCAGAAACTGCACCAAAACCTGAGCAGAGCAGCGAGAAACAAACAGTGCACGTGATTCTTGTCCCCCTTTAAAAAGCAAAGGCACTGAAATACAGATGATGATGATGATGATGATGATGATGATGATGATGATGATGATGATGATGATGATGACGACGACGAAGGTGGGGTATGCATGTTGCTCGTTGGCAGGATAACAACTTAGACCTTTGCAAAACGAACTCCATGACTTTCATTGCTGACATGTGGTGACATTTCCAACACTTTCAAAGCATCGCTTTGTTAAAATGTGATTCTCCCTCCAAACTGCAGCGCATTACTCCGTGTTGATTTGACTCGTTTAACCAGGAGCACACAAAAACGCAGCCAAGAAACACTGTAACTGGGTCACTAGAATTCCCTTTGAAGGTGCCTCAACTCTAAAGCAGCTCAACCTGACTCTGAATACTTGAGAGCAAAAAAACACAGGAACTGTGTGAGTAATGCATCACATATTGCATGTGTTTTATTCTATGGCACGAGGCTGTTTGGGTTAGTTTGATTCTTTTTTTCCTCATCTTAAGGTCAAACTCATTAAAAACAACAACAACAACAAGGACAAGCAGCTATTTCCAGCTCTTCTCTTTCTTCTTGCTCACCGTCCAGCACCCTCCTGGATCTCCCCATAGTCCTGACCTGAGCTCTCTTTCACCCCCATCCCTCTGTCTGAGCGACCCCCTTGGTGAGTCATGACGATGACGTCGTTTCCTTTGTGTATTTGTGCAGCTGGGCCGGTCTGGGTTGGGCTCCGCTGGACTGTAGACCTCAGTGCTCTTTAGCGAAAAACAGTGTTTTAAAGACACCTTGTTCCAACTATCACCTAGAAAGGATGAATGAATGAGTGCCTTCAGGAATAAGTAGCAGACATGTGACCAATCCCGTGAGAGGGGATTCCAGTTTTGCATGATCAGCAGCTTAAAATGGAAGAATTCTTGTAAATGCCGCATCGCTTCCCAAATAAAATGATCTTATTAGGATCCGCTTTCACGAGCTGAAGCGAAATAAATCAAACCGAAAAGTCAACGAGACAATTTCCCCCCATCTACGACAATACTCGACAAACCGAGCTGCATGAAGCGTTGCTGTTCCTCCTCTTCTGCGTAGATTGGCGGGAACATTCACGTGCATCTTCTCAGAACTTCAGCTTCACAAGTACCACGACTACTTCCTCAACTAATCACTACTACAACCAGAACTACTCCTTCCACAGAGGACTCCAGGTGTGATGAGGCTCCCCGATGAAAACAAGACCACGTTGTGTAATCCTTTGCCTCATTGTCTTTGAGCTCATTTCCTGCTCTCTTTCTGGAGCTCCCTCTCTCCGTGTGCCGCAGTCAATTTGGCTCAAAGCTTTTACAAAAGTGTATTTCTCAGCGCTTTCGCTGCCCTATCTCCCTAAATCTTAATGGCTTTTGTCACACTGTGGGACCGCTCGCTGTAAGCTCCACAGAGGAATCATGGCCGACCTTGGCTGCACACAGCATGTTACAACAGGTAGCGTCAAACAAAACAATACGCTACACTGGTGATTCCTGTAAAATACCTAATTAACCAACAGTCTGCCGTCCATCTCATTAAACACAGACAGGCCGCAGACATTTCTCTCACTCACAGTTTCATTAAAGTGAAGGGACGTAATCTGAGCCGACTGATATCCATCCTGATCATTGGAGGACAAATGTGAGACAGTGCAGAAGGAAAACAAAAGGGGATTATAACATGGAAAATGATTAGAAATATAACTATTAGACCAGCTACTGCTGGCAAAACATGCCCCGACAATACTCTTATAAAACAAACCTGATTCTCAGACTAACATGAGACTGAATAACTCGTCCAGACTCCCCATCTTTTACAGCGTGGGCCTGCCTGGGTTTATAAATAGCGGTTGAAGCACCTTGTGCCACTCTGCAGCCCTGATGTTAAAGACGACCTGGCAGAAAGCCGCCGGCTAAACCAATCAGACACGGCCAGCTGTGCCACAGGCAGGAGCCATGGTTACCTGGCTGCCACGAAAAACTGGGATCAACGATGGATGAGGTGTGATTAAAAAAACAGGGAACAAAAACACACACATACATAAACATGCATGCAGACCCGGGTCTACAGGGGTGAGTATCGCCACAACAGGAGGGCAAAGCATCTGGGATTCAACTGTTTTTTCAGAGAAAGAGGGAAAAGGGCCTCATCAGCTTAAATGGCGAGTAATCATTAAAGACGGGGAACACGTCCACAGTGGAAATGACCCTCAGAGTTTTACAGGCTGGGAGTAAAGATGTTCGTAAAGCTCACAAATAGGCATGTAATCAGAAAGCCAGTTCACTAATGAATGCCATCAGTTTCTTAACCATCCATGAAAGATGTTGTGGTCCATGCGGGACAAAGAGATCTGTAACTTTTTACCACAAATGTTAGAAGTCACTAACAGCGTTTTCATATTCTGCACGCTCTGAAAACTTTTTCTGAACAAATCCGCTGATAAATAAATAAATACGAGCATGAAGAAGAAAGATAAAACGATGCAATCTGTATTGAGGATCTTTAATAATTCAACCAGAGCCCATATGGAGTTCAAACACCAGAGTCGGGACCGTTTATCGCCGTAAATCAAGAAAACCACGCGACAACAAAAACACCATCATGCTGGAATCTTCATAGATGTTCAGCCAAGATGATTTTTTTTCATCAACCCAGCTGCTAAAATCAGTCAATCAGGAACACTTTGAGTCACTTTAGAGTGCGTGGATCTTTCATGGAAGCTGTGTTTTTGAAAAAACAGTCAAAATCCACAAGCCCTGTCCTCTGTGTCGTGTTAGGACGAGACTCCCAGGAGAGGCCCGGGAGAGAAAATGGAAAGGAGAAGGGAGAGGGATGGAGATGGAGAGAAAAGAGGGCGTAAAGGGATAGAGTGAGTGGTCTAAGAGCAAAGGATGGAGGAAGAGGAGAGTAGGTGTTTCTGTGAGTGTGTATGTGTGTGTGTGTGTGTTTGTCCTGGCTTATAGACAGCAGGCCCAGTAAATCAAGGCCCTATGCTCTTCTCCCCCAGTTGCACTTAGCTAATGAAAAGCATCACTACGCTACCTCGACCGCGACCCCACTTAGAGCCAAGAAGTGGGAGCAGGAGGGAAGTGAAAGGGAGGGAGGGAGGGAGGGAGGGAGGGCACTCTCTCAAAGGCACTGCTCTTTCATTCTGCACAGGGACGACACATGGACACAAATTAGTCCTGGCACATGTAACCAATCACAAAACATGGAGTCAGTCCCGCACGTACACCTAAAGACGTAAACATGAACTCCAGTTCTTTGTTTCGACAGTCAAGTGTAGAAACCACTGAATGTGTCATCTATGAGCATCGGAGAGCGAGGAGATTAGGATGGCCGACGTTTACGTGAATTTCCACTTCAAAATATGCTGAATAAATTGGCTAGCTGGTGAACAGAGTGGAGCATTTAGCAGCTAAAATAGCAGATATTTCTACAGCGGGTTGGTGGAGACCAAAACGTTCTGCAGGATGCGAAGGGAATTGTTTGCTCGCTTGCTCTGTGTCGGGTGATGTTATGTCAATGTTGTGTTTACAGCTTGTTTCTGCTGCCTCCAAGTGGCCAAAAAGATCAGTTAAAGATCAGTTAAATACAAGACTTTGTCGCAGTTGTTCTTGGATATTACCGTTGTTTTCTGTGGACACAAATCTGCTTTGATCACCACAGCCGAGCATATTATACTAAAACTCTTAATATAACGGTATATGTTTGAAGTCTGGACTTCCTGCTTCTGCCAGGTGCATTTTGAGCTGCTACATCTGGTCCCAGACACTCAAAACTACATTCACGCTCTCTAACACACACACACACACACACACACCAACACAAACTTCACCACGTCCAGCTTCATTCCCACATGTTCGGCCAACAAGCCTCCTCTAATGTAAAGCTGCACATGTGGTTCTATTCATAGCTCAGTTTGAGTCTTTCTGCATGAATTGGAAGAATGGTTTGAAAACACAAAGATGTACAGTATCATTTTGCATAATGATGTAATTTCACGCAAGCCCTGTAGTCCAATAATCGCTCACTCAGAGTGTCCCCCGATGTGCAATAACCATCTGCAAGGTACAATAATGAAATAAATACAGCCCTTTAGAGATTAAAACCAGAAGTTGAAGACATTTTTGACTTTAACTTTGTTGTTGTTCTGTATGTTTAGCGGAAGGATCACATGTCCTTCTCTGTGGCACAAAACATACTTCTTTAAAAGAAAACACGGGAAATGAATCAAGTAAAGATGTGAGCTCTTTATTCCTCTCTTTATTGGCTGCAGGCTGCAGTAAATATTCTCACTGTCCTGTTAAGGCCGTCCGACGTAAGATAGATGCCGCGTGAGAGAGAAAGTGAGTGAGTGAGGTGAGTTGTTGAGCGACTACCTGGCTGACGGACGAGGTGAATGAACAGAACGTCAAAGAGCGCCAAAACGTTGGATGACATGACTCAATGAAGTCAAGCATGAAGTACAGGCCCCATAGAAACTAACAGGCCAGGCCGCCCCCCCCCCCCCCCGAGATGAAACAGCAGAGCCACACCTGCTTTCAATTTCCACCAAATTGAAATCCTGGCAGGCACAATGGGCGCCTTTGTGAGAACGGGAAACAAGACGGACAATGAGGACCGTGGATGATATTTGTAATATTTGTTTCCTATTCTGCTGTAGAGAGCAGTGAACACACGAACAATAAGGTGGACATCTAACTGCTTTAAGGGGGAAGAAACTCGGTACGATGTACGACTCTCAAGAGGCAGCTTTACTTTTCCCTCAATGCAAATCTTTTCACTCTCATCTTTTAAACTCCACAGCCCCAGTTTGTAACGCAGCCTCATCCACAGGTTGAGCTGAGAAAGTTATTTTCTCACACCGGTCCACAGCTTTCATCACCACCTGAGCAGTAATCCGAGAGAGAAGTAATCTCATCTGTATGTGTAAAACCGTTGAAAAGTGTGTCAGACTCCGCGTCACCTCGCTGTAAACTCTGCTCTCATTGGCAGCCTGCGCTCTTGAACTCGCTCTGAATCAGTGATCTCAGGCACACAGATGGCAAATCAAAACGGCTCAAATTAGCATCGCGGCTAAGATCGGCCTGCAAGACGCTTTAGACGAAGAACGCACTGCCAAGTCTTGTTTTCTATCGACGACTTTGCTCAGCACAAAAATCAGCGGTTCCTAAAAAATGTCAAGGACCCTTAAATTAAAAAATGTAAAGCCGTGCAGGTTGATTGAGGTGTTGTCCTCGCCATCTTTAGAGGAGATGGGAAAATAACAGAGCGGAGAGTGAAATCTCTTATTTTATAAGCCCCGAGAGGCCTTTCTCACGATTATGAGTACATCAGTGATTAAGTGCCCATAATCATAGGAAAGCATGTCGAGCCGGCTGTTACTGGATAATCCATAGGCACGGGTTTGTAAAGCTTTCTCTGAAATAGTGAAAAGTATAAGAATACGGTCTTTTAGATGAAATAGACACTAGCTCAACTCAAAAGAAGCTAGAAATATGTCTCACATCATTGACATCTTTTTCAATTTGAAGGCACTGATAACACACAGTTCTTCCCTTGTGTGCGTCCATACTTCATTGGAGTATGGATCCGCGTTCAACAACACAGATATGAGCTCAGGATGTTTTATTTATGGAGCTGAATACAGCTGATCCCAGTGGACGGACATGTAGGCCGGTAGCCAGATTGTAGTAGAAACCGTGTGTGTGTGTGTGTGTGTGTGTGTATCTATGACTACCTCCCTGCTTATGTGTGGGTGTGACATTATACGAATGCAACAAATAAACCCACATACATTGGAGTGTGTACGTGAGGGCGCAGCCGTGATACTGTTTGCGCGAGCGTGCGATATGATCAATACCAGGTGCAGACAGAGAGACACGAAGATCAATGAGCTGTGATCATGAAGTCCGAGCTGCTTATGATCATTAGCCGGCTGCTAATGAACTTAGAACGCCGTGTTTGCTAATGAGCTCTCCTCTCCTTGAGTCCATCTCTGGGAAAAAAAGAAAAGAAAGAGAACACGCACAGAACGGAACGGAGATGAAGCTTTGAAAGGTTGGTGGATGCAGTTATTTTTAACTGCATCCAATGTCAACCTATGACTAAAAGCATACATTTCTTTTATGTTTGAGTCGTCGACAGATAGATCTGCTGAAGGTGGGCAGAGATCCAGACTCGGGGATGAGGATGTGGGGGCCGAGTAGTGCACGGTGCCCAGGGGGAAGTCTGTCAAAGCTGGGTCGCGGGCCGGCTGGTGGCGGCCCGAGGCCTGGAGGGAGCCGCCCGGTCCCATCGCATATAAATCACCTGGTCACGGATATACGCAGAGCATTGTTTAGCCAGAGTGGCGGCTTACACTCTCTGAGGACGGTCTGAGTCTCAAGGATACAGTACCGCACGCCGTGCATGTATATAGACACGTGCACAAATGCAGCGGTTAGAAAACGAGCGCATGGAGGGTTGGAGGGCTCTCTGGCTGCGGACAGTCAGCCTGTGTGGCAGCCGAACAGCTCATGAGGTCCCATCGGAGGTCTGAGTGCAGTTTCATGTCATTTGGAGGTGGACTTCATGATCAAAACCACAAATATCATTCATATTATTATTACATGCTGTACAAGCTTTTTTTTTATCTCCTATTTTTCTCCAAACCAACTGGATAACATTAGAAAAAAAGCTAGAATAGAGTGTGGGCAGCGCTAACCGCTGAAGGTGCCTGATGAAGCCTCGTGAGAGTACTTGACCCTTTATACTGGCCAGTGCTTCAAAAATAGCTAATTAATTGGGATTTATAATCAAGTGAAACGATGTTCTCTAATGTTTTTTTTTTACATCTATCACTATTACTGGAATAGATGTTCTCCTCACTCAACGATAGCCAATCAGCAGGCCGGGCTAGCTCTTATTAGCGGAAGGAGATTCCTAATACGCGCCAGGCCACATTCATACTGAGGTGACACACAGAGAGGCGTGGCAGGCAGCAGCGGCCCAATCAAAGCCCGATTGATTTTCGGAGCTCTCTGGGGATTCTGTTCAGTCAATAAGGGACTCTGTTAGACGACTGAAGACATGATGGACCTATACATCGTGACTTACAGTCTTTCAGCTGCCTTGTACTGCAGATGTATCGTCTCTGAGCAGCCTGGAAGCCTTTGCAGACTCATGACGGTGTACATATTGTTGTTATATATATATATATATGCTCTAAAAATGACGGTTTGGGCCTTTAACTATCAAAGTGACCTTTACAAAAACTGTAATGTAACTTACTTGCACTACACACGCTTGCCTTAGTATTTTACAGTGAAGAGAGGCAGCGAATGTGAAATAGAGAGTAGTTGGCGTCAGTGAACATCTGTAGTCAAACTTGTGACACTGCAGAACCCCCAGAACCCCCCCGACGTTATCCCGGAGCGCCCCGACTGCACTCGGGTAAACACCGGCAGGAATCATATCGCCTGCGCTGTGTCAAACAGCGCTTGTTGTTATTCATAGCGGCGCTGCTTAGCATATTGTAGAGCGGTAATGAGCTCACAGAAGTATTCGGCCAGCGCTGGAGGAACTAGCCTGCATTTGTGGCTGTTTCTGTCAGCATGTCAAATCTAATATTCCCTCTCTGTGTGTGAGGGGGGGGGGGATACATTATTAATAGCATGTATTTGAGGAGCTTTCTTAGAACCCGCTTCTCGCACGTCACTCAGCCTCTCCTCCTCTTCCTCTCTCCGCTGATGTCACGCCCCACAACACTCATGTCTTTCCCCCCTCGTTCCCTCTTCAGCGTTCGTCTCCTTTTGTTGTCGATCTGAAGGGTGATCATGTTGGATTGGAGGCCTTGCATCTGGACAACTCAATGTCTCACTTTGCATATGAACTGCGTGGGCGCTTTTCCTCCGCCCTGCCTCTTTCCCCTTGTATCTGAATGGCCCTCTCCCCCACTGCAAGCTACAGAAAAGTAGGGCAGATGCCTCATTTCACACTTGGGTGCGATCATTACACACTGTGTATACATTATACAACAAAAAAAAAGCAATAAATCCACCTACTTTCCCAATGAAGACGGTGTTGCACTGCAGCTAGGAGCATTAAAAAGGTAGGTAATGTAAGCGGAAATGTGTTAACATACAAAAACCCACATATTTCTTACTCTAATATGTGATTCTGTGGCTGGATTTGGCATTTCACATGTATAAGAAGAAGTGTTCCTCAAGCACAAAAAGACATCGCAGGCTGAAACGCTAAATGTGTGTTCCTCTGCAAGAAAAAGATCTTATGTCCATAGTCCACACGCATCCTCACGCATGTCCAGAGGTGTGGTGGCGTGCTTGACTTTTTCTGTCTTTTTTTTTGTTTAGCCAAGATGCTGCGTGGAAAGCCCCCAGTTCCTGACACACTCAGTCAGTCCCAGATAGCAGGAGAAGCGAGCGGCAGCAGATTAAATTATACAGGAGAAACCAGAAATAGCTCCATCGCCGAGGCCGCGTGGACCCAACGCAAGAACGCGCCGATGCGAGTAGCCACAGAGCAGTCAACTAGATTAGTCCTGCAAGGATCACGGAACGGAGTCAGCTACTGTAGATGCACCGGCCATGCTCTCACGTACAGCAAACGTGAACCTGACCTCTAGTGACCAAAGGATGAAGGATGTCAGTGGAGAAATCTAATCTCCAGCTTTGGCTCGGACGACGTTAGACCGGAGTAAACTTTGCACATTTTGAACCCGACAAAAACAAGTAATTTTCCAAACTTTCGAACACCTACAGAAGCAACAGTGGTGCTGCTGTGTAGTTGCTTCAAAAAGGAACCACTGGCCATGAACTGCTCACCTCTCTACACTTCCACACATAAACATAACCGCCCACTTGACAACACATGGAAGGTCATTTAGAGCATTTGATCAAATGTGGGCAGGAGAAAATCCACTGGGTTATCCATAAATGTGACTAATGCAGCTTTGGTTACACCTCTCTCACGCCTATTGAGAAACACAACCTGCTTCTTTGGACTGCATCCAAAATACAGCACCTTTTGTCGCCTCTCTGAAAATCGACACCTCATTCCATGATGACCTTTAGCTGATCGCCGCGACCCGCCCACTGTACGTCCCAAGTATGTGATTCCTTACCCAAAACATGCAGGAGAGGCAAACCCAGGTCCTGGCCCTCCCTGCCAGGGCGGAGGGCAGAGACAGAGAGACGGAGGGCATCCTGAAAAAGTGGCTCTCCGGGATCAGGACAGAAATCCACGGTATTCCCAGAAATTCCCGGCGGTTCCACGCAGGCTCCGGCGACACAGATCCATGCCAGACGTGCACACGGTGCACAGAGGGTGGGGAAGGGAACGCTCTCGTTTTCTCTCTCGGATGGACTCAGTCAGTCTCCCGCATCCGAGCTCCCTCCGTCTCTAGCTTGCTCTCTCTCTCTCTCTCTCTCCCTCTCTCGTGCTCCTTCACTTCAGCCCTCCTCCCTGTCCCTCTTGAAGTGTGGTAACTTTATTCCTTGGAGGAAAGGGGGGAGGTGAGTCTTTATTTTTCTCCCTCCCAAAAACTCCCCTCTCCTCAAATGATCCTTGTTACCCCCTCCTTACCCTTCTCTCTATTTTACACACACACACACACACACACACACATACACTATTCATTGACCACCGTCCACCCCCTTGCCTTCCTCGCACTGCATACCTCACCTCTCTTCCCCTCTGTGAGCATGCTCGCTCATGTCTGCGCTAATGTCACTTCAATTTTTCATCGGCAAACCCCTTCTTGCTTCCAGGTCTCTCCGCTCTTCCTCCAGCAATATTTGCAGGACTCGACAGCTGCCGTGACGCAGCCGAGCGGCCGGACAAACAATGAGAATGTAACAGGTTCTCTCAGCAGAAGCCGCGGGGAAACTATTAGAGAATATATCTGAGCTCATCACTGTGGTATACATATGTTGCATATACAGATGCACAGGCAGTCTCATTAAAAGAAAGGCCATATACACAATTATGACCATATGGTAAGGCATGCATTACTCTTCTTGCAGTAACTTCTTCTTCTTCATTTGAAAACCCATAAGAAACACTTAACGATTGCAGTCAAGCCCGAGATGACACACCCCTGATGACATCATCAGAGTTACTTTCTCAGACTTTATAAAGCTCTCTACAGTGTCACAGAAGATTATAAAAAGGTAAATAAATTGATGAAAACACTTTTTTAAACCTTGCACGTATCTGTATGTGTTTTGCATCGTCCCAGGTCCGTTGTGTGTGCAAGTGCAAAATACTTCACATGCCATGTATGCATGCAAACGTGCTCGAGCACATGTGCATGTATACATCTATATCCAGCACAGCTCTGAATCAACATTATATCAGCGGTGCGGGCACATTACATCACTCCACAGTCAGATCCATAAAGGGCTAAGAGCCAATTCATTTTGAGAAAACACCCTCTATTGATCCCTGCTGCACTCCATCACTTCCACTGGAACAGTTACCTCAATCCATAGGCTAACCTGACACATAATCTGTGTGTGTGTGTGTGTCTGTCTCCCTCCATGTGTACTCATATCAACATAATGTCAGCAAAGAGCACTGTGTGGACGCATTGGGGAACTGGTTGTGTTGCAGCATTCCTGAACTGGTTTTCAAATGGACTTGGTGGCTGTGTTCGACGCATGGCAGCCACTTTCTCCCTGCAGCCAACTGGTCTAAACTGGGTTGCTAGCAGCCTCTAGTGGCCTCCAACCAACCCTCAGACAGTGTCTGCAGATGGGTAAAAGCAAGCTTTTATAAATATACAACTCGTGCATGCATCTCGTGTTTTCTTCTGTCTGGATGCAGCCAGAATACTCGTTTACTACCTGCAAAAAGCATTGATTTTGGGTCTGCTATTGGGAGTGGTGTATTTTCTGAGTACAACATTTTTGCACAGTGAGGTCAGGTTCTTATTCCCTTATTCCCAATGCAACATGCCAGAACTCACTGAAAACACACAGCCAGGGAGGCACAAGCACACACTTACACTTTGTTTCCCACAGAATTGTACTCACGGAAAAGGGACTTTCGACCATCACGGGACAGTAAAACTCCCCATTAAAGGCCTGACTAATGATCTTAGCAGCCCTCTATGTATTTCAAGGTTGGGGGAACTTTGCTATACATGTACATACGCTGACAGTGTGATACTTGATCACCAGCTCCACCAACACAAAAACGCCCAAGGTGTTGAAATATCATGGTTGTGCTAGATATACTGCTCAAACAAAAACTGTGATGGAAGAGAAGAAAAAAAATAATTCCACATTGACTCTGCAGTCTCCTCCTCTGTCGCCGGAGAATCCATCACATTAAAGCTTTAATGCTAAAATAACAAAGCATCCATCATGCTGAACGCCGGCCCAGAATACAGCGAGCCATTCGGGGAAGAAGTGTGCAATTCTCTGGGTGCGGTACCTGCACACAGCTCGCCACAGCCGGACGGCATTACTCAAGGTAAGTTGGGAGCGTGTGATAAATACCACGAGCAATGAATGAGGTTTTCATGCATATGCTGGAGAGGCAATCTAGAGGGAGAGAATAAGGAGCTATTCAGCGGACAGGTTTCCCGTCACAGTCTTCTCTTTTGGCTGTCTGCAGTACTGCCTGATGTGAATTTACTGCCCTGGGGGACATTAGTTAAATGAATAGGGAGGCAAGTAAACATAAAATACTGGAGGAGAGCAGAGGAGAGGAGAGGAAACAACGGGTGAAACACCAACAGGCACCAGATGAAATAGAAGGAAAGGAACATAGAGAGGAGGTGAATTCAAATAAAAGAAAAGAAACTGAGGGAAAAGAGAGGATGGAGACAAGGAGAGGAGAGGAGAGGAGAAAACAAAGGAAAGAGAGGAGGACAGGGGATGAAAGGACACGAGAGGAAATTAAATGGAAGAAAAGGAACAGAACACAAAAGAAGACAAGAGACGAGACGGGAGGAAAGAGGACAGAGGCAAGAAAGGAAAAGAAATTGGAGAGAGGAGACGACAGGATATGAGGATAGTACCACAGTAGTGTCACCATAGTAACACACTTGGAGAAAACCTCCACCTCCCTCATCTCTTCCATACAAAACCGCCACACACACACACACACACACACACACACACACACACACACACACACACACACACACACACACCGACAGTATTCCGAGCCCGTCTCCCGTTGAAACCCGGCCCCATCATGTGTGCGTGTGTGTGTGTGTGTGTGTGTGTGTGTGTGTGTGTGTGTGTGTGTGTGTGTGTGTGTGTGTGTGTGTGTGTGTGTGTGTGTGTTGGGGGGGGGGGGGGGGGGGGAGACTGTGTGAGCCGCGTTGCCATGGAAACTGAACACCTCACAGCGGCCCTCGGGGGGGAAGACACAGAGCCTTACCTCTCCACTTTCACCTCCCCGTCGGTCACGTGATCAGCTGGAGCGCTGCCGCCGGAGCGACAGACCGAACGGTCGTCTTGTAAACGGCAAGAAGTGTCCTAAAATCCCTCGTTCCAGATGCAAGAGATGTACAAGATGTGTTGACGATGATCTTATGTGTACTGACAACTACATAGCGCTGGGAAACGTACATACTGTGCATCTTGTTCCAAGTACACACTGTATCATTGTTAGAAAGATTCATATCTGTGCCAGATTATCGATGCAAAGACTCTCTGAAGTAATATCTGAGCGCATGTTAAGTCGTAATAAACATGTTTTCTTTGTAATATCAAGCCTTTTTGCCCGTAGAAACCAATTTCTTTCAGGAATTGTTGTATGAAAGAAGAAAAGCCTGTTGCTACACTGGAATCAAGACAATAGAGTTTTGGAAAATACCTTAAATGTATTCAGTTTGACTGAAATATTCTTAGAAAATAACAATCTCAGGACTCAAATACAGACAACAACTTGATCTTTGCAGCTTTTTTTAGTATAGGGAGCTACATGAATGTTCCAAGTTCAAAGGAACAAATGTATACCATATATATACCTTAACAAGGGTACATCCCTGGTGACAAGTCCCATTTTACGGTGTAGGCACAAGAGTAGAAGATGTGCCTGAGCTTCCTCTCTAACATCTCTCCCTCTCGCTTCCTTTACAGCCTCGGTTCATTAATAGTTTTTATATGAGTGTTTCCAAGAGGGAGGAAAAATCAAACAAAAGGAAATCCTCTTTCTAGATTGAAGGGAGAAAAAAAAGCCAACGCTGAGAGGACGGGCTGAGCAAGAGCTGTGACTGAACGAACATAATGGGTTGGGGATTCATTGCATAGGGTCGAGGAGATATATAATGAGTGTGTGTGTGTGTGCGCGTGTGTCTGCAAAGGCACTAACAAGCTCCACACACATTTACAACACGCATACGAGAGAGTGCGACAAGGGGAGTGTGGTGGGATTGAGCGCGGGTGTAGAGATAAGGAGCTGCGGCAATGGGGCGGGGGGGGGGTGGTGGTGGGGGGTGGGTTTGCTGCTGGTGTTGGTGCTGCCGGGGAGGGTGTTGGGGCTTGGAGAGAGACGGGCGGCTGCAGCAGCACTGCACGCCACGGCGTCACCGCAAGCAGAAAAAAATCCATTCATTACCAGACTAGCCCAAAACGCTTCGCACATACGCAGCGAGCACGCAGTCGAGGGAGAGTTGCAGCAATGCAACACTCAAGTTTCAAACCTTTTTTGACCGAAAACCTACGTTCAGGAGCGGTGAGGATGAAAGGCAATGAGGGCACGTGAAAGTCCCGAAAGGTGTCTTTACTGAGGGCGCAGCGCATTAAGCTGATTTGGTCAGTGTTTCCTGCCGTAGGACAATTGTTCTAGAGATGCTCATGGTGTTTAGAAACATGAAAAATCATCCCACCCATCCCCATTCATCAGAGGATGACCTCGGGTATTGTTTCTGGTGTCCCTTCATGTGTGTAAGTGCCTGCGTGAGAGGATATGGTGCCATTTCGTTTGTTACACATGATTGACTATCTGCTAGAGAAGAGCACCAAAAAAAAGCAACGATTGCGCTCCATGTTTTGCTAATAACATTGGCTCCCGGGGAAGCAGACAAAGAAGCCGAGCGTGCGTTCGGCTGATACCATTCAAGGAACTCCGTTTGGCCTTTCTTGCTCATACACATGTGCCATGCGACCATCGGAATATGGCGCAGGGGATGAAAGACTCGCAGCCCTCATCAAAAACAAACAAATACAGCATGACGTGCGGCGGCGGGAGATGGATGGGGAGAATCGAGAGCTCTTTCAGGGGATTACGCAAACCCCCCAATAATGGTGCATTACAATTCTGCAGCTCCGAAGGCAAGGTGACCCTATGTATCAGGAGCAACATTTGTTCCAGGTTTGGTTGCTGCGAGTGCCCGGCTCTAGTGGCACGTCCAAAATGTGATCTTCATGGTTCCCCACCGTCTTCTATCTGGAGCGGCTGCCTGGAGACCACTTGGAGATGTAACACTGACCTTGAATCAGCACTTAGAGGGACACCAACCAGTCTGCCAGAGCTCATGGTCCATGACCAGCTGCCAAGCTCCTTTTCACAGCTACGTCACTTGGTGGTTTAGGCAAAAACCGACTGGATGCATGTAATGGATGAGTGGTGTGACTCCGAGCAAGGCCCAGCCCGACGTGTATTTCATGCAGGATGAGAATTCCAGACATACGTTTTGGCATTTATTGTGGGAGAAAGTCATCTGCGTGCGTTGACGTGAGACATGAGAGACGACATGTGCAGAACTCGTCATCTTAAGTCCACTGAATCCCCGGCTCAGTGTCCCATTCCCCCCCCCCCCCCCCCCCCCCCTCCCCACTCCGTGAAGTCTTACCTTGTCTCGCTTGGCCCCCCGCAGAGGAAAGAAGCAGGCGAAGAGGAACTTGCCCCAGCTGATGACAGCGGCCAGGCACCAGTTGAGGCGAGCCATGCCTGCGTCCGTCCCGTCTCGTCTGCCAGCCTCTTATCTCCCCCCCCTCGGTGCCCGGGATAGGATCCTGCAACCTCCCCCCCCCTCCACCCCCCAGTAAAAAGAACGATGTCAAGCGAAAAAAAAAAGACCCCGCAGCGTCAGGAGACCCTCTTGTCCTACTCCTGGGAGCAGAAATGAATTGAAAACCTTCCTGCAAGTCGGACGACGACAGGGGATGTATTTTCCTTTCAGGTTATTTTTTTGGCAATTTTGGCTACCTGTCTGGCTATGTGTCTGCAATTCCAATTTGAGGGGGAACAAGGGGGGGCCGGTGTGAAGCTGCTGGCGTCCCACAAATGGACTAGACCTTTGGACGGTCTAGGGGGGACCCAATAGCATCAAGAGCCCTAAAACTGCCCTCCTGTCTTTGCATCCATCGGTCTTCCTCTCTCTGTGGTCTCTTCTGTCTCCACAGCCCGGGTCTGAGATGAGTCAGTCCTCAAAGTGTGATGAGCACCGTCGGCTGCATAATGCGAAGAGCCAGTCGCTGATCGACGACACTGTTACACATACGCACGCTGGCATGCCCACACTCCCTGTCTCTCACTCACACACACACACACATTCACGCACATGTACGCTCGCCTGCAAAAAAAAGAAAGGGAAAAGAAAGCCCCGCTGTCCTGGCACATACATCCACAGGCAGAAGAGCCCCCCTCTCTGGTCACACGGCTCTCCCCTCCAGGCTCAGGATCCCCGGTGCTTCGCGCTCACACACTCCGCTTACACACACTCGTCTCTCTCGCTCTCTTGTCTCTCCTGCTCTGTGCTGCTCTCTCACACATACACACATGCACTGATGCTGCAGCACTTACTCAGCCAGCGCGGGAGGAGGGGAGCAAAGGAGTGAGGTGGGGGTGGGGGGGGGGGAGAAAAGGAGAAATGACTGGGAACAGAACGGTTGGAGAGAAGAAGAAAAAGATGGAAAACAGAAAGGGTTTCTGCTGAGAACGACAGATTGAGTGTATGCACCCAGTGTTTTTGTATTTCAGAGTTGAAGCCGGTGGAGACGGGCGATGTGCGTGTGAACGAAAAGTGCGCATCAAGTAGTGATCGCTGGTCGAGGTGGAGGAGGTGGAGGAGCAACGGAACGGGCTGAAAGAGTGAATGGAGGAGTCAAGATGGACGGATGAGAGACATCAGGAGAGGAGAATGACAACAAAAAAAGGGGGGGGGGGGGGAAGCAGCGAGTCGCAGAAGGAGGGGGAGACTGTGTTTGAGAATATTGAGCAGAGAATACTGGTGAACACACACACACACACACTCACACTCATACACCAGCATGCGCAACATACGCACACAAGCGGACACGCAGCAGCCGTCACGGTGCAAGGCGGATACAAGGCAGGCACGGGGGTGAGATGATTGTAGTGTGCGTGGAGAATTGGGTCGAAAGGGAGAGACGGAGGGAGGAGAGAAAGAAAGGATAGAGGGTGACAGGAGAGGAGAGGAGCGGGGTGTTGAATCATTGTGTCTTGGGTGATTATTTCCCTCACACACACACACACACACACGCACACACACACGCACACACTACTGCAGGTGGTGCACAGGCTCGTTCACTGTGCTGCAGTCTCTCTACGCTTCAGTGGGAGCACATTTTCACTGCAGAACGCTTTTCTCTGCTATAACCCCCCCCCCCCCTCTCCCCTCCCTACACCCACCTCCTCCTCAATCCCCCAACCCCAACCCCTCCCACCATGCACACCACCGCCACACCAACGCAATCACAACACATCAAAGCAATGAGCGAGGGAGATAAAGTGTAGAGAGGATGCTGTTCTGTCAACCACAGCTAGCTTAGCCTGAGGGGGGGGGGGGGGGGGGGGGGGGGGGGGGGGGGACATAACACAAATTGTTTGGTCGAATGGAAATACGTTGGCAATAATAATAAAACACAAAACAAATCTTTTTAACAGAGAGCTGCTCCCATCAGAGCTGCTTGCTCTTCGTACAATCATGTGGAGTGAAATCTGCATTCAGTGCACATGTCGGTGTATGAACACAGTGCGCCATCTATCCAACGTGTTCCCGCATGAGACCGACTCAATGGCTCCATTGGTGAAAAAGCATTTCAAGCATTTGCAGGTATTCAGAACAAAATGCATTTAATACAATTCATCTACTGAATGCATGAATAAATTAAATATCATACGCATGAGTTGCTTGAGCAAGGCAGCTTCCCCTGAGTAGCTAAGGACTGAGTTAAAGGAATTAAAAAAGAATAGACAGGTGTTTAATAAAGCATTACTGTCAGTATGTGATGAGCCTCCAATCTATATAATGTTGGACGTTTCCGACAAGACCGACATCAGCTGTTCGCAAACAACACGACTGGTCACAACGTGGGCCAGGAGTCAGCGAGCGAGCGGAGAAAGGACCGAGGAAGACACCCGACACCAGAGAGGACCACGGGGACAGAAATGTACGACCACCTGTTGTCGCGACATCGGGAGGGATCCCATTCATGCAACAGATGTGGAGTATAGATCAACATAAAGTCACAGCACGGACGATCAGGATGACAAGGTACGCACGCCGTGCTTTTAGAATAGCGTTATAGCGATTCCTACAGACACCAGAAGGCCTTAATTGTCAGCAATCCTTAAGGCTGCATTGCATTCTGGTCTACTGAGGCCACTGTTGGGAGGAAAAACGGAAATATCTGTCTTTACCAAAATGGTCGACGTACGTCAGTGTGATGTTGATGCAAAATGGCAGCTCTATAGAAAGAATCCCCCGCTGTCTGATGGACCGACACCAAACCCTGACATATATCCTGGAAGAAAGAAAAAGCGACGTCACATCACACGTCTATAAATGGCTACTTTTCTGCAAGAAAAATTGGCCACCAAAAGGCAAATGGCCGCAGAAACAGGTGACATTTATATAAAAGTTTGTCGTAAAATTAAATTAAACTGGGAAGGTATTTTGTTGACAGTATAGTCGGGTCCATTTTCATCAGTGATATTGACGGAAGGAATGCGTTTTTGTGCTGCACAGTTTTCTACAGCAGTGTGTTCTGTACATCTCAGTGTGAGACTGGGCTTGTGTCCCACTCTCTTGGCAACGCGCTGACCTTTCTCATTAGGCATAAGCAACTTGCATAATCACTGCTGACTTCTATTGACTGGCCTGTCACGCTGCCTATCCGTTTGACTGGAAACCCCGTGAAAAAGTGGCGGCTGCCAAAAAAAAAACTAAAAACGTCTCCCTCGATGACTTTCCCCCCTGTCATGTGCAGCAGGATCCGAATCTATCATCTTTCACCGAGTGCACAAAAACAGACACAACGTTGGCTTTTTCTTTATCCTCTATTGCACCACAGGCTTTCCAGCAACACTGTCAATATTTATCGAACGTTGGCTGTTTTTGCCTTCTGTCCAAATATATGCACAGTTTGAAATGAGATCCTGTCCCTTAATATTGTTTAATGCTGAACTTAATGAGGACCCTTCCTCCCGGTCTACAGCCGCACCTGCACACACACACACACACACACACACACACATCTTCGGCGGTTTCATTTGCTCAGAGCAAGGTTATGTGAATTTTTCATCGCGTGCAAACACAATCTGAGGAAAGCTAATTTGAGTTAATGCTTTTCAAGATTGTAATGAATGTTTCATTAAACCTCTTGTTGATTCAAAAGGAGGCATCAACACATTACTTCCCACTTTGATGAGAATACACACACACACACACACACACATGTGAAGACTCTGTTTCACCTGACCATCTGATACAATATGTTTGTATGCGTGTCTATTTGTGGTGTTTGCTGTGGATCCTGTTAACTCTATGCTAAGCTAAGCTATGCTGCCGACGGCTACATACTACATACAGACGGTAAGTGTGCCCCTTCCAGGTCTGTCCCACACATAATCAAAATAATTATTAAAAGCAGCTCACCGCCACAGTGCGCAGGCTCGCAGCGATGCCGTACGACGCTCAGACGGAGGCCGTCTGGTCGCGGCTGTGATTGACAGCTGGACAGCCTGCTGTACGGCCCTGCAAGAGACACAGAAGGAGGTGCAGAGTTAAGTTTTCTGCGCCAGCATCCCATTCACATTCAGAGCACAGGGTGTGCACTGTACTGAGCAGACAGCAGATTAGGTCCCATCACACACCTCATCATTCACTAACACGCAGGCTCATCTGCCTTCCACTCCTCTCCCACTCGCCCCTTATATTCCCTTCTTTTTCACTTTCTCTTCGACATCCCTTTTTGCCCTTTTCTCATTTTATTAGTATTAGCCTCGCTCTTTACAGCAGAGAGACACCGCTTTGTCTCTGTGCCCTCTTCTCCCCTGCACCGTCGACCCAGAACAGATCCAAACTCAACTTATTTGAGACAACATACCAATCCAGAAACCTCAAGATCGTTGAGCATCAATCATTTTTAAGACTAAATTAAAGTACATGCATGGGACATCAGCACACAAGCATCCCATGCACTTGCACTGCAGGCGTGCCAGCCCCTACTCAAGGGTGCAGGGTGCCATACATAATACATAATGATACATAATAATGACGACACCTCGTTGTTTCAGAAATGTCCCTCTTCATCACATCTAACCCGAGAGAAAGCACTGCAGAGACAGAGGTGACCCTGATGGCCTGTGATCAATGAGTCAGTCTATTAAGTGAAGGTGCTTTGATCAGTGATTCTCAATGACACTGGATTCAGTGATCTCCAAATGGTTCAGTATTTTAACCGTCTGAAGCGAAATGTTATAATCCTAATCCTTATTATTTATTCAAATAATTAGCGCTCAAGAATGAAAGAGAAAGGTTTTGGTAAAGATGTTTTTTCACGGCTCTCATAAGGAGTCCATCTCTGCGCGGGGAAACACCTCCGGGGTGACAGGTTCATCTTTAGCGGGAGCACATGATGTGCAGGGACAGGGAAGCTCCTGGATGCGCTTAAGAGTGTAGTTCTATGAGCGGTGACACTTCCGGGGCCTGCTGCCAAGGGAAACTCAGTTATCCAGTGATGTCTGCTCCCCTCAACACACACACACACACACACACGGCGGCTTCCAACCTTTCCTCCGACCCCAAGGGAGAAGAAAAGACAGGAGGGAAGAGGTGATGACGGTGCTATTGACAGAGGAGTGGATCTACACTCTCTCTGGACATTAGCGACAGCATGATCAATTTGCGCTCACTTTTATTTACAACATTTCAAGGTGTAGTTTAAAGGACAACTCCGGATTAGGGTGACGTTTTAGTCGTTTGGAGAGAGTAATTGAGGTTTGGGAACATTGGAAACAAATTCCCAGATTAGTTTGTTTATTTTTTGGCTAACCTGGGTGTCTGTTTCAAATCTGCCTGCTCGTCTTATGGCTCATGTTTCTTGTCTCCTTCAAGGATGTCGCTGTGGTCTGAGATCTCTGATTCACGTTACAGGACTCGCACGGATGAGTAGCACGCCTGCGCAAGGGCTGTTTTAGATAGTACGCTTTTTCTGTTATTAAACGCAGACCCTTCACTTCAATACATCAAGACTTTTCCCCCCCTTTTTGGATTCACCGTGGAGGCATGAGGGAAAAACCACGTTTCCTTCCCAACCCAGGGTGTGAAATTGACGTCCAAATAGTCATTCTGGGGGTGAAGTATACCTTTAATTATGCAAATGTCAGTTTAATTTGCAAAATGTGTCACTGGTCAAGAGCCACAGGTAGGAACAGCAGTTTTATTTTAAAAACTATTCTCATTGACACATTTTTTTTTTTAAAATCGCGATCATTCTTGTGCTTTGACATATAGTCATTACCAAGAGCTCCATGTGTTGTCTGTCTCACAGTCTGGATGAGGACAGCCGATCTGGGTTCAGCCGCAGCAGGCAGAAGGTAATCAGTGATGTAAATGCCCCTGATAAGCTGCAATCAGGTATCAGCCAGACGACAGCGGCGTAATGCAACTCAACGGCACCGTTATCAGCAATCAGCTGCAGTCCGAGGCCAAATTAGAATCGACCCCTGACTCTCCACTCTGTTCCTTTAAATCATTCGCAGCGTGCAGCTTTCACCGTCTCCAGTCACGAGCAAGAGGGAACGGTTGATTCTTCTTTTGTTGGCCGAACAAGAACTGAAATACAGACGGCACAGTGAGATACTTTAAACTCAACAGTGCTGTTAAAAATCACAAATGGGACACATATTTGTTTAGCTTCTTCACAGTTAGATTCATACTGCTTTGAAACCGACTCCGCTGCTTCAAATCACGCTGCGTATGAAGGAAGTTACCGCTCTTATCGACAAAGCTGCCCTTCGGCCACCTCACAACGCAAGAACAGAGCACTGAAATGAGCATAATAAAGCAAAAATAACGCAAACATTTTTATGAAATCTAATTCATTGTCCTCTTTTTGGTCGTCACAGGATGCATGCTTGGAACACTGCAGCAGGATTGTTCATTTGGGACAAGCTCAGAAAGAGCCTGAGGGAAGCCCCCCCCCCCCTCCCCCCCCCCTCCCCCTTATGTCCGAACATCCAGCTATAGCTCAAGTCCTGCTGCTGCCTTGGCTGTTTTCCAGTAAGGTTTGTGGCATGCTTTTAGCCCCGCTAATGTAGCTACCTATGTAGGTTAAAGACCCCCTCGTGGTCGACAAAACACACCAGAGCCGGGGGGAGACATCTCAAGGTGAACATAGTGTTCAGATCATACACTCTCGCTTCAGGAGGTGGCGGCAGCAATAAATAGGACAGGGACAACAACGGCAGAGAGACGTATTTCAGCTGTGATTGATTTACTCTGAGTGGCACGGCACAAATAAAAAAAAAAATGAGCAGTGACAAATAGTCCAAGAAAGAAAGCATATTGGGTGTTCTCCAAAGAGATCATTTATTTATATAAAGCAAAAAAAGGCTTAAATTAGATCACTTATTGCGACTGGTCTGGCACCCTGTGTGCATCTCACTCACAAGAATGTCTACAAATATCTGTGAGCACATGCAGGAAAGTGCATCCTGACAGATGGGACCTTTTCCGGTTAAACTCCCGGTCCCGTCTGCCGTGCTTAGGAATTTGTAGACCCCTTAATTCCTTAAATGAGCCAAGAAATCGATAGGACGACTACGGACCCTTACTTAGTCTAATTATACACATTCATCACCGATCACAGCCTTGGATTTGAACGCTGACTGCTGAGACTTTGTTGAACTGTAAGACAAAGTGACAGTCCGACTACAATCCAGTTCATCCGTAAACTAAGACTCGGCGATGTGATGTCAGGATAGAAACAATTTGCAAGATGAGAGAAAACAACCATGAAACGAAAGGGAGAGGATGAAGCCGAGTAGAAGACGGGTGTCTTCTGGATAATCACACAACATTTCAGATCGTGTGAGACCAGGCAGAGCAGAACAACACATTCCTTCACACACTTAAAGCCGTTCACGAGAAAGTGCTTTAATCCCAGCAATTACTGTGCAGCGGAAAGATGCGAAGATCTGTCTGCACCAATCTGGAGCCGATTTATTGGGCTTTAGAGGCGAAAATCGACAATGTGATCCGTGACAGTAGAACTCTTGCTAATACCTCGTCTCTGTGGTTGTGTTGTGTCTCTTTGAGGTCATTTTGTGTCTCTTTGAGGTCATTTTGTGTCTCTTAGTCGTTACTTTGAGTCTCTTCCTCTTTGGTTTGTGTCTCTTCGAGTCACATTTTGTAGGCGAAGGACAGTTGGGCCCCTGGGCCTGTGCACAGGAGGCCCATTCAGTAATCCATCCACGGTACTGACACAAAAAAAAGCATTCAAGCTTGTGCACGACACAATAACGATTTGAAAGCCAAGGTGCTGCCTCACGTTTTTCCTCAAATGTGTCCTTTGTCTGGACACACAGACCCTGAATTTGTTTCGACAGCAAGTTCACTGTGGCCTTGAATGTGAAAGAGCAATACGCTGTAAACATGAGCGGAAGAGGACGCACTGGATATGGCCGGTGCTAAACTGTCACAATGAGTAACATTAAATTCACATAGTGACACTGAAGTCGGCCTGCTTCCTACGCAAATAAGAACATTCGGGAAATGGACAGAGAAGAGACGAGCAAAGGCAAAACACTTCCCACTTGTCAGGCATCGGAGCAGTTCCCTTCCTCCTAAATCTCCTTATCTCTGCTGAAAGGCAGAGAGAAGGGGGAGAGGGACAAACGGGAGAGGACAGACCGAGCAGAGCAGACAGAGAAACAGAGACAGCAACACAGAGAGAGGAGGGAGCGGGACAAATTAACAGCAGAGACCGGAGGTGGATGAAGTGAGACGACTACGAGGAAAGAGGGACGCCGAAATGGTCACGGTGAAGGAGAAAATGTCCATGTTGTTACCTTGTTATTGTCCCTGGGTGCTGCTCCACTAAGTGCCAAAACTGCTGTACGGCACAGAAGAGGTCTCCGCCGCGTTAGGCTCCAAATAAATAGTCTATTTCTCTTTCAAGGCATCGTTTCAATCTGCAAAGATTTGTGAAAGAGAACACAGGCGTTTGTTGTAGAGGCCGCAATCAACTTATATCGTCGTCACCTGCTGGTCAGCAAAGAGCAGGGGAACACGAAACACCACAAGATGGCAATCACAGGACTCCAAAAACAAAGAAACACCATTTAAACATCGTGATGAACGTTCATTTTGGCTGAAATAACATGGGAATGCAAATCCAGGCTGGTAAAAATATCACTATTGACACATAATGCATCCACCTATTGAGTTCCTTTTCATACATTTTAGGATCAAACAAAGTTACCAGCTTTTCTTAGTTGAACCATAATGTTGGTTTTGAGTTCTACCGACTGTTAGACTGTAACACAGGGTGTACATTTAGCACAGAACTATGTAGGTCAGGTAAGAAGGGAAAAGGCCAGATTCTCCTCCGTCCCTCTTCTGGCAAACCTGCCGCCTTTCGTGGACGGAAAACGTCGACCACATATTGTCAGAGGCATTTCCAGGAACACAGCGAGAGACGCAGAGACCTTTACTCTCCTCCAGAGCCACGGCCACGAGAGGCAGTGAGCAATGTGTCCCTCCTGAGGGAATTATGGGAAATGAACCGTTCTAAAGGCCGAGTATATCCAACGGGACACGACTTCAGGCATCGCTGCCAAAGTGTCACAACACGGGCAGGCCACAAAACACTGACACGCACAAACAAAGATGCTGCAAAAACACACACACAAGGAGCGTTCAAGCTGCAGTCGTACAGGCTGCAAAACAAGGCTTCGTTGCTCAAGAGCTGACGAGGAAACACACGGAAACACACGGCTGTAAACATCGTGCATCAAAGCCAGCTGACACTCAGCTGACCAGACCGCTGATGTTTCCCGGTGACGGCTCCTCTCCCCTGCCTTTGCCTGGTGCCGGTGCACTGTTGCCATGGGAGATGTTTATGTAAGCCATGCCTAATCCTGTTAACTGTTACTGCGGCTGCCGAGCAGTTTCGGCAATGCTGCACTGCAAAAAAAATAAATAAAGAATGTCTATCTTAAGTCCCTCCATTGAGTGCTGAGTTTTATTTTTGCCGTGAAACAAGTGGAACTGGGGAAAGGGATCATTTTTGGGCTTTGATTGGGGAGAAGAGAGCGAGGTAGGAGACAGAGCGACTGCATTCACATTCACATGTTGGAGTGCTGAAGCTATATTCAATAAATATACTGTACGTTGTGGCCAAGGTTAATGGAAAAATCTCTTTTTTCTGTTCAAACTGTTCACTAACTGAGATCACCGTGTAAAAAAAGACATTTCTAAAACTATTGACCTACGGTTCTGATGATTCACGGCCATCTTTATGTGGAGACAATGAGAAGAGTCAAGGAAAGCGATGCAGCATCCTCATCTCATTTCCTACAGTAGAGCTGTAACTAAAAATCAGGACGACCTAAAGCATCATGGACTATAAACCCCCACCGCCCCGTCTTATCTTCAACCTTCACCGCTGTCGTAAAAACATAACCTTTCAATGTTTTTATATGATTGCCCTTCAACAATAGGAGCGTTATTTAGGTGTTCCACCATCTTCTGCAGGAAAGGAACGGCAAAAGGGAGAAGTCTAAGCCTAATTATCCCGATTAAAAAGCAGGGAGCACGAACGAGTCGTACAAAAGAGGATTATGCAGACATGAAAGAGGAGAGAGCGGGAGAGGAAGCGGAGCGACAGAGAAATGGGAGAGCTCATGTAGAAGCCGACGTGGCTGATGAGAAGTCACATATATGCAGTCTGCATGCCTCACAAAGGAGATTGAACAGGGAACCTATGCATCGCTGGGCTCCTCCCCCCCTCCCCCCGTTCTCTCCACTCTCTTTTGCTCCATTAGCTTTATTAGTATCAGTCTCTTGGCTGAGGAATCAGGCTATTGTACAGTTACTTGATCATGAAGGTCAACAAACGATCCATTGGGGGTTTGATTCTGTCCTGCAGTGAGTATTAAGGTTTCCCCAAAGCCACTGGTGGCCCCTACCGAGGGGCCGCAGCTCTCAGCTACACCCAGTGCTATAAATATATCTTGTAAAATACAAATAAAATAAATTAACGGCAAAAATGATCTATAGTGATGCATTCAGGCTGAGGTGGATTGTTAGGCATCGGTCGTATTCGATGGATTGTCATGAAGGACTTTCATCTTACACCACCAGCACCAAACTAATGACGTTTCATTTAGCTTCGGCTGCATATACAGTAGTGTTATTATCTAAAATGTTTGCACGCTAACACGCTAAACTAACATTATACCCGCTAAACGCTCGCAGAATACAGAATGGAAAATACTTTATCGTCCACTTTTTGCGCGCAAAATTTGCTATTAAAAAGAAAAGACGTCATGTATGTCACGCGCCAAAAACAGCAGCTCCTACACTTCCCATAATGCAACATGATAGTCTTTTGCTCGAGCCTCCCTACCTGATAAATGCAGAACCTACAATCCAACCATTTCACATGCATGGACCTCTCCGTGAGGATTAAACTGATCTTGATAAGCTAACTCTGAGGACTGCCCCTTTAACCTCTCTCTCTCACACACACACGCTCACACACACATCGCTCCCCTCGCTCCCCCCCCCCCCCCACCTCCCGTTTCTGCTGTGTGGCAGCACTGCACAGCAACCGGGCTTGTAGCCCATTAAACACAGTTTTGTTCTACTCAGCGCGTCATCATCACTCTGATGCATCTGCTGATCGCGCCGCACAGAGGAACATTAAAACACAAGCTCCGCCGGTCACCAGGGGACCACGGGGGCCCCGGCCTCATCACGAGCCTCGCGAACCTCCTCCCTTAACCCTTACACTAACCCCCAAAAACACAACACCATCAGTGCACGGTGTACTGCAACTACACATGCCACGGGCCGGAGAACACTGCGTGGCTGCATATTGAACGCTCTGCACCATAAAAAGCAAAACTCAGGACAAAATCTCATCTGAATGCCTTCAGCTTGCGGGACACAAAAAAAAAAACGTTTCTTTTTTTGCTGTGCAAATGAAAACGTGTACGTGGATTAACAGTTTTGTGTTTTTGATGAGAGCTATTACAAAAAGGACCGTTGACTCCTAACAGCCAGCGCAGCAGCTCAGTCATGTGTGACGTTTTTCAATCGCAGAGGTCCATGTAGCATCAGGACTACACGCGCTATGCATCACCCCGTGTCCTGCACCTACAAGTGTGATGGCGAAGCCTGCAGCAGTGAGGAGAAACCTACTCCCATTTAAAGGCCAAAGTGCATTTGACCCTCTTTGAATCAAGTTGGCTAATCTGCCAAATGTCTGGTTTAACACTGACAGACTGGCTGTCCTGGTATTTCTCCCTGATGCCAGGAGCCAGGGGTGCACAACAAGGTTTAAATCGTACACCGCGCTCATTAGAGGAGCGACGAACCAGCAGCAGTCGACCACTATTTTTGTGCCAGCTCAGCAGTAGCAACAGTGGGGCGGCGAAGTTGAGATGGAAGCCGTGCCATGAAACGGTAGGAGCTTATATCAGAGGCCCATGGACATGCAGCAAAGTTAATAGCTACACATCTTTATTTTGACTTCTTTAAATTAGCGATCAAGATGATTAGATGACGTGCACCAGCGTCATTTTGTGTGCTACACCTTTTCAGCACATTAGCTGTAAATTCGACCAATATCGTGCAAAAACAAAGTTAGAAGAGCATCTGAAGCATTGAGCTCTTAGGCCCAGCTTAGAAAAAACAAACCAAACGCGAAAGGGCCTTGAAATTGATAGAGTCGCTAAAACATGTGGCAGAGATGGGCAAAAATACATCAAAATGTATTTTGATACAAAATACAAAATACCCCCAAATAAATGATTACAACAAAATACAAAATACTGGTGCCAGAAAATGTAACAAAATACATGTATTTTGTATTTAAAATATAGGAAATACTTTTTTCTGGATTTTCCGTTCTCTCACAATGTGGTATAGCAGAGCATTCAGGTTTATATAATGTACATAAAGCTCTGGTGAACCCCACAAACAGGAAGAACAGTCACAGAATGTCAGTGTAACTTAGCAAAGCTATTGAAAGACAACTTGATTATGTATATATATATATTTGTATTAATGGGACTTAACAGCCCATAAACTTTGGCTTTGTATCAACAAGAACATATTCATCACATATGACATACAAGCTCCCAATCTCCCTCTTCCTATAGCTAGCTACTCAACTGATAAGCTAACTTGCTAAACACTGGCTATGCACTAGCCTAGACCACATGCTAGCGTCATTAGCATGTTAGCATCGATGGCTAGCTTGATATTATAACCATCACCATGTTTATACAATAGGCTATGTAGCCAGACCCAGACATGAATTATACATCAAGCTAGTTGACATCTGTCACACTCAGATACAATATTTACCTTGGCAGACAATCCGTTGAACTTGAAGATCTGAAGACTGAACTCAGTGAACTGTTTTTTGATTCGTGGAGAAAGTATTTTGAGTATTTTAAATACAAAATTACTCCACTCTGAAGTATTTTCTTACAAATTACGTTCGACTTTTAATCGGCCCTATCAAATACAAATTACAAAATACTCAAAAGTATTTGAAATACGTATTTCAAATACAAGTAATAGAAATACTGCCCATCTCTGACATGTGGACCATGTTCCTCGAAACTGGTGAATTATAAGACGAGCCAAAAACAACTTATGAGGAAAGTGCAGTCTTGATATCGGTGAATACGGGATTTGTGGTTCCACTGTAATATGAACGTGACAAAGCACCTGCAAATCAATTTTCAGCGCCACCTTGCCCGACTCTTCTCTCTCTGGGTGATACATGACAGTTTGAAGATAAATTTCCATCTGAAACTAAAAGCATTTAACACTCAAAACACAAGCAGCTTTGATGTAAATGGCATTAAACAAAGCTGTCATTGTACGCAGTGACACACCAAGTGAGAATCGTGGTGGAGCCTTTTTTCAGAGCAGCACGGAAGCCAAACGTGTTACATCCTCCCAGACTCATTTCATTATAAGTGCCGTTTATTTTCCCATTCATCTCCCACAAAGGGAACTTTTCTGTTGGGAGATGCGTTCGTGGTGAATCCACTCGGGACAATTCTGCGGTGCAGAGTGCAACGCTTTAAAAGGGAAAGAAAACAGGTGATTTGATTAGATTGGATCGTGATTTTAGGACTACAGCAGCTACTGATGTGTTCACATGAATCCCACTTTGTCAGCCGTCATATTCGAAGCTGCTATAAATATTTCCTTTCATTATTTTTGATCAGCGTGACATTGAAAGACATCCCGTTTTTATTAAAAGGCAAATATTGCCCTGATATTATTTGATCTAACTCTAATCACTCTGACTCTAGAGTAGCTGAGTGTGAATCGTATCCCTATGTGAGAGTCTTGCGATATGTATAGCGGTATGTTTTGTAATCTAATCAGTATATGTGCTTTCCTATGCATTATTGAGGTGAAATAAATATTTATGATACAGTCGTGGTGGCACAGTTTTGCCTTTTGCTACTTGAAGAAATCATGCACATTCAGTATGACCCACATACTGCAGGAAAGGTCTCACTGTCTAATATGCACCTCTCACCTTCTATCGCTCTTCATGCGTGGACAAAAAACGCAGATATGCACGCGCAAAATACGCACACATTCTGCGGCGTCGGTTTCTGTGCGTTTCAGGCCTATATACCGGAGGGTTTGACGTTGTACAGTTGAAGAGTGTGTGATATGAGGAGTGACCTGAGTGTGCGGAGGGTAAACGGAGTGACTCCCCGGGGGGGCAGCTTGTTCTCTCCAGCCCTCTTTTAGAGTTCAGACAAGTCCCACGATGCTGGGAGATTAATGAAGCTGCACTGACACTGTGATCCCTCCAGGATACACACACACACACACACACACACACACACACAGTCACAGGCGTACATGCACACACACTATCCATTTCACCGCATGACAGTTTTCATGTACCTGGATTGAGCTTTACACGATTCAGGTACACACTGAAGGTGGTACACACGCTCGACAAATATTCTCACAAACAGACCTGCACTCAAGTACGTCAAGTAAGTACGTTTTTTTTTATGGCACCTTGCTTGTCATTTCAGCGTTATGTTGTGAATAATGCTCAGGGATTCATCATCTTCAGGATTTGAGTCTTCATCAGATGAAACAGGCCTGCGGTGTGTCCATCTCCATCCTCCACTCGGGCAGTGATACACAGCAAGCTGCACCAGAGCTCGGGGAGAGTGGAGAGGATGTCGCATTAACACACGGACTAATCTCACACCTGCAGTCCGGCCGGTCGTCTTACATACTGCAGCACCGCCTCCCTGTGGTCACTGATGGGTACTGCGATGCTGCGGCTGATGATTTTGGGCCAACACTTCTACTATGAGTGCATTTGACATATCAGCACATGCAGGTGTGGCTGACGACAGGTGGGATTGCAGTGACACTTTTGTGAATTTAGTGTAACATCTTCTGTGTTTTTTTCAACAAAAGAAAAAGACTTTCGAGGTGCCACGGTGTT
Organism: Pholis gunnellus; assembly: GCF_910591455.1. NCBI lineage: Eukaryota > Metazoa > Chordata > Actinopteri > Perciformes > Pholidae > Pholis > Pholis gunnellus. Next base: position 3,266,758 of record NC_136551.1, read on the forward strand.
AAAGATATATTTTGCAGTTACAGTCAGCAAATAAAAGTGTATCCCTCACATAAAAGTGAAATCTCACGGTCAGAAAGATGAGAAATACATTTGCTGTAGATGCAAAAAGGACACAGCCAAGAAACACAAGAAGAAATGCCAGGAAAGTCCCAGGAAAGACAGCTGGACATTCCATCCACATGTTGGTCCCAGTCGTCTGTAGTTGTCATGTTGGATGAATTAGACAGAGAGCTGTTTGAGGGATTCGAATGCACAGTTTTCCCACTCATCCTTGAGCACAGAATACTTGTCTTTGTCTGATTGAGTAAGGGTCTTGAACAGGATATATATATATATATATGCACAAATGATAGATATGCCACAAATGCATCAGAGGTTACCGGGAGACTGGAGAGATGAAAAGGTTGTACTCACTCAAGGCCGTGTTCTGCTGCTCACACTAAAGACGACGGTCCCGTACAAAAACTAAAAAATATATACTTTTATATATGTTGTTTGTATCACATCTTCTACAGATTTCATCCATTCGTTAAAATAGAAGAAGTATGCGATCCATAAAAATAAAAAAGCAGTTTCTATATTCCTGTTGGCAAATTACCTGGCAACTACACGGTGGACAGTCAAGTCAATCTGTTCTAGTAAGCACTTAACAGTGGAATTGAATAAAGGGTAAAAATGTAAATGCACAACTGCCAGGCACTCTGAAAAGGTAACCTTTGAAACGTCTGTATACATATTTATAAGCAGTCAGTATAGGTACATACAGGCTACCCTTCTCCCATCAACCTTCACCAATTGGCCTCAACACTTTCGACGTCTACGCCACCTTCCTGTCGCTTGGACCCCGTCTCGACCAGGCTGCTCGAAGACATTTTAATGACTGCCCTTCTTCACCTACGTAACGTTTAAAAAAATCAGACACATGCTGTCTCAAAGCGATGCAGGAAAACGTGTTGATGCATTTGTTACATTCCTGCACTTCCTTATTATCAGGCTGCTCTAATAAGTCTCTTAAATCTCCCCCGATTGATCCGGAACGCTGCTGCACGTGTACGAACAAAAAGCTAAGAAAAGAGATCACATAACTCCCGTATTAGCTTCTCTGCACTGGCTCCTTGTAAAAATCACAAATTGAATCTAAAATCCTTCTCCTCACCGACAAAAGCCCTAATTAGACATGCGCCGTCATATCTTAAGGAGCTTCCTAGGATACGCTGAGCTGCTCGCTCCTCTTCTGCTACTCTAATTATATGAATCATTTATGTCATACGCATTACACATGCACTTCTGTCCATCCTGGGAGCGGGATCCCTCCTCTGTTGCTCTCCCACAGGTCTCTTCCTCTTATTTATTTTTCTCCCCATTAAAGGTTTTTTTTGTTTCCTGGTCTGATGTGAGGGTCCTGGGACAGAGGATGCTGTACAGATTGTAAAGTCATTTATATTTGTATGTGTTCGTACCTGAATCCACCCGATATGAAATTTCTAAAACATGACTAAGCAAAGAATAGATATCTAGCAGCACGGCCCTGTGAAGGTGAACGAAACACAAACCACCACGACATGTCTCCCACCCGAGCAGCTCCGACTTTAAACAGCGACTGAAATTTATTTGAATTAAATAAAGTCTTGTACATTTCACAGCTATAGGGGCCTACATAGTAAGCAAAACAAAGTCTACTCTTTGTCCATGTGCAGAACTACACCACAGGGTAGTTGAAGACAGTCCGTCGTTGTGTGAATAAAAGGTGGGGGGGGGGGGGGGGCGGCTGGTGGAGCGACGAGGGGGCCGGAGCCGGGGGAAGAGACTCCTCGAGAGAAAAGAAAAATCCGTCCCGCGTGACTTCAGGCGGCATTTTCATGCTGATTCCTTCCAAAGTTACACATCCAATGATTAATAGAAAGTTACAGTCTGCAAAATATTTCACCATATCATCATGCGTTAACGGCAGATAGCTGAGGTTCTTTGTAATCAACACACAGAGACTGGATTCATTATACTTTAGCGATATTGTAGGTAAACTTCTTTTGTCCCCCCCCCTTCCCCCCGTTATTTAACATTTGGTAATGGAACTTTTTAAGTGACTGATATTATCGTGATCTACTTTGGAAATGTCTCTTGTCGAATGCTGTTCTGACTTCCTCGATGTGGCGTTCCCCGTCCTGGAGCGTCGCTCTCAGCACCGCCGCGGACTTACGACAGCACGGCGTGGGAGTTCTTGATGCCGGCCATGTTGTCGACACTGACAGACCTCTTCATGGTGGACTTGCACAGGTCCTTGTACTTGTCCTCGCACAGCCGGGAGATGGCCTGCAGACAAAACCCAGAACCAGGAAAACTGTTACTACCTCACCAACACAAACAAGGAGAGATGTTTTTTCACATCTGGTGTTGAATGCAGCGTACTCGCCTCCAGTTTCTGGGCCCGCTTGTTGCTCAGCGGCTCCAGAGGGAAACTGAGGTTGTTGTCGTCCGCCAGCGAGCGCAGGTCAAAGTAATACTTGGCGTAGACGCTTCCTGGGACGTTGATGTTGAACTGGAGCAGCTCCAGGAAGTGACGCTCCATCTCGTTCCTGCAAGGGGGGGGGAACAAATCCGGTTCAACATATTGGGCTGCGACACGTTTACTCGGTTGGTTTTAGCTCAATGAACAGTACGGTACGACACTCACATGTCCTCCACTGTCATTTCTTTGAGGATCTGGCAGTAGTCCACGTTCCACACAGCCTGGTCATCCCACACCTTGGAGGCCAGCAGGATAGCACCGAGGACAATCCGCTTCCAGTTACAAGGACAGATGTCCATCTCGGCGTACGTCAACAGCCTTTCCAGGTATACCTGACAACCCAAACGTCGGTTTTAGGACACACACACACACACACACACACACACACACACACACACACAAGAGGGTCTCAACCCGTTGTTGTGAACTTACCAGCGTGACGATGGCGCACTCGGCCGTGAGCTGCGCCGAGCTGAAGAGCGTCCGTATGAAGCGGTAGATGAGTTTGTGTTCTGGGTCGACCACGGAGTAGTCATCTGGAACCTTATCTCTCTGTCGGGCAGAAAGGGGGGGGGGGGGGTCGTCACCGTTAAGGAATCGGCACTGAGCGGACAGTAAACGCGGTTCCTTCGTGCAGCGAGACGCCTAAAACTCACCGACAGAGGGTGCTTCTGCTCATCGAAGATGTCCACCGAGCGGTTTGAATCTCTGCAGGAGCAGAACATTAAGGAGCCGGCGTTAAACTCACCACTTAAAGATTTACATTTACTGACAGAATGGGACATTATGTGTGTTGGCTCAGGGGCCTCCTTAAGCAGTGCCAATGACCAAATTAATCCTGGCTATTATGCCAATAAAGGTTTAAAACTGACCCTAATTATTAGTTTCTTTCCTACGTAAATCCCCAAAGTACTAAACACAAGAACAACAGTTTAACAACAACCTGTCTGAGGTCAAATCAACAACATTGCAACCTGTTTCCTACCTGTTTTTGATGTGATAGTATATGGCCAATGTGACGCTGGAACAAAGAGAAACCGACACAGAAGATGTGATTTTGCACCAAGCAAGAGCTCCTATGTTGCGTTATCGTGACCATGGCCTGCTAAAGAAGAAGCCACTCACCATTTGATGGTGCTCTTGAGGTTGGGTTGGCTGACCGTGCTGTCGTCGAGGAATATCGTTGAGCAGGAGCTGTACTTTTTGGTCAGGAGCCCCGGAGACATCTGCTACAAAGAGACGATAATGCACATTGTGTTAAATAGAACATTTATGGATCCAGTTTGTTTGTGTGCGAGGGTGCATCTTTGCCACTTACATGATTCAAGTAGTTGCTTTTCCTTTTCTCACGCACTGAAATGGGGCGAGAGAGGGAAAGAGTTTTAGGAGATTCAGAGAGAAATAAAAAAGCATCTTTATCAGAGAAACACTGACCGTCTGTCTGCGACTTGTTGAGGAAGAGGGTGCTGGCCCTGGGGTGGTCTGATGGGTTGGACTCTTGGGCCAGTTCTGTAATATGCAAAAAGGGGGGCGGAGGATTTTTAGAGGAGTGCATTATTATTATCCATATTATTATGGAGACTCTTGGGTCATATATATGGGTGCACAGAATGTGTTTGACCCTAGAGTCTCCATAATGTTTCCTCACGCACCGTCTGGGAGCTCCCTGTCGCTGATGTGCTGCAGGTAGGTCCCGGTGTCCTCGCTCACGTCCTCCGCGGTGGTGATGGGACACTCGTCCAGCTCCACCTCCCTCCTCCTGTGGATCTTGGGACTCTCGCCGGGAGAGATGCAGCAAGACACCGAACCTCCCATTGTTGTTGACCTACAACAGTCCTGCTGCAGCCATAAAACTAATGACAACACCGGGGACAACTTAATAGCACCAAAGTAAATGCGGATCCGCCTGCTTCTGCTTTCAGATGCTCTTGAGAGTAGAGTGTGATCTATGCAATGACAGCCAACTGGGTGTCTGCGGTATGTGCAGGACAGCTGACATATTCAGGGCGTGTGCGCAGCATAGCACTCGTGCACGAAAAATGCGAATAACACGCGTCGGGCTGAATACGTCTGCACGGTGAATATCTGATATCAACTCCTTTCACGGAACAAGAGGCTAACAATACGATGTCACGAGCTCCTCTAGCTCCCTCCACGCTAGCTTCCGCACCTCAATCCATTCTTGGCTTTTCGGCAGCATGGCTCAGTCCATTTCCACTGCGGTTGAAGTCTTTTGTCACAATTAAAAAGGCTCTCGTGCAAATTCCCGAACCGGAAACAACTCTGCGTGCAACTAAGGACGCGCAAAGGTAGCGAGTATTGGATTTATACTCAGATAGCCGACGCTAGCTCTCATATCGTCGCATTTACGGTAGACACGTCTTGGATGTCAAATCCACCGAAGAAGTTAAGTTCAGAGGTAATTTCCGGTTGTTGCTTTTCAAAATAAAGGTCATCATTGTGGATTTCTATGGCGTTGTAACGAACACAGTAGAATGTCTAGTGCAATTATGTATTATTACAATAATGTAAATAGATAAACACATATCTACATTACGACCAATAGAAAACATGATTAGTAATACAAATCTGAAAATTAAATTAAACTGCAACTTTTCACCTTGAATTTATGCAAATTAAAATAAAAAAAAGATGATCACAGATGACACATATGGTATTTAATACTAAACAATTACGGAAAATTGTGGGAATAAAATCACAATTCTGAGAAACAAAATCAAAGTAGCAACAAAGAAATCTGTATTTTCTGACTTTATTAGTTTTTTCTGTAATTGTTTTATAGTTTAAACTTTATTTCATCCTCATGCAAGGGGGTGAGATACTTTTAACAGAGATACATTATTTATTTGATACATAATAGTTCATTTCTCTGCTTTTATTTTGAGTACAGGAACGCAAATTAACCGGAAGCTCTGCTGCTGCTATGTGTTGTGGATTACAGATCTGGTGGGCTTCATCTGCAGGTACCGCCCCCTCAATTATAAAGAAAACATAGACGTTGAGGACAACCTTCTTAGGCCACGCCCATTATGGAACCACACGTTCCTATTGGTCACCTTTGAGCTAAGCTGTTACATAATTGGATGAAACTGCTCAGTGATGTGTCAAGAGTGTACAAACAGTTACATGTTACTCTTCGTGAATAACATATCAGATATTAACAAAGTTGGTTTGACTCTTCGAAATGGCATTACTGACGATACCTATAACGTCATTCTGCCTAATTAAAACTTGGTGTGGGGAGTCCTTTATAGTCCTTTTGTGGGTTCGATCCCCGGCTCGACGCGTCCTTGCTGTCATAAAACATGAATGACAAAAGAAATGTAATGTTACTTGTTAATCTGCAACCTATATAGCTACCGGTATCAGGTACAGGTCAATTATACATACAGGTATCTTGAAACAGAGATTTTGTGAAGGCTAAATGACGTTGCAGATATCAGTAATAAAGAATATATTATATCGTTGACGCCATTGGGCATGCGTAGTCACGGTGGCCGAGAGGTTAAGGCGTTGGACTCGAAATCCAATGGGGTTTCCCCGCACAGGTTCGAATCCTGTTCGTGACGTGTTTTTGTTTCGCTTTACGTGGTAAGTATTTATTCTTCTGACGACGTGGCACCAATGTATGTTTTGTATTATGTGTTTTAAGATTCGTATATGGATCACAGACCGTTTTATAATTACTCTAAGCACCCCAAATCCCAGATAAGACCACCACGTATAATATAGGCTTCCCAATTTACTTTAACTTCTAGATATTCAAATATATTTATTTATCAAATAACTGCATTTATTTCACAATACTTTGCAATGTGCATGTTCATGTGTGAATACAGAAAAAATTAATGACTGGACACTTTTGTTTGTTGTTTTTATTTTAATTAACTTGCACTGTAACCATATCTAACAACCCGAGGAGTCAATGTTTAGGCCTCATACTTTGTTAGTGAGAATAAGATTGTCATAGATTGACAGTAACATACAATGTACATATGGCCCAGATAACACACATACTGCTTTAATGCACACCAACATTCGCTTTCCAAATATTGACTCTACAAAATAAATACACAATGAATAAATATGTCAACGCTCCATGTCAGACACGTTGAATGACAAGGATGCGTTCAGTAACACTCCATCCCTAAATCTAACTGAGCAGTGGTGCAACACTTCCCTGTGCTTTGCATCTTCCTTTTATAGTAGCAGTGATTATCAAAGCCAAGCGCACAACGACTGCATTGGTGTGTTTGCAGAGAAGTTTCCTTGAACACGACAAACCTCTCTGATCAGCATGCTGATCTCGTGTCCTCCTGTTCTCTACCTCCGGCCTGCGAGTACACGTTTCCACCACGTAGAGGTAGGGTGTTGCAGTAAATATCGTCCTCCGGTCATTTTGTGACCCGTGCTTTAGCTCCCTGGTAACTTGCTTCTTCATGCTCAGGAGGTCTCTCTCCTCACAGCGGGAGGTGAAAGGTGTCGCGTTCTCCCTTTTCGTGCTTCAGTAGCGCCCCCTGTGGTTCGTCCGGGACATGGTGAGCGGCAGAGACACGGAGGAGAGGGAGGAGACCTCCCAGTAGAGGGAGCGGGAGAGGAAGAGCTGGTAGAGGACCACCACGGAGATGGACTGGCAGAGGATCACACCGACAGTCACCACCTAGGGAGGAGGAGAGAGAGAGAGAGAGATAAACCAGAAAGTAAAAACTGAAATATTGAAGAATAAAGATAACTTTTCGCGGTCGAACCTTCTCTCTCTGGTGGTCGTTGAAGACGGTCGACAGGAGGAAGAGGACGGGATGACAGAGGAACCACAGGAAGCATCCCTGCAGAGGACACAAGGAAACAAGGAAGACCGCGTGACCACCCGGAGAACAGTGAGGCTGAGGATCAGCGTGATCTGTTGATCGGTACCTTGGCGAAGCAGAGGTAGAAGTCTCTCTTCAGGGTGCTCCTCTCGGTGGAGATGATCTGGTAGAGGACGGATGCCAGCAGCAGGGCCAGGCCCACCTTCAGAGCGATGAGGAGGAGGCCCGCAACACTCTGCTGGCCGTGGTAGCTGTGGTGTTGGCTCTCTGATTCAGAGTACTGCTCCCACAGCAGCAACGCTCCCTAAAACAAGGACAGCTTCACTCTCAAAAGCTCTGCCGATGACGTATTTATGTCAAAACCACATGTAGGTAAAATCAACCCTACCTGTACGACGCCTCCACCAACAGCGACGGCGGTTGAAGCCGGAGTCTGCTCCCACTGCAGAGGTCTGGACTGAGGCTTCCTGCCGCGGCTCAGAGTCCAGCCCACACACAGGCTCAGCAGCATGTACAGCATGGACACCTGGGACACCATATCCCAGACTGCACGGGGAAACAGGAAATGGAAAAGAACGGGGACAATTATAAGACAACTGCGTTAACAAAATACGAGCTTAAAAAGCATTTATAAATAGACATGAGACGTATTTAAGAGAGAGGAACATACACTCTGCCAGTCTGCCCATCAGAGGAATACCAGTCCCATCTCTGGAATACCTGTAAAACACATTAGTACATTAGTTAAATTATAAACTCTTTGGTTGAACTGAATATAGACTGTGTGGACTCCACCTGGCCAAGTGGATGTAGCTGCAGAGAGCGGAGCAGCCCTGTAAGGCCAGCGCCGTGGTCAGCACTTTGAGGACCGTGTGCATGGGACCCCCTTTCCTCAGAGCGTGGTACACAGGCTTGCAGTAGATACAGCAGGCTATGAAGTAGACCAGCAGCAGCAGGAAGTAGAAGCTGTGGAGACCTGGGAGCGAGACAACACAGCGAGTCGCATTTTGTCCCACATGAATGATGCAGATCACTCAGGACCAATCCCGACATCTTCCAAACAAAAGGTAGAACCATTACGCACTTTCAACCACTTCAATATTTAACAACTTTGTATTAGCACCACACACACATGAAGCAGTGGATGTGGACGACTGTGTGTAGAACTCTCAATTCAAGCGGATTTGGGATACTTTGTTGCATTAATAATGAAATATGAGATCTCTGACCTGCCTCCTCTGCGCTGAAGTGCTCCAGAGGATTTCCAGCCGAGTCGGGGTTGAGCATCAAGAGAGTAAAACTGAGATCAGCGTGGCGAGGAATCACTGCACCTCCCTGGACACACGCACAGGAAACAGAAGAAGAAGAAAATGAAAGTGCCTCAGGTTTAGTGTCCATGTATGTGAAGGCGGGGATAAAGATGGTGTTACCTGACATGTGTATCTGTCAGCGTACAGGGCCAGCCAGGTCGTAGGAGAGGACCGACGAGGGATCGACTGGTTGTGCTCGTCTTCGTGGAGAGAAACTGAGGACAGGAGGATAAACACGGTGAGAGTGTGGAGGAATCACAACACGTCCCTCGGTGTTTCGTGAACGCTGGTTCTTACTGGTGAGTTGGGCTTTGGCGAGCCTCTCGGGGCAGCTGAGGTTGTCCAGGTCCGAGTCCATGTCCTGATACAGCAGCAATCTGGACTCCTTCTCCGTAGCCAGAGCGGAGTTGTCCAGCCTGCACACCAACAGACCGGCATCACCTACAGAGGGACAGAAACGGGACGTGGGTCAGCATTTCAACACTTTAAAAAAACATCCTGCAGTAGGTATCCAGAGCCAGACACACCAGGCCAATGAGGCCTGTAGCTGACCTCTGACCTCACTCTTGACACATAAAAAAACAAAGTGTCCTGCAGCAAGAAAGTCCCACAAAATAAGAGCATGCTTAAAAACACAATAACAACTCGGATACTGCAGGAACAAGTTAAGTGGAACAAAGAAAGATGATTAAAAGTTAACCATCAGTCCGTGCAGATGTTTTATGTGCATCGTTACATCTGCATCTTGAACGTTACCTTGGTACATGAATTTAGTGATGAACTGGCCATTCTGCTGTCTCGCGGCTTCGCTCTTAAAAAGTCCCGTCACACTTTTCCCAAAAGCCTCCGAACTGAGCAGCACTACGACCACGAGTGTGGCTAATGCACGCGACATTTTAACGTTAACGACAAAATAAACGTCAGCTATTGAATTCAATGAAGCCACGAAGCCAGAAGTGAAACAGCTGCATGAAGCTACCCAGGATGAGACCGGAAATTGGTTTCTGCACAAAGAATAAAAGCTCTATTCGTCTCACTTTGTGGAATATTAGAAAAATAAAAACAATATATGATGTGGAGTGATATAAAAGAAAACATGGACCAATTTGTGGGAATTTAATATAAATTAGGGGTAAGATTAAGGATAAAATGGGGTGTAATAATTGCAAAATAATAGCAGTGTATTTCCTGATCGTACGCTTTGTAGTTTAGTATATGTCCGGTTTTAACCAGTAATACGTTAATTGTAATCAAAACTACGTTACCCTTCGAAAAACACCTTATTTTAATTTTGACCAAAACGTTAATTAAAGTACTTTTATTTTGAAAATATTTTCCAACCGTTGCATATCCATTGTAACTCACTTAACACTGTTTGATTGATTTGCAATTCACCCAATCAAACAGCGCATATTTCTCTTCGTCAGATAGGACAACCAATCACAGTGTAGAAACTAGTCCGGACCCGTAAAATATCCCGCCCCCTTTTCAACGTGTCAACACTGCCGTAAAACGACCAGTGACTGTCGCAAATCACACAACGCATCTAGTGTACTAAGGCAAATAGTGAAACTTCTCCGCTTCCTGTTAGCTAGCAGGCGCGATAACGAATTGTGAAAACGATTAATATGTCGTTATTATGTCTGTAGGAGACCGTAATATGAATATGAAAGATGGACTTCAACAGGACTGTTCTGGTGACTGGAGGCTCTGGATTCATGTGAGTTTATTTATGCATATTATACCATTACATTCATATTACTGGAGCATTAACATATGCAGCAGTTTCATGTAGAACAAATGATGGTTATATTATACAAGACATTGTATTTAAAATTACGTATAATAGGTACGTTCCTATTATCAGCAGTGTGTAGCACTTGCAATGTGTGTGTTATTAAGTATATTTCTTCTGTAGCTGTCAAATAAAAGGACAGCTTTTGCCAATTAGGAGGTAATTAAAACACTCAATCACAGTATAAGTACACCTCTTAAGTACAGTATTTGATTTCTCTCTCCAGTGGCTCCCATCTTGTGTGTTCGCTGGTCTGCAGACACCCTGACTGGAGGATTATAAACCTGGATAACGTGAGTCTTCACACTGTCCTTGAGTGGACACATAGCTGCACATATTTCAGTGTGTGTGTGTGTGTGTGTGTGTGTGTGTATACACTGTAGCATTTCTCTGTCTGATCTCCTCCAGCTGGATTACTGCTGCAGCCCCAGGAGTCTGGAGAGTGTTGAAGACAGAGCAAACTACACTTTCATCAGGGTGAGCCGTCCGTGTGATCACACTAGAGATGCTCGTGTGTACAGTGACATAAACGCAAATCTCCTTTCTTCAACAGGGAGATGTGTGTAACTCGCAGCTGGTGAATCACATTTTCAACACAGAACACATCGACGTGATCTTTCACCTTGCGGCCAAAACGCACGTCGGTGAGCAGCAGCCGATCAAACTGAGGCTCCACTCGTCTAAACATTGTACAGTCGCGTTAATAAGCTTTTTTACTTCTGCTTCCCTCGCTCAGAGTCGTCGTTTGAAACCCCGTCTGTTTTCCAGCGGGTCAACGTTGACGGGACCAGAGCTTTACTGGGAGCCGCCCATCAGGCCCGACACCGGCCTCAGCGCTTCATCTACGTCAGCACTGACGAGGTGTACGGAGCCAGTCTGGACCAGGTCAGTGGGCCGATTGATGTGTGGACCTGATGGTTTTTGAGTCATTTTAGGGACCAGAACACTTATATGTCTGCAGGTGTTTGATGAGAGCAGTCCACTGAGGCCCTCCAACCCGTATTCTGCCACGAAAGCAGCTGCAGAGTACCTGGTCCGATCCTACTGGGACAAATATAAGGTACGCTCACGCTTTCGGGCTTTGTGGTGGCCAACAAGCAGACACATTAATCCAGTTCCTGTATGTGAAATACTGCTCTGTGTATTTATTACTCAGTTTCCCATCATCATCACGAGGAGCAACAACATCTACGGGCCCAGACAGTTCACAGAGAAGGTACGGCACCTTCAGCGGTAATGATCTTCTCTGCCTCTCACTGACATTTTAAAACCAGCAGGTCCTCTCGGTCTTCCAGGTCATTCCGAGGTTTCTCACCCTCTTGCAAACGAACAGGAAATGGTAGGTTTGTTTGAACTTTATTTTGAAAAGGTTTCACTGAGAAAACCAGAAAAGCTAAAAACCCAGTTGATCTCGTTTCATATCTGCCAAAGCACCGTCCAGGGAACCCTCCCTCAATCGCGCCATTTCCTGTTTGTCGATGACGCCGTTAGCGCCTTCCTGCTGGTTCTGGAGAAAGGCATCGTGGGAGAAATCTACAACGTGGGAACAAGCTGTGAGATTCCCATCGTGGAACTGGCCAGGGAACTCGTTAAGATGGTGGGAACTGTTCTGCTCATTCAAACATATAGCAGGAGGTAGCAAAATGTTCAGGAAACTCATGAGCGTCTCGTTTCTTTAGGTCAAGAACGTGCCGGACTCCGAGGTGAACGATTGGCTGGAGTTTGTGCCCGACAGGCGAGTAAACGAGTGCTGTTCGACGGGTCGAACATTGGTTCCGTGAGTCGATCGGGACGGTGATCTAATTGACGTCTGCTCCCGTAGGCCGCGCGTTGACCTGCGCTACCCAATCACATGTGAGAAGCTGCAGCAGCTGGGCTGGAGAGAGGAGGTGTCCTGGGCTGAAGGCATCAGACGGACCGGTACAGACACACACACACACACACACATATGGCCAGTACATTGAAGCCCTAATCCACATAAGGTGCACCACGTGCATGTTTTAGCCTGAACGGTTTTAGTAAACAGAAGCAGATTAAGTTCACATGATGGTTCCCTCTCAACAAGACAAACTCAATAACTTCTGTGTTCTGCGTCTTTTAGTCAAATGGTACCAAGACCACCCAGACTTCTGGTCCAACGCGAGATAGGACCGAGACCAGATCAGCAGCCGGCTGGAACAAGACGCCAGCGCTGTGTCTCACTGGTGACAGGCCTTCAACCAAAGCGAAGATTTAACTGGAAACGATGCACTTTATAATATCACTGATTCAGCTGATGTGGCATTTCTTTCCTTCCCAGTTCAACTTGAGCATGTCGCTCTTAAATCCAATGACCAAATATTATATTAGCGAGGTTACTCGTGGCAGAGGAGGGAACTGTCAAATCATCTCAATCATTTGTTTTATACACGTTTTTCTTAGAATTCTGTATTCAACTGCAATAAACTTGATTATTTAATAACTTACGGTGCTTTTCATTTAAAATCCGACACTTTTAAAAAGACAAACACACGGTTTACATTTGCAAATCCAAACCTTTATTTGTGGTAAAATCAGAATAGATGCACAGTTTCTTTTTTTTTTTTTTTCTTCGTGCAGTGCTCCTCTTCGTGCACATCTGCTAAACTAATACATAAAGCAAATACTAACTAGCAGGCTGGAGGTGCTGCGTGTTCACACCGAGGGGGGTCTGGCCAGTCAGCAGTGGAGACAACACTTTATCTCACTTCAATTCAGTCACTGAACACAACTACATAAGAACCCTCTAAAGTTTAGTGAATCGAAAGTAAAAGAAAGCTGCGTTTGTTTGGTGTCCCCACTTTGTTTCCCAGAATGCCTTTGGTCAAAAACATTGCATTCTGGTCCGTTACAGGACATCGGATGTGTCCCTGTATATCATGTTCTGTGGATCAGCTACAGGTGGCGATAAAAACATGTAAAAGATCACCTGGATGGACGTCATCAGGTGATCTTTCTCCCCCCCCCCCCCCCCCACATTTCTGATTGGCCAGAAGCTCCCACACATGAGCATCAAACACACGGGCGCCTGAAAATATGCAAATCACAACAACATAGCAATAGAACCACAGTTAATTCTGTGTTATGAAGACTTTAAAGATCACCACTTGCCAGACATTCACAACAAGGGTATTAACGGGAAGGAAAAGTGTAAAGACTCAAAATGAACAAAACAAAACAAACACATCTGACTTGGAGAGAATCTGGACACTTGTTTTTTGTACTGCATGTTGTTTTCTTTACAAAATGGTCTTTGATCATAACGTTTTGTTAATTTTATTTTTAATCCAAACCTTGGCATATATGGTGGTATTGTCTCAAATTTTGTCTGCCAATTAAAAATGGCTGTTTATGGTTTTTCTTTATTTGCAATGGAAACCTGTCGCACCAACAGGTTTATGGATCCGATACTGAGTCCAATGTGACTTTAAAGGTAACCCGTGTAGGACCTTTCTCCTTATATGTCAGACGCGTCACCTGTAACAAGCTGTCAGGGCTTCATAAAGGATCCTCTTATATGGTACCTTTTTAAAACTAAATGTTTCTACTGATGAGGACGAGAGCTTTCAGAGGAATTCGGGGTCCATGATTGCTTGGACTTTGAGTTTAAACTGTCGGGTCAAGAAGATGTTTACGCGGCACGCGTTGCTTTGTCTTGGGCTTAAACGGAGACTTGGTATTTGGGGGATTTCTGACAGACATGATTTGAAGGTTTCGGCACCGGTGACAGACTTTTGGGATGTTTTGCGGCGACACATTTTAGGAGAAATCCCTACACGTTGCGTCTTTAACATTAAAAAGCTCACACTACCCCAGAAAAATAGAAATTTTCACTCATACCAATGACATTCAACATTCAAGTGCCAGTGTTTTTGTTTACTGTCTTTTGGTCAAGTCACTTTGTAAAATATCAACTTTTGTATTAGGCTTATAAAAATAAATATTTCTCAAAAATGCTTGATAAATTACACAAACTAGCAGCGAAAGTAGACTCGAGAACTCTGTGTGCAAACAGCTGATTCCTACGTTTGCTGTGTACTACAACTCCACCTGGTCCCAAAAAAAAAAAAGAAAACGGTTTCATATCTGGAAGAACCTTTCTATACAACACACACACACACACTCTCTCTCTCGCACTCTCTCTCTCACACACACACGCACACACACACACACCAACTGTGGAGAAACCTCTCTTTTTGACCTGGCTGCGCTACACTTCAAACACTCACTCCTTCACACCTCTGAGGTTTTTGAAGTACTCGTACTACAGAAGACTTTAGTTGAACAACCGAAGTACTCTATCTGTGAAACTGGATGGGATTCCTACGACAGAGGGGCCCTGCAGGCCGCAGCAATGGGAGCATAGCACCAGTAATTGTTCACCGACAATCAGAGCACTCCTGCTGGAAAGCCAGTCACCGCCACGGTCACGCTGTGAGCGGTGGAACCAACGACCACCTCCGATCAGGGCTGGGTATCACCCTTCAACTTAAGGCATCAAAAAAGGGTTTAAAAATATTAAAAAGCCAAAAAAAAAGTGCTGAATTTCTAAATGAGTAAATAAACTGAGCCTTGGTCCAAACAAATGTTGCATTTAAGCTCATTTGCTGCAGAAGGCGACGATAAACTTAAAGACACAGGCTGTACACGGCACAGCTAAATGCTAACTTCTGCACGATGCTCCACACAGAAATGGTTCATGCGTTAGAATACCCAGCCCTGACCAACACCCTCCACTCTCAAGCCAACCAGCGATTCAGCCACTTCAAGGCATCGTGCACACGTCACACTTTCTGCTCTAATCCCAACGGCCCGAAAACCAAAAAACGCACGCAGAGAATCTCGTTGACAGCAAAGTAATTGATCTATTGCACGTACTGCAGGAGCGGTGGGATGGGTGGGGGGTGGGGGTGGGTGGGGGCACAGTGGTAGTTACGTGTTGCTCAAAACACAGTTCAATGGTAATTACAGCCGACAGATATGATCCGCCTGCCTTAGAAAAAGACCTAAATACATTGCATATATATACGTGCGTACTCTGAACACTACTTGACGGAGAGGTGAACTGAAGCGTCACCTTCCACGTCGCCCTTCTGTGTAACTCACAAACTCCCATCAGCAACTAACAACCAGCCATTCATCACACCTCCGTCACTGGTCCTTCATTTGTCCTCCGTTACTCTACCTGGAGTGGCTGCTAGAAGGCAACGTCTACAACCAGATTCATTCAAGCGGCTTCGACTCTCACTGTCCTTCCTAAAAAATAACGTACGCCTTCGAATTTAGGCAGCGAGAACAGCATACTTAGCGTCATCACTAAAACACAAAGACTGCACTAGCTGCTTGATAAGCTTCTGGTCGGCAACAGCCGTGGATTCAAGTAACAAATGCTGACAACGTCTCCTCTCACGCGACGGTTTCGGTCAGGCATTAAAACTGTGTTATTCAGTCAATATCTAAAGGTGGACTCCGAGTTTTGTAACAAAATCAGAGCTTCAGCTTGGCATTCGTCTGCCTGTGGAGATCCGTCTCCTCCGTCTCGGAGGTTTAAAACTGGACAGTTAAGAAACAGCTGCCATCAACACGGCCGATTAAGAAAACGCCTACATGTTAAGGTTTTTTAAAAAAAAGTAACTTTAGGAGTTGATGTGTTGAGTTGTAAACTAAGCAAATCCTTCATATTTGATTGTCATATGCAATGTTATCTTCAACTTATTGTCCCGTCGCTGGTTTCTAGCTTCCTGCTGGTTGCTCCTCCTCACTGACCAGCTACAGCTCCCTTCAACCACTAAGTTTCGGGGAGCAGTCGGACACGGTGGAGTTTTCAGTCTTGCTTCTAACATTGCATCCTATGACAACTGGACGTGAAAGTGGCCCCTCCTATGAAGGTGAACCAGGTTTAGTGAGAGATAGTAAAGCACGGTCTGCTTGAGTCCTCCAGCATCACTCAGCCTGAGACTCTTCAAAAACATTACGTAAATGCCAAATAGTTTCTCGACCTGAACACCGCCTCTTATTAAAAAAAAAAGAAATCATAGATGACGGGAAAAATCAGAGTTGTAACATAACTAAAGCCTGCTGTAGAATTGTATCTATTTGCTTGGCATTTTTTAACTCCTTGACCAAAAAACAACAACACTTGCATATGTTTTATAGTCTTGGTCCGGCCTTGTCATTTTGTCAAAGCCAGTGGGCAATTTGAGGGAATCTGCCTCGGTAACAACAGGTGAATCATTTCCCATTATCGGTTTCGTGTAAATAATATCTCTGAAAGAATAATTCAGTTCAAATTGCCCACTGAGCTGAGGTCACCAGACACCGCCTGGTCCAACGTGATTTTCTACACAACAAGCGCCGTTTCACTTGTAATTCACATTCTTTCTCACTGGAGATTCTTCTCTTTTTCCTGTTTTAAGAAGAGTTTAACTATTTACATTTAATCTATATTTTCACTTCAAAGTTATTTCATGTAAAAAAACAAAAGAAAAAAAACAACTAATTAAGACCCTGATGGAAATTAACAATCTTCCCCACCAGGTAGCAGCAGAGCACTTTTTGGTTTATTCTGCTGCTCGTTAACACAGTGTGGGGGGGGGGGGGGGGGGGGGATATACAGTGGCGTTCCTTTTTAAAACGTTCAATCAGGGATGGAACATGGACGTCTTGTTTCGACAGCAGAGTGGAGCTAAACCAGCGTGTTCACCGGTCCCGTAGCCGACCGTGCTCGGTGTCTTTTACTCGCATCAGCCGGGGACAGGACGCGGAGGAGGCTCTGCTGTGAAACGGGGTCGGGCTGGATTACTTTGATCCCCGACCTCAACAGATCTTAAGGACCTAACAAATAAACTGGAATGACTTATTTTAGAGAAGACTCTTCATGTAACTCTCCAGGATAGAGTGAGCGAGAAATTTTTGAACTCTTTTTCAGCCTTTTTTTTTTTTTTTTTAGTCGTGTATCCCCTTTTTTATTTTTTTTTGGCAAACAAGGGTTTTCAATGTTTCGTGGTGGAAGCGGAGCCCGTTTCCCAAAAGCATGGTGGCGCTAAAGAGCCAGCTGAGCAGCCACACGGTTCCATTTCATAACGGTTGTTTTCAGCAGCAGCTGTGTGGTATTTCATAGCATAGATAACGTCTATTGTAACGGTAAAAATGACTTCTTTCTGACGTACGTTACGAGGAGCGAATCTCTATTTCACAACCTCACGTCTGAAGGGTGAGAGAAGTAACATGACTGCTGCTGCACAACGAGGCCAACTTCTCTCTCTCTGCAGCTGACGCAACGTGACCCAACGATTAGCGACAAGATGCCTTTGAGAAACCTCAAACTCAAGCTCAAACCAGAGCTGCAGATGTGACATATAGGTCAATAAGTAGGACTCGGTTTCCCAAAAGCAGAAAACCACTGTCGTTTTTCTCTGCTCGCCGGATCGTAACGCAAAGAAGTCACAAGACAACGGTCGTGTTAGTCACTCTGGATGAGGGTTTATCAGAAGAATCTAGAAACATGGTTACAGTGGTGCTTTGCTTTTGGGAATCAGCTCATCAGAGACCTGACGAATTTGAACTCCAATAGACAGACAAGGAATTGTTTTGAGTTTCCTCATCCCGGTTTGTTTAGTTTTTTTTTGCCAAGGTTTGATTTAGTTCAAGCCTAGTTTGTTTCCTTCCAAATATAAATAAAGAAAAACATGTTTAAACCCATACATGACATTAAATACATATTGTTTTTGTCACAGTTGGCTAATACCTGTAGCCACTCACCTATTATGGCAATTAAAACAACGGAAATAAGAGACAAAGTTCTAATTCTTAAAGGCACAGTACAGAAACAAATGATCCTCCATTATGTTTTGTTTCAAACAAAGAAAATGCTGTTTGCTAGCATCGTTGCTAATGGGCGACAGCGTCTGCTGGCGTCCCACCGGCTGGGTGTCTCAGTTTGTCCAGCCCCTTGTCCCTCCTTCCCTCGTCTCGGTGAGACATCTTTCTCAGATCTCGGGAAATCAAGACTTCATCATGTTTTAAAAAAAGGTGAAAAATAACTAAAACATTTTCTGTTTCTGTGGCTGCTTTTAAGTATCTATCATGTGGATGTAGGAGCCTTCAGCCAGCTCCCGTTTTGGAATTTGTATGCAGACATATCTCGCTCAGATTTGACATCTTGCCTATCTCTGCGCTCTATTTTAGAAAAGTTTTTGGCCGGCGATTTACAACATGGCCATGCATTACATACAAAGATGACATGTGAAGGTACACAGGACGCCTGGCTGGCTTTGGGTGAATGCAGACAAAAACACAATGAAGCCAAAACTCATATCTAAAGTGGAAAAAAAAAACGGGTTTCCCCCTGCTCTTCTACAGCTGGACTAACTCACTGTAAATATTAAACGTCCATAATCTTAGGGGGTTAAAGTAACACCTAGTTCTTTAAGTCAATTGGTTATTTTTCTTCAAGCACTTGCCACAAAGGATAGTTCAACATGTCCTCACTGACACTAAAAGATGATGCTAGTGTTGAAAAGTAACCAACTAAAACTGAAGTATCCCTTTATAATGTGGCCTATTGGAAGAGGTGACATCTACCAGAAATTAAGAGGGAAAAGATGGGGGACGTAAAGACGAAGGTGGAGATGGAGAGAACGAGAAAAGGAATAGAATTAAAAGATCTGAGTGCATAGGGATGGAAAGAGGGCTATATAAATGAGTATAAATAGTTAATAACATGCACGTGGGTTCTCGGGGGTTAATGAAGGGGAGAAGGTGGATGGGGTGCAGACAACAGTGTGGAGAAAGGAAGGAGGATGAGTGAGAAGAGAGAGGGATGAGTAAAGGGAGGAGGGAGGAACCTAGTTGCCCCACCAGTCGACTTGAGAGTGCGAGTAGTTTCCTCCGTAGCCGTCGCTGGTGTAGAAGTTACCGAAACTACCTGCGAGGGAGGAAACGGGAGAAAATGAACCAAAAGAAACAAGAAACTTCATGTTGAGCTGCAGCTGTTTATCCCGGACGCTCACCTCCTCCGAACCCGCGGGTTCCTCCGTGTGCTGCCTGGTTGCGACCTCCGCGTCCTCCGAACCCTCCGGCAGTTCCTCCGGCGGCCGTCTGGCGATAATCACGTGCTCCAAAACCACCAGAGAACCTGGTGGCAAAATCAAATACACCGTGAGCTTCACTGCGTTTGGACGAAAGGTAATCAATGAAGAGGAGACGGTGTTGTACCTCTTAGAGCGTCCTCTGTTGGTGGTCTTATGCTGGTGTTCATAGGCCAGGCTCTCGAGCCATGAGGGAACTTCCTGTTTGGCCTCTACCAGGATGTCCAGCAGGTCTTTAGTGATGTTCCCGTTTTTATCGTTGAAGAACGATGTGGCCAGTCCTACAGGTACAAAGTAATAGACGCGGTAAATCACAATGTTTGGTGGAGCGAGGGTCAAAAACGCCTCATAACACTGACTAACTTTAGCTGTCGTCTTACCCAGGTTGCCGACTCGGCCTGTACGTCCAATACGGTGGACATACTCCTCGATGTCACTGGGCAGGTCAAAGTTAATCACATGTTTCACATTGGAGATGTCCAGACCGCGAGCTGCTACCTGAATTGTACAAAGAAAAGAAGAAAAGTCACTCAAACACAGTGATGCTATTATCTTGAATGCTAAGGACAGCATCTTTCTAATATTTGCTGCCACGTACGTGTGATAGCAAGTTTAACAATATCCATGAAGAACTGTTATCAGTGTGTTTCATTGTTACTGACCGCCGTGGCCACCAGAATGGGGCATTTTCCTGATCTGAACTGGCTCAGGGCCTCCTCTCGGTCTCTCTGGGAGCGGTCGCCGTGGATGCTGGTGCAGGCGTAGCCCTCCCGGTACAGGAAGTCCTCCAAGGCGTCGGCGCCTTTCTTGGTCTCCACGAATACCAGGGTCAACGAGTCCTTCCCTGATAAGCCGAGAGAAAAGACGCGCGAGGTTAATCGTGAAAAAGGTTTGTGGATAATCGCCGGATTTATAACACAGGCGCTGATTTAAACTAAGCAGCTGCAGAGTTTTTCTCTTTTAAAACCTTTTGAATACTGAAAAGAAGAAAAGTCAGGGGGTAAACTTCACACTGGTCGTTTGTTGACGAGGTATCTTTCTCTCAACCTAAGAGATAAAGACGCCACATCACATTCATTTCATGGTGTGGATCTGACTGGTAGCTAATAGATTGTGGTACCATGGGAGAGCCACCACTTAAGTCTTATACTCAAAACATGGATGTCAGCTTTCAAGAAGCTTTGTGACATCTTGATTTGATGCGACACAATCCTGTATATCAAGAGATTTGTATCCACAAGTCAGAATAAATAACATCTGTTTTCCTGCAGCTGGCAAACTAAACTAAATAGCTTCGTCAAAGTGTAACATTTGAGAGGAAATTCACCATTTTACTGTGATTCATTCATTTGCAATGAAGAACAAAAAGAGCTGCAGGTACAGAATATTATGTTGCATCACACTGACGATGAATAAATGCATAAATCAGCTACTCCTTCAGCCCTGCTGTGATACAGACATCTTGACAACATGCACTCAAATTAGCTTAAAATGTTCACGTCACATGTTTCGATGGAGAGAACAGTGCAACAGGCAGCAGGGAGTGCAGTGTGGAGAAAAATTATAATTACAAGAAACAATAGCTGACAGGATCAGCAGCACTGTGTTGTGACTTTGAGCCGTTGATGGAAAGAGTTTGGTCATCGCTCCGGTGAACTTTACTTTCTGATTATGAAGTGAACGGGCTTTGGCCCACACTTGTATCCCCTCGTTAGCGGTGGAGACTACAACATAACCAGACTCTCTCCATCAAGGCTTTGGGTCCGACATGAAGACACCACAGCGACATAACTGCACGTAAAGATGCCACGGAAAAAAACAAAAACTCGACAACTAAGGAAAAAAAGAATAAAGTACAACAAGCATGTTTGATTTAAGGCTGAGCAAACTCGACCCATGAAATGGTACACAGAACCAAAAAATAACGGAATAAACAAAAGGAGTCTCCATCCACAGAGAAGAACATCAAAGGGCAAGCAAAAGTATTTTAAATGTGAAATGACAATTACAAGTTTTCTCATTGAGGATCTTACCAGGTTTCTCTATGTTGTCTCCAGTATTGTCCTGTACCTCGCTGGGGATGACTTAGGATAAAACCACACCAAACCACCAACATGTCAACTGCACTCAAATCAGCAGCAGAAAACCAACTCTGTATGTTTGATGTTCCTGATGTACCCGAAGGTATGCGTCACAGGAATGTATCGGCTGAGATGGGAGGACGACAATATGATAATGGCAAAAGGATCGGGGAAATAAAACCGCATTGTGTGTGTGTGTGTGTGTGTGTGTTAGCAGTAGCTCTAACCCGGTGTTTATGGTTTGTGTGTCGTCGTTCTGCGGTGTTGGGACACATCTGAAGGCAATGAGCCGTTACCGTTATGCGACGGTCTCACCTGTAGCACTGAGCAGGTCCAGGAGGAAGGACCTCTTGTCGCTCTCCTCCACCCACACAACTTTCTGAGTGATGTTCTCTGAGGTGGAACCCACTCGGCCCACCGCCAGGAAGATGTACTCCTCCAGGAAATCCCTGGCCAGGATCTGGAAGTGGAGCAGAAAATGTGCTTATGAATACATTTTCAGCACTTCGGGTGCCTCTGACATTGATGCTTTACTACAGCACACGTACCTGGATCTCTTTTGGAAAGGTTGCGCTGAACATCATGGTTTGTCGGATGCCTTTGTGCGGCATGGTGTCCTGTTCAACGATGCGTCTTATCTGGGGTTCGAATCCCATGTCCAACATACGATCGGCCTCATCCAGGACCAGGTAGCTGAAGATACGAGGGCACAGAGGAAGAGGAGGAGGTCGTAATCTTTAAAATAAACCTAAAACTGGAACGTGATCATATAAAATGTATCTCATTCCAGAAGACGAGTGATGGAAAATGAACCAGTCCATGTCTTACTTGCAGTAGTCCAGTCCAATCTTGCCCCGCTCCATCATGTCCACCAGTCTTCCAGGTGTGGCCACCAGCAGGTGGCATCCTCTCTCCAGATCCCGTATCTGCTGGCCAATGTCGGCTCCTCCGTACACCACGCAGGGACGCACTCTGGAGCGGTAGGAAAACTACAGACAAAGACGAGAAGAAAAAGGTTGAAGAAACGCATCGAGAGACGTTGGTCCAGATGTTATGCTGCTGTGATTGCATACCTTCCTGGCTTCATCGTATATCTGCAGCGCCAGCTCTCTGGTTGGAGCCAACACCAGTGAGATGGGGTAGTGCTTACGACGCCCATACTTCCCATTGTCCTGAAATGACAACACAACATCTCAATTAATAAAGTCAAGGCGTACTAGGCCAGTAGACCCCTACCCGAGAGGAGGTCATTTGTCCCTACCTGTCCAGATGCTTTAGCTGCGTTGAGAGCTTCTCCCGGTCCATCGCTGTAAATCTGGCTGAGAATCGGCAGCAGGAACGCCGCAGTCTTCCCAGAACCTACGGACACAAAGCCCACCTCATCCATCTCCCCGTGCATTCAGGATCATTTCAAGAATCTAACTGAAAAAGGATGTACAGTGTGTGTGTGTGTGTGTCCTACCTGTCTGTGCGCAGGCCATGAGGTCTCGCTTTGACTTGACAATAGGAATGGCATATTTCTGGACTGGGGTCGGTCTGGTGTAGCGACTCAGAGCAATGTTACCCATGACAATCTCCCCCATGTCCACATCTTGGAACTACAGAGCACGAAATAAATACACATTCACAAAAAAGCAGCGGGTATATAGTGTAATATTGTTGGATCTCTAGTTAACAGCAGCTTACGCTCTCGATGTGGTGAGGGCAGTTCTGTCCTGTGGCCTCAACAGGAATGTCATCGTACTTCTCAAAGTTAATCCCAGTGTTGCTGCCGGCGAACAATTCACTAGAGAGGATCACAAAAAAGTAATTATTATCACCATCAACGAATCAGACCAACAGGACAAAACCCTGAAAAATACAACACAGACTCACTTTTCAAGGCGTTCGTTACGTGGTACTGGTTTGGACCAGTCTCCCTCCTCCCTGGACTCCTCCACCCAGCGGCTGTTTCCTCCTCCTCCTCCACCACCACCACCGAATCCACCGTGCTCAAACCTGAGCACAACACACAGACGATGTATCACTAGAGGTTCACGTGTCGCTTTCGTGTTGAACACGGTCGCCTCAACCGGAAGTTGTTTCAGGTGCAGTGACAGAAGTTATTCGGCCTCATCTCCTCACCTCCCTCTGTTAGCATTGCCTCTGTCATTGAAGAACGCAGACTTCCCACGGTTGTTGCCAAAACTGTTATAGGCGTCTTTGGCAGTGTTCCAGCCGCCAGCATCTGGACAATGAATACATATAGTATTGTTAGAACAGTATTAAACAGGGTGTGGGGGAAAACTACAGCTCGTCTTTGGACCGATTCGTGCAGTAAAAATCAAACCCCCACCTTTATTTTCGTAGCCACCAAAAGCCATGGGCTGCTGTGCTGGGTTGATGGGGTTGAAGGCTCCGCCCCTGTTCCCGCGGTACCCGCCTCCGACGCCGCCCCGGCCCCGATCCATGCGAGGCGGCGGGCCGCGGTTGAACGAGTTGCCGGCGGGCATGCGGTTATCGTGGTAGCCGTTGACAAAGTTGTTGCGCCCCCCGTCCCAACCGTCTGCAGAGGGAGAAAGGGACAATTTAAAAATATGTATTTAAATTATCTTACAATCCAAGAACATCGGATTATTACTCATCAATGCAGATTAGATATAGAGAGAGAGAGAGAGAGAGAGACATCTACAGCAGCAATTATGGTACAGGTAAAAACAATAGAGTAAAAATCTTAAATATCAAATGCACAATAAGAACAACAGATTACTTAATAACTCTTCACTTCACCGAGGAGATAAACCAGAAAACGTACTGATAAGCGGTGCTTAAGGAGGAACAACATGTACAGTAATGAAAACACAACAAAATGCAAATGTGCGATTAGTTGAAGTTCAGAGAGGAACTCACAGTTGGCTGCGGGTGCTATGGTGTAGCCACCCTGTCGACCAGCAGCGAAGGCATTTCCTGATGGACAGGAGCACAGTGTTTCAGTTGTGATTTATATCTGGAAACAAATGCAGTTAATAAGAAGGTACCCCGTGGAGTTTTTGACCCCCACGTAGGAAAGTGGCTGCTAGCTAGCTAGCATGGACGTAAACAATGCAAGATATTCAGATTAAATCGGTTTGCAATTGTTTTAGGGGGAAGGAAATGGACTTGAAAAGATTCACACAATGTATTTTGGTGACCAAAACTAAATGTAAACATAACTTTTTAGTTTGTTTACTAGAAAACCTCCAACATTCAAGATAGGAACCATGGAAATCTAATATATATTTCCTAGATTTTCTTGTGTCAGTGACACATTTAAACTAAATTGGAGGTTTATAATTGTTGAAAAGGGAAAATATTCCTGTGGCTGCTGTCCTGTCCTTCCCGGTGTATTCTCTGTGGAGTACTTCCTTGTTTGCGGCCTTATTGCTGTAGTTTATTACGTGTGCAGGTAAAATGATCAGGTGTGCGAGTGTCTAGAGAAAATGTGAAGTTCTGGCTGCTGCTTACGGTTCGGGCCTCCACCTTGTCCGTCTGCCGCACTCAAGTCTAGGACAGCGAGCTGGAGAAACACACACAAATAGTCAGAAAAACAACATTATCTAGCCTTGTTATACATGTTAGGAGTCAAGAGAAGGATTATTTTTGCAGCAGGTGACACGAAAACCTGCTTCCTACTTCAAAACGAAAGCAAACAATGTTTTTTTTAGACCATCCATCAGAATAAGCAATGTGACAGAGAGACACCCTGAGAGTCAGTCTTGGGGGTAGGATGCTTTTCTGCAGCAACATTCAACTCAGCTAATAAGAGGGATTGATTTCTCCATAAAAACCTTTATTTACACTGCAGCATTTGCTGCATCCTAGCTGAAGAAAACTAAATGTTTTTGTTTAAATGTTTGTTCAACATTGTGATGATTAGATCTTCCCAAAATATCTCTTGCGAACATGCAGTACATCCTACTGTCTGACCAGTCAGACACGGCTAACGTTAGACTACGTTGCTAGTGACGCAGACGAAATGAGCCTTTTTTGAAGCGGGACGCAGTCGAGACGAACTATGCAATGATGTGCAAGACAGTGGGCTAAAACGGTCAAAACACCGTATTGTTTGTGTGTCGCTAAACCTCCATTTTATTATTGTACCAAGCTGCAAGAACAAACGCAGTGACGATAACTAGTCGATGGGTGCGTTTCATATGGTTACACGGGACAGCCAACGGAACCACTCGGGCGTAATTGGTCGTTTATCTCCACCAGTTACAGCTTTCATATATTATTTTTGCTAACTCTTGATGTAGCAAACGTAGCTACAAACCAACATATCAAAAAGGCGGAAGAACCAAAATGCTTTCCAGGTCGTACGGTTCGTTCCCACTCGTGGTCATATACGGGTGTGAAAATGAAGCGCACCCAGCGTTAGCTTAGCACGTTAGCATCTCGTTAGCGGTTAGCTTTTAGGCTACAGCCGGTAAGCTAACATATAAACCGGCGGTTATAACACATTTCACCAACTGACGCTGCAACACACGTTAAACTAACAACTCACGCGACTTACCTGCTGCTCGAGACCGTGGACATTCTCGACGGCCACGTGACTCATAACTATAGAATATGGAGGAAAAATGTTGTCGTTGAAAAAAGGACCTCTTTGTTAGCCGGGTTTGATGTGTTATGTCTCCTTTCCCTCTGTCTTGTTTCTGTATTTACGACAGCTGACAGTTATCTCATTGGTTTAACAGCTTCGTTAAATGCTAATCTTGAATTTTACGTTATGATAAATTCCTGTATTTTAGCTACAAGGATGGTACTTAATGCAAACTCAGCTGATGTCGGTTTGCTCTTTAGCTGAAGCTGAGACGAAGCCGTCATGCACTAGTTAAGCCAGCTCGAATACAAAGGAAAGTATATCCGGTAGGGCGCCAAAATAAAAGTCAACAAACACGAGTCAATGTAAAATGTTATGTATGTGACAAATATAACTCCAACTGCATAATAAAATTAGTATTTTGCTAAACCAGTCAGAAAAAAAAATGTACGTTATGTTATGTTTACTAGTTGCTAGTTTTGTTGTTTGTATGCGTTTAAAACTCGTAAAGGCGAGGGAATTTTAAGGGATATCTATAAATAACTAGTACATATAGTCATATCTTAACAGTCTTAATCATATCTTGCACATTTCACATAGGGTCATTGTTTTCTATTACCAGGTAACACGTCCTTCAAATAACATTTAAAAATAAAATGAAACTTCCTTACTTCCGGCTCGCCGCTTGCTAACACTCTCTAACTTGACCGACGCATCGGAAATGTTGTTAATCCAGATATCGCGTGACTTTAATCATAGTTTGTCGCGATATCGCCACTACAGCAACGTAGTCTTTCTATTTTCACTTGCCTCTACATTTGTTTTCAAGACTTTTTTTTTTTTTTTTTTTACATATTGATGATAAATAAATAATTGATATGGGAATTCCTATATTGTGTATTGTATTACAAGCTCCATTCAAATTACTTTATATTTAACATACATACATTGTCGATGTATAAATATATATACCATTAAAGCTTTTAATATGACTTTGAACGGCCTTTCTGGCTGTGATATCCACATTTTAGGACGTTGCCACTGATGCTTTGCCTTTAATTTAGCTTTGCCAGCATAATTATTTTGTTGTCTAGCTTTTGATTTGTACTTTAAGTTGCTGTTATTTGTTGCCTTCTTTTCCATTGGTTTCGGTTGATGTCGGTCATGTGTAATAACTGCAGTTGCTGCCTGGTTAGGTGTGCTTTCCCCTTACTAACTCACGGTGGTGGTATTTCAGTGCAACATCACTTTTTATTCTTTGCTTGCCCTGTTGTGTTTTGGTGTCTGAGCATACGGGTGTTTTGCTGCCCTGGTTCTTCATTCTTTGGCCTACGTCCGCTTGTGATTTTAATTTGTTCACTTGCTCTCTCGTCATAGGATTCATAACAGATGAACTGAACGTGTGGGGTATTTATGAATGGAAACTCCCTGTTCATGTCAGGATCTCAGCCCTGTCAGTGGTTGTCGTTGGGTTTGGAAAAAGGCTTCCCACTTGTGGTGGAAACGAATAACAGTTTCCACTCTGTTGCTTTGCCCTCAGTTTTATGTTTTATATTTCAATTCATTTACTAAACAAATTCTCAGAACCAGTTCAAAGATCTCACGTGTTCGGCATAGGGCCATTGCACATTGAACAGTTTCTTCTTCATGAATATTCAGAAGATAAATACAGATGAACGCTGCAATCATGTTTGAGTGTCTGTCCACTCTCATTGAACTTTTTTATATTTTAAGAGTTTTCTCATCTCGATTATTTCTCACCGGGAGGTTAAAAAGATTATTTTCCACCACAATTATAAATGAACATTTCCTGAACACAGCTCCGCTCTGCAGCAGCCCGATCTGTTCGATTAGGAACTTGCAGACGCCAAAGAAAAAAAAAGATATGTGCGGTATGTGTCTACCCGGTGATTTTCCACTTCAAGTCTGTAACTTTCCACTGCGGCAGAGGTCGTTAATATCATCTTAACTGACAAGAGTTGAGTGTTGGCATGTTGTGCTGCCGTTTACTGCTTCACGATGACTGATGTGTCATCGTGAGTCCTTGCCGAAGTTGTTTTCTTCTAAAACTTCTTGTGCTGCATTTTATTGTAGCTCGTATAGAGATTTCCAGTGAACAACTAACAGCAATACATGCAGCTGCATGGGTGCAACTTCCAAAATATGTCTTAGAAATCGCATGAATCAGCACTAAATATAGGAGGTATTGCATTATTCATAGTAATCTCACAGATAAGTGTTTATAACATGGCCACTGATAGTCATATAATAACATCAATGCACTCTGAGCTACTATATGGGAATAATAATGCACATTTTCTGCAGTTATGAGCAGTCTCTCATAAAGATTGCAAAAGTTTAAAGACTACGTTACTGCGTTCAGATGTGTTGTTAAACACCAACGCCTTTTTGTTGATTACTAAAGCCCTGCGCATGCTTCTCTGGGAAAGAGAAATAGAAAAGACAGCATTGATAGGAAGTTAACATTTGTATTTTGGAAAAGTTTAATCAAAGAAAACCAGCTTCACAAACTGGGGGCATAACGGTCACAATGACAATGCTCACATGCTGATGTTTAGCTAAGCCGGTATAAAATGAATCACTTTCACCGCTTTAGTTCAGCGTGTTAGCCTGCTAAAGGATTCATCCTCTGGAGAACAATGAATGTTTGTCCCAAACGTTGTTCCAATCCGTCTTGTAGATGTCTGTTGCGTTTGTACGGATGATGGCAAGAATTGTCAGTGGACCAGAATGACCGGTTTGGTATTTTTTCCGTTGAGAGAACTGCGGGATTAATGATGTGAAGTTCAGCAGGGATTTCTTTGGTGTTATGCGGGAAGGGGACGAAATATTACACCATACAAGCATCAGTTAACAGTTAACATTACAGCCAATGAGGAAAGAACTTATTCAAAGCCCTGAAATCCAATGGTGAATGTTAATAACTACCACCACCATAGCGAGCCGTACCGCCACCAAACATTTGCAACAATCTCCTAAAAGGCAGAGATGTGTGGACCTCTGTACTGTTGACCTGGTTCCCGATAGTCCCCTGTAAAAAGAGGAATACTTTATTTAATTCAGTGGAACTTAAAACGCAATATTATCTGCAGTATAAAGACTATGTGTCTCCTAAAAGGGTGTTCGTACGCCTAAAACAAAGCACTGTGCTGCATCGATTTCTGTAACTTTCAAACTCACCGTCTAACTGAAGGATAGCTTACCTGCAGACCATTCCAGCTTGTAGTTTATGCACAAACGTGTCCCACTGCTTGGAATTAAAAAGGAGCCTATATGGAGAAATAGATGAAGAGAAAGATGCCGACAGAGCAGATCACCACCAGAGCTGTGTTCAGGAGGATTTTGGTTCGAGGAGGTTCATGGAGAAGCTCATCCACAATCTTTTCCTGTTCCTGGACTGTGATGACCTGAGCTTCGGTCGGCTTCTCCTTGAAGCCACAGAGACACACCAAAGCCTTCATACACCTCCCACCCTCCGCTCGTCCATCTCCTCCTCCAAGGCATCCTCCTTCTTCCTCCTTCCCAACCCTCAGTCCTCTCCCTTCTCCCTCGTCTACCGTTTTAAGGTCAGAAATCGGTGAGTGAATTGTGAGGCGCATTTCTACGCCACTGGCTTCGATAGCATGATTGTTGCTTGGTTGGGCATTTTTATGATCGTCATGTTTTAATCCCTTCCTCTTGTTTAACCCCCACAGTGTGGTGCTTCTGACTTGTTCTTTACTGGGCGGAGGGGTGCAGAGACTCACAACTACGGTCACCAAAGCAGACGTCCAAAACAAGATGGCTGCCACATACATGAAATGAACATCTTTGATGAAAGATGGCCGCTCATCGGGCTGGTCGCAGCGAGGCTCGCGGTAAACCAACGCCAAAATCAGACGCGCCACTCCGAGGACAAACCCCACCAACCCGCCCCAAAAGGCCCCCGTCTCATTGCAGCGATGCCACAGCACGGCAAGCAGGAAGATCGCAGCTACGGGTGGAGTCAGGTAGTCGGTTACTTCTTGGATGTAGTAGAACATCTGGCCTCCCTGCATCTCGATGATGACCGGCACCCAGGCGATGCTGGCGATCACCATAAAAACCACAAACAACCTGCCGACCATCACCAGCTCCCTGGATGACACCTGCTTTCGCAGCATCTTGTAAATGTCCAACGTGAATATGGTGCTCGCGGAGTTGAAGATGGAGTCCAGGTCGCTCATCAGGGCTGCGATTATGACAGCCATCATCAGGCCGCGGAGGCCGACGGGCATCACGGACATGACGAGCCGCGGGTAAGCCACGTTGCTGCAGCCGGTCTCGGAGCCGCACACCTCCAGGCAGTGCTCTGGGCTGATGCACGCCAACTCATCAGCAAAGAAGATCCTGGAAATCATCCCTGTAATCGTCATGATGCATGAATCAGTTATCCAATCAGCACCAATCCTTAAAATGTGAGTCGCTTCAAAAGCAATGAATGGCTCTACCTGGGATGACGATGATGAACATGGGGAGGATTTTCAGAAAGCCAGCCATGATGGTAGAACCTTTGGCATGGGCAATGTTCTTCGCTGCCAAAACCCGCTGAACTATCACTTGATCTGTGCACCAGTACCTGCAACAAAAAGGGAGGACGTTAACGCTTAGTCATTTCGAAAACATTACAGCAAGGCCCTGAAGCAGTTAGGAAGACAGTTAGACGATTACCAAATAGAGGCAGGAGTCTGGCCCAGTAGGAAACCGGGCCAAGGCAGGTCTGGATCTGTCGGGCCTCGAAGCAACTTCAGAGCATTTGGCTTCGGGTGGAGGTGGAGGTGGCAGGATTCAGAATACGTCAGGTTGGGTGAAGACAGCAAGATGGCGGTGATGTTTGGAGAAGCCTGCATGTACTTGGTCCACACCCCTTAAAAATGACAGTTTAGCAAAAGGTATAGCATGCAGATGAAATTGCAGTTTGATGTATTATGGGTTTAACTTCATTGCATAAAGGAAATCAATAGAGACCTTCGAGTCCTCCCACTTTGTAGAGGCTGATGACGGTGAGGCAGAGTGCTCCGGCGATCATGAGGAAAGCCTGCACCGTGTCCGTGTAGATGACAGCAACCAGGCCTCCAGTGACTGTCAGCAAAGCCGTCATGGTGATGAGGATGATGATGGACAGATAGAGGTTCCACCCCAAGGATTCCTGAATGAACAAGGCCCCGGCATAGAGGTCTACGGACAGCTTGGTGAAGATGTACAGGATGAGAGACAACGCCGCAAAATACACTTTCAGCCGGTTCCCGCCGAACCGCTTGGACAGGTACTCCGGCATGGTGTAGACTCCACACTGAATATACACGGGGATAAATAACCAGCCCAACAGCTGGAGCAGCAATAGAGCGTTTAATTCCCACGCAGCCACGCTGAACCCGCTAGCAGCACCCGATCCTGCAAGTCCAATGAAATGCTCGCTCCCTATGTTGCTGACGAACAGAGACGCTCCCACAGCCGCCCAATTCATGGAGCGGCCGGCGAGGAAGTAGCCGCTCACTGTGCCCTGATTGGCTTTCCGCATGGCAAAGAAACCGATCACCAGCACCAGGATGAAGTAGATTACTACGACGATGATGTCCAGCACTTCCATGGTGGCGGCGGCAGCCATGTTCGAGCACTTGTGTAGCTCTTTAACAGCACAGAACTAACTAACTGCTGCGTTTTCTTTTTGAAGACTAGCACTGTTTTGTCCAGGTGCAATATCTTAATATCTAGTTATGACCTTAAATATAAAATGTCAGTGCAAAAGCACTCACATTTCCACTAATTCACAGGCTCATGACATACAGTCATCTGCACCTTGTCATATATACTGTATAAAGCAGGCAGCAAGCAGAAGTCTGAGATAAATGCTCCTTGTTCCTCTGTAGTGACCCTCAGATGTGGGAATCAGTGCTGGCTGCCTGCAAACATGTCGGTGCATTATCGCTGGGTCTCATGCTCATCTGGATCCTGCAACAAACACAAATGTACAAACTAAATTCTTCTTAAAAAAGTTAGTTGCCTTAGTAGACACAAACTGGTGAAATGGAAACAATTGAGAATAAGAGTGTTGTGATAACTGTAGAAGTGGGGCATCCCATCCCAGCTGCTCTCTGGTAACTTGGTTGTCTCATGGTAGTATGAGGGTCCTGCATCGGGGCCGGTGTTTGTGTTTGTTGCTGAGCACAGCGTGCCGGTCTTTATAGGACAGCTGGGGTCGACCGCATGAATGCTACAAGTCTTTGGAAAATCTCACACAGCGTCATTCGCTTTATTTTGGCCCAGTGCAGGCAGCAGGAAAATATTTCAACGGGATTCTCTATGCTCTCTCAACCTTAGGGTTTCAATGCAAAACGTGGAATTTGAATGCATTTTAATTTTTCTACCTGTTTTGTCTAAATGTAATAAATGTCCTTTTGCCATAAGCATATTCTTAGAACATATTTATAGTTCAATTGTGTGTTTTTTATTTTTTAATTGGGATTCATCTAGTATTCTTATACTTCAAATGAACTTTTTGTGGCACTGAAAGTATCATATAAAGTTTGTGTAGTTTTTGTGTGTTTTATGCAAAATATGACAAAATACATGGCTGCTGTGCTTTATGCAAGTTATTTAACGGCAACTGAGAATATAATCAACCGTTTCCAATACTATTTCTATTCTTACTTATATAAAAAGTATGTGTTTGTATTTACAATGTTATCACTAATTCTGAATCATAAATCAAATAGTCGGCTCTATGTTGCGTTTTCAAATGTATTTTTTCAGCTTCTTAGGATATTTATTTGTCATTTCCTATATTACTCAAATATTCAACAGCAGTGACAAGAGTTGCACACACACATGAGACACAGCTGTTAGTCATTAAATACTGCGTGTCACAAAAACTGGCCCGTTTCAATGTCTATCTTTAACATGAGACTCACCTGCCGAGCGGCTGATCTCCTCCGTGTCGTCTCGTTAGTCTCTGCAGAGTTGTGGGTGATTTGAGTCCCGGACTGATTGGAGACCGGCAGGGTCCTCAGGCTATTAAGAGGGGCGGGATCCTCCGCCCACCGCAGGGTTAACACCGCCCGGGTGGAGGCGGAAAAACACGCAGAGGAGGAGGATGATGATCAGGTGAACGTACCTGCTGTTTACGGAATCTAATTTACTGAATCAAATTCAATTATTTGTGCACAAAAACATAATAATATGAACAATAGGGTGATGGCAGCACATGGATTTATTTTTGTGTCTAGGATTTACTATGAAAACACAACATCAACTAAAAACAATAAATACCTTAAAACGTTTCACAGCATGATTGTTAAATGTGGATTAAACGGAGAGCATGGCTCCTCCAAGTTCCAACGGTATAACAACATCTTTTGTTTTACTATCTCTTTATTTTATTCAGTATCATGTCTTCAGTTCATTCAGTGCAACAGTTAGACGTATCGCTTCAAAGTAAACACTTATAACACATATTTATACTCAACAAATATAGCTAAAAGGAGTCTTCATCACTTCTTCTGTTACTCTTCCACGTGTTTTCGTTATAGTTTGAACACATGGATTGCTGATTAAACCAAAAGATCAGGCATTTTCCCAATCAGGTAATGCATGGCTTGTTGGACCTCGCGCACACTGTTACTTGTTAACTCAACTGCCATGAGAACGTGGTCGCTGCATGACTATGTATGTGTTCCTGCATGTGTTTGACTGCAAAGTCATACTTTCTGCACACACTCACCATGATTTTGCACTTCTCATCACCTTGTGTGAACCTGAGTTGGAGGACTTCTGACGGGTCACAACCTGGAGGTGAAGTCACAACCGACTGATTTACATCTGTTTTGACCATGTTTTGACCATGTTTTGACCATTACATCTGTTCACCATCACATATTTACCACGTCACTTTGTGCCTTTTCTCTATTTCTAGAGACATGTCAGCATGAATGTCTTAAAGCTGCCTTTGTTAGTCTCAGGTGCTATGAATGTATTAAATGTCCATGCTTTGTGTTTTTCAGCATATACTTAAAAGGTGCAAGATCTGACATTGGGAGCATTTCGATTGCCTCTCAACGGCTCTCAACATGTCGACGGCGAGCTGTCGACTCATAGCTAACGGGGCTACTAGCGCAAACTACTATATCTTTACATAAACAATCATTTTTTTTGCTGCTATATTAATGCTCTAAATGTCAAATACAGCAAAACGTTTAGAGAATATTGCTGCTGTTGCTCTATTCAACCACGAGGCGGTGCTAACGGGCTGCAATCAAAGCAGCAGCATGGAGGCAAAAAGCATTTGAAGCACTCGCCATGTATTGGAAGGCCACTGTCCTTCATGGTGGCAAAGTGACAGCATCATACTGTTTTTTTTTTCAGAGTCTGGATGTTTCTAAGTGGCATGAAGTCACAACAGTAACATGTTCAAAATGATCCACTACTCATTGCAATCCAGAGGGGCACCTCAGAAAACAAAGCAGAAAGAAAAGACGTCTTCTAACAGTGAAGGAGCTCATCTGAAGGCATTTCTGATCAGACGATGGGGGAACTGACTTTATGTTCAAACTGTATAATATCACAGCACCAGCTCCCTTTCTATCAAGAGACAATGTGGTGCAGATAGCTGTTGTAACAGTGTGAAGTAATGCTGAAGGCACATTGCTTCTACTCAGACGGAGAGTCTTCTGATCTGGAGGAGTTGAGGCGCGTCGATGTCTTCAAAGCATTCTCCAATCTCACTGCAAGTCAAACATGTTTTGCATTCAGTGTTTTAAAAAGCAGTGTTTCGAATATTTCAATGTATTCTTTTTCTATATGATGATATGTATCATGTGCTTCTGATTACAGCGATTTCTACCATTATCTAATGACAAATGTCTTGATTTAAATGTTTTTATTGCATATATCTATTTGATTTTCTCTTTTTATTCAGTTTCTTTACAGTTTGTATTTGAACTGTCTTATCGGTCACCCCAAAAACACTTTGAATGACCGTCTGCAGTGGATCTTGAATCCATGTCAGGAAGGAGGATTGAAGCAGTTTTGATTCTTACAAAGACACTTTAAGCTGTGCAGAACAAGTCAGACCTCAGCTTCTTATTACTGCGGAACAAAATGCTGTTTAAAGTCTTAAACTGTGGATGGCGCCACTCTTCCACTGGACAAACAGCACCTCCATCTGTCTCCTCTGGTCTCCTGTTTTATTCATTTAAAGAGCTGAAACGTCTCTTCTATCAATCAACTTCTATGTGCTAAACTGACAGCCTCACATTACGCGTGTTGCAACAGAGCAGTCCTGTTGTACTGTAGATTATTTACTTTTTTGAATGTATGGACATTATGACCAGATTTAATGTAGCTTCTTTTCCTCTCTGGTCCTCTTGGCTCTAAAAGGTTTTTCTGCTCTCCCACGTCCCTTCAAACTTAAGAATCTCTCTTCACAAAGACTACGAAAGAGAAGCGCGGCTCTTTTCTTCACCCATCAAATATTAATAGACCATTTTTGTGGTGAAATACCGACTGCAAATTTCAAGAACCCACACTGTCAATCAAACATACACAAACGGGTATCCCTACTGAGGGAAACCAAAACATCAGATTAAAGGCGTTCTTTTTACAGACTATATTTAATCTCATCCCTCAGCGTGCCCGTGAGTCTACCACAGCTGATTGACAGGCGGAGACCAAGTGAACACGGCTTTAAAACACCATTTAGCAGAGTTTATGTTGCAGAGTGAAGCGTTCCTCTTCGCCACCCAACACTGGATTTTCAATTGGTTTGTCCATCACTTGCTTTGTTGTTGCACTTCGTTCCGATTACATGATGCACTTTACGATATAAATGTTTAATCAAACATATGTATACAACGCACAGAGCGCATGAGGGGAAGCCCTGGTGCCACTTTGCCAGATTTGGATGAAGGTATTTCCCTGCAGCGTAGAGACGAAGGAGGTAGGAGGAGGAGGAGGAGGAGCAGAGGGAAGAGGAGAAGGAGGCTGCTATTCTTCTAACCCAAACAGTGCTGAATCTCCCAGAGTTGCTGCCGATGGCAGATGGTGGAAGGAAGCAAAGGCAGATGGAAAAATCACTTCCAACATGTTTATCATCGTCAAGAAGTGTGTACCGTGTGTGTGTGTGTGTGTGTGTGTGAGAGGAGGGATGATTCCCCCGGGGTTAATGAGAAATGTGACTGAGTTTTGAGGAACACTAAAAGTCCCGCTGGTGTGAGAGAGAGGCTATACATCGTGATGATTATGGATTCAATTGTTTGCATGTATTTTTTGTACACAGAGTGATTTATACAAAAGCTATGCTACGTATTTGTTGTTGTGTGTTTCATGCACCTGAATAACGTTTATGTACAATATTTCATGAGCAAATTGTAGGAGAGATAAACTATATTAAATCATAACATCAGCTAAATATTTATCACACTCAATATTTCTGCAAAATGCTCACTGAATGTAACGGTAGACGGTAGAAATTGTAGTCTGACAAAAGGGAAATCTTGCAAAATAAACCGCAAATATCAATATAATTCTCCATAAAATCAAGTTGGGAGCAACTTTAACATATCGTCCTGAACTGCTGAAATTGTAATCCACATGTACAGTCTGACGTTGCCACAGGCAATACATCACAGCTGTAGCTATGGTGAAATGTGTGTGTGACGGCCGAGGGGCGGCTGAGAAACTTGAGAACCACACATGACTTTGTGACCTCTGCAAACACACCGCTGACAGGATGAAGCACATGGTCTGCTCACTGAGTGTGTGTGTGTGTGTGTGTGTGTGTGTGTGTGTGTGTGTGTGTGTGTGTGTGTGTGTGTGGCAGGGAGAGTGAAATCAAGAGTGGAGGCTTCGATTGTTATAGTTATTTTCGTCACAATTCATACTTCTTCTCAGAATCAGAATCAGCTTTATTGGCCCTAAGGCCCCTAGTATTAGTAGTTATAGCATTTGTAGTAGTAGTAGTTACAGTAATAGTAGTAGCAGTTGTAGTAGTAGTATTAGAAGTGGTAGTTGTACTATAAATATTATTAGTTGTAAAAGTACTAGTAGTAGTAGTAGAAGTGGTATTTGTAGTAGTAGTTAGTAGTTGTAGTAGTAGAAGTGGTAGTTGTAGTAGTAGTAGTAGTAGAAGTGGCAGTTGTAGTAGTAGTAGTAGTAGAAGTGGTATTTGTAGTAGTAGTAGTTAGTAGTTGTAGTAGTTGTAGCAGTAGAAGTGGTAGTTGTAGTAGTAGTTGTAGTAGAAGTGGTAGTTGTAGTAGAAGTATTATTATTATTAGTAGTTGTAGTAGAAGTAGCATCAGTAGTCGTAGTAATAGCTGTAGTAGTGGAAGTTGTAGTTGTAGTAGTGGAAGTATTATTAGTAGTTGTAGTAGAAGTAGTAGCATCAGTAGTCGTAGTGATAGCTGTAGTAGTGGTCGTAGTAGTTGAAATAACAGTAGTATTAGTAAGAAGTCATAACGAAGTCAAATCTGCACACGTTGACATGGAACACATGTTTTTTAGAGTCAGTGTGACTTACTCTGAAGATTTCACAGCCGCAAGTAAACCTCCACAAATCCACTTACAAATAATAGAACAAAGTTCAGAGTCCCCGGCTCTTTAAGAACATACCTGAAAAGCTCCAAATAAGGATTGCTCTGGAACCAGCGGTTAGACTTCAGGTCTCATCAACAAAGCGGAAAGAACAGTCTTCAAATTGTTTATGGTCATAACAACCCTGATTCAGAGTAAATATTTAGCCGAGCGCAGCTGAAGCTCATCTCAGCGCAGTGAATAAAGATGATAGGGAGGCTCTTTAAAGATTGTGTCCAAGGACAGCTCCAGTTTGTTCATCATTTGCATCAATTATAACGTTGTGCAGAGATCTGGGAGCACAAAAAGCGTCAAGAACAAGATCATCTGAAAGCACTTTATTTGGACGAACTGTCAGTTAGCAAGATTGTTAGCTTAGCTTTCCCTCTTTAATTAAACTCTTGGTTGAATGAAATGATCCTGAGAATAAACATGTGGCTGGGCTTTAGGACTGGAGGGAGGTGAATCCTGACAAAAACTTATGAGTTTGTTGACATTTGGGAGATACTTTTATAAACATTTTTAAAAATAGTGACATTGAAGAGACACCGGAAGCGCGAGGCTACGGTGAAGGACATCATCTGTGCTATACGGTCCTTATTGTTTGTGTATTTTAATTTCACGTTTGCTCCTTTTTATGTTTAAATACCTTTTTTAGTTATGTGTATTTTATTATTTTAATTTGTATTGACATAAATGCCATATGTCCTGATTTGGGGAGAGAGCGAGAAGCTTCAATCGGACCTCTCTCTCTCTTCTGCCTCAACTTCTTCCATTTCTTGGTTGTTTCTCCCTCCTTTTAAACAAGGACATCTTATTGTCTAGGGTGGACATCTGATCCTCCCTCACACACACACACACACACACACACACACACACACACACTCCTAAACATGCTGACACCAAACGCTAGCTCAGCTTTTTTATCAGAGAGAGAGCAATTGACGGCTGAATGAGGAGGAATAAACCCCATCATCCTCTCTCTTTCTTTGTTTTTCTATCCTTGAAGTAACAACCGATGCAGTCACAGCTCTTATGTAACTTGTGTGTGTGTGTGTGTGTGTGTGTGTGTGTGTGTGTGTGTGCGCTTACATGTATTTAACTTGGAAACAGTTCTTGAGGGGCATTGTGAGTCATTGAAAGCAGATTATAAAACCATTCGAATGAGAGCGTAAAGCTTCCGGCGTTGGTCACACGCCTATTTGAAGATGAGATGTTGTACTCTCGAGTTGAAAACAAATTTCCACTCCGAGCTGTAAATTTATGGAACACAAAGATTTCCAAAGTCAAAATGTTCCCATCGGGCCAGAGTCAAGAAGACGTCTCATTCATTTAGCCGATGTTTTACGTCAACAAGTGCATTATAGCTCCACAAGAAACAGGAAGTGGAAGGGCATCCCTCGTGTTAAATGCAACAAATACAAACGTTTTTCTGTTACAAATGGAATTTAGTTGAAAATATAGTTAATAAGAAATGTGCTGGAGGCTGTGGCTCACATCCAGTCAGTAACCGACAGGCAACAAGGATTTCACCATCTTTTCCTAAACGAACACTTCAACACACAATGTGGCGATTTAACCATAAAAAAAAGCTTTGTGAGCAAATGAAATAAAAAAAAAAAAAACTCATTCAGTTTCTAAATCAATAACATTTCTACACTGCAGGGCTCCATCCTCTACTGGAAACACATTCTGTTGTAGTAAGAGGTTTTTTTTTTTTAATGAGTCAATAGCTCAAATATATGGATGATAATTTCACCCAGGAGGAAAATTAATAGAGAGAACGGAACATTAACATAAAACAGTTAATGAGTATTTTTCGCTCTTCTACCAGAGATATTAAGGGCATAATTGAATGTTTCACAGAAATCAGAAAAGGGAATTTTTGATTATTGAAATTAAACATTAATATCAGAAGATGGCAATTTGGCAACATCACAAGGAAATAAAAAAGTTTAAACATTTTCATGTTCATGTTACAGTCTGCAGATCGGTTTCTTTCTCTTCGGCAACACCTGTGGGAATAATCAGCAACTGCAGCGGTGTTTTTGGGGCTCACTTTAACAAAGAATCAGGTGACTATGTGTGATGTGAAGGTATTTTTACAATCAGTGAAGGCAGACAGACACAGAACCATGCACGGTGGTTTGGAGGGTTAATCCAGTAAGTCCCGGTTCAGACAGTCAGACCATCTGAGTGATGAAGGGCAGTCAGCTGCTGAATGCAGAGCGCCCGACCTCAGTCACCCTGAATGTGTGTGGACTCATATAACCTCACGGCTGCATGTTATAACCATAGAGTAACGGCCTATTGCTGTGTCTCTATCCCCGTACATACACTTGATACCCTAAATCTTGGAAACTTAGATGTATGCAAAACAAAACAAATGCTAAAAGTTAAATAAAAACACCCAACATGATGAACTCTGGCTCCTGCTGCAAACATGCGTTATTATTCATGAACCGGATCGATTCTTCCACAGCTTCAACGGCAGCTTCCTCTCCGTGACACACATATCGTCTCCACTATAAAACACAAAGGAGCTAATGTGGAACACTTTCACATCAGTGCATCGTTCATCCGTATCAGAGACATTAGTGGAAACACAGAACGTGAACTGCAGTAACTTTAAACAAATGAAACCATCATTGAGAATCATTGACTCCAGCTCCGCCAGACTTCAGGAATAAGACACTATATTTACTTTATCATCACAGAATTAGCGTAACTGCTAAATATAAACTGATATAAGAGCCCTGAGGTGGCTCCAGTGTTTAGCGTGTAAATATTTTAAGATTACATGGTACCTATTCGTAAACAAATGTGAGTTTAATGACGTTATAATAAACTACCATATACAGCAAACCTGGAACGGGATAGCATTCGAGTGTGACTCACATTTTTAATAGGAATACTTACGAGAGACATAAAACTAGCATTCGGCGTCTGAATGATTCATATCCAGTGAAATGCTGCGGATAAGCGTCCAGGTCTCCGAGCATCCCTGAAGTCTCGGTCATGTTTAGAGCGTGTCCTCTGGGCATTCAGGCACTTGGTGAAAATGTAGTGGACTTCCATCTGCTAACAGTATAAGCCTACAGCAGTTACTGCCCCGGGCCTTTGCTGTAAATACAGCTGTTACAAAGAGTGATCTAAGAGCGTTTAGTATAATAAACCACAGAAAGCAGCTGGAGGAAGAGTCTTATTCCAAAGGAGACATTTCACGCTCGCCTATGTGCTCTTTGCACCTCCAGACCTGCAGGAAGTGACCACGGTGGGAATAAGCACCATCGCAGTCATCGTGAGGATCAGACACGACAGGAGAACCACATTACAAGTCGTTTGAAATCAATCCACGTCGGTTTGGGTTAAGATTGTTCGGATTGAGCACACAATAAAAATTGTGGATGCATAAATCTGCTCCTTCGTTTGAGCTGTAGCCATGGGCGGTGCTGGTGCTGTGTCGGAGGAGGAGACGACCCAGGATGACAGGAGAGAGCACAGTGAGGGAAGGAGGCCTTCTAAACCTGAGGCACAGTTTGACTTCTATTCTGAAGCGGAGGACCCAAAAGAAAGAAATTCTCCAAGATGCTGCCCTTGATCACTTGCAGCCAGCAGATCACCGCACAGTGTTTCTATCAAGTTTATTTTTAAAAAACGAGATAGTTTCAAGCTTTGCGTTTTTACACTCAGCTTCTAGTTTTGTGTATTGTTAACCGCGCTATCATGCCAAATATTGGATGTCTTGCCTTTACATTTTTTAGGAGTTCCAGATGATTAATCCTAAAACTCGTGTCCTCCCCTGACCGGTCTTGACACTGGGTCAGGTAGCGTCTATTTTGCACTTTTCTGCATGCAAAATGACAGAAAAGCTGCACTGCTTAAAACGGCCAAATGTATCACAGAGCTTTGAAAGGATCAGAAAACACAAGCGAGGGGCTGCAAACTCATGATGCTGGTCTGCAGGTTCTGAGTTGCTTGCCAATATCTGGTTTGTCAGAGGAGAAAGTCAACTTTTTATGAAGCCGTCTTTGGCTCTTCACATATGGGCGAAAATGATGCGTGTTCACATGATGCAGGTCGGATGTCACAGATGAAAAGATCAACAACTTGCAAACATTAATTGGACAACTGAAGACTGTAATCGATCCCATATTTTTGCAAATTTACAAATTTACAAACACGAAATGTTGCAGCTTGTAAGTATCCATCGATTGATCTCTTTCTATTTGA
The DNA here is from genome assembly GCF_910591455.1 of Pholis gunnellus. Classification (NCBI taxonomy): domain Eukaryota; kingdom Metazoa; phylum Chordata; class Actinopteri; order Perciformes; family Pholidae; genus Pholis; species Pholis gunnellus. The sequence goes on from NC_136551.1 coordinate 3,308,784, forward strand.
GGATCAGATTCAGCCACGACTGAGCGGAGCATGAAAGAAGTTGTTGAGAGAATCAAACTCTCCGCGGGGAAGAGGTTAATGTAAGTTGGCCCCAGGCTGGATAGGAGCGTCCACAGAGCATCATTACAGCCTGAATAATGAAGGGTCAGCATGATAATGATGGGATCTGACACTCTGTGTGTATAATACATGAACACAGAGCTCTGTGAGGTGCAAACTGGAGCGGATGAAGGAAGTGGCCGAGCAGCATTCAGCGGAGGATAAAATTGTATTAAAAGGGTTGCTTTTTTTCCCTCCTTTTGTTCTTTGCAGGAAAATAAATAAATATATACATTTAATAAAGTGAATTTGTTTAATTGTAGGTAATAGTTTAGTTTATTATCTTGAACATTTAAAATGTATTCAAACTAAAAATAAGTGCATTTGGTTAGATATCATTTTGATGTACTTTCAGCATTCACTTTGATATATATTTTGATATTTGACATCTTATTTTTTTCAGTTGCAGAAGTTAAAACATTGCATCATTTAAGACAAAATCCTCAAAGACAACTGTAAGCTTCTAGATAAAAACATCTCTGTTCAAGCCCTATTTTGACAAAAAAAACAACAACACTTGAATGATTTCAGCTGAATGCACTTGCATGTATAAATCATATTTACAGTTGTGCCCTCATGAGCCGGGGGTGCGAGTAGTGAGTGTAATGACGTGCAGGATTTAATGGTTGGTGATTGTGTTTCTGCTCACCCTCCTCGCCACTCCCTCACTCGGGGTTAACGTGACCGTGAAGTGCAGCTCGCGTTGCACCTTCAAAAGATGACTCGACCCACGTCTTGTCCCCGCTGTCCGGAGCAGCAGACCTGTGTCACACAAGGCCTACGCATCACATTTGACCCGTTTTGTTTTCGAGTCCTTCAGCGGACGCCATTGTGCCACAGCTCGCAGCCGCCGCGCCCCTCGACTCATCACTGCTGCAGCCGCAGCCATGGTAACATGCCGTAACACATGGGGCATCTCCACACACATTTTTTGCACAAATAAATTAGCGAGCCCTGCAGCGCTCTCAGATGCTCACACTCCTGTCACGTGCAACCACAGTGTTCGCAGCGATTGATAGCAGTGTGTGAGCCGCTGGGCCAGAGATAGTGTTGCTTTTATCACTTTTATCACAGCATTAGTCTCTTAACTCACACGTTGCAGGTTGTGCTCGCTCAGCAGCGAGACAAAGTAAAAGTTACTGTTCATTTTGTTATGCATTTAGTGAAGTTTTGGCTTTTCTTGTGAGCAATGCACAATTGTATTTGAGTCGGTGTTTCAGGAGGTTATATGTCGGTTAACTGGCCGCTCTGTGGAGGCACAGCGCACGAGTGCAGCAGATTCATAGAGGTCAACCTCTATGAATCGCTGCAGAGGATCCAATAAAGACCGGAATCTCCTGTGAAACGATCTCGGTTGAGTCCGACTTGTGAGCCCTTGAAAGTGATCGAGGGTTACAAGGTCGAGTCGAGTTTCACGAGGACGTTTACAAGTCAGCAAACTGACACGGCCGCTTCATCTTCAGATCCCTTGATCTGAAAAAACCGGAGCGACGGGCTCATATCGTGAAATAACTCCGGGAACTCAAGATGACTAAAAACACGAACTCAACAGTGTTGAAAGCGTGAAAAAGGCAGATCGGGGGGGGGGGGGGGGGGGGGGGGGCGACGTCATCGTCTGCAGCTAACGACACTCGCAGCGTCTTCACGGCTTCAAACGACTTCAAACACGGACATGTCGCAGCCATTCTGACTTCCCTTATCCCTTTTTTTGCTTTAATGCTCCCTCGTGGCGCATTAACTCAGATCCCTGCAGCCTCAGAATTACAGCTATGATGTCAATACACATTGTTAGTGATTAGTGTGTGTGTGTGGAGTCCTCATCGTCACCATTTCTGCATATTTTAAGGGCTGTGAAAACACAATTTTCGACAACTGAGTCCGCAGGGCCTAAATCAAACATGGCGCCTTCTAGTATTAGTGTAAGTCTACCAATGAGAGTTATATGTCAGGGATAAATGCTTACACTTCAACACATCAGTGCTAATAATACACCAACATCACGCATTCATTACACAGTTGCAAAAGACAATAACGTGGAGTCATACCTACAGTGCCAGTCATCCGTGTATACTTGGAGGCGTTTACATTGCGTGGATGTGTGCCCGCTGCAGAGCTGGAGCGCTGCCATGTTTAAGACACGGCGCCGTACAAGGACAAGTCGTGCAGCAGGACCAGGCCGTCTGCAGGGTGGCACCGCTGCAGGTGGAGTAACGAAGGCCCAACGATGTTACCGTGCTATGCTAAATGTTGGTTGTGCAACCTCCGCCCCTTCCACAGGTAGTTTATATTTACCTACAGAGCAAGGTTTTATCAAATGTTGCCGTTTCCATACAGCTTTTCTAACGCAATATTTAAAATTGTGCATGTGGAAACAAGCGGCCGCATGGATCCGGGATCTATTATTTTAGTCTGATCTGAATGAACTATTTACACACTAAAAGGTTTCTTCTTGTGAGGAGTCTGAAGGTTTCTCATTAGGAGCTAATACGACCGAGGGCTCGTATGCATCATTTCAGAACAGTGACTGGGCCTCATCTGATTTGTAATAAAAGCACATTCCTGGTCCTGCAGGTCGGTCTAACCGTTCGTCCTTCCCCGCGCGTTCCCCTCTTAATGTGTCCGTGTTTGAATGTTTTATAAATCAACCGAGCGAAAGTCTACAGGACATGAAAGGGGCTCTGAAACTGATCTGAAGTATCTGTGAGAGCGAGAGAGAATGAAAGCACACGAGAGACTTATGGAGAAGTGAGGTCAAATATCTTCTTCCTAATAATAAATCACACACACTGCGCCCCCCCCCCCCCCCCCCCCCCCCCCTCTCCTCCCATTTCATATACAATCTCTCTCTCTCTCTCTCTCTCTCCATCCCCCACCCATGTGTTGACATAGTTTCCATGGTGAGGGGAAGGTGTTGACGCGTCGTCGCTGCATTCCTGCGAACACACACACACACACACACACACACGCACACACTCTGAGGGGGGTTAGTCCTGAGCTATAGTAATGCCAGTGTAGAAATACTCTGTCACTAACGTTAATAACACATTAATGTGTGCATCAATATGCTGCTGGGTAGATTGTGATTTTCAACCTCCAATAATAATACATCAGAATGTATAAGTTGATTATATTTGTTATTATTAATCTAAACAAAGGAGTAAAAAGTACAATATTTGCCTCTGAATTGTTGAGTGGAATCAGAACAAAATAGAAACGCTCAATACCTCAAAGTTGTACTTACAGTACTTTAATAAAGTAAAGGGAGTAGTTTCCTGGCTCTAAATATTTAGGGACCCGGTGTTGGATTACTGTTTGTTTTGGGCCCTTTTTTTTTTTACAGCAAGAACTGATGAAGTGTTGATGCAATGAACTCAGGCCTGCAAAACAGAAACATGATATACGTCTACCGGTGCTGAACTCTCATCGTTTATACGTTTAGTTACACCGGAAATAGCTCGATAAGAGCCAGACCAGACACACACACCTTATGAAAGCGTGGCTCCTTGTGCCTCGGAGCCACAGTGAAGCATTGTGGGTAAACCGAGGCTACCGGTCAGAGCCAGAGCGGATGGTGCGGAAACACCTGTGGGGGGGGTTCAGGAAGAAATGAGCGTCGGTGTGAGAAAGAACAGCGACAGATTCACCGCGGCAGAGTTGGAAGTTAATTGAAGTGGACCTCCTGCTGCCGGTGACGAGTGACTCGGCCACATGGACCCCGTCAGTGAGATCTCACCTCGGGCCGATGGCGCTGCTCTGTCAAGCCCGATTTTAAAGCAACCTGCTCCGTTTTCCCCAAAGGAAATACTGGAATCAATTCAAATGAATATGTATTATTCAAAGTAGCATATCGTGATGGAGAGAAGACATTTGTCAGAAGGTTTTTGGGAGTTGAATCCTGCAGGAAACTCATTTTAATCCTCACCTGTGGGAAGCCAGTGAGGGATCATGCAATCGTAGGTGCAGTAATGACCCCGTTCTCTCCTAATCCTGCCAGCTTTATGAAAATTGGATTGGTTTTTTGGATGAAAATCGAATCATTTGCATTTTCTTTTCCTTTTTTTGGAGCGTTGGCACATCAGGAGACAAATGGGTTTAATAAACTGCTTGTAGCCAATCCAAGTATTTATTTTGGGCGAGAAAAACACACCAAACTACGGCGTTTAAACGTGCGAGAAGCAGACGGCAGACTGGTGCGATGGAGCCGAGGATGTTGGCTGTTTGGAGCTGCTGTAAACATCGGCGTTGATTACAATGAATATGAGAAAACGTGTCGCCTCTGGTACACTCTGGGGACAAACAGGCTGCTTGCCTCTTCTCCTTGCGCTGCTAAATTTTTCCGTCTGAAATTCCTTTGTTATGTGGAGCAACCCTCAAGCTGAGACAAGTCGGAGCCGACGGCCAACGCCACGAAATGTGTCATCTTCGACGCAGCAGGGGTGAAGGGTGGCAAACAGGAAATATCCCGCGCTGTTGTTTTTTTTAATCACACGCACAACCACCGAGTCAATTAAGGAAGACAATGGTGTGACGAGGCCACGAACGCACACACGCACAGAGACGAGGAAACTGGGTCAAATGGACCCTGAGAGAGAGAGAACGAGTTAGAGAAGCCACAGACCCGAGCCAGTCGACACCGGATCTTTCTCTTCTCTCATCTTGTGGAGATGAGAGAAGAGAGAGTGATGGAGGGATGTTTAAGAGGTGTAAAAGAATCAAAACCCAAGAGAGCGACCGAGGTTTCGACTCATCTGCATTTCTAATGAAGAGTGAAAGAGAGAAGAGTGTGGCGACGGGGAGCGAAAGAGAATCATAGAAGAAGAGATGGAGAGAGAGAGAGAGTGGTGACAAACAGAGAGAAAGACTATAAACAGACAGAAAATAAATCCCTTAAGACGAACAAGGGGATGGGTGACAGTATTAAAGACATGGAGGGGAAGAGGAAGAGATATAGCTGCGGTCCAATGTCGAATTAGAAAACATTTATTCTGATAGAAGTTTTTGAAGTTGTTTGCAAGCATAGGAAAACCTGATTGATGGCTTGCCCAGAGACGGAGAAGAAAAACCAAATTGGCCCACATTTGTCACAAGTCGCACTGCAAGAACTCTGATCACGACCACATCAGATCAGAAAAAAATATGAATTCAGCAGCAACATTTTCAACAGAAAGAGGGCAAATGTGGGCGAGCCAGGGCCACGACGAAATATCTACCGGAGTTATTCAGACGATGACTTCAGCAGCAGAAACGCGTGAAACCAAACACGCAAATGTTGCTTTGGCTGAAGCCACTATAGGCTAATCACTGAGTGATAATAATCAGAGCGGTTGCTGCTCTGTGGGTTGAACTTCATTCAACTGAAAACATTGAAGAGATCACATTGCAGGAAGAATTCAAACAGTATATCCTTGGAATGGTTTTGTGTACATATTTGGTTTAAAATGTAAAAGTGTTCTGCAGCGATAGCACCCGCTGCATTTAATTACTTTACTAAAGCTCCTTTCCCACTGGACAAAAAACCCACTAACACCTGGCTTGTGTCTTCAGTGGTAAAGGTTAAAATCTGCATTCATTCCTCTGCTGTAGTGGTATTTATTTATTAACTCCAGCTCTGATCGGCAGTCTCTAAATCTCTGCTGCAAGTAATTCTTAAGATTTCCGCTTATTGGTACAATATCAACATCTCATCGCCAGAAAAACACAATTAAAATCAGAACCAGTGAATTCATACATCTTACAAATCTATTTATTAAAAAAAACAAACATCATGATTCATCATACTGGTTGGGACAAAATGCCAAAAACAAAAAAAAGGACACTGGAGGAAGCTTTGCAGTGGCATGTTCAGTGGTCTCGATGCTACGTGTGCGTCGTTTCCTGTTAAGAGCATTTGGTTCGGAGCCCTGTCGTTCACCTGTGTGCTCCGGCACGGTGAACGTGTGTTCATGGTAGTGCCGAAACCCACCTGGAATACCGTGGAGTGGGTTTTATGGAGACGTATTGGACGTTCAATCGAGGCAAAACACACAACGATATTTCTACAGAGTGGCTTTTGCTTTAATCATAGCAGGACGGCCACGTGTGTTAGCCGAGAGTCAGAGATCTTCATGGACTCGGGCCTTGTGTTCTGATTGGATAATAAGTTAAAAGGTTCTAAGAGGCGACATCGTTCGTTTGTAACATCCGATCAGAAAACACCCGTTTTACGTCCCGAGTGCAGCTTTACGCGCGCTGTGACCTGACTACAGCCTGATATTGCTCATGAAGTTCGGATCGCTGCTTAAAATGCCTACAAACTATTAAAAAAACAAACAAAAAAGGCCTCTTCATGCCCAGTCAGGGGAGGAGGAAACGCAGCCTGGCACATCGTCTCCCAAACAGGTCTGTTTGGATCCCGCTGGGTTTGCACAGAAACGTGTTGTTGCTGGAACTGTGAGAGTGCGTTCACACAGCAGCCAACGTGACACAACGATTCATCCATTTGCTGCAGAAACCACAGAAACTCCCAAAAAAAGATGTCAGCTGGTGATGTTTTTGTTTTAAGGAACACAATCTGACATTTCTTGGGAACCGCTTTATTCCCGGCTAGAGCTTCGCGAAACCAAAAAGTGACAACAAAAGGATTTACCAAAAAAAACACTCATTGAAGTCATGAAGAACGGTTCAACGTTTTGGAAAATAAGCTCATTTGCTTCTTGTTTTAGAGTTCGATAAGAAGATCGAGCTCATGTCTGTGCGTCTAGTCAGAACATGGTTAGCTTAGCTTAGCATAAAGACTGGAAGAGGAGTGTTTTCATTCACTTTTGACAGAGCTAGGCTAGCTGTTTCCCCCCCACTTCCAGTCGTTATGCTAAGCTAGGCTAACCACATCCTGAGTGTAGCTTCATACTTAATGCAGACAGTTGTTAGCCTTGTTAAACCTATTTGCCAAAAACGTTTAAAAACTGAGAAACATGATTTTCCTGTTAAAAAACGTGGAAGTCATGTCGCTCACGGGTTTTAAAAAACGAGACGTTAATGTCATAAAAACGTGACCCGGGGAAAAAGGCTCGTGTTGCTCATGAAAGACGTCAGTCTGTCGTCATAAAACAGTACATGCAACTCTTTGTCTCACATACTGCAGCACAGCACTCACACCGACACACACACACACACACACACACACGAGACTCTGGTAAAATAACAGCAGGATACATTTCTGAATATCTAGAAAAGAAGAGTGCTTGCTGTCACCACTTTGAGTGGCTGTTCAAGTGTTGATCCGGCGATAGCAACCAAGCACACCTCGGTTAGTTCAAACATTGGCACCACGTAGAGTATATCTCACACACACAAACACACTGACTGCATATCTCCTTTGTAAAGCTTAAAAATGTCATTTTAAAATCTCTTAATTTGCAAAAAACTAGAGCTGAGAATAAATCTTGTCCCGTAGGTAAGGAAGGAATACTCTGGGGTGGTAATGCGATACCACTTTTCGTTTTCTGGGACTTCAGCGGCCCGTACGAACTCAGGCGTTCACTCCACGACAGAGATAAGGCTCAGGCTGCTGGTTTAACGGGGATGCGTTGGCGGTGCAGATGCTTCGCCTCTCCAACCCCGAACCAAACCCCCCCCTTTGAATTCTCCGTGCTTCCTGATAAAAACGAAAACGCGGCGGGGTTACGCTGGCGTGCCCTTCGTCTGGTTGTTCTTTGCACGGAGCGCTTGGCATCGGAAGAAAACAAAAAGTAGTCCATCCATGTGTTATCCCTAGTGGTTACAGAGGCAGCAGATCTGTTGAGTGGTCCTTTATTCCCAAGCGGCAGTGATGTCTCAGAAGCCTCCTGTTGCTCAAAAATTAAACTCCTCGGAGCTTAACGTAGTGCTATGGTTTTAGTTATTATTTCAACGGATCTTCATAGAAATTGAAGTCCCATTGGTGCTTGTAAAAAAAAAATCCCCTGCTCCTCCACTGCAGAGCTGAGGAAACCCTGCGACTGACGAGTCAGGCTGCAGTTTTTTTTTTATTCCCAACGTCCGTCGCACGGAAACAACTGGGTGTCCCAGAAATCGTCTATGGGCGTGTGTCTGCCGTGTGCCTGGTGTTTCCTGTGAGCGCTGCAGTGGGTGGGAGCGGGGGAAAGTGTTTGTCAGTCCATCTCCAGGTCCATCAGATTGTTGCGCGAGCGCGGAGTGTGGGTGGTGTTGCGGCAGCAGCACTGGGCGCAAACCAGACCCAGGACCAGAGAGAAGAGGCCCACACCTGGGGGGGGGGGGGGGGCACGGGACAAGGTTAACAACGGAGGGGACACCATATTACCTACACCACTAGTTCCTCTACTGATGCTACTTTACACGTTCTTATTTTGTTTGTTAAATCCGAAACCGTGACGTAAAAAAAACGTCAATTTGTGGTTTCAGGAGAATCGATATTAGAGGCCATTACAGCGCCGGGACGACTCCGACACCAACTACAGCGGCCTCTAAAACCGTCCTTAAGAATAGCAACTAGGGACGTCCCCAGCGCTTGTACAGTGCCAGTTCAGGCATCTTTTATTGATCGTTATTGGCTATTTGAAGACTAAACAAATTCAGGTTCTTGTCTTTATTTAATTCCTCTGTGCACCGACAGTGCCAGCTGTCAGACATGCGTCCTAAATAAGCGCGAGCGCAGCACCGTCAGCTCGTCTATCGGCGTCAGTGAGCCAAAAAAAACCCATCTTCTGTGACATTTGGCTGTTGGCTGGAAGCTGCATTTAAACTTTTCGGTCGTCTAACTCGACATTTCGTAAAATATACATGAAACGCAGGATGGTTACCTATTGAGGCTGCGACTCCGTATAAGAGAGGCAGCTTCAGGGACTCCCACACTGCAGAGGGACAGAGAAAGACAGATTGTTTAAGAGGAGCAGATCACGCAACAACTGATATTAGTTCCGTTGTAAAAACGAGTCCGTTATCTCACCGGCGAACCGGACTGTAAGGAAGATTCGAGATGACGTCAGCTCTCCGGCTTGAGTCCAGGCTCCCGTGGAGGCCGACAGGTACCAGGGCGTGGCGACGCAGTGATACTCCCCACTGTCACTGGAGAACCACAGACACACACACACACACACACAGTAAGCGGCGTGTTCGCTGAACGACCCCGCCGTCCCCGTTTACCCACGGCGCACACGCTCACCTGTCCTGAGTGCCGTGGATGTTCAGCGTGTAGGTGTGCGTGTCTTTGCGCTCCGCCGAAACGTCGCTGGACGAGTTGCGAGCGTCTTTCCTCACGACGCCGAAGCGGTCGACGCTGGCCAGCTGGGTCGTCGTCTCTCCGCCGCGCAGCCTGGTGAAAAACCAACGCACCTCGTACGCCAGGTCGTCTGAGAGAGAGAGAGAGGGAGAGAGAGAGAGGGAGAGAGGGATTGTTGCTTTCAACCAATTTCCAAAGCTTAAAAGTGTCAGTAGTTTGCTTGAACGTATCGTTATGAAATAAATACTGATTGCACAATGTGACAGCTATGGGACACCATCAGCGTTTAGATTGGCCATTGCACACACATTTGCATAAAGCTTAGTAGTTGTGTCGGTGGCAGCGAGGGAGCGACGCCGAGCTGTCGGCTGGAGAGAATGAGCCACTAAATTTGACGCGAGCAGTGAGATCTGAGGAAAAGGGAAAGCGATACCGTCGTGTTTGCAACAACAACACCACTTATAAAACTACTCTAGCGCAAAGCTAGGAGTGGATTAAGACGTCACAAATCGGCTCGGCATCAGCACCACCACGAAAGGAGAACCGCCTCGGTTAAAAAAGCGAACATTAAAAGACACATTTCCCCTTTTAATGTTGCATGACATCACTTCCTTAATGCAATGCAGGGTAAACCACCGGGCGGTTAGTCATGGAGAGGAGCGCAGCTTCATTTGACGGAGCAGTTAGAGAGCGAGAGGCACGACTGATGAAAGGGTTGTGATAACAACTCGGTTGGACTTTTCAGTTGCTCCCACATGTGCGGGATGACATCACCGCTGAAGAGGCGAAAAGTCTTTAAGTCACGATTTACACATTTCCTTTTGCCTGCAGTTAGTGTCGTTTCACAGGGAATGGTTTGTGCTGCATTGTGACGTTTTGTAACGCGACTCTACCTCCAGTATTTACAGAGACGCGTAGAGAGCGTTATCTTTGGATGTTCAGTACAATGCAGCCTCAAGTCCTCTACGATGGCTGTGACGATAACACACCGCTGCTGCTGTTCCTCCTCCAATCGAAGAAGATGGACATGTGACAGATGAAGGAGGATAGTGATGACAAAAGAAAGAAAACAGGGACAAGGGGGAAATTGTGATAATAGATGTAATCTTTGGAAAGGGGGAGAGCGAGCTAATTATTTCCAAGAGCAAGACGGAGAGGGAGAGGGAGAGGGAGAGAGAGAGAGAGAGAGAGAGAGCGAGAGAGAGAGCGAGAGAGAGGGAGCGGGAGAGACAGACAGAAGCACAAACTAGTCATTAGTCTGTCAGGGAGAGAGGGACTATTAGCACTGTACCTCCTACACACACACACACACACACACACACACACACACACACACACACACACACACACACACACACACACACACACACACACACACACACACACACACACACACACACACACACACACACACACACACACACACACACACACACACACACACACACACACACTAAAAACCCCATGCAGCCTGAGTCATCCTCTGACATTTACGAGACAAATAGAGGATACAGATGAAAATAATAAAGAGAACGACAACGCGGAGAAAAAAAGAAAAAAAAGAAAAGACAAACGATGAGGAAAAACAATTATGGCAAAAAAAATATATAATAAATAAAAAGGAAAGAATGAGAGATGGAGACATGAGGAAGAAGAGAGTATAATGAAGAGGGGAGAGGAGTGAACTCACCCACAGCAGAGTAATGAATCACATCTCAATTTCTCTCTTCCCTAATGGTTTTAATATTCAAGTGCTACATCATTAAAAACCAGTAGTAGCACGAGCAGCAGCGGCAGCAATAACGCCGGCCTTGGTTTCACTTCAGTGTCCCGAGGTCTCTTTATATTGATCTTTATCGGAAAACTTTGTCCGGACTCGAGAGACAGAGATCCTCCTGCCTGCTGGCCCCACGACCGGTAGGCTGTCACTCAAAATGTTCTTTTTTTTTTAGCACATTATTTCCTTATTATGTGCACTGTAACATGTCCATTTAGTAAATAAAATGTACTTTTAATGATAGTATTGTCTGCTGCATGGTTTATTATGAATGTTGAGTTTAAAGCTTCAAAGCAAGATTTCACATGCGACAACGAGGGAGGCAGTTGGTCTCGTACTAAAGTCTAGAGCTGCAACGATCAATCGATTTAGTTCTAGATTCATATTCCGTCGACCAAACGGTGTCGTAAACATCATAAAAAGGAACCGACTTCCTGCTTCTACCGTGTGCAAAGTGTTCCTGTGCATTGAGGGATTATGAGCCACATTTGAGGTGCTCTCTCCGTCAGTTTCACCTCTAAATAAAGCCGATTATCTTCAACTGTTGGCTTGTTTACCACCTGCTCTCGTCGCAGTGCCACGCTCACAGTTATCAGAACTGAAAGAGCATAAATTACACGTTTTTCCATTGTTAGTAACTTTTGTATTTTGATTTTATTTGTTTAAAAGCAGGTAAAAAATAACTCATTGTGAGCGCGACACATTTAAATATATTTGCTTCTGATGACAGGCTGTATGACAACTATTCTAATGCCTTATATAATCACCGGCTATATTCTTATATAATCACATCATTTAAAATCTGCCGAGCTGACAGTCAAGAGAGATGCGCTTCTCCGACGTTCCCGATAACACGCAGGTTAGTGTCTGACATCGCCGTTAATGATCAAAGGCGCGTTTTGCATAATTCTGCAGGACTGACGCGTGAACTCCGGCTGCTTGTTTTCGGAGACGACACCCATACTTCGAGGAACGGAGCTATAATTAGACACTCTCTGCTTTCTCACAGTTAGCTTTCCACCCGTTACTTTCTTTGTTCTTGACGGCGGAGAGAGGACGGAGACGGAAGGGGATTTGAAAATACTTAGTGACTTGAGGAGGATTATTTTGTTTATCGCGGAGCCAGAAATCAACAGCGAGGGGCCCTCAGCAGTGCCAGCACATCTTTGGAGAGCTCGTAGTATCGCCCCCCCCCTCCTCATGGGAGGTGCTGCTGGAGGAGTATCTGATCCCCCACCAGCCGGCTGACAAACAGCCTCTTGCCCACAGCTGTTCCTCTGCTCAACGCGGACCATACGGACCTCTCACCCCCCCCTCCTCTATATGAACTCTCTGACTCCTTCATAAGCTGACTATTTCCACAATTCATGTGCATGCAAACAGAATATTTAAAAAATGGCCCCTTCGCCGGTCCCCGGTGGAGGCGGAGCCTGCTGGTCCTGGCCTTAGAGCGAGGGGGCACGGGCCGCGTCAGGATGTGAGGATAAACAAAGCTGCAGGAGGATGAAGATGCATGTAATATCACCAGACTTCTAGACCACGTTTGGTGGAACGGCACAGCTCCGGTGACGTTCCACGAGCAGGAAAACAGTCAAAGTTCTCGGTGGGTGTAATGAGCCGAGCAGTCGCACCTTCACAACTTTGTTAGCTTCATTACTAGTCGCACTGTTTGAGCTTCAATAAGCAGGGAGGGAGGAAGACCCTGGTGGTCGGGACGGCTGAGGAGGAGCTACAGTACATCTCTAATAGAATATCTGGCTCCTGTCTGGGCTAATAAAACTAAAATGGCTGTCTGTGGAAATGAAGACAGTCTGATTGGATTTCTCTGGATTAATCCCTTGAGGAGAGTCCAGGACGTACAACTGCCTGAAACACACACACACACGCGCACACACACACGACTGACAATTACCAGCAGAGCTTCTAATGAAACTGTGTGTGTTCTCTGCTCCATAAAGCAGGACAGCCCTGGTAGAGTGGAATACTAAACACTATAAAAACACTATTTAGCCTCACAGAAACAAAGTCGCTGGGAAGCAAAGTCCCCGTCTGACTCGCTGAATGCTTAATAAGACCTCCAGCAAATGAGTGCAAATTTCATTTGATATTCGCCGTGTTTAACACGCAGACGCATTCGGAATACACAACGCGTTGCACCGACGCGGGTCGCATTAGTTCAAATGTCGTTTCCAGTGTGGAATTAAAGGATCTCTCTCTAATATCTATGGATTAAAAACTACAGCAACACCATCTTTAACTTGTAAGCCTTTAATGCTCAGCAATTCATTGCCTCTTCTTAATGTATCGATTACTCCCGAAGCGTTCGACTAGAAAACAAGTCGCATACACGTCTACACGTCTAACGCACAAGGTTTCAAACGGCTGAACATCAAACTGCCGTTTATATTTTGAAATATTTGGCGCCTAAATCAATCGACGCCTGTCCTTGGACCTTGTGACACACGTGTGGTTTCTCCTGTTCAACGTCCCCATTGACGTCGACTGTAAACCTAAAACAGAAGAAAACTTCTGGTAAAAAAAAAAAAAGAAAAACTGCAGAAATCGGCCATTTTGGAGGATTCCTTTAGAGCTGCATGTTCGCTCCCATTCCCGTTTAACTGGAAGACCTAATGGAGTGAAAATGATGGCACCGCTCTGCTGTTTCGCGCAACATTTTCAATTTGTGTTTTACCGTCCTTTCCTCTCTTCCAGCTCCCTCTTTTATGTTTGGATCGCCACCATTTGCTCCAGTTCTTTTTACCATAAACGTCCAGAGTGAGACGCCGTCTGATGTTTTCAGCCGAGACTCTTGTTTCGCTTCTGCTGAGCAGCAGAAATGAAGTGTTAGTCATCTCAGAGGCCACTGAACACTAGAAAGACTCGTTTTTGACATCAGATGAATAAATAGTGAGAGAACAGAACCGAAACGTAAATAGCATGAAAGCTAAAGGGAAGTTTGTGCCTCATCTGCATTTCTAACCGTTCACAACTCAACTCCCGTTGTTATTAAAGCTGCTTTATAGACTGGGGACACTGGTGGCTCCAACTGGAACCATTTTAAAGTAAGTTCACCAGAAAACAACGGTTAATGGAGTGAGAATCATTTCGTCTTTCTGCTCTCATCCCCTCACCAGTGTCCATCCTCTCCGTTCAACAGCTCTTCCCCATTCTTCCTCTCCTCTCTTCAGGAAACTTTGCATGCTGTTTCCGAGCCACTCTTCCTCCATTTGCTGCCTCTTCTATTCACTCTCTTCCACTCTCGCTCACTTTAACAATCTGTTTAGCTCCCTCCACTTCTCCCCTATTCACTCCCACCTTCTCTCTCTCTCTCTCCCTCTCGACGCCTTTTCTTCCTCTACCTCGTTCTGTCTCCCCAGCCGGCTAACGGAGCGTGAGATTGGCTAATTAACGGCTGCCTGTCGGCCCTGCAAAGACAGCTGGGTAATTTGGTGCGAGTAGAGAGGGAGTGAGGGAGGAGAGGAGGACATGAGGAGCCAAAAGAGGAGAGAAGGATGTGTCATTAAACTTACCACAGAGCTATTTTTAAATATGGTTCAGGTTGCCAGGTGTTAAAAAATCCCTTCACTAAAACTGGTTCTGCACTCATTAAAATGCATGGATGCTAATTGCAGCCATTACTGAAAGACGTACTTACAGGTGAGAAAGCATGTCTGAAAAAAAAAAAAAAAGGATTGAACAAGGTCCATACAAGAAAAATGTCAGCTGACAGACGACGTTCAGCTTCAAGCCAATCGGGTAAAGCAGCGATATCGTCCCTTTGGAGTCGCGTTTAGGTGCTAAATGCTCCTGAAAGCAAACTGAATATCTCAGGTTTCTAACGTGTTCACCCACCTTTCATTTAGAGTTCCAAGTACATATATAACAAACATTACATCATTACATAAGAGCACACTGATACTGAATAGTTTTAAACATATTCTCAGGATTACAGATTGTCATTTGTGAACACAAAGGTTTGGTTTACTTGATTAGTCCCTTTAAAAACAACTTAAATCTAGATTCAATCATGGCGATAGACTGTGTGCCTTATTTTCCTGGCATAAAGGGAGTGTCTGTGTGTGAACCAGTGAAGTACAAAGCTTTATTTTCTCCGAGGAGGATCAGAGGAGCGTGCAGTTATTCTAACAAAAGAATTCTCAGCAGAAAGAGAAAAAAAAAAACGGAAATATGCAGAAAAAAAACCCAAACTGTCACGGTTTCAGTGCTTCAAAAAGTAGAGGAAAATATCTCTAACGGTGATGTCATCTCACTACCACTGATTTCAAAAGTATGCAGCATTTCACAAGCGCACGCCGCCACGACATGCCGGTCATTCCGCCGGTGATGGATGCCGTGTGTCCGCGCGCTGCAGCACGCCGAGATAACGCGCCAAAGAGCCAGACGGACACAAAGCACGCCGATACAGTATCTGTGGTTGTAGAATCAGCACAAACCTGACTGCAGTGATCACAAACTGGGGAACCAGTCCTCACTAAAATGAGATGGATCTGACATCGTTGTGCACATTCAATGCTGCTCTCAAACCTCCAGACAGGAAGTGATGAAAGAGGCGACTGAAGTCTGAAAGTGAATAGCAAAGCCACTGATCACGACTGAAGCTCCGCGCCGGATTACCTACCAGCTATCGTCTGGAGGAGTCGACGAGTGAAACCGATAAGTGCAGCTTAAACGAAAACAAGAAGAAGAAGTCTCGACAAGCTATGATGATGATCGAGACCAACAGAAACTCTGAAGAGCAGGCGGTCTACACGACACAGAGTAGTTGTAGGAGAGGTTGTAAACATGCAAGTAGTTCAAGATATGTGGCATGTGGATTAACCCGATGACCCAAAGTCCAACCGCCCTATCTGCAGGCCTTGCTGCTGGGGGGGGTGGGGGGGGGGGGGGGTGGGGTGGTACACAGGTCTCAAACACACAGAGTGTAGTATTTTCCTGAGGGTAGTCAACAGCTTCACTAATAAAAGGTAAATGGACTGCATTTATACGGCGCCGTTCTACCTCACAGGACAAAGCGCTTTACAACTTGCTTCACACTCACACACACACACACACACACCTCCTGAGCCACAGATCATAAAGAAGAGGCGGCACAGTGAACATGTACACTAACTGATGAAGAAATAATGAGGGACGTTTCGTGTGCGTCTCACCGTGCCCATCATAAAAACAAGCTCCAACAGGAGAGTTGTTCTCAGGCATCCCTCAGGAATGTGTGTCTCACACACACACTTGTTGTTGCTCACCCTTCTGAGTAAAAGCCTGAAGTTCCCTTCCCTTCTTATTGTGTCAGAACAATGAGCTGTAACCGGTGAGCTGGTAACTAATCAACCAATCATTTCCTAAACAACACACACACATGCGCTATGACACAGCTCATATTACTCAACTGGAACTGCTGGAATCCAAACACCAGTACGCCGTCACACCCTGAAGAAATACCGTGTTGGTGTGCGTGCCTGTGAGTAAGAACACCTGAGGAAGTGGAGGTTTGGTCATTGACCAAAACTGAGCGCCACGCCTTTGTGGGCAAATGTCACTCGATACCCGTTGGCTAATTGGTCCCATGACGGTAACGTTTTACACGTGTGTGTGTGTGGTTCACACTCGTGATGCCGGCAGTTACTTTCTCTGCCCCGGGTTACTCGGTCACTAAAGGGCTTCACAAATCTGTCGGTGCTGGCAGCTAAAGTTACGGAAGTAATATCTAGTGTAAGACAAAAACTATCAAAAACACATCAAGAGAATCACCGAGAACATGAGCGCTGTAGTTTATTTTGATCCCACACACACACACAAACCATCCTGCTGCTGGAAACACTCACTAGAGCACCAAATGTGTATTAATCCACAGCAGAAAATAGTCCCCGACGGATGCGGTTTACCTTGAGGAAACAGCCTAATAAAGAGGCTGAAAAGATGAAACTACATGTTTTTAAAAAAAAAGGGACACGTCACCCAAAATACACACCTGCGTCTCTGGCCTTGCATTTCGTGTCAATGCTTCTGCGGATGGTTTTATACACCCGTCTCCAAAAGAACTGTTTGAAAAATTCAGAACGCAGTGTGCTTGTTCTGAAGCACCGGCCTCACTGGGGACACTTTAAAAGAGACTTTCTTCAAAGGTAGTCCCGATGACAACTGTTCACAGTGAGATCTATGCAACCAGGACACTTTTGTCCGTAAAGAAGCATCGCTACAGAACCTCTATGCATCCTACACCAGTCCTCTCCTCCCTCCCTTCCTTCCTTCCTTCCTTCCCATCGCGAACACGTCCATGCGTAACTTCCCCATCAGCGGTGATGCTGAGGGGGAATTTCTTCCCATGGTGCAGCTGTCTGCGAGAGCTCGCTCCGCGCACCACCCTCCCACCAATCCCTGCAGCGCTCCACCGCTGCGAAACAACACTTGTGTTAATGTATGGGCATACATTGCATGCATGCTGCACAGACGTTCCCTGTCAGGCAGGTGCAAAGAAACACGAGAGGAAGCTGTATGTTTGCAAAATAATTCCCAAACACACACAAGAGGTCTGTAACGTGTTTAACCTGCTCACTGCGAGGACGTAATATAGAAAACACATGTTGGGCCGTAAAGAAAGATGCACAGAGAGGAGGAGGCGGCGTGGGAGGGATGGTGACAGATGGGCAGGGGGAGGTGGGTGAGCCGCGCATGACGTCATGTGAGAAGTTAAAGGGTACGGAGTGATGAGGAAGAGGAGGGAGGACAGGAGACGGATGGATGTTGAGAGGGAGGAAAGGAAAGGAGGCGGTGGGACAGAAGAAGAAACAGTTGTGGGTTGCAGATGGTTAGTTTGTTAAGAAGGGAAAGAGCGATGGAGGCTTCTCCACAAATAATACATTAAAATCAGTGGTTGAGCATGGCCGAGTACATTTATTATATTTGTACTACTTTGATGTACTTCACCATTCTTATTCTTTTATTATTCAGTACTGTGAGCATCACAGCGCGGCGTGTCACACTCTGTCTACTCTCGTTCGCAATGCGGGACATGAGGCGTAAACTCTAAAAACACATTCATCTGCACCTTTATTCCTGCTCAATCATATATAGAACGTGTTAAGAAATATATGCATGGGGATATACGTGTATGGGAACTGACAAAACACTTAAAATTTGAGTTTTATTGCAGTGCACTAGTTAGACTTGAGCCCTGTCCAAAAATTCAGTTATAATTGCGTTCGGATGTGACACCGTGGTGTTGTTCTCATAAGCCAACAGCAAAGATAGAATGTTATTACAGTCTACAGCACGAGAAGTAACCAGACAAGAGAAAGTGGAAGAATTTAGAGGGCTGTGTTTATGCATGTTTATGTGTTAATAAGAGCGAGAGTCGGCGAGAGTCTATTTCATCTTTACAACCAATTGAAATGCAGGAGGCACATCGTTCTTATTAGCGGTGCCGTTGACAGGTTGGCAGGTGAAGAACGCACACAAAGAGTGTGTGTGCGAGTGTTTCTTAAAATACTCAGGAGAAAGAACAAAAACACAGAAACAGCAGCTGATAGTGATTCATGAGTGCGTGTGTGTGTGTGTGTTCTACCTGTGTGTGCGCCAGTCTTCGGGGACGATCCGGAGACGCTGAGCGAACACTCCATCTTGGCCGTCTCCCACGGATAGACGATGGAGGTGTCCGATCGGAGGGCGACGGCGAAGGACGGGCCTGCAACACCAAACACATCGGCTCCAATAAGACGGCAAAACATCAGAGGAGCTCAACTCGGATCACACGGATTCACTTAGACGGTTTTTCAACCCTGCAGATACTAGAACTCATTCAGGGTCCCCGAGGAACGACGGTGGCTGTGAGATTTTGGATTATTAGAATATGAAAAGGCACGAGGACACCAGCGTTCTCTGGTTGTTTGGCCTTTTCTACAACAGGACGTAACTCCCGGCTTAGCGTTTGAGACTGTGACGCACAGATTCATTCATGTTCAGGCGTGACAGCTGCAGTCATGTTGTGGGGTTTTCGCCGCGTGGACACTTTCAAGTCGTCTCTGCGAACACTTCGGGCTCGTTCTGACAGTTCTCCCCGAGAGTGCTGCATTACTCCGCTGTCATGTGTAAACAACCCACTGTATAATACATGCACAAACACCATGCGGAGGGGTATAAAACATATTCCCTGGGTGTCGGCACTGGTGAGCTGTAAGGGAGTCTTAAATCCAACAGGAGCCTCAAAATGATCTACACAAGCATGGTAATGAGATATTATATATATATATATATATATATATATATATATATATATATATATATATATATATATATATATATATATATATATATATATTCATTCTTTATCAGCAGCATATTTAGCAGCTCATTTATGTCTTTTGCTGAGGGAACCTGCAACAACATTTGGTTTTATGGGGACATCGCGTCCTTTTCTGCACGTCTTCGCGACAAACTAACGCCCTAAACGTCGACGCTTCGTCGCCTTTGAAACGGCTCAGAATGACTTCAGAGGCCACTCTGAAGATAAATCAGGAGTTCTCTTTCGTGTTTAGTCGCTGGCTAAAATATTTACCCACCAGTTTCAGCACCGAGATGGGAAAACGTCAGGCTGTTTTAAACAAGTATAACCGAATTATGTAAACCACTTATTTGGAAGCAAAAACAAAAAAAAAGGAGAACGAGCCCCAAACAATTAGAGTAAAGTGCCTCAGGTTATGTGGTTTCTGTGGAGTCTCCAGGTCTCAGTGGTAAAGTTGGAGATTAAAGAATAACCCACAGGAATGAACTATAAAAATCAGATTCAGCTTGTAAAAACACAGAATTTCCCTTCTTCGCAAATGTGGAATTGTAGGAAACGGCAGATTTAAAGCCGTAAAGTGCAACTTAAGAAGAAGCATATTGGTAAATCTTCACACTAGCCTTACTGTGGTCACACGATTACATGTTCTTCCTCTTGCCACTCAGTATTTATGTTCCTCCTCTTGCCACTCCATATTTATGTTTCCATCCGTCCACTGAAATCACTTAAAACACTGAATCATTTAAGACTAAACGTGCTGGTGAGACTTTGGATCTCCATATACGGCGTAGAGAAGATCCCTGCACGGGCAGGAACGCCATGACACGTCTGAAACATTCAAGACACAGCTGGAACCTTGGGAGGCTCGCCAGTTGGTGGATGTGATCTCACACACACACACACACACACACACACAGAACTTCCGCCCCCTAAGGTAACTATCAGGGGTTCTTGGAAACGTCTCAGCTTGAAGCATGAGCACTGTCAGTGTGTGCGTGTGTTGCCCTGTGTGGGATCAACTCAAAACGTTCGAGTTGGATACACACACTTGCACAATTGAAAGATTACACACACACACACACACACACACACACACACATACACTCACGCACACACTCACGCAGGCAGAGAAAGAAAAGGAAAGCAGCGGTGCAGCTCTCTGCAGATGGCTGATTGGCCAAAGGGCTTCACTTTGAAGACGTCCCAGAGAGAGGGAGGGAGGGAGGCAGGGAGACAGTGGGGGTGAGAGAGTGAAAAGGATGGCAGAGAGAACGGGGGAGGAAAAATCGGGAAGTGATAGAGAGAGGAAGTAATGCTCAAGGGCTGCTGCCCTCCCCAGGGAAGGATAGAAGATAGTCCATCTTTCTTTTCTCTCTTCGCTCCGACAGTTTTTTTTTTTTTTCTCCTCCTACAAACCTCATTCAGATGGTTGAAAACACTGCAGCTCTTCTATCAAACATGCAGAACAAAGTGATGTGTGGGGAGGAACCAGCAACCACAACCAGTTCAGCTCAATATAGACTGGACTTCTGAGGCCGAAATATTTGAGATTAAAAACACAAATATTCTTTTGGTTTAGTTTGATGCGTGTTTGTGTTACTACCTGCTTGATATTTTGTTCAGACTTTTATTGTGAAGCACTAACTTTTGTTTTGAAAGGTAAGTTCCTGCATTCCTGCAATATTCCCTCTTCTTTCTCTTCCTCCTCCTTCTCTTTCGCCTCCTTTTCTTCCTCAGCATCTTTGCTCCTACCATCCTTTTGTTTCCTCCCTCTCTTTCCTTCCCTCACTTCTTCCCCTTTGCCTCTCTACCCCCCGTACCATTTCTCGTCACCTTTTCATCTCCTCCTCAGCCCACTTCACCACCTCCTTTGCTTTGTCTTCCTCCTTGTCGCCTCCCTCTTCCTCCTCCTCCTCCTCCTCCTCCTCCTCCTTCTCCTCCTCTCCTTTCAGACGCTCCCGTTCCTCCTCCCGTCTCCCACTTCCCAGTCAGATCAAAGAAAGTTAAGTAGGCCAGTGGCTGTGGTGGGCGTCAAAGGGCTCAAGGTGTGTGTGTGTGCGCGCGCGTTTCTTTATTTTTGTACATTATTAGATAATTTATGTTGGTTATCATTAACACTGCGTTAACACAACTGCTTACATATTTCTATCTTTCGACAGGTTCTCTTCCAGGAACTTGGAGTTTTTTCCTCCATCTGTTCAGATTGTTATGAAAGTTAAATTATTGATGAATCTTACTGGTGTTAGAAAGTATTTCCCCAAAACGTGGCTGACTGTACACAGCCTGGTTGTAGCATATTTTACTAAATGAGAAAAGATTTAGGAACAAGTAAGAGAAACCTTACGTATTACAAAGAGGAAGGAGGAAGTATTTAAGACAAGTGAACACATAACACACATATTGACTCACCATTTTCCTGAAAGTCGATCTTGACTTTGTTGGACTCTGCGTTGGCGGCTTTGGTCCAAGCTTGCCCCGCCTGCTGTTTGGTCCAGGCGGTGATGTCACACCAGTAGAAACCTCGGTCGGACAGCTGGACGCCCGCCAGGCGAAACCGAAACTCTACCGGGCCAGACTTCGTCAGAACCAGGCCGTCTCTGAGTCGACAGAGAGAGAGAGAGACGCATTTCAAAATAAAACTCCACTGAACGGTCCACACGTGTTGATGTGTAAGTATAAAAGGTCTACCTCCTGTTGGGGTCTGTGGCTCCTCCGTGCTGCAGGACGTTGTCGGGGCTGAGGGTCATGATGGTTCTCACGCTGCCCTCCAGGCTGTCCTGTGATTGGATGAGCACCGAGTAGCCCGCCTCCCCGAGGTTCCCGGTGGCCACGGTGCAGCTCATCTCAAAGGTAGCCCCGCCCACCGAGGCTTCACGGACGCGCTTGGCCACGACGTTCAGAGTGGGACCTGAAGATGAGACCGATCAAATCAACTTTAGGACATCACTCAGCCCGCCAGAGAGTCCCAGGGGGGGAAATCCCCAACAGGAAGTGACAACATGAACGTCTGATTCAAAGCAGACACAGCAATGCGGTTACATCATGGCTCAATTAGCTAAATTGAGGGCACCAAGCTCAGCAAGTGGGACTTAAAAAGAGAGGACGTGTGTGTGAGAGAGACACAAGAGGTCTGTTGTTGTGTTGGAAATGACATGTAGACATGAGAGCGTATTCATGAAACTCAAACAGCAGGGTTACTGTGACCGGCTGGCCCCCAGTGTGAGAGTTTTCTTAGTCATGAATGTGAGTTAACGGTTCGGAATTTCTCCCGAAAAGTAGCTCATTAAATCTCAGAATACGACCTGGAGTAAATGTCGATTTCCCCGTAGATTTGATTTTCTGTGCCGAATGTTTTTTCGTCTGCATCACAAGTTTAATCTGAAGTAACCTTTACGGGTAATGTGTTCGGGAGATTAAACAGAATTTAGTGCCCGGACTCTATTCAATGATATAGTCCACCAAACACAACAGATGAGGGCGCATAAATGAAGTTTCCTCACGTTTGGTATCCCACCGCACGGCCAGCTGCGAGCTCCGGTACTCGGCGGCGTTCACCATGTCGCCCTGGCTGTTAACGCTCCAGGCTGACACGCTGCACGCGTACTGGCCCATGTCGATGTCCTGCAGACGGCGAAAACAAGGGATCAACGTTAGAAATGATACCACAGACATCAACGTAGCTCTTTTCTGACGGTCATTAACGTTCACCTGAGTGCGGAGGAACAGGAGCTTGAACGTGTCGGGCTGGACTCTGGTCAGAGTCACCGCGCCGCTCTTCAGCCGGTCGGAGTACATCGCTTCCGGCAGAAGGTTGCCGCGGCCGTCCAGGGAGCCGATGGGATGCGAGGCCTGAGGATCGCTGCCTGTACCTGCAGGGGAGATCGGACATCGAACGCATTGAGAGGTGGCTGTTTCCAGTCTTTTACAGGCCCGTTAAAGAGATTTTGTTCTGAGATTAAAAAGAGGTACCAGGAAGGGTGGTGTGCTCCCAGGTGACACCCAGTCGGCCTCCCAGGGGTAGATGGGTAATGTTGGTCACGTGACACGCCAGCTCCGTGGGGTCGGCCGTCATCTGGGGGCTGAGGACGGCTTCCAGGGCCACCGTGAAGCTCGGTTCTGGGGAGGAAAACAAAAGAATCTTTCAAGCCGCTCCGATTACAGCTGCAAAGTATCGCCGCCAGTTATTAGAGCAACACAATCCCGACGAGGAGGGACGAGCAGGCTGCAAACACCACGGCTGAATGAGACTCTTGTCACTACCAGCAAACACACCTAAAACTGAACACAAGGCCGAAAGAATGTCACAAAAGCCCAACCCCAAAACCTTTGTGAGGCCAAACAGCTGCTGCTGAAAAGAGTATTGTACCGCCAAAGGGAAACCGCCTCATGGCTCGGCTTTCTCCGGGCTGGTTCGACCCTGTCAGACCAGCACATAGCACATTTTTTATTATCCCCGTCGTCGGTATCACTGGGGCTGAAATTAATACGAGTTTCAAGCACCCCGGTGATTGGACAACAACTCAAACCTAATAATATATCGAGTTACAGCGCCGCGCGGCCTCTGGAGAAATGATTCCCGTCCCCAGCGGGGCGTTTCTCTCATCAGTCGCCGTCGGGGTTTTGTCATTTTACAACCGCCATGAATCTCCAGACGAATGCAAAGAGAGTCCCGTTCTTTTTGTGGTTCGGTCCTAAGCCGAGTGAAAGAGCCAGGCAACCAGAAATAGACCTGAAATAACACTGTTTACTGTGTGAGATGAGGTGTGTGTGTCACAGTGTGTGTGTGAGGCAGGTCCTCTCAGTCAGACATCCAGATTGCACCTTTACGACTCAACGAGCAGGAAACACACAAAGATTTCCACCGGCCGGACTGTGAGATATCCACCACACACACACACACACACACACACACACACACACACACACACACACACACACACACACACACACACACACACACACACACACACACACACACACACACACACTATAAATACCAGCACATACGTAAGAGCGTGTCCGGGTGTGTGTTTGGCAAAGGACGGGGGTTTGAGTGATGTCATTTGGACGTCATACACACACACACACACACACAAACTCATGCACCGTCACCATCTGTTGTAACACACACACACACACACACTTTAATCGAAGTGAACGTGTGAAGTTTTTCTGCCAACTAGCAACGCGCCTCTCTCTCTGAAATGTTGCCTTATTTAGTGAAGCAACTCGTCACCAGCGCAGCACCAGCATGCTACAGCCTCACATGATGTGTTGTGTTGTGATTGAAGACTAAAGATGATTAGGATTCAATACTCCTCTACATCTGAAATTATTCTGATGTTGCAGTTGTTGTTTCCAGCCTTTAAAAATCAACAACACATCCCACTGATGTCAGGGTTGTTTCAAAAAAGGTTAATCCTCCAGAGCTGCTGGCAGCTGGTGTCTGTTTACATGCAGTGTACTGTACATGCAGAGCAGAGGGAGACGGCGCTACATGAGGGTGAAAGTCAGCGGTTTGATTGGTTGTTTCAAACAAAAAGGAATTGTTAAAGCACACATCAAGTAGGAATACCACGCTGTTGCTGAAGAAATCTTCACTTAGGGGAAAAAAAAAAAAAGTTAAAAAGTCAGCGATGCCGCCGACCTCGTGTCATGTCCTCTGAACCGAGTCGGACTCGTGTGGCCGTCCCGTTCTCTGTGGGGGTTTAGTCTTAGCTTTAGAAAGAAGAAAAGGCTCCATTAGTGTGCGGCTCGCGGAGGCAGAGTGAGGAGAAAAATCGGTCAATGTCAACAACACAACAAACCGCTTTCATCTGCATCGCAACCGTGTGTTCATGTTAAGGCTCTCGGTTAGTTTGTACGGAACGTAGCGGCGACATTCTGCCCGATATCTCATCCATTATGCTTCTAAGAGCGAAAGCACGTCTACGCTTCCATTGGTGAATTTAATCTACCATGGATCGATTTTTTTTTTCTCAAATTAATAAACGATTAAATTGTCGGCACCGCCGCCGAGCGTGTCCCGGAAACAGAAGACATGCTGGACTCTCTGCCAAAACAACCAGAGGCATGCGAGACTCTGGTTTCACCGGAGTGTGCAGGCGCACGTGTGTGTGTGTGTGTGTCAGGAAAACCAGATACGAATAAGCCACTCCCTCAACTGTCAACTCTCTGTGCGTCTCCCAGCACGGAGGGGAAGCACACGTACGTTTCACATCGCAGATTACAGCTAAAAAAAAAAACAAGGTGTAATCAGATTACTGTTACTACACAAGCCCAATAACTTCACGTTATTACTAGAGGCGTTGCAATGAAATCACTATCGTTTTACAGGGTTTCATGCAGATGTTTAAAAAGCCAGAATGTATGCTACGTATAGATATGAGTGTATGAAGGCTGAATAATAAATACTTCTGAAATAATAGATGAGGAAGTGTGAAAACGGTGGGTTGTGGTGAGTGAGGGTGGAAGCTCTCCATCAGTATTTAGCGTCATAAAAAGGCACAGACTGGAGCTCCATACAGCCGGTGGCGACGCACAGCCTCCTTAATTCAGCCGCTTTATATTTCACCGAGCGGCTGGAGAGCTGCAGGAAAGCGTCTTAAAGTGTGTCCCCGAGGGGAGAAAGTGTCTCCATCAGTCAATCCTGTGTGAATTAAAGTTAGCATGACGGCGTTACATCTCGAAGGATGCTTATGTCGAAAACAGCTTCCCCTTTTTTAATTATCGAGTAAAAAAATAGTATAATTGCTGCTGCCTCTACTGATAGAGTGCCTTTCTAACTCATGGATCGACAACTCAAACTGGAGATTGTAATTCATCGTCTTTGGACCTGAAGGGACACATCTGGTGAGGCTCCCAGACTCCACAAACGTGCTGTCGTCCCTAAAGAACGGCAGCACGGCAGGCAAAGCTTTGAGATGCTGCAGAAATCTGAACTGTAGGGTTTAAACCGAGTAATCAAACCATCGATACAAGGTAATTGTGAGCAATAAGCTCATATCTATACAATATTTATATGCAGACATTCTCATGCAGACCGTATATATTATTCATTAATATTCCGATCAGCTGTGAAAAATATGAACGAGCATGAAATACAAGCAGGGCTTTAGTGGCTCAGCTGACACAACAACACGCACACAGGGGAAGTGTCGCCAAGGGTGAGAGGAATTACACATTATTTAACTGTGTGTGTGCGTGTGCGTGTGTGTTTTCCTGCCATGGGGAGCTCCAAAACAAGTTCTCCTTCTCTTGTTGTGCTTCCTGGTAGGCTGTGCTTGCAGCAAAGCATCGTGGGAAGAGTGGGCAACCTCAAGGCCACACATCAATAGAATAGGAACGGACTGGTTGACAACACACACACACACAGACAGAGACACACAAAGTTTAAGCTCATACTCAAGAGGACTGAGGATGAAGTATATGAGCTGTAGTCAATTAGAAGCGTTGCTCTCATGGTGTGTGTGTGTGTGTGTGTGTGTGTGTGTGTGTGTGTGTGTGTGTGTGTGTGTGTGTGTGTGTGTGTGTGTGTGTGTGTGTGTGTGTGTGTGTGTGTGTCGGCAGTAAGCAGGAATGTATACCCTCAGGCAAAAATGTAGGAGTTCCACCAGCGAGAACAGCCTCATACCCTCAGTATGTGGGACACAAAAACACACACACACACACACACACACACACACACACACACACACACACACACACACACACACACACACACACACACACACACACACACGGTGTATGTGTGTGCAGCATTTACACTCTGGAAAAAGCCTTCAACAAGCCTAGTTTCACTCTCACACACACACACGCACACATAAGTAATCCATGTAAACACACACACACTATATGCTGTGGATCGCGCTCATTGATATTTCTGCTGTGCGCTCACGCTAGCGTCTCTGAAGCCCGGTGGACGTCTCTAAATGTAACGCGGCTCCGGAAGGCTTCGGGAATCTTCTGCGTGTCAACAAGAGCCGGCTGTTATTTTAACTAAGGGCTCCTGTTGCCATAAAGCCTTCGCAGCACTACAACCACAAAACACTGTTGTAGTTTTCTGATGGTTCATGACAAGCCGCGGCGTCACGTTTGAGTTTTTGAGAAGGTTGAGAGCGCTGGACAGAAAGAAAGAAACCCAATAGATCAGCTCTCTCAGGTGACTGAGAAACATCTGCTTCCTGTGACAAATAAAACCAGAATAAAACCCTCATATTACACTGACATACTGCCCTGTATATACTGTGCATAATCAGTTTAGTTGCACTATACTAGTCAGATGTAGGAGAATGCATGTGTGTGTATAGATATGCATAAATGTTCTGTGTGTGTGTGTGTGTGTGTGTGTGTGTAGCGGGAAGGAGCCACCCCTTTGATGTAAAACGACAAATATAGTTCACCTTGAATGCTATTTAAGAACCTCCAGAAACACTGAAGGGAGAGGAAGCACCGAGCAGCCGAGTCACGAACGTGCGAGACGAGGAAGTGAGAGCAAAGCCACGAAAAAAAACACAGCGAGGAGATGCGTGGATGTGATAACAGTCTGGAAGTCGAGAGTCCTGCTCGGATTAAAGCCTGCGGGAGACGTTTTCATGTTATTAGGGGGAATAAATCACCGCTGCAACATGTTGCGTCCTTTAAAATACCTGGAAGAGTGTAACGGATCTAAAGTAGGAGAGAAGATAAGGATTTATGGGCGAATGACACTTAAAAGCCCAATAAATATTTAAATTAGTCATATTTCTAGTTTGACGTCAGCACCGTGTGGCGGCCGTCCGTTCCGAGCTCGTTAGAGGGAACAAACCGGCGAGGGGTCTTTGAACTGAACTCACGATGTTACTGCCAAGAGAACAACAAAGCAAACTCATTAGAAGTCTTTAATTCTCTACGACAAACACGACATGTTGTTCTGCAGACTCTATAAGTTACGTATGCATGCGGTATGTGTTTAATGTCCAGTCTATAGAACACAAATGTAAGTTATTGCCACTTCCTTCAAAATAAAATGACACTTGAGCTCACATGAAACTTTCAGCGAGTCAGTCTGCCAAAACACAAGCTGTCGCCGAACGGAGGGAACTTATGTAACCAAGCGTTGAAGTCCATTTCAGTCATCTCATTCGGGAGTTTGTCAGAAATCCAACTGCTGTGACGCCGTCTCTAATGACGCGGCCAAATCCAGTGTGTGTGTGTGTGTGTGTGTGTTACTTGCTGAACTGCTTCTAAAATGATAAGACCGTAATATCGGATGCTCCTCAAACTTCACTTCCTCACTCGTCGCGTGATCTACGCTAACACAAATAGCATCGTCTGGCTGACTTTTAAAAGCAGCAGACGTGACGCAAAAGACGTCGCTTTCCCAGGATCTATATCAAGGAGCTTCCTGTTTTAACCGTTTTTAAGAACAGAAGTTGTGGTTTGTCACATGACATCAGTTACTAGAGGCGGTGTGTCCTTCTTATACGAAAGGTGTGAATGAGCATCCTAAATCAACATTATATGGAGGAAAAGAAAGACATTTAATTCCATTACTAACGCTTCACCTTGCGAGCCAACTACGTTCCCCAACATGATGTAAAAATCTAAAAAAAAAGGCAGAGAAAGAGGAAGGAGACGAGCCAGACAGACAGAGAAACCACCCACCATGCCAGTAATTGATTGCTGTGTCGACTGTGTTTGACACCACTTCTCAGGATCAGAGCATATCACACACACACACACACACACACACCCAGAGGTAGCAGAGTGCAGGACAGGCATGACTAATCAATCGTCCTCGCAGCAGGAGTCGACAGCTGACAGGATTAAAGAGTTTCCCCTCCAGACTCCAGACTCATATGTGGCACCGCTACACATCCGCAAACCGTGATATCACGCACACCGTCCCTCACATGTGCTTTGTCCAAATGCTCCACTGTGCTGGACAATCAGAAGTGTCCCCCAAACACGCACGTCTTCTACTAAAGAAAGAAAACCCCCTGTAATGTCAAGAAACGACAAAGAGAAGTAGGAAGAAACACTCACCGGTCTGCGCCACCTTCACCGTCACCGGGCTGGAGGTTTTCTCAGCCGCCATGTGCCACCTCCCGCCTCCTCCCGAGCTCCTTCCTCCCTTCTCGACGAAGGCTCGGACGCGGCAGGCGTACGCCCCGGCGTCCTCCCCGCTCACCCCCCTCACCGCCAGCCGGTACTCTCTGGCGTCCGTCCGCTCCAGGCTGGCCTCCGCTCGCTTCCCGTGCGCGCCGCCCGAGGACGCGTTGTAGATCACCACGCCGCTGCGCTCCATGGTGACGACGTCGCGGCCGTCGGCCAGCCAGGCCACCTCCAGGGCGAGGGCGGGCAGGTTGTCGGCCGCGACGGCGCAGAGGAGGGTCAGCGTCTCGCCGGGGGAGAGGAGCAGAGGCGCGGAGGAGGGAGAGGAGGATGAAGCCTTCACACTGAGGGACTGACCTAGAGAGGAGAGGACGGAGGATCGGTCACTTCATCCTTATGGGTACAAAATAAGTAAATAATCCCGATAGAAACACTGAATTATTCTGCAACAATAAGCCGATAATGAAGAACTCTTCAGCTCCGTTTACAGTCGGACATAAAAGGTCAACCTGTCCGTCAGACGCAGAGAGAGAACGTAAAGTAAACCTAATCTATAAATGTCAGAGTCAGTTTGTTTTCCCAAGCATCCTCTCGGCTGCGATGCCGATGAAGAACGTTTCTATTAAACACGGGCGGATCAGGGGGTTCGGACGAGGTCTCCTGTGACAACGTAGGCAGCGGTGTGTGGGGAAGAGCCTCTGTATGGTGTCTGGAAGAGGACAAAAGACACAAAAGCCAACTCTGTTTGACTTTTCTCATCCTCTTTACTCAAGTCGGTAAGTCAATATGAAGTGGCTGGCACACAATGGACCTGAGACCTCTGTGTGTGTCGCTCATCTCTGGTTTCATTACAAACCACTGGGTGTTACTCCCGCACTTAAAAGAGGATACGGTGGCACCAGAAAGATGTAAGATACGGTGACCAGAGCAACCGCGATGAATGAGAGGGGAGGAGGAGGGAGGAGGGGGGAGGGGGGAGTGTAAGGGGGGCCTCTCTGAGGACAGAGTGAGACAGACAGACAGAGACAGTGAGGGTCACGAGCCTCCTGGGACAGAGCGAGGCAGCGAGAGGAAAAAGTCTCACAGAGGAGAGGATGCCATTAAAATAAAAGACAGCCACACAAGAGAGAGGGAACTCTCCCACGTCCTCCCTCTCTCTCCCCCCCCTCTCTCGCCCCCTCCACACGGGAAGCTGTGATCAAGAACCAAGAGACTTGAGGATTATCCATCGCTCCCTTTAGAGTAACTATCTACAGCTTCTCATCACCGCAGGCATAATTACTGCTCAGGATGCGCGGGGAACCTTTTAATGCCAAGTTTATGTTGCACAGGATCACTTGCACTTAGCACGTGTGACCCGTAGGGTTTTGTAAACTGTGTGCAGAATTAGCTCACGTCTGTTCGCTCACATTTGAGTTATGACTCAAAAGGAAGCAAAGTACGGATCTCGACACTAAATACGCTTCAGGTCTCTCTTTCCATTTGAAGAGCGTCTGATGTAGAACACCCTGTGGGGTTTAAGTGCGCTTTAGAAGCCCGGACTTACTCGTTTACTTCCTTTTTCAGTTACTCCACCAGCTTTAATGAAGTCCACAACCCCCGGTCCAAAAACTCATAAGAGTCGTGATTTCCTCTCTCTTACCTGTCGGAGTAACGGCAACAGTTCCCATCTCTCTCTTGCTCGTCACGATCTGTACCCACTTCCCTCCGTCCTCGTGCGTCCACTCCGTGCCGTTGCATTCGTAAATCCCTTCGTCGGACGTCGTCACTTTGGAAATCACCAACTCGAACAGCCCGTTCCTCCCGGGAACCAATCGGATGCCTCCGTCGGCGTAGCGCCGGGCGTACTTCGCCCCCGTCACCACGTCGCCCTGGGGGCCGAAGGCCAAGATCTCCTCCGACGTCGCCCCCCTCTTCACCGACCAGGCGACGGACAGGTAGGTGGGGAGGGTGAGCTCCCGGGTGACGTTGCAGGAGAGCGTGAGGTCACTTCCTTCTGGGACCGCTGGGGGCGGGGTCAAGGGGGAGACCCTGAGGGTGTTGGGGATGACTGACAGGGGGAAAGAAGCAAGACAAACATTTTAGGGAGACATGGATGACCCCGACAGGAGAAGGTCGCTGACACAAGAAACTGCAAGCTCTCAACACACAGTAAAGGCTTTATTCTAGGAAGTAAAAGCAGTTTAGTGCAGGTTAGTTTGATTTTAACTGAGGTTACAAGTTGGTTGAATCCACTTCTGGTCAAGCCTTTTTGGAGTTTAGTGTACAACAAACCTCTTGCTCATTAAAAATGGGTGTTTGCGTTGTTTTTTTCTATTCTTCTTTGGTGTAACTTGCACAGAGCTCGGTGGATAATCAGCAGCGTATTTGCATTTCCTCGTCTGTTACTGGAGGCATATTCTGAGCTGAGCGCAAGAAGATCTTGTTTACCGCAATAATCAGTTTAAACCAATTTCCAGTGTTTGTGAAAACCAGCAAAAAACAAAAAGCAACGACGACGGCAGCACAATCAAGGTAAGCAATGCCTTTAATCCCCCGGCAGCACGGCGCTGACGGGGGGGTAACACTCAGTATGCAGACAGGAAATGAGCCTCTGATTAAAAACAGACACGTTAACATGGAAGTGCATGTACCTCGAACACAACATAACTTCAATGTCACCCAGACTCAACCATTCAAATGCAGGTCTTCATCAGGGAGGAGTGACAGAATCATGAATAACGATGACTCACTATTGCTTTAAATACGAGTCAGATTCCGGTTACACTTTAAAGTACGATTAGGTCGAGTTAAACACACAACCGGCTCCAGATAAGGCCGTCGATGTGAACACCGTCCAGAGGAGTGTTCACAAAAGGGCTGAGGACTCGCCCGCTCAATGAAAAGGTTCCCGCTTGCTTCCAGGAAGTGCTTTGCTGCTAAATGTGACATTCCAGAGCCTGAGCAGGTCTTAACAGAGCAGATTCTTTGTTTCCTTACTTGTTATGACACATCGAGGAGGCCGACGAGTCTTAAAGAAGAGGAGCTCGGATGGTTTGTCTGACTTTAGGTGAGATATTTAAATCAACACTGTAACGTAAGCATGGCTCTAAACTCTTCCCCAGCATGAAGTTTCGTCCCAATAGACCCGATCATTTCTTGTTGAAAGCTAATTCTGGTGTCACAAATGAATCCAAGAAGAAGCAGATGGCTGGGAATGAGCACGAAGCTGTGCATTATGGGAATTACACTCATGCCATATTCACGTCCAGGGGGGAGAGAGCGGATTTTTAAGCGTTCAGAGAGAAAAGAAAGACCCTGTGGTGGATTTAAGCCTGTTGACCACTTCGGATAAAAGAACAGGGACATCGTCTTCCTCAAGCCATAAAGCGTGGACGCTAGCGGGACAGAGCCGGACACCGCCGCCGCTCGCAGTGGAAGCAGAGAGTACACACCGGCGCTGTGTGCTGCAGTGAGGAGAGCGCCTATGGCGGATAACGAAGGCAGTGCGAATAATCTGCGTTTTGCTCCATCAATTAAAATTAGCCCGAGAGGAGTTTTTCAAACCCTCAGCGACCTGTACTCTACTTGTTTCTTACATAACCAAACAGCCTCAGTGGGGCGATGGGAGCAGTGTGTGTGTGTGTGTGTGTGTGTGTGTGTGTGTCTGGACTGGTAAAGAACTTGTAGCAACAAATCCGACTTGTCATCTCTGTTAACGAGTATATTCGCACACAAACACTCTCCGTACAGCACAAAAAAACAAACTGCTCGCTAATACGTGCGCTCTACATATGTGCGACGCGCGAGCTCCTGTCGCACCATAAACAGAGCCGCCGAGTTAATTCAAGGTCTAAATTTAACAAGGTGTCTGGGGAGCCGTGCCGGGGAGCAGCCGAACATGATGGTGCATTATGGAGCTAACTAACCTGCTGCTGTCAGACGATCCCTCTTTGGGACTGAGTCTCTCAGATGTGGGGAGTTCACGGCATTAAATGCTCCTGAAACACTTCTTATGTGTCTTTTTTTTTTGTATGGATTATCATTTTTAAGCGCGCTGGGGGTTCGGGTTTGGTTTAACAGTGGATTCGAATCAACAGAGTCGCCAAAAAACTCAATTAAATTCAAAGGAAAATGCTGAACGCGGGGTTTTTTCCTCTTTCTGTGTCAGAAAATAGTCCAAATTAAAATAAAAGCTGTACACAGCGAGGTCTGAAGAGACTAACGTAACTAGAACACGGTTTCTGGACAGACACTGAAATGTCAAGCTGACCCTTCAACAGAGCGACGAAGTGCTGCATCTGATCTTCCTCACATCAGTCGTGTAACATCTCATCCTTATTGATTCGATGGATGGCGACTGTAACGAGCGTTTCCACTCATTATGGACATTTTAACGCCGTGTAATTTTAACATTCGTCCCCGTGGAGAGCATTTAGATTCTTCTCTTCGCCTTTGTGTTTCTTCCCGGTTACTCGTTTGACAAAAGCCAAGTCCTCCCACCTGACGTCTGCTCCGCCACCACGAGGGTGTCGAGGTGTGTGCACGAAAAGCCAAAATCATGAGGCAGTAATTGTCTAAAACCAGTGGCAGCGAGCGAGCGAGCGAGGATATATACATGGTCAGTAGAGCATCAGTAAGTCATGGAGGATAGCTGTTAAATGAACCATTGCAGCCAGCTAGCTTCACACACACACACAGAGAGCTCTCCCATACCGGTGAGTTGGACCCGGGCCTCGTAGATGCCGCTGATGACGGAGTCGGTGCTCGGCGTCGTACACCAGTAGAAGCCGGCGTCCAGCGACTTCGCCTCCGCTATCTTCAGCTCCACCTCGTCGTCCCGCAGGCGCTCCATCGCGATGTCGCCGGACGCCACGCGCTGGGTGAGCGACGCGTGGGAGTAGCGGTTGTCGAAGGTGGAGATGATCTTCATCCTCACCAAGCCGTTCGCCTCCTTGGACATCAGCCACTCGAAATCCTGCCGGACAGAGCGGGACAGACCTTTACCGGGGAGGACATTCACGCTCACCAGAGGGTGAACACTTTTAACGTTACACGCTTTCTAAACTTCAAAGAGAATAAATCAAAAAGCAAGTGGTCCGATTTCCTTTTGATGCATGTTTAATACAACAGGTTTGAGTACGGCCTCACTATTTCATGATCCACTTGGAGCTCCCTCCAGGTTCTTTAAAACAGAATATTAAAACACGACAAAGTCACGTGACAATTAAACTGCTCTAATTGCAAGGGATTCTGGGAGGTTGAGAAACCTTGAGTGGTGCTACGAACACAGCAAAGGAACGTTGTTTTTTTAAAGAATTAAACTATATGTGATGAAATCTCTTGGAGCACAACGTCTTCATGTAGTTCTGTGCTTTGTGGATGAAATACTGTACAACCCTCACATTTAAAACTCGTGACGTGACTCACCTGCTCACGAGGTCCGCCGTAATCACTGACGTCACACCGGATGGACACCGGCTGACCCTCCACCCGGATCAACGGACCGGGGGACACCGTCACCACCCGGGCCGAGCACCCACCTTCAGGGGCGGAGAGAAAGTAAACGCATTAAAGTGATCAATGCAACTCATCGGGAACTTTTAGGGTCTTAACTTCAGAAAGCCAACCCCCCTCTTGATCATTATTGTGAAGGCTGAGACCAATCAATGAAGTGTAGAACAACCAGTGTTACAGAAATATCATTTATAGCAGGAATAGGCTGCAATATTATGTGTATTCACCATTATAAGCAACCCTGATGACCAACAGCAGAGCTAGTTTGGTCTTTAAAATGTCAGAAAATGGTGGAAAATGTTCCCAAAAAGGCCAAAGATATTCAGTTAACTGTCACAGGAAAGAGTTTCTGTTTCAACATGACCACAACAGACACACAGAACCTGTAGCAGCTTGCGTAGAGCTGAACAGTATTGACGATGACTGCGCTAATATCCACGTATTTCTGCACACAGTCATCAAATTGTTTGGCAAGAAAACACCGACCGCTGGTTGAGTCAGCAGAATGTCCTACAGGCTGGAAACCAGCGACAGCGAGAGATCGAGGTCTATACGTGAAATAAAAGCGACAAATTCGGTTTTGTTGGTCGTATATTTAGTGCAGTTTAGTTACATTGGATCGAGCCACCTGCTCCACATTCACTCCTCCATTAAAAAGTGAAGCATGTAGCAACACAGCCGAGTCGGACGCTCTGCTTCCTGGTTGGTGGAATCTGGCCGCTCTCGGCTTAACGTGCAGAATTTAATAGGAACGTGTTAATAGTCACTGCGGGAAAACAAATGTCTTCCTTTCTTAGTCCTTTTCACAGAAAGCTGGATCAGCTCTAGTTGAGAAGAAGTGCTTCATAAACAGGTCCTGTGCTTGTATGGTCCATCAATACTTGAGAGTCCATCAATACTTGAGTTTTTGGCAGTCGGCCTGGTGTTATGTGTGCGAGAGCCTGCTGAGTGCGAGCTTTTTTTTCTTCTCTTCTTTCTGCTGCTTTAGTAAGAAACAAGTCACGATGAAATACGCAGCACAGAAAACACACCGTTTCACTCTCTGACAATCATTAACTCCCTATCTTCATTATTGCAACAGCAAAAATAATGAGTCACGGAACACTTGTCTGGGATATGACGTCAAACAAGTAAGACACTTTAAAATGTCACCATGAGGGGTTGTCAAAAGAGGAAGATGTCTGCCGTGCCTTATCACAAAATGACCGTCATATACAATATACCTGTGTGTGTGTGTGTGTGTGTGTGTGTGTGTGTGTGTGTGTGTGTGAGAGATAAGGCCATACATCACTAAAATAGATAAGAAGAGAGTTTCCTTGGCCAGGTGCTGAGACTTATGGTTTTCTAACTCAATTTCCAGCCTGCCTGTCTCTCCTGGAGGGAATACTGCACAGCCAGCAGAGCCTGAAGACACCCAGAAAGTTTAATAATCAAGTCAGGAATCTGGAGTTTGCACATTTTTATGTCACAGTGGCACGGACGGGCATGTGTAGGGCGCCCTGCCATTACGTTTTTTGTTTTTTTCTGATGAGAAGATTGACACCAGCTTCGCGTCTGTGCAGTAAATACGGCGCAAACGCCTGGAGGCGGTTAGCTTAGCTTAGCATAAAGACTGGAAACAAGGGGAAACAGCTAGCACGTGAGGGACCGGAGCACCAGCTGGAGGCAAAGAGGGAACTTCTAGTTTTTCCTGATTAAACACCTAAACACCTCTGTGTTTGTTTTGTCAATATGAAGCGCCAGCCAGAGGACGGTTAGCTTCGCTTAGCATAAAGACTGGAAACAAGGGGAAACAGCTAGCCTGGCCTCGCCATCCGGAAACTTGGACGTACCGCGGAAACGGCCAAGTTTAAATTCCTTTAAAGAGGTTGTGTTTGCTTGACTGACAGATATCTTGACCAATCACAGTCAGCCATGGTGGCCGCCGCCTGCTTGTCCCAATCCGTCATTGGGTTGTGTCTTTTAAAGATCAACTTTAAGGATTATTCAGCTACATTATCTACCTTTTTCCCCCTCAGCATCTGTCCCAAAACCCCCCAAACTGTACAGGCTAATGCCGGGTGTCAGCTGACAGTACACACATTTGTGGTAATATTTCCACATAAACAAATGGCGGCAGCAGATGCCGGAGGTCAGAGATCAGGTTAGCAATGACTCCAGTTGAACAGAGGGAAGTGATTTGTGCACTATGGTGACTTTACCATCTGCAGCGTAACACACACACACACACGAATACAGCACAGAAACACACACCACAGGAGTGCTGGCGACATTTGATCATCTTATGCTGCACTAATTTAAGCCGAGGCCCTCTCACACACTCACACACACACACACACACACACGAGCCTCTATGGCATTCACTGTTCTGCTCACACACACACATGGCCACTTCAGTATCGTGTAAAGCCATGTTTTAGTCTGGTTCGGGTTCGTCCCTGTGGTGGAAACCAGTCCTGTGACTAAGCAGCACTGGCCCCTTTGCTTCAAAACCAGTCGGATAATTAGTCCGCCTGGTTTGACTCACAAGGCAAATAAGGCTAATAATGATGGCCAGCACAGTTTGACTTCCATGCAGGCTAATGGGGACTAATGGGACCTTGTCAAAGCTGGTCACCCCAATGCTGGATGATACATGGATGTACAGTTGTGTAATGAGAGGCTGAGCAGGGCTGAGACTGATGGGAGGGAACACATTCAACTTGGGACTATTTTCTCTCCTTGATATTGCGTCTGTAAGCATTATTTCCCCACAACAGAACCACCACACACTGTTTTACAGTCTCCATCCTCATGATGGTGTTTAATTCAACCTGAGGCTCGAGATTACTTCATTGCATCAGCTAAAAACTCAACTGTATAGCAGTTTCAACAGTGACAATGTGTGTAATCCAGAACCTCACAGGGAGACTATCGTGCCAAACCCCTGTTTAAAAACACCCCAATTAAGCGTTTTAGCATGACGTCACATGCAAGACATGTCCGACAACATATTTTATTTATTTTTCTCAATGTCTTGGATTCAAACTCCAATTCGGCGTGATCACACACACCAAGCAACCCATATTAATCACTTACATTTGAACTTTTCCTAACCTGTTCGCTTGTTGCACCCCCCTGAACTTCTTCCATGTGGATGGCAGCAGATAGCAGCGTGAACCAGTTTAAAAAGGTGTATTTTATTTAAATTAAGTGCTGCTCGAGGGATAGGATTCGTGCCGAATTGATTATTGGATGGTATAGACACGAGAAATACTTTAAATTATCTTATTTTTGCATGCACGTTCGCTGACAAACAAGTAAACGTTAAATTGAGAGATTTCTAAAGGGGGTTCAACATTTGCTTCTGCTTGAATGCCGACACGTATCTAAGTTAATTAGCTATTAACAGCAAAGAAACGTTTCTTACCGAGCGTTAACAGACCGAAGACGAGTGTGAGGACACAGTTATCCATTTTCATTCTTCTCTTGAACCCTCTTTTCTGCTTAATTTCCCCCCGTTTTCTTTGTCCTGTGCTGGGGGGGTAACACCACCAGTCCGCTGTCGGTCAATCCAATAAAACTCTTCAGATGCGAGTGAGTCAGTCCGCACCGCACACCGGGCGGAGCCGCAGAGCGAAAGAAACGGCGTGCACACGCGAGTGCCTCCTAAAACGGTGTCGAAATCCCGACGGGGGTGTTTACATGATTCACACACTGCTGCCACTGGACCGGTTTAACGGGTGCACGAGGGCGAGATTGATAACGAGAGAGAGAGAGAGAGAGAGCGGCCGGAAGTTAGGTGTCTGGCTGGAGGAGGAGGAGGAGGAGGAGGAGGAGAAGGAGGGAGGTCCCAGGTGGAGAGAGAGAGAGAGAGAGAGATTCCCATATCAATCTGTCTCAAGGTTTATGGTGCAGATATTAGTCTTTATTACATGTCAGTGTTGACCCCTCTGGTGTGATGGATTCCTCCCGGATAGAGTTTAAATCACTGCTTCTTGTTTATTGATCCATTTAGCGGTTTAGGAGTTGCCTTTAAACTGGTGTGAAACCATATTTCACACCAGTTTGCACCATTTATCCCGCAGGATTTAAAGGCTGACACACGCCTGCACCCAGTCACAGTCCAGAGGTGTGTTTGCACAGACCCACCGTGCAGGCCAAGGGTTAAAACAGCTCCTGTGAGACATTTGACTGTCCTATTTTTAAAATGTGTGTGTGTGTGTGTGTGTGTGGCAGAGAGGAATCAAGTGTGCATCCTGTATGTGGTCTCAATTCTGTTCCTCACACATCTGTTCAAACTGACACACACACACACACACACACACACACACACACACACTGGACACTTTGCTATCTTACTGCCCTACTTTCCTATCAGTCATTAACCAGGTTGGGGATTCTTGGCACCCGGATCTGGTTTTAATGCACACTAATGTGAACTGTAGCATTAGTAGCAGTAATGCTTGTAGTTGCAGTCGTATGAATGACTTGAGTCTAAACTTTATTTAGTTCCTCACAGAAACACAATAAAGTGGATTATAGTTTAGTTGTGAATGGGAAAGTTATTTAAGAGTATTTCACTTTTTAGAAGTTGGATGAGACTATTCTGCAAAGTTTGGTGCATTTGAATGCTTTTCAAAAAGGTAACATGCGCATTAAACTGAGTTCCATGTTCATTTGTGTTCTCTTTCAGCATTTGCGTTCATAATTTGAGTCACAAAGTAGTTGTCAAGGTTGTGTGAACTATGACAAAGTGGGATTAAACCATTTAAAGTGCCGACATGATGCCCTTTAATAGGAAACATGGACCTGTAGCGCCACCTTCTGGCATCAGAAGAGAAACAACATTGACAGTTCAGATTTAGGAAATAGGTCTATATATATATATATATATATATATATATATATATATATATATATATATATATATATGTCATGTACACATCTGGCTGAAGTCTATGAATACATTAATACAATATGAATGGAATCTTTAAAGGTTTGAATATGATCTTCTTGGACTCGTGTTTTTTAGATATTCTAAAGGAGGTTTGGGGGTTGGAGAACTTGTAATAACTTGTAAAGGAAGACATAACTGAAGAGACAGAAAGTCATACATATACATACAATATGTAGAAGCTGCACGGAAGCTGATTAGACAACAGATCCCAAATGTCCCCTGCTCGGACCTGAGTACGTGAAGCTGCAGCACCATCTAGTGGACACAACGAGTCAGTGCAGACTTGCGGTTTTCTTTCGCATCCTCGGCATGCCGGCTTATGGCTGATGTTTCTAAAGTTTCTTCCCATGAACAGTACAAATTAAAATAATGCTGTGTTAAATGCAACCAATAAAGATTTAGAGGAAAAAACTGAAGAACTTAACACTACTGCAGGATTATACAAAACCATAGATAATGGAATTAATTAGGTGGATAAAGAGCACATTACAGAAAGGACACATAGAAGTAGAATAAAATAAGATAATGATAGAGCTCACTAACATATTGTACATTAGTATTACTAGTCAGGGTGATAATGTTATTCCCTGTGCTTTGTATAACTCAGAATACATTTACGGGTGGTTTGTTGTTGGTTGAATGGATGGATAAAATCACTTTAGAGTAGCTGCAAACACGTCCTTGATCATTTTCTGTTGCCATAAAAGAAACTGCAAGTACAGGAAAACCTCCGGTACACACACACACACACACACACACACACACACACCAGATACTCATCTTGCACTCGGCGGTAGCTCGGCACAAACAGCTAACACACATAAAACCACAAACACATTTTCAGCAAAAAGACACAGGATATGCGAAACACACACACACACTCTCCCTCTGCATGCATTGCTCTGAGCATTCTGAAAAACAGCGAGCTGCAGAGGTGACAATGACCGAAGTGTGAAATATTATTTTGCTGGAACAGATCATTTATTTCAATGCAAACAGTTTAAAATGTACATTTTTTTTGCATTAAAAGCAGATACTTTGATGAATACAATGCAAAGCCTTTGGTATTGCTGTTCAACAGATAAATATGAATACATGATATGGTTCCTTGTATGTTTTCTGCATATAAACACATGAATAAATTACATTTATTCACATTATGATTAGGTGAACCTGACTGTCCTGTCATGGGCCAAAACTGCAGTTTCCAAAAATAAAGCATTAAAGATTTCATAGTTTGTCGGGTGAAGAAAATGTGACCTGTCTCTGGTAATAAATTCTGTCTTTTATTCACTAATTCACACACAAATACAAAGAAAAAGAGATAGCGAAGAACTGCATACAAATGTACATAAAAGAGTTTGTGTAAAATCCATTAAAAGGCTGCAGAGAAAATATGTGGCTCTTATAATAGAAACCTTTCAAATGACGTTCTTCTGTGCAGTCTGTCTGGAAAGAAAGTAGCGGTTTATGTGAGACGCCGAATAAATAAACTTTCTGTCGAGTTAGATGAGTGGATACACGAGGGCCAATCAGAGGCCACTCAAAATCATGGCGTGCATCTTTAAACCTCATGTTAATACTCCATTAATTCACACATCCTCCTGAGAAGATGATTGATATGTTATCTGACATAAACATGTCAAGAGTAAAGAACATGACCATGTTAGAGGAGAGCAGAACAAAGAGGAGGTATCTCTTCTTAGAAAGTTATATTTTTTGGGGTCTGAAAGTGAATATTAAACAAGGTAACACTTATTCTGATGAAGTCATGATGCTTAACGCCGAGGCATGAAGGAGTAAAGTGTCTCTGATCTGCATCTTCTGTTTGAGTCCGAATGAATTCATTAAAAACATCACGAGAGGAGTAAAGAAAACATCGAAAATGAAGAGAAATAAGAAAAGCAGGTGAACCCAGAGCTCCAACACTCACATGGTGTCACACTCTTTGTGCTTTGGGCGCTTTCTTTATTATCTTCCTGGGCTGAGGAAGAGGAGGTGGCTGCTCTTCATCAATGTTGCCAGGCGGTCTGGGGGCCTGAGGGGGGAAAAGGGAGAAGGAGGAGAGCGTCAGATCGGACGCCACACTGACGTTTCGGGCAAGAGCTCCTCACCGGGACCTCCTCCTACCTGTGCAGGCCTCCGGGGGCTGGGCTGAGGGTGGGCGATGGGCTGGTCGGGGTTCCTGGGACGCTGCTGTTTGGAGCGCTGCTGGCGGGGACCGGTGTGGCCGGCCGGCTGCTGGTGGGAGTGATG
Source organism: Pholis gunnellus (assembly GCF_910591455.1). NCBI lineage: Eukaryota > Metazoa > Chordata > Actinopteri > Perciformes > Pholidae > Pholis > Pholis gunnellus. The sequence goes on from NC_136551.1 coordinate 3,350,962, forward strand.
ATGGTGATGGTGATCTTGAGGATCGTTGTGTTGATGGTGTTTGTGCTGGTCGTTGGTCCACGCCAACCGAAGCTCTCCTTCTTCTGCCGGGTGAGAAAATAAACACCGATGGCGGGTCAGACCTGATGGTTTACATTTATCTTTCTTCAATCATAATATAAATAACACACATTTATTATCTAACAATAAATAAAAACCTCACCCTTCAGTTGCAAGCTTTTCCTCCGCTTGGTGCGGACGCAGCAAACAATAACGACGATAATCAGCAACAGAACGACGCCTGATGAGGATGAACAATGAATTTTAAAAAGGTACCGTGAGGGACTTTGAAGTGGTTATGAAACTCAGTTGCATCAAGCAGACGTACCTCCTCCGGCGCCCACAAAAATCCACGTGTTAATTCCGAGTAGTGTTTCAGGGAAGAAGAAGAAGAAGGAATCTAGAGAGGGAGAGAAGAGGTGAAGAGACACATTGATTCTGGCTATTTCACTGGTTTTGTTTGATGGGTGAATGGGCTGAAAGCAACACATAACCTGCATGACATCCGCTCATTCATTATGTCTAATACTTACCTTCAATGCAGCTTTGTTTAACAGCTTCACTGATCAGAAAGCTGACGCTGTTGGAAACCTTGCAGCTGAAGGAATCTGTTTTCACCTGCTCGGCCCGTCTTGTCAGAGTCGGACTGGTCTCCTTTTCCAACTCCTTGTTGTTCTGAAGCCACTTAATCTCGAGATCCTGGGTCTGCTGGGGGAAGAACAGTGTCACCAACGGATGGATTGGAAGGTTTTCATGAGAATATGTAACGGAGGAGAACCTGGCGGGAAACTCTGCGTTTCATTGTAATAAATCAGACGTCTTTAAGGTGTGCTCATGAGAGGAAAGTAGGCCACAGACCATCTCTACAAACACATCCTCAGCAACCTCTCTTCTCACCGTCGCTTGAACCTTGCAGGTGAACGTGACATCTTGGAGTTTCATGCATGTAGCCTTCACCACAGGCATCGGGACACGGTCTGAGTGGAGTAGATCGGACTTAGAGGTGTGCTCATTATGCAAAAACACACGTATCATTTCTGAGGATGTAGCCGCCTCTGATGCATCACAACTCACTTGAAGACAACAATAATACAAAATAAGCTACTTATAGTTCATGTGCACGAATATTTAGTTGTAACCTACCTATTACACATAAATGTTTGACGTCAAAAGGCCCTTTATTTTTTCCATCTTTATCAAGAACTTCGGGGCCGTAACTCCCAGTGTTGTTCTTGATCACATTTGTCAGCTTCAGGGATCCGTCTTCAGAAATGAGGTTCTTATTCCCTTCAAGAAATAAGCCATTTTTTCGATCTAAGATAGTTGTGCCGTTGTGCTTCCATCTCAGTCTGTATGACTTGTCCACAGCGGAGGGTATCAGCACCGTAAAGTTTGCGCCTGTTGCAACGTTAAGGCACTTTTCCTTTGAATCTTTGGAACAGAAAGAAAGAAAGGAGAAGAAACAGAGAATCAGAGGGTGAACTTAGCAAGTTCATGACAACTGATACTGTGATATTAGTTCAGTTGTTCCACATAACTAATGCAAGACTGTTCTTTTCAGATGAACCCACATCCTGAGTGCGTGGTGCCACTGCCAACCACCAACATCCCACCACCTCGTGCTTCTTTTGGCTGTTCGAGAACAAAAGAGGCAGCTCTGACGTCCAGGCCACCTGGTAGGAGTTGAGATATTTTACGGGGTAAAAAAGAAAGAACTTTGACCGGCTGCTGGTGCTGGATGAAAAGTCAGGGGGGGGGGGCCATCAAAGTCGGTGGGATTCATCCTCTGGGGACCACGCATGTGTGTGCCTTTGACAATTACAATAACAGCATATTTTATGTCAAAAATACAAAGTTGATGGACTCACAGTATGTCCAAACAACCGTTTGTCATTAGTGCGAATTGTCTTTTATTGACGTTTCAAGTCAATTAGAATAAAGTTCTTTATGTATGTTAGATGCTGATTATTGCTCCTTTGGATTTATACTTATTTATTCGTTTTTCAGTCATGTATTTATTTCTCACAGGTGTCAGAACAATTGGCCACATCACACTCTGGTGTGTGCGCTCCCTCCACGCTGTGCGTACGGGAAATATGAAACCGAGCAAAGCATATGAAATGAAACTCTCGCTTCACCTCGTCACAAAGTCTGCAGAGTGCACTGGAGATGGACGATGTGTGTGTGTGTGTGTGTGTGAGTGTGTGAGTGTGTGTTGTGTCCTGTTGTCCTTAAAAAGTCCCGCACAGGAAAAGACGCTCCCATATGTGACCCGTTTAGTGTCCAAACTTTATTTCTACGAGTTAAAGATGAAGATCAGATGAGTTTGGCTGCAATTCTGATTAATTAATATTAAGGTCATATGACAGGAAATGAATGGTTACATGCGTCACCATGTGATGAGGAAACATGTCAATATGTTCCCTTATGACTAAAAAAAAACAACCATTTGGTGGTTTTCTTTGGAGCACACATTTGAGTCACTAGTCAAGAAAGTCTTCATTTCAGCGGCAGTTAAATAATCCACCGTAAGACGTTTCTCTGCTGCCTCCTCTTAAAGATAACAGCCCGATCTAACGATTAGATATCACAAACTGCTTTAATGTAACACGACTTTAAGGTCCCATCATCCTGGGATGATGGGATTCTGCACCTCTCAGTCAGTTTCTTGGACTCAATCACGTTTCTGTATTGTGCGACTGCTGCTTCTGTAGATCACTTCTACCTTTGCTTTGCGTCGCTTCCTGTTCGTCCCCTGCAAACCTCATGTCAGACCGACGTTACCGCATCTGCTCGATGATTTATTTCTCTCTTGACTTGTGTTCGTTCGGCCGATGGAACGCACTCGTATGTGAACGCAATCTTTTCATATCATAGATGTGTCAGATCCTCAGCAGGAGTCGAACCCTCGACCCGGCCCCGTATCAGCGGCTTGAGCCAGTTTTGTGCCGCGGCGATAAATGAACTTCTTAATTTACTGATTTAGAAAACATATGGAACTAATATATTTAGTTTTCAAGCATTTCTGTTGATATAATCGTCACATTTAAAGGATTAGTCCAGTGTTACCAGATGTTTTAGGCCATTTATTGTATATTTACCATTAACGGAAATCAGTTTCTTCTTATTTTTAATCTGTTTTTCAACCTGAAATCTGATGTTATTTTAGCTTTTACAATCATGTGTTTAGCTGAACATTTATTAAATGCTTTTTTATTGAAATGCAATGATAAAAAAAACAATAGCTGAGTAGTTATTTTACAGTTTCAGCATTTTAGACAACTACAGATCATTCAGCAACTCTCAACGTGAATGAAATACTGTACTGAAATAAATCTAAATGTTTAAAATAAATCTAAATGTTTCAAATAAATCTAAATGTTTCAAATAAATCTAAATGTTTCAAATAAATCTAAATGTTTCAAATAAATCTAAATGTTTCAAATAAATCTAAATGTTTCAAATAAATATAAATGTTTCAAATAAATATAAATGTTTCAAATAAATATAAATGTTTGCTTTGGAAAAGAAGCATTCATACATTTTTGTTTGCTGAAAACACGTTAAGGAAACTCACTCAACTCAGACTCGAGTGAAAGATTAGAAAAGTAGAAAAGTTGACCCGAGAGTTCAAACATGATTCATTTTCTTTGAAAAAAATGTTTTGCTTTTAAAGATCTTGTGAAAATAAATGTTAAGAATCAGAACGGTGACAGGAAGTGCGTTTGAACTCTGCTACTAAAGGAGATCTTATGAAACGTATCCTGCTTTAATATTCAGATTGAAATCCTTAAAATGCTCCCATCATAACGTCTCCCTATACTGAGCCAGGAGTGTGTGTGTGTGTGTGTGTGTGTGTGTGTGGTTTCATTGTGCCGTACCTGTGGAGGAGATGGCGGAGCAGCAGAGCAGGAGCAGAGAGATGGCGGAGACAGCAGCCATCTTCATCACCATCCTCATCGTACAGAAAAGAAAGAACAGCCACTTTCCATTATCAAGGTTATTTCCTGTCAGAGCAGCGACATCACCTCCTTTAAGTGTGTGTGTGTCGGCATACCTCCATATATGTGTGTGTGTGTGTGTGTTTATGGTTTCTAAAGGAAGTGATCCAAGGGGCCTGATCTATTTCATTGTCTTAGAACAAAGTGAGCAAAATGTCCTATTTAGAGAGCTTTACTGCGTCAGTGACTAAAAATATAACCGTGCTCTCCAGTTAAAGATCATCAGCTGATCTCGACACAAAACACCAAACAATTACATTGTTAGGTGACAAAAAAAACAGCACAAATTGGCATCAGTTGGAAACCACTTCCTTTTGTATTTTTAAAGTCTGGGGTTAGAAGTTAAAGTGACTGCATTTGTTTTCTCACCACTTTCCATCCCTCCGTTTCTTGTCGTTTCCGAAAGCTTTAGGGAAAGAAAAGTTTTGACGTTTAGAATTAAAACTTCTTTGACAAGTTAGGTCAGTGCTCATCTCAGAAGAACACATTTGCTGTTTGTTTTGGCTGAAAAGTTGCATCATCATCAACGGCAACACTCGGTGAATCGTCCCGAAATGAGCTCATAAAAGTTTTTAACGTCTTTGATTCACTAACGACAAAACTGTTGCACATGCACATAACAATATAATGCTGATCAATCCGTACCGTAGGCTAAAAAAAACAACAGATTTGTACTTGCGTTTTGGAAGTGAGAAAGGCCTGACTGGTGAAATAAAAGACTATAAACTGGGAAGCGAGATTCCTCTTCTGTGTCGTGATTTACTGCTGTAGCTTCAGTTCACACACGCAGGAACAGAGAAACTCACCGAGGCTCTGATTGTCATTCCTGAGGTCTCACTTCCTCCTGCAGCTTTATTCTTCTTTTGGTTTTGGATTCGGACCTTGAGCTTCTTCCTGCTTGACCTGTGGGTGTGTGAGTTTGTATGCATGCATATATATATATATATATATATATGTATATATATATATGAGCATGTATACATCTGTACGAACAGTTCAAATCTGGGGTTTGACCAATATAGTCCCTTCTTTTATTCTGCAACACACGATGGACTAAGTCTGTAATCCTTTCAAAATAAATCACATTTCTGGTGCTATTTGTGGCCGGCATTTGTTATCAGTTACGACTATTAAACACATCTCGCTCCTCCACTCTCCGGCTTCCATCTCAGCGTTTGCATCACGCAGAAGCATTTTGAATCCAGACTCTAGTCTCTCCTTCTGTGGTCCTGCTCTGCTGCACTTTTCTCAATTAAAAACGCACAGTGACGCTCTGTTGGCCACAGGGCGGCGCCACCGTGCTACACCAGCATGTGTGGTTCACGATGACACAACTCAACCCCACAAATGAAACATCAGTTTAAATGTCCAAATACGAATATGTACGTCGGCAGCCGCGTGAACTAAAGTACAATTGTGTTGCCTAAAGGGTATTTGTATTATTTAGTATTATATAAATGGATTATAATGAAATACTTTGACCCTATTATAGTGACAGATGTTAACAGCAACGACTGGAAGGTTTAGATGGAAGCAGCTTCTGGTTTCCTTTGGTCCGAGCTCAGTCTGTGTAGACTGGATGGCATCCGTGCTTCATCTGAACAGACAGTACAAAGGGGGACACAGGTAGTCCCGAGTCCAGATCAGATGTTGTGGTGGAGGGAGTCAGGCGGTCTGCAGATGACCCTCTTCTGTTAAATGGGCCTTTATAAATAGAGCAGTTATTTTTCCACTGCTCTCATCCAACTCGCCTGTGTATCAGAGATACGTCAGCTTCCAATCACAGTCCTCCGCGTTAACCTCCACGACCAATCGGACGACTTCCTCATCGCATCAGAATGCCCTCAATAACTGAAGCCGGTCGGATATTTGAAGGAGACTTCGTCCAAAACAAAGTGATGTGATGAGTGAACTTTCAAATATAGTTACGTTACAGTGTTTATCAAGTAAATAAATACGTTTAGGATAAAAGGAAAGAGATACTCCCACTGTCTGCTCTCTTCTATCTTACAGGCAAACATTAAAGTACTAAAGAACTCTCCGTATAAATGAATTAAATCTGATTTACTCGCTGTTGATGACCTTCACTACTGCCTGCTGTAGTCTCCTTTGTGAGTCTGTCTATAGCCTCGATGTAACAACACAATATTGATGACACAATGGAAAGAACGCCAACTGTGCTCCAACGACGGCCAGCGATAACGTTTAGTTATGCATTTAGCACCTACGACGTACCTCCTGGAACAATGTCACTGTTCACTCACACTGTTTGTCCAGTACGGTTCTGTAAATGTCAAACGTCTGAGGTTTTTCTTTACTTTTAGGAAGCTAATATTCAGAGTTTTCAGTGTTTGTTGAGGGATAACAAACATGGACTCAACAGAATCCTGTATTTTGTTCACATCGTATCTCTGATCGAGGCCCCAGTAGATTTGGGTTTCTATTTTCAGAGGAATGAAAAGTGTGTCCAAAACTCCATGTGCACTGGATTTATGTTATTTTTAGACGCCGAGTGTCCGGAGGCATTCCGTATCGGAGCGATTGTTGCCGGGTATCTCTGGGGAACGCCGTCGTTTTAGACGTTCAAGGAGGCCCGGTTGGTTTTACGTGGCTTTATTGGAGGCGTATGACTACACATGCCTGGATTAGAGTTTACAACAGTAGCCGCTATTGTGGTCCTTAAGCAGGAGGCGTTAGCAGTCATTTGAGATTCAGCATCAGGTGTGGTGGATTTAAAATGACACGGGGAGGCAAGCTGCTGCGGATTTGTTGCGTTTCATATTTGGCGGGTTGGGTGCGCTTGATTTATGTTAGCTCGACAGATGAGGCGTGCAGGCTTTGTGGATTATTCCAGGAGATGTTAAAGGTGGATGCTTCAGTGCTGCATGTCTTGATATTAGATCAGAATGACTGCTTTAAAGGGGTTAGGGTGGTGGACTTAGATTTGTGTTATTTTATATTGGCAGCAGACTTCCTTTCGGGTTTTTCGTGGGACTTTTGATCCCTGAGGAGGAAACTCTTTCTCACTTCCTGAGCAGCTTCCCAGCAGCATGTCCTCAGCAGGCTGGATGCAGAGCGTTATGGGATTAAGTCTGAATGTCTCCGGGATGTAACATTCAACTTCTCCAACACTGTGCGAGCTTGGACTCTGTGAAAAATCCCGTCTCAAACCACCCAGAGCTCGTAGAATCTAAAACCGATTTCAGATCAATACTTTTGGCTGCAAAACAGGTTTTAGAGTCACACGTAAGGCCAAACCCATCAGTGTGCAAAACCCCTTCATCACAACAAGAACGAGCTCTTCCTCATGCGAATACTTGACTGTCAATGTCATTTATAGGAGGCAACACCTTTGTGTTACCACAGAACTCATCTGTAGAACTCGTTAAAACCAGATTATGGTGTATGTGGTCTGTGTTTCAACCACATGTTCAGCTCATTCAACTCTTAATTATCCGTTTTAACGAAGCTAAACCAGAGCTCGGTGTGTCATTTGCAGATTTTAAGGTATAAACTGTACATCATACGGTGTTTTTCCTTCATATTTAGCCCCCTGGGATGGAAAGGCTCTACGCCGTGTTGAATAAAACCAGTCCTTCACTGCCTTAAGGAACCTTTAACCCACCCGAGTCTCTAAATTAGATTTCTCTCAATTGAATCTTTGTGAAATTCTACTCGCAAACACTTTAACGTCGTTAGAGGGCGTTTCGGAGGAGGATTGTTTTTGGGGTTGTGCTTCAAAAAGCCCATATCAGATAAACCCTGCTCTTAGCCCGAGGCCTCTGGGGAGAAGCTAGTTCAGGGCTTCTCCACATAGCTGGCTATATCTGGAGAACAGAGAGAGAGAGAGAGAGAGAGAGAGAGAGAGAGAGAGAGAGAGAGAGAGAGAGAGAGAGAGAGAGAGAGAGAGAGAGAGAGAGAGAGAGAGAGAGAGAGAGAGAGAGAGAGAGAGAGAGAGAGAGAGGGAAAGGGAAGGAGAGAATGTGCGTGAAGCTGCCAACAGCAGCAGTAAGTCCTCCAGAGTAAACACAGCTGATGGGGTAAACCCCTCCTCACCCCTAAAGTGCCCTTTCTCTCCCTCGCTCTCTCTCTCATCGTCTATCTACGAGCTACAAGCAATATATATACGACGATTACATCAACAAAAACGACAAAGAGGGATTTAAAAGCATAATCAGCGCAGGTGTCGTCGGCTCTCGCGCAGCCCGATTAGAATGTAACACTATAGTTCCAGTTGGAGGATGAAAGGAGAGGAGGGTAGCTCAGGACATTTGTAAGTGAATATATCCTCAACGCTTCCTTCCGTCGAGTCACAGCCGACACGTAGAGCCAAACATTCCCAGTGTGTTTACGATATACGGCGGAGTAATGTGTGGCCAACTGTCTGTGACCCCGAGGCGGCATCGTTTAGTTCCTTCCGTGCATACAGCGTCATCGTATTTTAAAAACATCTGTGCAGTAATTTGGTGTTTAATAAGCCTTCACACTCTTCGTCTACTTGATTTTACTGTCCAAGCGGTACCTGAAGCAACTGAATACCCAATTCTCAAGTTTATCCCCGACAGGCCGGATCAGGGCTCCTGTAAATAGCAGATTATCTTCCTCTGAGCACACTTGACTTATGGCGACTCTAAAGGAGGCGACTCCGTTGTTAATCATGAGATTAGAGCCGAAACAGCAGCGGCGTTGACACGTCTGTGGTTTGATTCCCACTGTTAGATTTGAACTTGTCTTGAGCTTGGCCTGTGAGCAGTAAATGTCCCCACAGTGATGGAGAATAATCCTCCGGTGTGTGAACACGAGAACATGGCCAGAGGCAAGTCACGGGGGTTTTTGGGGGGTTTTTCATGCTCGTGGTCTTTACCTCTTTGTTCAGGAGAACAAATCTCCCTCTCTTGTGACAGCAGACACGCTTTTCTCCCGCCGTGGTTTTGTTCTCTCTCTCTCTCTCTCTCTCTCTCTCTCTGTCTCTCTCTCTCTCTCTCTCTCTCTCTCTGTCTCTCTCTCTCTCTCTGGTCTTCGGTCTCTCACCATGTAAGGCTGCAGAGCTGAACGGCTCCTGGGACAGAAAAAAAAGAAAACATGGTGGAACATTTTTTTAATAATTCAGCTGGAAATAAAAAGCGGTGTGTTTGCGTAGATAAAACTGGATCATTGAGACAACCAACAGTCCAGATATACTACACTACACATATATTTCTGACCATGTTGTCAGACAAAGTTGACCTATTTTCTTTGTAATAAAGGCCAACGTTAGGACTGTAACTACACTTAAGAGAAGACGTCATGCTGCCGTCCCTACAAATAATAGCAAACAGACCCACTGGCTCTGTTTGCTCCAGGGAATAGCTGAGAAAGAAGAACTTTTTTTAAAGGTACTGATACAGAACTCGTAAACACTGTAACGACCTCCAGAGGGATGAATCCTGACGAAATGTCACAACAGCAGACCTTTTGTTTATGGCATTGTATTTTTAACCGATCCGTCTTTCTCTTTGTCTTCCCCTCGGTAGATTTGACGTCTCGTCTCATCCCCCCCTTGCTAATAACTCATAATATTATTCTTCGTTGCCACTTCAAATGTTTATGAAGCGCATGGTCTGCTTGCTTTAATACCCTCGAGTGTCCTTCCCCAGCCTTCCCAGAGGGCCGAATCATCCGTTTCCTCTTATCTTAATAACAGTCGTCATGAAGGTGACGGACATATCTGCTCGTAGTCTATCTGTGTATCCGGCGGTGGAGAAGCAGCCTGCCCGGTACATGACACACGGCCTGTTTACATGCACACGCTCTCCTTTTAAGGCAGATGCAAAGCTTTCTGGGCCGCGGCAGGAGGGGTTATTTTTACTTTTTCCGGACTATATTTTTCATTTTTTAAAGGGCTTGTCTCTTTTGATTCCTCCCAAGCGGAGGATGCTGTCCAGGACTTCACGCACAAACTCTGGCAAAGACCCAGAATGAGTTGTTTAAACCCCAAAATATGCTTTAACCTATGTCCATAATATCAGTCGGTATGTCACAAGTCATATTTCATGTTGAAGGATGGCAGTAATGAGCAGATGGGATAAGCAGACTAGTTTTCATGGTTTCTGTGACACAGTAAATCGTTGCCAACAAGCAGACAAATCTATTATTTATTCTCCAAAGGCAGCAAAAATAAAAGATGTGTGGATGTTGTTACATTGGTGAATTAATACCTTTGCATTTAGAAAACAAGGCTATTATTTCAGGGTCCCAAAGGATCAATCCCCCAGACTCACGGCCTGCTCGGTCACGGCCAAGCTGTATATTTAGAGGCGCCATCAGCTGCTCGGTGCGTCCGTCAGCTGCCCGTCAGGACGATGGAGACAATAGGGTCGTCCAGCCACCACGTTTGATCGGAGGCCAGACTGCGAGCTCGCTCTGGAATGCCAACGCGGGTGAAGCCGTCCATCAGGCCGAGGAGGCAGGAAGCGCACAGAGCGGGACGAGCACGCTGCCTGATATAAACCGACATTTTAAATAAACAACAATATTAGACCTGCTTAGAGTTGAGCAATGCTTGATTTTTAGTGAGTTCGTTTCTGCGAAAAAGTGCCAAAAAAGAATCTGTTTAATACAGACGTACGATATCCGATAGTATTTGTGAATGAAATGTTAACAGATTCAAATTATTTATATAATTTGACATAATTACAAGTGCATTTAGACCTTCTATCGGACAACTTTTAGATTTTAGGATTTAAATGGGAATTCTTAAACTAAAGTGAGAAGAGTGGCGCAGCACATATAACTCACCAGACATGGTGTCCCCACTCTCTTTACACCGTTTCTAGGATGTCCTGCCTCTCTCTCTCTCTCTCTCTCTCTGCCTCTCTCTCTCTCTCTCTCTCTCTCTCTGTGTTTACAGCCTTGCAGAGCGCTGCATATCTGACATTTCTCTCTCAAACTCCAGCCGGCTCTGTCCTCATCTGAAAGGTAAGACCCAGCATCCTCCACAGAAACAGCTGCTCTTCGCTTTCATTTCTACAGTAGATGTGGAGATACTGACGATAAAATAACGCTGAGAATTCATCTGGACTAGAAGAGTCATTCTAAAGCATTAAGTGTTGTTATTTCTAGTGGATTAAATGACCATGACACTGCTTCTCGAGGAGCCCTGAAGGCTTCCTGAAGTTTCATTTATTAATCAGAGTGACTGTGAGGCTAACAGTATGTTATGTGTTAAGATACGCAGGCAAACTGTATGAATCCTGTCTTCTTATAAAAAAAAGTCATTGTTCACATAGAGTGTGGGGGGGACTGAACCTCCCAGAGGGATAAACACTCATCTCCACTTGGAACATTCCCATCCAAAGCACATGATGTGCTTTTAGAGATGTCATAGTTTAACTTTACAGGAGCCTGCGTTAACAAGATCATAATCATAAACTAATGTGTAATAATACTCCTCTCCTTAATCTTCTGTCACAACAATATCTTATCATATTTTAAATGATGAGCAGATGTGCGACGCGTGTATCTGTCTAACCTACTTTTTACTCCTCGATTATTTTCGAAGATGATGAGCCACAAGTTGCCAAAGACACCGCAGCTATTTTGAGAACAGAAAAGTGTTGATCTCGAGGAATTAGAGCAAGAGATGTCAAAAAAAAAAAGAGAGAGAAAAGAGACATTATTGGTGGATTGTGGAGATGCCTGGGTGTGTTTCCTGTCAACATTGAACTTCTCCTTTGTGGAAATGAGGATTACTTGCACGGTAGAAGATCGACAGCTCGTCTTCTGGCATGAAAGTGACTGACAGTCGGCACTCGGCACATAATGATGCGCAGACAAGCGGAGGATAGCGCGGAGCACCAGTCACTCACGTGTTGTCAGGCTTTGAGCTGCAGATTCACAACCTTAATGCCAAAGCGTCAAAGGTCAAAGTGCTGGCAGCACAAATGAAAGCTTTATTTATGACCTGATGTGTTGATTGATTCAGGGATTACTGATATGTTTCAGGTCCAGTATGAGCTGTTGTTACGATCGTTCAGCCACAGATGAAGTTCCTCTAATGGCCACTAGATGGTGGAAATTTCATCCGAAAATATTGATTATGCCAGGTTTTAAGCCCCAGTGTCTTTAGTTTGGTTCGTATATTACAGTGAAACAAAATACTTTAATCTTTTACAAGAACGATTTGAATTAATTTCCTTCGCATCTGATTGGACCGCTAAAAAGTGGAAAAGTGAAACCGTCCTACAGAGGAGAAAACAGGGATTTAATGGGGAATTTGGTGTAATAAATACTCTGATACTGACTTTTTTTTTACAAATAATTGGCATATAACAAGTGATAAATTAACACTTAACACAGGGACACAGGATTAGACTCAGTAGACAGATAGAAAGTCTCGAGAACACAAACATTCAGCGGCCGTCTTTCCTGAAGCTTCATTCCTAATAAAATTTACGTAATTATTTTCTTCCACCGAGACCAGGAATGTGTCGGCTTTATATATTCAATTCAAACTAAGCCTCTAAATGCAGGTAATTTAAGGCGACACTCTGTCCTACATGCACGGAGGCTGTGTACGTCTTCAGGGCTCAGAAATCAAACCTCAAAAAAGCTCCTGCTGTCAGACACTTCAGTCGGGTCAGAAGGTCTCAGAGCAGACTGACGCTCTTATGGAGGTATCTCATGGGGTATGAGGGTGTGTGTGTGTGTGTGTGTGTGTGTAAGGTGCTAACATGTCAAGTGATAAGTGGTGCCTCAGAGGAAGATTACGGGTGGCAGAAACAAAAGTGAAATGATAAAAATAGAAGTGTTGATTTGTCGGGCTGAAATGACTCCTGTTATCTGGTACACTGAAAGAGGAAATAGCAATCCAAAATGGCCACTTTGTTTACGGGACAAACCTCAGCACACAGGACACATCTACAACAACAGACATCTCTCATAACAAGGCTGCAGGAATCCAAAGCTGTCCGTGCGACGTTCTCCGCTTTTGTGTCACAATAAAACACAGCGGGACTTTTAATCTCTTAACCTTTTCCTTACTTTCTTGTGTTCCAGCAGCAGGTAGGAGACCAGAGAAGAGGCCTCTGTCTTTGTTGTGTCACCAGGACTGAACCGGTTTCAGGCCAGGCTGCCTCAAAACACCTGACCCGAGCTCGTCTCCAGGCCACCAGCTCCCTGAACCTCACCTTCCTCCCAAAAAAACCAGCGCTGACCAGCTCCGTCCCGGCTCCACTCGGCCCGAACAGGCCCCAGCAGCCTGACCCCCTCCCTCCCTCTCTCGTCTACCCAGCCGATCACAATCTAGCCGGCCCGCTTTTCTCCATGGAGCGCGTTCAGCACATGACCAAGTCGGCCATCCGCCGAGCCTCCATGATCGAGGTGAACCCGCAGGCCAAGAGGAACCTGCAGGAGCTGTTCGTCAACTTCACCCTCATCCTCATCTGCCTGCTGCTCATCTACATCATCGTCCTGCTGAGCAGCTGAGAGCAGCAGAGCCGGAGGGAGTCGGGTTTGGCTGAGATATGGGCTCTTTCTTTATTTCGTTGATACAGGTCGTATTTCTAATTAAGCAATAATAACATCCCCATATATCAGCCGAACCCTGCCTGACAACAGCTGAAAACAACAATGGTCTCTCAGATTTTTTCCATCAGAGCTGATCGGGGATCAGCTTTCTTTCTCTCTCTCTCTCTCTCGTATATATCTGCTCTGATCGTCTCCTGCTTCACTAACAATAGCTGCAATGTGCAAAATACTGAAGTATATCAATGCATCGCTGCTGTTTAATTTACATTTCCCATGAGCACAGTTGCTTCCTGCAGCAGATAAAGATGCTGAGAGCATCTTTAACCTTTAGGCAGCTTACCTGCAGGTGTGTCCGATGGGCTACATGCACATATAATGCACTATATGTATATGCAATGCTTTATTTGGGCTTCAGAGATTAATGTACATCTGTTATGAAGTGTGCAAAGAGCTGACCTGGCAGTTTATCAGAGGGACACTTTGCATGGTGTGATTTAACTTAATGACGTTTTCTGACTTTAAGCTGTTATTGACTAATGCTGACTTTTTTGTTTTTTGGTTAGTTACAGCACGTGCAATGTTTTGACAAGTTACCACATTTACATGTAATTTATCTTCACTATATTAGCCGTGGCTGAAAATGTAAAAAATGTAAACTGGTTTTGTTCTTCTATGTCTGTTTGGAAGATTGTACCACCTGACTTTAACTCTATGGAACAGAGAAATTGCATGTCAATGAAATTAAAGTGATTCTCCTGCTGCAAGTGTGGAAACGAGTTTTATTAAAGCAGCTTCAGAGGATAACTGACCAGTTTATATTTAATTTGATGAAACTAAAAATACAAGGTTAACGTCCTGGCTTCATTAATTCATATTGACTCACCAAGCTGCCTTGATTGGAGAAGAGATGACAAAAGAAAACTCCATAAAAGGCTCCAAAACTTCTCCAGCGGGCTGAATATCTTCTTCTTCTTGAGGTTTTCTTCATCAATTCAATATTAAAATGACAGTTCATTCATAAAACACGGTGTTACCTCAAAGTTTACAACAACACCACCGTGTTTCTAGAAAGTAGCAGCCGGTAAGTGTTAGCTTCCTCACAATTAGCAGAAATGTGATTGGTTAATTTGTCGGTAAAGGGAGCGCCAATCACAGAGCTCCCTGACATGTTTTTCTTTCTTACCTAGCAACTAGCCTTACCTTGGATTCTGATTGGTTATTTCTTTTCTTGCCTGTGCTCGAGTTTTATAAAAAATACCCATGAAATAAATCCTGAAATAAATAAATAAAGCAAAAAATAATAATTATTATAAATAATAATAATAATATAAAATGTCAATACACATTTATTTACTTTCAGGGACTTTTGTTTCATAATGCTACTTATATAAAAAAAATGTGGCATTATGAAATAAAAGTTACATTTATTTATGAATGTCCTCATTTATTTATTTTATTCACATATGCATTTATATTTATACATACATTTAGTTTAAAGGCATTTTATTTATTAATTAATTTATTATTGGCCATAGTATGGAATGCCATATCTTGACATTTTACAATTTGTGGTAAATATTTGTTCCAATACATATAAAATACCAGGTAAAACTCTGGTACTACAAATATATAATGACAGCATCTAAATTATTTAACTAGCTTATAATATTATATAAAAGCTTTATATATGTTTTCTTACGTTATCGCTCAACTTTATCTAAAAAAATGTGTACTTGATTTTTCATCAAATATAATAACTTCTACATTCTGGACAGCATATATAAGACTTATTTATATGAACAAAAGTTACCTTTCTGCCATTGCTAAGAAATCTTAATACCAGCACTATTTGCAAAATTTAAGGTGCATGAACACATTTATTTCTGCGTAAAACAGCATCAGACAAGGAGGTTCCTCATGCACACAACGCCAAAAGGAGCACACGAGAAGGCTTTATCTCACAATCATAATTTTACTGTTCCATAACATACAACAGAAATCATATAAATATAAATAAATATCCTTGTTGTTATAATTGTTATATATTTGTACTTCAAAATTGGCAAGACAGACATCATTAAATAATAAGTCAGATCACTTTCACATAAAAAAACAAACAAACCGACAATTCATGTTTTCATAAGTTGCAGTTTCAGTGGTTCATTGATGGTCAGCGGATGCCAATGTTAAAGGACTGATTCCATATGTTTGTGTTCATTTTGAAAGGTTACAACATTTCAAAAAGTATTCCGTGAACCTCGGGGTAACACGGGTCAAAGGTCACGTGATAGCAATGCCCGCAGTTCTGCTAATGACCACATGAAATGGCTTCAACGAAAACAGACGGATTACAAATGCATGAAATCAACCAATGGGCTCTGAGAAAATACATCAATTACAAACCAAACAGTACAGACATGTGAACGGGAACACTTACGTAAAAAAAACAGGTAAATAAATAAATATTTCACTTTTTTGCTATTTCATTACAGTGTTTTACATGTTTATTCGTTCATAGTACACAATCTCACCACAAAGTCTATTGAGGAGCTCTTATCAACATATCGGATGAAGATCATGTGATTAGAAAGCTCCAGAACAGCTACTGAAATGGACCTCGTGGTGATGTTGTTTCCTCAACTGCCGTTACAAAAATCAAGAATGAACCAACGTGGACGGGAAGTCCTTAAAGTGCGAAGAAGAAGAAGTGGAAATGTGTCGACGATGAACGTGTTTTACATTATTGCGAGCTGATTGAGACTTTTAAAGTTACTCGAGTTTGCCAATCCAGTAAACAGCTTGTCTGCTTGTATTGAATTCAAAGTTAAGAGCGTAGAGGAGCGGTTTAGTCGTATGTGTTCGTCTCGTCTTCTGCTTGACTCATTGATCCGTTATCGGTTACAATCTATGGCTGGGACCATTTCTCTGTGCCGCGTGTTGATGAATCCACGGCGCTGTCCGTGGTGCTGAAGTAGCAGATGGATCTGTAACTTTGCCCTTCTGTCGGGTTTCCCTCTGGATCTATAATAGTCTCTTAATTATCGTGTGTAAACAGACCAAATTCATCCCCCTCGTTAAAAATAATCACCAATATTCACAGTAAAGCATCGTCTATCTTACCGATCTCTTACCGACTTGGCAATAAAACGAGTGGAAGTCAAATGTGATGCGATTGTGAGAAAAATGCATTCATAAGAAAAAAGAAACTAAAGACTTCCGCATTGTCTGATGCAGATGTCGAAGCGTAAATGTCAATATATTAACATCGTTGTTTGGATAAATATAATCTTCACAGTGTGCGTGGAGGAATGAACCAACCGCGGCTCAGCGTCGGGACTCCGATCCCCAGAGAGGATACCGTCGTCTCTGTTTATTACACTTCAATATTTACACCTCAACCACTTTAATACGCTGCGTCAGTGGTGATGACATTCAGCGCAACTGGAGCTTCATTGTCACTGTGCTGCGTTCATGTCACGAAAGGTGTCATAACTTTCCCACATGGCACAAACACAGACGTGTCATCATTGTCTCACTTGGAGAAATAGGATCTCACACGCAGTCAGATGAGAATGTGGCTCTGGGTAAGATATAAATATATGTAAACATATATATTTTAGTATTTTTTTTAGAATATATTAAATTCTTTGTGTGCATCTGACATACTGTGTGATCCATGAACTCAAACAATGAAAGTACAAACACTTTCTGGACCATTATGACTGCTATGGAAGACGATCATCGATCGATGCTGTCGTGTAGCTTGATCCGTTTGTGTTGTTGTTGTTGTTGTTGTTGTTGATGAACGCGCCCCGGTGGCGTCAGCGTGAGAGGAAGACCTCGCGTCCCGCTCTTCGAGGAGTAATAAGCTCAGCCTCTTTCAGGCTGATGAGGACCATGCAGTTTGGAAACTGTACATTGTTACCAAATGGACTTCACGGACCTTCAAGTCCGGAGAATTACGCAGCACGAGAACTATGTAAACTTTCAAGTCAAGTAAAAAAAAAAAAAAGAACAACAGACGGTACACCCAAAAAAAAACAAAAAAAACACAACGTGAGGATTTCAAGTGAGTGACAGCAGCGTTATGGCGGTGGTTCTGTTTTCACATGCTCTAGGGCCTGCCCCACAGGCAGAGACACGAGCTGCTCCACCAAACACTCCTCGGCATTAAAAAAAGTTCCCCGTGTCGCTGACAGAACTCTCTCTCTCTCTCTCTCTCTCTGCGTGTCTCTCGTCCACTGGCATCACAAACAGACCGTAGAAAAACAGTAGCTTGTTACATTATAAATACTGGAATAATAAAAACACCAGGAGGCGCTTGATTCACTTCCTCTTGGTGTTTCCCCTCCTGGGCCTGTGGAGGTGTCTGGGAATGCAAATCAAGCGCCCCTTCAGCGAGTTCAGAGGTTTGAAAAGGACCTTCAAACATGAACTGTATGTACACGGTCAACGCACTGGGACAGCAAGCTAAAGTTACTCTTTTTTTTTGTTTTTTTTTGCTGGTGTCGTTATCACTGCTAGAGGCCAAAAAACCCAGAATCAACAGCTGGTTCTGTCCTTCTCGTCCTCAAAGACATGAATGCGTGTATATATATGTACACATGGAGACAACATGAGCGACTGAAGGCGAGCGTCAAAAGGCAGAAATCACTTTGTCCTCCTGGCTAAACTTTCAAAGCCCTTCCAGTCAGATTACAGCTTTGTAAGACACATGTTGATGTATTAAAATAAACAGAACTTATCTTATATGGAGCTGAAAACATTTCCTCCTAATATACAGTTACTTGTGTCACTCTTTGTACTCTCTGCAACTGTTGGCGACGTCTTTGTATGAGCTTAAGAAGCCGGAGAGGAGAGGGGAAGGATAATTCAGATCAATTACACTTTTCTATCAGTTATGACGAAACATTTTAACACCAAAGTAACAGCGGAGATCTGACAGTTCAGCCAATAAACCACTTTGTTTGTAGGTTTCTATTTTTCACTCCTCTCTCTACTGGAAATTTTATCAAATAATAACGGGATTAATTTCACTGTTCGACTTTATTTTCTCTTCCAAATAAGTTGACTGCTTGTGTTTCTTTCCCGGTCAAACGTTCCCATATTTCAACAATTACCTGAGTGGGAACGCTGCTATTTATACTAATAGGAACGATGATCAAAACGTGACAAATACTGTAACGCCCAAATTGTAATATATATATCGTAATTATCCTTTAATACTCTCTATTGTTAAGACTAATAATACAGCCTTCATCTTGATTGTATTTTGTCTTTAAAGGTTACATCATTAAGTTGTATCAGTGTAATCAGTCCTGACAATCAGAAAGTGAATACTTCCTCTTACGTTTGGGGAAGAAATTAGTAAATCTAAGCAATTACTGTCGCCGCACATTGATTTCATTCCGCTTCCTTAATATGCAATCTGGAAACCACACATTCAAACTTCTTAAAGAGCTGCAAGTGAACCTCTTCAGTACCTCCACACTTCTATTCTACATTTTTAAAGTTGAACTTTTGGGTCTACGGTTATCAAAACCATCGTGGGCGATGAAGTCCTTTAAACTTGTAGGATTACATGCATCTCTCGGCACTTTACAGCTCATACAAATGTCCCGTTTTGCACGCAGTATAACAGCGTTTATATTCTGCTACCGTGCACGCTTTCACGGCGACGCACCGACAAGCAGCACCACTCGTCACGCCCACCGTGTATGGAAGCCCTGCGGTCGCAGTCACGCTGGAATCTCACTGCTGCACATGATGGATGGGAGCGCTGTGAATAGCAGTTATGTCGCCCAAATGACTTTCAAAACCGACAGTGTGATTGCTGTCCAACTTTAGCTCTCTGTCCCATTACCTCATTCTTTTTGACAGATTTTCTTTTTACGTCGTTGTTGTTGCCGGTCAGAAAGTGAAGTACTGGGCGTACAGGTCCTCTTCTTTCACGACGTGCTCTTTGCTTTTTCCCGCCTCCGCCGCTCTCAGGTCGGATGGCGTCGCGGCGTTGGCCTCAGGAAGGCTGAGGGAGGAGAGACAGGCGTGTGGAAGTGAGGCGAAGGACGAGACAGAGAGAAACTGAACATACACATACGATATTTTAGCACGGTAGCTTGTTAGGCATCAGAAAACAGCAGAGTCAGATCAATTGGTGTCGTGATTGTGGGCATAATAAATATAAAAAACAACTGAAGGCTGGTGTGATGTCCACAATACACAGATAGTTCTTCCTCCACATGCAAGGACACTTTAACAGAGGACTTTCATCCATCCTTTTACTAAACCCGGATTACTTTCGGCTCTGCTTCCGAGATTGAAGACTTATGGAAAGAAATGGAACAACTTGTCCTCCTCTCAATTCAAAATAACAGGAAAAATGTAAAAAAACAAAGAAACTAAAAAAGTATTCCTCCCTTTGCAATCATCTTTTCTCAACAAACATTCAGATTGTGTGCTGTTTATATGTTTTATATTCAGCGCATGCAGCAAACAAGCCTCCTTCATCTCCTCTTTCTGGGAGAAACCAAAGCGACCAAAGCGTTTTTCTTAAGTGGTTTCACATTTGCAACTTGCACTTCTAAGTGCTTTAAAATCACTCGTTCTCTGTCTGCGTCAGGGTGTGAGGTCCCATTGAGACCGATTTGCAGAGTTTCAGGGTTCGTTCCTTTTTATATGAGAGTCTATACGATGTGTGTGATAGTTCAATGACACAAAAAGGGGAAAATGAGATGATAAAGCATTATGGATCAAAAAGAGATTACATCTTCATTATATGTCTCTGTTGACCCTGAGCTGATGGAGAAAGACTGCAGCGTTCTGGGGAGGGTGACGGAGGAGTGAGGTGAGCTACACAGACAGTCGGGGCAGCAAACGTCTCGTGATTCCCGCCCTGACTCCCGGTGAAGTGAAGGTGAACGGAGGGCAGCGGTTGGCAGCAAGACAGATTGGTTTCTCACCTCCTAAAGCTCTGCAGGCCCTGATGCTGCACCAGGGCTTCCTGAGGATGAGGAGCATGAGGAAGAGCAAGGCTTGGCATGGGATGATGTGGAGGATGAGGAGAAGAAGGAAGAGGAGGAGGAAGAGGATGCTGAGGAGAAAGAGGAAGAGGGCTGAACAGCGGAGAGGGGCTTTTCCTGAGTCTGGGGAGGGACCTCCACCTCCCGTCCCTCCTCTTCCTCTCCTTCATGACTCATGGGGGGGAGGGGGCTGACGAATCAGAGAGCTGACTGGCTAGAGAACTGGCAAAGTAGCATCCTGTAAACCCCGCATTACAAGCTAACGACATGCTCCTCGGCCTCGAAGTAACACTTGGTCACCACCGTAGGTAGTAAGCTAGTTAGCTGGGCATGCTAACAACTGCAGCTTGGATGCAGATCAACACAGAGTTTCATCCAACACGGAGAGGAATCCAAAGCTGGACACACCGGACCTGTGACCTAGTTACAGTGGCAAAGCTACGATTGGGCAATCGCAAGACTGCAACTTATCACAAGAAACACACAATCGCCGAAGTCAGAAATGTTCAAATCCTGCACATGGGATGTGAACGTTACCGGATGCAGTGAGCAACAACAGCATGAGGAGGAGGAGGAGAGGACAGAAGGAGAGGACCGATGTTGTTATGAGGCTGAAATCAAGCATCAATGTTTCTGAGCGATAAAACAGAAGATCAGCCTCTAAGACGAACCTGATGTGAGGCTGTGTGGAATGGGGTCAATTTCAATATGAGGATAAATGTACAATGTAGATAAATAATCATGACAGCGACCTTTATTACCTCGAATAATGATCAATAATATTATGAGGCTTATACAGAAGGTGGATGACTGCATGCAGTGGCTGCCTTGGTGCTCTTAGGCCCCGTGTGGGTGTACTTTTGGAATTTTTCGTCATATCGTGATTGATTGATACATGGAGAACTCGGCCTCCTGCAGGTCTGTGTTTCAGCGTGCGATCGCTCACCTTGATAAGAGGGTTGATCACACCGACGTTGGCACTGGAATTGAAGACCTTGCTGAAGCCCGTCTCTCTGTTGACCAACTCCAGCTGGTAGAACTTCTTGTCGTCCTGTGAAAAAGACGACGTTTTAAAATCCACCCAAAGTTATTTTGAACATCAAACTCTCAGCCCGTTCGCTTGACTGCGTACCAGATATTTACAAGACTTTAAAAGGTACTTGAGAAGGAGTTTTACGGGTCTACTCACCACCAGCTTCTTCACCAGACCTTCTCTCTCGGTGACCATCTCTCTGAGCTCCGCGATAACATGCAGGTCTTCAGGTCGGCTTTCTCTGTTTCGGAGCTTGTCCTCCGTCCCCTCCAGCCTGAACAGCCACAAAAACGCGACGCACAGAAGCACGGTCGATAACGTCACGACAAGGAAGAAAGCATTGAGTTCCGCCAGCAGAGACAGAAACACGGCGGAAGCCCAAAAGGAGCAACAACAACAGACTCAGTGACTCACAGTATTTGTAGCGCAGTGATCTTGTCTTTGAGGACCTCCTGGGCCTTGCTGAAGTCAGCCAGCATGATCTGTGTTTCTCTGTGGTGGATTATGCTCATCTCCCCCAGGTCCCTCTCATGTCTCTTTGAAAGGTCTTGCTCATGGGCCCTACAGCAGAGGCCGACAAAACCCATAAATAAACCACGACATTAGGTATAAGTATGGGTCAGATACTGTAGATCTGCGTCTGTAGATCAATGTCTGGCTACGGAACCAATCTGCTGTTTTGTACCTTATCTGGTGGTTAGCTTCACTGCGAACCCGCAGCACCTCTTTGCCCTTTATCTCCAGCTCTCTGGTCAGAGTGTCGATGGTCTCGTTCAGAGAGTGGATCTCGTGGTCCAGATCGGTGATGCGATTGCTTCGGGAACACAGCTCCGCTTGCAGGTCTGAGAGACGAACAAGGAGCTCCTGCTCCTAGAAGAAACGCACGAAATCCAGAGAGTCACGCAGATGTTAAACCAGCTCACGTGAAAGAAAAACAAAAGAGGAAAAACAGACAAGTTACCTGCTGGTGGCTGTGATCCATCGCGCTCTCTAGATCTCGTTTGACGCAAGTGTTGTCTTTATGGTGGAGCTGCTTTAGATGCTCTATGGACGCAGCGTGGAGGTGGTTCAGCTCTGCGCGAAGAGATGCTGCCGGACAGAGAGGAACACCATTCCGTGTTTTGTTTCAACTACGGCAATTTGGTTTGTGTGTATGATCATTTACCCAGCTTGGCTTTCCCCTCGTCCTCCAGCTCAAAGCGCAGCGTCTGCAGCTCCTGGTCTGACTGCTGTCTCAGGATGTCAAAGGTCCTCCTGTGGGCCTCCTTCAGAGCATGGACCTCCTCCCTCTGCTCCTGCTTCAGACGCTCCTCCAGGGCCTGGCAGAGGGCAGGACAGCATCGACATAACGGATCAAAAATACATTGTTTCCCCCATGTGGCGACTTTTGTAATTATAATATTTGAGGAGGAAAGAAATCATCGCATTTATGAAGCCGCGTCGTCGGAAAAATTAAACCTAGAAGACAAACAACGAGCAAGAATAACCACTGCAGCTCTGTCCCAATTCTGTACAAATTCTCATCAGTGAAAATGAACGAATGACAAGTAATTACAGTCAAAACAGTATTCAGACTTAATCCGCTTCTATTTTGAGTGTGCTGTTGGACGCTATTCGTCCCACGATGCACTGGATAAAGGAAACGTTACAATAAACAGCTGACTTTGGTTCAGCTCCACAAAGGTAGTAACACAACTCAGAATTAAGTATCAAATCATTGGAACAATATTGTGTCTTGGAAACTTGCAGGAGAATCAGTGTGAAGAATGTGAATTGTGAAACATTTGTTGCATTTGTTTGCTAAACCCACGAAGCAGCCTCAACGTGCCACATAACCTAAGAAAAAAAGACGCCTTATTTAGTTTAGCTGTCATGAAAATCACGAAATTAAATAATTTCCATTAAGGTGCATTATGTGATCCATGACATCGTTAACATTAAAAAAAGGTACCGGACGCATCACCTCGCTGCGATAATCATTTTGTTCAATGAGGCAGAAAGTCAACCATTAGCTATTACCACGACGGCTCATTTTCAATGTCACTTCACGAGGGAACGGTAGAAATTAAAGTAGATGAAGCTAATGAATAAAAGAATAATTCAATTAAAACACACCCCCCCCCCCCTCTTTGACATGCTGAGAGTGTCATCTTGCAGCAGAAACACTAAGGACAAAAAGCCCTCGTGCACCTCTGCATGGATGACGTTCAAAAGGATGCACACATACACGCACACATGCTTCATGTGTACCCGATCATACCCTTATCTGGTGCTGCCTGGCCTCCTCCATGGTGCTCAGGGCGCAGCAGTGAGCCTCCTGTAACCGATGCTCTCGCCTCTGATGTTCTCTCTGCATCTCTGCAAATGGAGACACACACAAACGCGGCGTTCAACGAGACGCGACAACGCGTCACGGTCAGATTGCATGCTGCAGCCAGCTTTGTGGCCTCGGAGGAGAGGCCTGCTGACCTTTCAGCTGTTGGCTCAGCAGCTCCCTCTCCTGGTTGAACTGAGACTGCAGCTGCTGGAGGGCTGACTGGGACTGAGACAACTGCAGCTCCAGAGACTGTTTCAAGAGAGAGATCTGGGCAGAGAAAAGAGGCAAAAAACACAAAAGAGAAGCAGATATAGTTGCTGGCGTTCACACTGAAAGGGCAAAACAGTCATCTGAGGATGTAACGAAATGGAGAGACGGATAAAAAACAAAGTATGGACCGGTCAATGTGCCAAAACATAGAAGCAGTCATCAGAGGGGTATCGACACATGGATACGAGCCAAACACTGAGAGCTGTAGCCGGAGATTTTGCACCGACAGCTCGTCAGACGGCGAGCGACAGCGCACGGAGCCGAGTAACACCACATCACACAAAAACTGTTTTGTTTTGAGGAGATATCGAGACTATTAGGGGCCCAGACTGACGGATCTGGTTCTCCACACGCCACTCTTCCTTCCTCGAAGCTGCTGCAGCTAAGTCCCCGGCGGAGATTTAGGGCTGTAGGGAGTACTACACTAGGGCCTGCAAGGTAAGACGCTTTTAAAATGAGAGGATGAAGCATGTGGGGTTCAGCGCTGGGTATGGATTTAAACAGACAGACAGGTGACCCCGTGCAGAGTATCCTCCCTTCCTGTGTCCAATATACGTCTGGTAAAATGGATTTTTTTTTCCATCCATCATACAAGAGACGTTCTGTTGTCACTTTGACAGCTGTTAGTCTCAATCGGGGCTCCTGTGTGAAGAGTCACAGAGCTGCTCCACGCCTGACATGTGAAGTGGCGTGTGACGGTCTCTGAGCCTCCAGAGCTGCTGAAAGTAGGTCATTACGGCGCAGATCACTCCAGTTGTACCTGCGTGTCCGTTCGTCTTCGTCCTGCACAATCTCATCTATGCGAGTATTTATATTGTGTATATGTGTGCGTGCATGAGGTATTACGCAGAGGCCTGCAGCTGAGGATTATTTTAACTATCGCTTTCTTGATTCATCGATTATTGTTTGATCCATAAAATACCTGAAAACCGTGAAAAATGACAAATGCTCATTTTGTAAAAAGATGTTCAATCTACAGTTAGCTAAAAGTAAAATATGACGTGTTTGTTGCATTGAAAAATGGTTAAAAATAGTTATAATTACAGATTTATTTAAATGTTGCATATGTATTTAATGATTCTAGCATTAGCATTCACACTCATGTACACAGAACTCAGAGGGCTGCGCCTTCATGTAGCCAAAATAAAGAAGCCCTTTGATGAGACGAACACACACACACACACACACACACACACACACACACACACACACACACACACACACACACACACACACACACACACACACACACACACACACACACACACGCTCAAACACAAAGAGTGTGTAAGCTCCTTAGGTATTGGGTCTGTGACATTGTTTGATGTTTATTTTCAGCCGTTCTGCACGATCACTTTAAAATGCTGTGATTCACGTTTACACAGTTAGCAAAGCTAACGCAGCAGATTTAAACATCCTCACTTTATTATTATTGAATATAAAGAGCCTGCCTTCTGCTCCCTGTCCAGTCATCAATTTCCATTTTCTGACATTTTGTCTACATTTAAACACTTTAATCAGACGGACGAGTCAGACCGTCTCTTTAACTTCCTAGTTTTTTCTTCTGTTACGTATCGGGGCGTCGAGGGCGTCTGAATTCGAGACTCCAGCTTGTCACAAAATGTTTAACTGAGGCCACCGGCGGAATCAGGACGAGCCTCTTTCTGGTTTTCCGTTGTGACTCAGCTGAGCTCTGAATTACCCAGAGGCAGTGCGCTCAGCGCGGACGGGTACGTGAGGATAAGCAGACAAGCGTCTGAGCTTTAAAACCGGCTTCAGATGATTCTCTCTGTTGCTGCAGAGCTTTAATTCTGACCTGAGCAGCCTCTGCTAATTTCCACTTTCACTCCCGTGAGAGGGATTCTCCAGCAACTGCAGCTGTGAGAACTTCTTCTCCAGTGTGTGTGTGTGTGTATAAAGCGCCTATGCATGCGTATGCACAGCTTACATATACGTGTATGAGGAGAGATATGGGCTTTAGGGGGAAAGAAACTAATTAAAAAACAGAAGCTGTGTTTCTTTTTTCTTTCTGTGTCGCTTTTGGCGATGAACAGAGAAACTGGACAGAAATAGCACAGGAAGAGAAGTTAAATCCTCTCGTGTTTTCGGGGCTTTTGTTCGCGGCATCAGTCGGAGGATGCAAAGCCTGCGAGAGTGCGTCTGACACTGAAGACCGCTGTTATCACTGCAAAAACACACACACAAAGAATATCCGCATGCATGTGCACGAAACAAGACGGCGCACCTGCACCTTGGCCAGGTGCGCTTGTGAATGATCTGATCGGTGGTCGCGGCGCGGCGGCTCACGTGGTGCGTACCTTGTGTTGTGTCTTTAAGCAGTACGAGTACATGTGTTTCACCTGTTCCAGCAGGTCTTCCACCTTCCTCTGCCAGCCCTCCCTCGCCGCCATCATCTCCAGTTCTTTCTGCTGGGAGAGCTGAGTCAGCGCCGCCTGCTTGTCCGCCTCGTACTCCTCGGCCAGCTCCTCCTTCAGCAGACGCACCTCCTCCCTGCGGAGGGAGGCGTAATGAGATTTATTCGACTGTTTTGTCCCGCTGAAGGATATCATTTCCATTCTTCTTCTTCCTTCTTAATATCCACGAGTCGACTTGTTGTGGCAGCGACACGCGTGTGTGGGCGAGAGACGACAGAGACGATCGAGAGAACAAACGGGACGAGCAAAACAGGAGAAAGCAGTGAGACTGACAGGCCGACAGAGAGTGTAACACATACGAGGACTGGGTTTGTGTTTTTTACCGCAGTGCATCTCTCCATTTCTGGTCCAAGTCATCCGCCATCTTGTCCATCTTCTGTTTCTCTTCTGTTCTGATGGACATCACTCTGGCATCATGCTGCTGTCTCTGGGTCTCGATCTCCTCCTGCAAAACACAAACAGGTGCACACATTTTATTAAAATACTTTGTTTTGTTGCCTTCCTTCCCCCTTTCAGGAACTGCTTTTTGGATAGTCAACAGATAAAATCCAGCCCGAAACACGCTTTTTATTTCATTTATTCTATTGCCCTCCAGGTTTTCTAATATATTTTCAGGCAAGTTTAATAGCTTCTATCTTTTCTGGTCCAGTAAAGAGTTTGACGCTCGGTGAAAAAGTGCTGAATCATCAACAATAACAACGTGAAGCGACTGAAAGTAGGCAAATCTCCTCAAATTGCCGTCTCTGACCCGATGCAGCATTTGAGCAGCTGAGCAGTCGGATGACTCATAATGCCCACCTCCACATCTATTTATAATGCCACGGCTACAGGGCATTTATAATGCGCCGGTGCCCAGGCAGGAACGAACTTCACCGGGTCAGCCGTTTCCTGCTGCTGAAGATGGGCTGCGAGGGTTTATCTGCTAAAGACTTCATTAAAAGACCGAAAAAGCTCCGTTCAGCGTCGAGGTCGAAGTGTTTAGGAGCCCAGAAACGATGTTCAAGAAGACATTTTCTATTTCAATGAACCTGTTATCTAATTGGCACTAAAAAGACACAAGAATCTGTTAATTGTTTCTATTTCATACGATGAATTGACAAAAGTTGAGCTGAACTTTTTGGGCACTTTTTCCTTTCTGTCGTTTTTATAAAAGTAATAAGCTCCTCGAGGGTTCCTGCTGAACAATGGCTGGTCTGCATTCACCGGGAAGCCGGGCTCAGCTGGCTCAGTGTGAACACCAGATACGATCCGGTGCTCCTTCTTTTATACCGTCCAAATCCTCTCCTTTCACAGACGCCAGGCTCTAATTATCACTCCTCGCTTCAGCCTCTCTGTCCTCCTGCGTCTCTTTTATTGGCCATTTTGTATTCACTGATTTCATGTGTGGATTTCCACCAGCTGTGAAGCTTGTTTGTTGACTTTGTTACGTTCAATTCATTTCAATTTCCCCAACGGCTGCCAACATCTAATAATATTGCGAACAACAACAACGTGAATAAACAACGACCGGTCTCACTCTAACGCGCACATCATCTTCCCGTCTCTCTCGTCTCTCTTTTCAAACACAGGACCACTCAACTCAAAATAGCCTCATCATCATTATCTCACAGCTGGCCTTCAGTGCTGCACTTATGTCTCAGTTCAATCCCATTTCCTGCGTTCAAAAAATGTCCTTCCTCTCTCCCGTCCCTCCATCGTCTTCCTTTCTCTCTCGTCAAAACTTCGCAGCATCTAAGTTGCACTTTCCTGCTGAACCGTCAGCAAACGCCATGAATTTAGGTTTTGCTTTGGCTGACCCGGCTGACATATTCGATTAAATATTTGATTTGAATTAATTCCAGAGAATTATTTCAGCGTATTTCAGCTGAACTTGCAAAAAAGTGAAATTTGTCTACAGGCAATCTCACAGTTTAACTTATATGGAGAATAGAGTTTACAATAATTCATAAATAATGGACATCTTTCCTTGGGGTAAAAGAACATTCATACTTCCCTTATAATTACCGTACCGGGGATCTATCCTCTGTGCTTCCCTCACCTGTAGGTCAGTGAGCAGGTTGCTGGTCTCTCGGACGCGAGCTCTAGTAGCGTCAAGCTCAATCTTGAGCTTCTCCTGCGTTTCCCTCAGACAGCTGATCTGCGTCTGAGCTGAACTCATGTTCTGCTCGCCTTCCCTCACCAGCTCCTGGAGGTGGGACACCTGAGGAGATCAACAGGAGAGGTTAATGCGTCATCAGAAGAAGAAGACTGGTTACGTTTCAGGACTCAAAGAAGAGTTGACTTAAAGGGATAGTTCGGATGTTTCGAAGGAGGAGGTACAGCCAAACCAATTTTCTGGAGATATTCTAAATACACCGACTGTGGAGCGGCGCCTCATACAACCGCACTTCAAAAACATCCGAACTATTCCTTTACTGCTCCGCACCTCCTGATTGGCCATGTTGAGCTTGGCCGAGAGCTCCTCTTTCAAGTTGTCGAGTTGCTGCTGGAGGCGGTCTCGCTGCTCCTCCAAAGACAGACGCTTGATCTCAAACTCCTGACTCATTTTCTGGGGAGAAGGAGGAAGAGAAAGGTGGATGAGAAGAGGAGGAAACTAACCAATGTTTACTGTGAAGGCCTCGCCGCTCTTTCTTTTTCCTTCCTGCCGTTTTCCCTCTGAAAGTATAATCTCTAAAAAAAAAAAAAAGGACGGGCGTTAAGAAGCCACTTTAAATCCCATTGGTGCCGTAATATGGAGTCGAGGCAGTTGTTGAGTGTGAAGCGCGGCGACTGAATGAAGGAGTTTTCATTTCAAAGTTAAAAGGCCATCTCATCCAACCAACCAACCAACCAAACGCTTTCTATAATCCTTCAAACCACGGCACCAAATCCTCTCCGGGCCTCGCTGAACGTCTCTTATGAAACGCTCCCTTTTCTACTTCTTCTTTGCCTCGGCTATTAATTCACCCGCTGAGTGGATGTGTTTTATTTGCAGTGTACTGGAGGACTTCTTTAGAAATAACCCTGTGCTGCTGGATAAACAGCACCATAATATCCTCAGAGACAGATGGTGAAATTGAGTTCAGGCGCTAATAATTTCACAAATGTTTTCCCTTTCTACGCTGAAGAGATGCTAATTTAGCGAATGCACAACTAATCTGAACTCTGATTGTATGTATTTAATACATATTGCCAGATGCTACTAGATAAGCGTTGCTCCATTGTGTAAATTCTCTACATTGGGTGAAACATGCAAGTTGCAACCACCAAGGATCTTCCCAAGCTCTCCTTTGCTTCCCATACGACGTGATGGAACTATAAAGCACCCGGCCGTCTTATCTTATCCACACGGGAGCCAACCAGTAATCCGCATCCTCCTTCTTTAACCCAATTACAGTAGATGTGCCGGCGTCACGTCGACTCAAGCCTTCCATGCGGTTCAAGGTTCAATCGATTCGTCCATAAGAACATTGGAGAATAAAAAAAAAACATAAGATGAAGCTATATGCCATGATTAAAACAAGGGCGTACAAAACAAGGATTTAAATTATATTAGAAATAGAGTGTCGGCCCGTCCCCCCCTGTGGGATAATAGAGAGAATACCGTCTGGGTGGTTTTAACTAAAGCTTAGTCAGCAGCTATTTCGATGATCAATGAATCGTTTTAAGTGCAAATATTTGGCTTTTACTTGTTCACACTGTAGTAAATTAAATATCGTTGGGTTTTAGACTGTTGGTCAAACGAATGAAAGACATTCGATGACGTCGCCTTCAGTTCTAGGAGTTTCATTGTCGAAATGACACCAGAACCTCCCGATTCTGCCCTCATTTGCATATCTGTTTATAGTCCAGGCTAACGGCTGAAGACAAGAGCGTTTACCGCGTCATCGTCACCTCCGCCTGGTAACAAAACCCATCAGATGATTTAATTAATGAACATACATCCGCAGAAGAACAATCAGCAGCAGGGAGATGAGAGAGATATGACCGCAAAGCCTCCATTCCGCTGCCGTCTCAAGTTGCTTTAAGTAGATTGCGGTGAATTATGAATTAATACAGAACAAGCAATTTGTGGAATTAGTCATTGTATTGCCTCGGTTTTAGAAACTCGTTACTGTCTCGCTGACAGACGTTAAAGTTAAAAAAGATGAAGATCAAATGACGAAGATCAAATTCGGCGTTTGTCTTTGTATGAAAACTTTAATTTAAAGAAGACGAGGCGCAGCATCGCTCCGGCCGACATAATATTTGCTTTTTTTCCATCATTGCCCCTCTCTGCGTCGCTCCTTCATTTCAGGGAGATCTATAAACACACACACACACATGCTCACACACCACTGTGCTCTGGCTTGGAGGCAGGATTTAATGTCAACGAAAATCAACCAATTAGCAGTCAGCTTCAAACAGCATTGGGAGTATGAGCTCAAAGAGGACAAAAAAAAAGAGAAACGTTATGAAAGAGGAGAGATATCGGAAGAGACAGGGGGAGAACATTGAGCTCAAAATTATTTAAAACTGTGTAATCATATCAGAGGCCGGAAAATAAGCTGCAACGTTGAAGGGAGAGTCTTTTTTGCGGGAGTTACTCTGTGCTTTAGCGATGCACCGCGCTGCCTTCGTGCCTCTGAGCCAATTTCACTTCCACTGGACGTCAACACGCTCCAGTCTGAATGGGGTTCTTAATGGCCGCTGAATGCAGGTGGAGCCATGCGAGCGTGAATAAAATCGGGTGTAATGTGCTGTAAGGGCTGCGAGCAGGAGGAAAACGAGCGCTCCTCCTCCTCTTCTACCATTCCCAAGGGGGGGAAATAAAAATACTGCTGAGCAATCGGAAAACGACAACCGCTCCTCCCGTCAGCCCGACCTCATGGACCCACGTGGGGATTGTGTCAAACTCCTTGTACGTGCAACATACCGTGGCAAATAAACGGTCTGACACTAGCTTGGCTTTTCATTTGTCCCAATTCTCTCTGACCAATCGGTGGTCTGGTAGCGTTTTGACTCCGCCTACTGTCCCCGTGATTACTCTGCTCCTCTGTAACATAAATCACAGGCTGTGGACATAGTGTAGGACTAGCCAGGTAGCTTCCGTCACAACAGCACACTTGATCAGCACATGAAACACATCACCGCAGGGCGAGTAAGCCCACGGGAGAACACAAGAGGCTTCACACTGAACAGAGACGAGTGAGAAACCGCCGCTTACAAGCATTTGTCGCCGGTAATGCGACGCTGTTGCGGTAAAATAAATCAGGGTCGAATTCATGCAAGCTGTGTAATTTGATCCGTGTTTCTTCGCAAGGAGGTCGGTCATTCGTATGGAGAGCGGAGAGAGGAGGAACGAAAGAAGGGAGAAGACACGACAGGATGAAACACGATGTTGTTTTCACGTCTTTAACCTAATTAAATGTGTGCAGTCAGCTGAGCGAGCGGCTCATTTCTCAGGGATACATATTTCTTAATAGACTGAGGCCGATTGCACTGAGGAGGAAATGTAATTGCTGATGGTGCCGCACTGACAAGAGAGATATGAAACCCTGAGAGCGACACTCAGGAGTTGGATGTAATTGCTGTTTTTCCACGTATCGTAAATCTGACAGGTGGTATGTAAATAAAAAGGTTTCAGTGGAAAAACTCAAATTCTGATGTTTTCGTCCTAAATCCTAACATTGGACGAACCGTCATGAGGACCGTCGTCTCGTCCTCTTTCTCCTGCTGGGCCTCCTCCCTCATGGCCTGGTGTTTCCCCTCCAGCTCCTCCAGCGCTCTGACCTGCGCCTCCTTGAAGCGATGCATCTCCTCCTCGTAGTGCACTCTCAGCCTGCAGAGCTCCTTCTCGTAACCCTGGTGCTCCTCACGCAGAGACTGAGGGGGAAGCAGAGGAGGATGAGAAATGAAATGATTTAACGACCTCGGGCTGGACTGGGACTAAGGGGGGGGGGGGGTCACAGCACCTGTTCTAGTTTCAGCACTTGTTGTTTGTGCTGTTCGTTGGAGGCCTGGCTCTGGTTGAGCAGAGCCTCCCTCTCCTCCTCCAGCCGGCTGAGCTTGTCCTTCAGCCGGCTCTGCTCCTGGTCCAGGCTCCTGATGGTCGCCTCGTGGGACATCTGGGTGGCCTGCAAGGAGCCAATCTGACCTGGGAACAGCCAATTTAAAAGTGCGTCAAAGAGGCAAGCAGAACCTAAAATATCGGTAAAACATCTGTGCACACTGTAGCGCTAGAGGAACATCTTACTGGCTTTATGGAGGATTTCAGTAGCCTGCTGTTGAACTCGTTCCCTGCTGCCGTCTAGTTCATACTCAGTGTCCTTCAGCTGCATCACCCAGATCTCTCCGTCCTGGATGGCCTCTTCCAGCTGCTTGTGCAGGTTCTGCAGCGCACACACACACAAACAGAAACACGCAGATGTTCCCACAATTATAACCACCGCAATCCAACATTCAGCAGTTTAAAAACCCGCTCGCCATATCTCTCCCACTGCAGCCTGAGAGTCACATAAAGCTTGAAAGCTATTCAGACTCTGCACATTTGCCTGCAGGACCATCAGAGCACACCACATTAGATTTCCCTCCACGCTGAGATTCCTGAAAACCGTCTTCGCCCAGAGGCTTTCACTTTGGTCTTTTGTTTTCTGCAACTGTTTTCATCCAATTTAGCCCACTTCCCAACCCGCAGACTTTAAATACTGTAAACACAAGACGTTTGTATGAGCAGCAAAAGCACGTCTGAGCACTGTTTTCCATCGACGCGCACCTTGATGGTTCCCTCTGCGTTGGCCAGCGACGTCTGCAGCCTGTTGGTCTTGTCTCGGTTCTCTCTGGCCTCCTCGTGCGCTTTCTGGAGCTCACTCCTCAGCTTGGACAGCGAGCGCTGCAGCGCCGCCTCCTGAGCCTGGAACTCCTTGCGGAGCTCCACCTTCACAGGAGCAGAGAATGACACCGATCACCCTGAGACATGAACACAAATCCTGCAACAAGCGGCAGACGGAGCTTCGAGGAGAGAAAAGATTGGACTTTTTTTACCGATATGTTGTTGTTTTACCTCGGTCCTTTTCCAGGCCAGCAGGTTCTCCGTGGTGAGCTGGTGTGTTCTCCTCATGGCCTCCAGCTCCCTCTCGTAATACTCCTGAGCCTTGCCCAGCTTGGCCTCGTACTCCTCCACCAGACGGACCTTATCCCTCGTTATCTCCTCCACCCTCTCCATCAGTGCCTCCACCTGCGCAGAGAGACGGATACATGAGGATGTCCCTGTGCTGCGACGTTTAGTCAGCCTTGGAATGAGAACGGCACAATATATATTGAACACGTTTACCATCATACCTGTTATTTTTTAAAAGAGTAAATCTGTCATATTGGATATTTAACAGTTGAGAGGAAAGGAAAAATGTGAATAAAACAAGGGGATGACATGCAACAACGGCCCGTGGCCACATTAGAACCACATCAGGTTTATATTATATTCATAAACCAACTGCAACAACAAAACAACCCGATTTATTTCAGTTTTTAAAGCCAAAAACACTTAATAAGCCTCCAAAACAGCAATTACTCCATCAAGTAACTCGCTGTGTAAACTCTCCACAACAGAGAACATGCTTCAATCCTCCCAGAACACATCTATCGTCCTTCCAGCCCACCTCTTGTCTATGGAGCTCGGCCAGTTTCTCCTGGTCTTCGGTGGAGGTGGCGCTCTGGTTCTGCTGGTTGTTGAGGAGTTCCTCCACCTCGTGGCGGTGGGTGGCCCTCAGCTCCTCCAGCGCTCGCCGTTTATCCGCCTCAAACTGGGCCTGAGTCTGGCTGAACGCCCGCAGCTTCTCCTCAAAATCCCGACGCATCTCCTCCACCTATTGAAACCACGAAACATAAACTATTCCGTTTGAATCGTTGGGTGTGCTGCTGCCAACTCGGTCTCAAACCTGTGCCAAGCTAAGTGCTCACAGCGTCCCTTGAAAGATCCCTTTGTAACAATTGGAAAAGTGCAGAATATTTAATTCTATTACCTTATGCTGTCAGTAAACGTATTTTGTTATTTCCCCTCGGTGCCAAAACAAAATGCTCGCAGCTCCTCCGACGCGTTGAAGCGGCGGTTTGCGGAAACGATCTGACAGACATGAGGTGGAAAAAAATATACAAAAAAATGGGATGATGGGGTGTGATGGCGGCGTTCAGGTTGGTAAAGAGGGCGTCTCTTTGGTCAAGCTGAGGGGCGGACAGTGTGAAGGCAGTGGCAACACCAGCGCTAACGTACACCCATCCCAACATAAGATGAACTGATGATGAACGGAGCTCATTCAGCCACCGGCTCATCCCATCGAAACACACTTCAGGAGTTCATTCATGCCCGCTGCCTTCAGACTCTACAAAAGCAGGCGTAGATGATATGATGTGAGGCGTGACATGAGATATGTAGTCATGTAGGATTGATATTTTCTTTATTACTTTATATAATTCCTGCTTTATGCTTATTGTACAACCAAAAGATGCTGATGCTTAACGGAGGAGACCTCCACGGTCAAGCGTTTGGCCATTAATATTAGCTACAAGCCGGATTTTGAGAATTACGTCAAAATCTATTCTTTTGACTTAAAAAAAAGTGGTGTATATCGGTGGAACAGCACAGATATGGCGTGTATTAGTCATAAAGCTGGTGGAAACAGGTGGCACGCTTGCACGTTTTGTGCTTCGTCTCACTTAAAAAGGAGCCAAATGTGAGATTCTGAACATTAATAGAGCGGCAAACAACGACTCGTCGTGTCAAGACGAGTCGTGGAGAAACGGCGTCCTGAGCAGAGAATGAAGCAGATTGCTCGCGTTCAATTGAAACCATCAACCTTTAGCTGCCTGAAGCACATTTTACTGGATGTTTGAGGGAACGCCAGCGTTAGCGGGACAGTAATTCCTTTACGTGGATTTAAAAGACACTCGACAGATGGAAGAAATAGCTTCTTACCAAGCTGACTATGGTACTAACCACAAAAATAATAGCCCAGATGTACATCCTCTCTTGCTTGCACTTACCTCGTCACTTGGCATTGTCCACAAACACTTTGTTTATCTGTGTTCAGAGGCCGCTATCAGTAAGTAAGAAACACCTTACTGAGAACGCAAAGGTGTGGAGGACGCGCCCGTTCGTTTTGGTCTCTAGTGCGACGTCTAGCGGCTGTGAATGTCCTAAACACAACCTTTAACATGCAAGTGTTGCATTCTAGTACTGACAAGAACAGTATAAAGTATAGTGGATAACATGTATGTTTTATCAGCATTAAACAGGGCCTGTGAATCACAACAGGCCGTGTGATTGTGTGTGTGTGTGTAAAGCCTTACCTCTCTGCTCATAGAAACCACTCTCTGTGTGTGCTGGGCCTCGGTGCAGAGCTGCGAGTCCTCCATTCTCTGTCTGTACATCTCGAACTCCGCTAAAGCCTGGCGGCGACAGAAACAGCCGCGTTACATTACTTCACGACGAAACGACACAAGTACACAACTGCTAATTCATGCGACCAAAGTCAGCACAACCGAACGTGTCGCCCGGCAGCAGTGAACGACCTGTCTCTTCATGTGCTCGTGGAGCTCGACGGATTCTTCCAGGCTGGCCAGCCGCCGCCTCAGCTCCGCCTCGTCCACCATCTTGCTCTTGTACTGCATGATCTTGTCTCTGGTTTCGGTCACAATGTGCTGGACCTGAGCAGCAGGAGAACGACAACAAACAACAGCTGTTAACATACTGAAAGCTGCAGAAACTATTTAATAGAATTCAATATGATGCGATATCAAAACACGGAAATAAATAAAACTAGGAGGCAGCACGGCAACTGCTGTTTCTTGGCAGGGGAGAAAAGACCCACTTTGAAAATGTAACACTTGAAAAGCTTCTCTCTGAAAGTACGAATTAAATTAACATTTAAACCGGTTTCATATCGTCTTGTGTTTGCACTGACTTTACCTGGAGATCATGGCTTTTAATCTAGACACTGTTTCTGTGCAACCCGTCCAGAAAATAAACTGTACATCCTCACTTCAGGAGAAAGTCACTTCACCAAATTCTTCCATTGAAACTAATGCAGTGAAACACGTATCTGTTATTTTCTGCAGTGGTGAGGGTGTCTGTGTGATGGAAGGTGTTCAGTGCTCCGTTGTGCTCGTACCTCGTCCTCGTGGGCATCTTTCAGGGACTCAATTTCCTCCTCGTGCTCGTCGTTCTTGGTGTTGAGCGCATAAATGACCTGCAGACAGGAAGGGAATTAGACGTCAGAATGAGGACGTGATACAGAGCTCTTATTAACCGTTTCGATATCAGATCAATAGCTCAGCTCTGCATTCAGAGTGCAACAACATCCAGACCAAAAGAGAAATAGGTTTCGCACACTGATTCAAGACGACGGAGCTCAGATAACAAAAGTCGGTGCACTTGATTTCATCCTCTTTCGTCTCTCAACAAACACAGAAATCAGAAATGCTTCTCAGACACGCTCACCAGAGAGCCAGCCAGCCGCTGCGCTCTCCACAGAAACGAGCCTAAGTGAATACCATCTTGTCAGTCACGCTCTCCCCTCAGGTATATCAGGAGGTAATACGTGCTGCAGGTACATGATATGCAGCAGCTTAAGCTTCGGCAAATTGAAGCCCCCCCCCCCTGCGAGCGGCTAATATTCAGTCATGGTCAGCTGATTTACAGCCCTGCAGAACTAGAAGCTCCACATTATGTTCCACTTAAAGATGAGGTGAGAAGTTACACACGGTGTGTAATGGACACGTGCACGGCAATTACCCTCCATGAAGTAATTAGTACTTTCCAGTAGTTCCAGGATTCTTCACGCGAGCAAGTTTGCACGACACGAAACTGAAGGGGGAAGCGCTTCAGAGTGTCTCCTCCGAGGACGTCAGAAGATTAAACTCCTCCGCACACCTGAACAAGTGGGAGTGATCGTCTGCTGAGGAAAACTCACCGCCGCTCTAAATCTGTTGTCGGAAATAAAGGTGCCAGCTCGACGCGCACTTAGTAGGAAGCAGAGGCCCCCCTCCATCAATACAATGTATTACTGTTATTATAATGGACTTAAACACACCTTCAGCCTGTCATTTGAAGACGCTGTCATGAAAGTGCGTCCACATAATTGATTTTTTTTGCTCGTTTTGTGGTCGTCTGCCTCCTGACAGCTGTTATTTACCTCCAGAATTCAGAGATGTTGTCCTTCTGATTCTCAGCAGTAAGTCATCCACGGAAGCGTTCCCTCAATTATACATGATTATTTTAATGACTTTCATCTCTCTCCCTCCTCTCACTATTGCTTTCATCCTTTCATCTCTCCCCCTTGTTGTTCCGTGTCTCCCTCTCTCTCTCTCTCTCTCTCTCTCTCTCTCTCCCAGGAATAAGGGAACTTCACATTACTATTTGTGTCTAAAGCTCGCGTTCCATAAATAAACGCAATTGTTTTTTCTTCTCAGTTGTCTTTAAGTGATTCTGTTGCAAAAGAAATTCAGCAAATGACCAGAGATGAAAATAGTACAGTTAGTTTCAATCAAACTTCTTAGTTTCAACCATTGAGTGAAAAACTTTCTTGCGTGAAACTGAATTGATTGATTATATTCTGTATTTATTATACGATCGATGGACCGAGTCTGATCGTAATCCCGGGATTTAACGTTTGAATGTCCTGGGCTGTTTCAGAGGGGGATTTTCTTGCCAGCTTTAAAACTCATCGAGATGTCAAAGACAGAGCAGGATGAGCGAGGAGCGATGAAGACTATGGAGCACCCAGGACGGACGCGTTCACTATCGATTGAACTTCAGGATAAAAAGGTCACTGATGTCCACAGTGGAACGACTGCAGCGACCAAAACCCTGTCGCTCCGCTCTCCTCGCTTCCAGAGGATCACCATCATATTCAGTAATTAAAGGATGAATGACAGTCCTGTTGTCAGAGGGTGCTGTAGTCTTAACGGGATCCCCGGGACATTTAGGCCACTGTTTCCCTTCATCAGACACTCCGTCAAGTGGCAACCCGGTCTCTGTTACCGATTAGCAGGAAGCACACGGCGCATTTACTTTGTCCACCCAGTCGTGGCGTGAAGGCACTTGGCATCTGTTTCCTCCTGTCGCTGTCGTGCTGCTCCGATGCTCCAAGGACTCACCCCCCCCACCCACCTCCTGAGCATCGCCACATCACAACCTCATTCGCACACACAGCAGGCGAGAACAAGGGGCATGCTGGGAGAGAGTAGCGTGGAGAAGCAAACATCCTCTGATCCAGTAGGTTCTATAAAAACTGTTTAGGAGGACTGGATCTAGAGTCTCAAACCTTCTCGCCTGCTTCATGCTCTTTACTATCAACAACAAGAGCATTTAGGAAACCAGACATTCAGGAATCTGGGTTCAACTCTCAACTCCTTCAATAATATGTTATATATGTTTCGTGTGATCTTTGTGGCTCCGTGCCAACTCCTCAGACATGATGTAATGCTATGAAAGACAAAATCCCATCAGAGCTGTGACAACAGCAGTCCTGATCCTGGACCGCGGCTTTATTCTCCTCGTCGGGTCTCTTTGTTGTTTGCAGGCGGGAGAGAAATAAAAGCTCAGCGTGGATATCAGAAAGCCAGGTGCTCCGTCGGTAGTTTTGGGGTTTAAACCTCTTCTTCGTGGTCTTCTTCGAAACTGAACTCATTCGTTTGAGTTGAATCTATCTCCGTAACGTGGGATGCTTCCTTTTGTAAATGTCCAAAGCGAGGACGACGCTCATGCGTTCCACAACTTTGTCCTACTTTCTGCCTGCGACGGCTCAAAGCGCCGCTGCGTGACGATTATTGGAGGAAACAATGCAGCACCTGCAGTCACACGCGTCACTGCAAGCATACAGTTAGAGCCGTCAGCAGTACACTGAAAGAGAACAAGGATGTAGTTCATGCAAGAACTACCAACCCCCACAGCACAACACACGAAACACACGAGCAGCATCTGAAAATGCTTCCACAGAAGAGTAACACTAGTCAGCAGATAACACATTAATCTGCCAAACAACCACACAGAGAAGTGCTCTTCATTTTTAACTATATCCTCTTCTTCGGCCAGGCTGCACCTTTCAGCTACGTCCGCTCATACCAACAATTATTTCCCTTATCGGTTGAGTTTCAATTGAGTTTGACGAGTTAGTCTGTGCAGTAAAAGGCTGATAGCAGGCCCCAAATACCCTGGACAGGTTGTCAGGTCAAAGCCACATTTCTTTGATTTTGAGGAGCAGGAAATCGATGTAAACAAAGGAGGACCACAGTGTCTAAACCCAGAAGAGTGCCAGTGAACCTAGTCGTGCCAAAACACATTCTCAGAGCATTAAATCTGGCGTTTGCAGCCAATCTCTCCACCACAAACAAATTATTTGAATAAACCGCGGCCTGATAATCCTCCTGCCACAATTTCAATCTATTTGTTGTGTGTATTCACTCAGCTCATCCTACTGTACACCGTGTCTAATTCTGTGATCGTATCACCGTGGCTGTTATGTAAAATCTTCTGTCCTCTCTGCTTTTGTCTCCCCCTATACAAGCGCTGTCATATAATCTGTTTTATCTGCATTTTATCCACCCAGTCAAAAAGCCCATAGATGCTGTAAACTGTAACTGCCACCTTAAATCTTCCACTACAGCGCGACACGGTCGGTTTCCTACACTGGGCTTCAGGTGGAGTACAAAGAAGCAGCCAAACCTCTGCATCCCTCCAAGATTACATAACTTCCCCGGGCCCCTTGAGCAGCAATGGACGCCCCGTGATGGCAGGAAGCATGCACGGGTTAAACCGTGGCGGGGTAGAGGGTACAATTACGGCAAAACATCTGGGGAAAACTCTCAGCTGCATCAGTGTAATCCCTCATGAAATGCAGTCTGTTTTCTGCAGGCAGAGTAACAGCAGAGTAGAGAATACTAGCAGCCTGCACACTGTAGTAAGTCATCACAAGAAAACTCTTTCTAGGCATGCATCACATTCACTTCCTCTAAACTATGCATCATAACACCTATTAGAAAAACAACCCTTGCATCAGTATTTTAATGGTGACCTATGAACCCTGCAGGGATGCAGTGAAATATCCTCAAACCTGCTCCAAAATACGAAAACATCAGCATCACACCTGCTGACCTGCACCAAAACATGTAAAAAAGCATAAAATAGCACCACATTCTTCCCCATCTGCATGTTTACAAATGACATCCCATGCACGAGCCTCCACGGTACTACTCCATCCGCATCCCAGGCTGCTCTGCGTGACTTTTGGTCCACCACGTCCCGCATCGTGCACATCACACCTACAGACCTTGGTCAGCTGCGCGATCTTCTTGCTCATCTTCAGGTGCAGGTCTTGGGTGTATTCCAGCGTCAAGCTCCCGTCGTAGAACATGCCGGACGCCGGAGACGGGGTAACGTTGTATTTGGTGTTGCACGGAGGCTGCCAGCCTGCACCCGTCGCCATTTTCACGGTGGGGAAATAAACCCCAAACGCGTACGGTTTGACTGCAACGGAGCGGCGGCTGCTACCCGTTAAATCCTCCCATTGTTGGGGGTTGTGGTTAATCTTCCGTGTTTTTCCGCGACGGAGGAAGATGCGGAGCGGGGACAGCGCGCATCCGCGAGCGGGAGCGAGCGATCGGAATGATGAGAGAGGCGGAGACGCGCGCCAGATGCTCAGCCAATGAATGGCAGGTTCAATTGACCGTAATGCAGCTTTCTGTGGCTTCTTCTTCGGTGGTGATACACAATAAAGACACATAAGGCTGTCGGCAATATGGTCGTTTTAATTGGCAATAACATTGTTGTCTGTTGTATGAATTGATAGATAGTACAGTGAATGTTGTGGGTTATTGTGACAAGAATGAATAATGTTATTAATGCTAGCTCACTGTTTCATTTATTTATTGTTATATATTTAATTGTCTAATTTAATTTGCCCCATTGACTGAAATGTTTGAATTTAGCGAATAAGATGTATTATTATTATTATTATTATTAGAAAAGGAGGAAGATAGAATTTGAACTGGGGAAAAAAACATATTTTGTGAATGTACACAGTACATCAAAAGAAAATATGCAAAGACTAGTCGTACTAAAATGAACAACACTTTGCTCTTCATTGAGACTTCATTGCATCACTATAAAGATGCTGAATCTGTTACTAATCCTGCACTGACATCTGCTGGTAGTATGCATGAACTGCACAATGTTTTTATCAATAC
Organism: Pholis gunnellus; assembly: GCF_910591455.1. Lineage (NCBI taxonomy): Eukaryota > Metazoa > Chordata > Actinopteri > Perciformes > Pholidae > Pholis > Pholis gunnellus. Next base: position 3,392,781 of record NC_136551.1, read on the forward strand.
TATTTTTGTGAATGGTCGAGAAATCCATGAGTGAATCTGTAAACATAAACATCTAATTAATTATTAATTCAAAAATGAATTCAAAGCATTCCTGATATTTACATGTGCATTTGTGAAATTTGTTTTAAATGTGTGAATCGATAAAAGCATTTGTGAATCTCAATTCTACGCTTGTGGGTTTGTTTTGGCTGGAGGTGTCAGAGTCAGTCAAAGGAAGATAATAAGAAACATTTTAGATGATTGGCCCTTAAAATACTGTAAATGTCTCTTTACTTGAGCTTCATGCCCTGTAGATGGCACTATCCTCTCTCTAATACTCTTCAAGGTTTCTATGTGTCCGTGAATAGGACCAACAAGCTACACAAGCTTCAGAACTGCTTTGTTTTCTTACTTACTGACTGATAAATAAGCTACAAACTGCAAAAAACAACAAAGTACAAAGTTTCCCTTTGAATTGTAGTGAAGAAGAGGACCACTAGGAATGAACCCCTACGCCATTGTGCACCTGAGTGTGAAAATGTCTCCACCTTCAGAAAAAGAGCTTCAGGATTTGTGTTTGGAGACAGATTTAGTGCTTTTCTAACCAATTGCTGTGCTTGAATAACTCCTGAAGGTTTGAGGTGCAACAGAGGTCCACCCATGGGAGTTTAGTGTTACCATTTCACCATTTTCATATATTTGAATGCATTTCATTTACATTTTATTGGCAGCTAAGACTCAACGCATCCAGCTGCCAAGTGCACATGGATCTTTTGAAGGTTTCAGAAGGATAACACAGCTTGTGTTGAATGTAATGACAGTGGGGAAACATGAGCAGAGCTGAGCAAAACAGATTACCTGTAACCAACAGAACTGCAGGGACGCTTTGAGATTAGATCAAATGAGATATGCTTGATTGTCCCCATGGGAAAACTTATGGGCTCAGCTTCACCGCATCATTTGTCTCCAGCAGCATCCTTGCAGTCATTTATATTCAGATGTGCTTTTACAAATGGTACTGGTTTTCTATTTACAGGGGTGAGGGAAATTAATATATTCAGGAATAGTAAACAATAGCTATATTATAAACCTACGCAAGACGCCACAAACAGGAGCAATTACACCAAACATCTAGTGATTGGTGGGGGTGCATCATCTTTATTTAAGTCCATCCATTCAACCATCCATCTATCCATCCTTTAATCCATCCATGCATGCATCCATCCATCCTTTAATCCATCCATGCATGCATTCATCCATCCATCCTTTAATCCATCCATGCATGCATTCATCCATCCATCCTTTAATCCATCCATGCATGCATTCATCCATCCATAGGTCTCCAGTCTTACTGCCCAGAGGGCTGTTCCAAAAAAAGCACATGTGAATTCCTCCCATGCAGAATGTTAATGACATGTGAAATACTCACAAATGCACGGGCAGATGCGGTTTGGGAATAATTCACACGTGGAATATGATGTGAATGAATGAACTGATCACAACTTTCATCATAATAATTCCACAAAGAGAAACGTTTGAATATGTCGTCCTTTCTGACTAAATTATTCAATATATTCATGGAGGCGACACATTTTGCTGTTTAAAGTGTGAGACATGGTAGACTGTGTAAACAATACCCAAAATAAAGACAGTATAACACCTTCGTTTAAAACAGGCATTCATCCCAACGTCAATAGATGAGAGGTAAAGAGAGTGATACATTTTCGAGAGAGAGCGAGAGAGCGAGAGAGAGAGCGCGAGAGAGAGAGAGCGCGCGAGAGAGAGAGAGAGAGAGGGGGGGGGGGGTGCACATTGGAAATAGAAAAAAAGGAAAGAGAGAGAAATGTGGATGTGTAAGCGAGGAAGAGAGAAAGCGTGAGGGAAGGGGAGGAGGAGAGGGGAATTGCTTTGCAGTACACCCGTGCGTAAATGTGACCATTCTCGCCGTGGTCCCTCCATCCCTCCGTCCTCTCCCCTCCAGCCTCCAGCGGCTCCTCTCTCCTCCTATTAGCCGGGATCACCTGCGCGGTGGTCTGTGGTCAGTTTTGGACCGTGGAGTCCCGGGTGTCTCGGCTCGGCGCCCTCCTCCAGGGGTTAGGAGGAGCGCCGGGGACTTCGCCCAGGTTCCTGCCGGGCTTCGTGACCCCCGCCGCCGAGAGCCAAGGCTCCGAGCGGCGAGAGAGACGCGGCTCGACCCGCTCTCGGATGCCCGTGATGAGGGGTCTGATCGCGCCCCAAAACACCTTCTTGGATACCATCGCCACTCGTTTCGACGGGACACGTGAGTACATCGGAGTTATCTCTAATCCCGTAATTTCATGGTGCGCAACGCATCTTTCAAGCAGTTTGTTTAATCGGAATTGTCCCCTCACTCTGAAAATACGAAGTCCACCAAAGACCTGCAAAGAAAAGTGCTGAAAGAGGATTGAGGCCACTTGAAGACAGAAGACACTGAATGAATCATGATGAATGAAAGCAGCACAGACCGATGTTTAAGAGATTAATAATTCATGAAACGGCATACCTTGACACCGAGTCAATGAATTAACCATAGAGTCTCCATGTCCTTTCAGAGGATAGACATATGACATACTTTGTCTTTTCTTTTCTTAATTGACCCTTTGCCAAATTTGAACGTGCAAAGGCTGCATTGTGTTAATCAATGCTGAGACTCAGTGTAAAAAACAGATCCATTCATAGAGTAGAAGTGGCACCTGAATTACTTTAAAGACTCTCGTTCATTTTCTTCACTAAAATCATCACAATAACATAATCCTGCATAATTGTCTGTGACAGGTGAACAGAATCATATCCAAGCTATTATTTACCAACGTTCACACACAATTTCATTAAACCTACACAGAAATCGCTGTCAATCAACATGCAAACTGCAGCTAGTATAGCTTAACACTGTTGCATAACACGGTCCCAAAGGCGCAAACTAACAGCTCTCAGCCACTGCCAGAATGTGTGGTTGAGGCTGGTATACAGGCAGTCAGAGCGGGATCTGTCTATTTCCTGAAACAGAAGAGGGACATTGTTGTGGAGATTACAGAAGCTCTCCTGCTGCAAGGTGCTACATGTTTAGATGTGATGATATTCTTTGGCATCTGTAGGTATTTGATGTGTCCTGCACGTCCCCTGAAGGCAACGCTTCATGATATACAGTAGCATTGATTCAATTAGAATTTTTCATTTGGTGTCAACGGTGATGCGCTCCACTCTAACCTGAGAGCGCAATGTGCAGTGAGTGCAGCGAAGGCACGGATGCATTACTGAATGGGCATAATAGGTACAGGCCCAGGGAAAAAGATGTCACTCAAAGAGCCGCATATACCAACCAGGAAGAAACTCAAAATGACCACAAAGAAACACAAAAATACTACAAACAGGGCAAAATCACAAAAATAGGCTAAACAACTATAAAGTCTGTGTGTCATTCTCTGTGTGTCTGGAAAGATGCTCATGTTGAGTTCCTCCTTCACGATCACATTCGTGCTCCGAACCTCTGGCAGGCCCGTGGTTACAAAAACCCAAACACACAGTGGGGGGATTTTTAATGAGGAGCTTCTCAAAACCAAGTAACTCAAACTGTGCATATACTGCTAAGAGAGTGTGTGCACGTCGAGAGGTAGAGCGGTTTGGAAATACTCGAAACACAAACACAGCAAGCTAAATTGATTGGGAAAGATGTGTGACGCCAGATAAATTCATCGCACTAATGACTCAAAAGCAATAACAAGGAAAACAGTGCAGGTCGAGAGATGCCAAGTCTCCTCGCTGTGTCATTCGGCACACTCAACAACAGAATGGCCAACACGCCCGTTGTGACTGATGGTGAGTTCTCAAGTGCTGAAAACCAGCTGAGCAGAACGGTGTTTTCAGGTCTGGAGCTGGGATCTTCCATCTCTGCCATACAACTTTAATGCAGCATGATAACCACGGGGACTCCGGGGAAATCTCCCGACATATTTCCCCCCGACTAGCAGTGGAAAGCCTTCGGCCGGAGGCAGATTTTAACCCTGAGATATCTCAATAAAACCACATGCATATTTATAAGGACAAAAGTCAGAGATTTTAATTAATCACTCAGGGATGGCGATGTTGCAGGGTCAACGTTGTCCGGACTGAACTTCTGTTGGAAGGATTGAAGGGGATGAAGCCTCGCTATGGCTGCAACTCAGGTTTATTTATCCGTAGAATAATTCATAGCCTTTTTAACAATTTATTGCTTAGCCTGTAAAATGTCATATATGCCAAATGCCACAGTTCTCAGGATGCAGTTTTTTGTAATGTTTGTGTGTGGTTGAATAAAAGGAAAGGGGCTTTCAGTGTCCTCAAAAAAGGGCCATAAACAAACAAGTGTTGCACGGTGGTGAATGTGTTGTGGCGGGCTGTCGCTGTCAGTGTTATCAGCAACCGGGGTTTATCGGGGTTCCCTAAGCGGCTCGGGGGCTGAGTCTGAGTGGTTTTGTAGTTTCAGCTCGTACGTTATTACACCTGGATCGTGGTGTGGATGTGACAGGCCCGCATACCGCCTGGGGAATGTGCAGGAAATGAGCACTACAAAGGATAATAAGAACACGGCTTAGAGGAGCAGAAGGAGAACGATGGAGCACAGGAACTGCTTCTGTAAAAAAAACAGATCACGTCTTTAAGGGGGGGGGGGGGGGGGGGGGCTCTCCTGTAAGTGTGGGGCCGACCACTTTATATGCTGAACACTGTAACCTTGCACACAGTGTGGTAGCAGAGAGCATCACACATCTAGGTGCAAGGGTATGGGGCTGCATCGTTCATATTCAAAGTGGTGGATATTTCTTTTTTTACAAAACTGAGAATGTTCATTTGAAGGCAGCTTGGATAACATCAATAGAAACCACTAAACCGGCAACAATCGACTCAATAAATCAGAATATTATTTCAATCCACAGCTTCTGAAAATGACAAACAGGTGAGTCACTGGCTGCTGACTGGTCAAGACAAAAGAAAACAAGAGAAGCCCACTCCTACAGAGGAATCAGCGCACATGGAACACAGTGTCAAGGCAGAACAATGAGGTGAAACAAAGCTGTTTCAACGTGACGATGACTGACGCACAGAGCCAGGTCCATGAAGCGATGGAGAGAGAGAGAGAGAGACCTGAACCCATCCAGCACAGTCTGGTGCCTGAGCGGGAGAACAACACCTGAAGCCAGGTTCTAAAAAGGTTTTGGAAAGCATTCACAGAAGAGTTAAGGCGGCACATTCTAACATTCAACAATGAAATATGAGCTTCCTTTAAAAAACGTTCCTCCAAAAGCTTCAGTAAAACTTGCCCTTAATGAAAGAACTACTCTTGCTTTTGCAAAGTGTGCTCACTGCTATTAAATATTCATATATTCATCTATTCTACCAGTTAATCATCTCAATTTTACCAACTTCTTTTTTCCCTGGGAGAAGTGATTCATGCAATCCTATTATATTCTGTCACACTCTTCAAAATCTCCGGCTGCATCATTCTTATGTTGAGAATGACGGACAGCCTCCCTCCCCCTGCTGCCTCAGAGTCGCCGCCGCCGCTGATGTCACTACAAATCCATCCGGCTGTCTATGAGTAACACGGCCTCACACGTGTTGCATCTCAAGCCCCACGGCGCTGCGTTGTTCTCGTGGTTGCAGGAAAGACTAGCCGCGCAAAATGTCATTGGGATGTATTGACCGTCACTGTGGGTGACCTTTTCATCCAGCAAAGAGAACAAACAAAACACTTTTATGCAAAGAGTTATTAGGAGTTAGGAGTTAAATATGAAGCTACAGCTGCAAGATGGCTTTCTTAGCTTAGCACGAAACAGCTAGCATCAGCTAGCCTGGCTTTTAAAGCTGTCACGATTAGGCTTTGCCTCTGTGTTCTGGGTGTCTGTGTTACTCCACTCTACCTGTCAGTCACTCCCTCAGCCTAATTCCCTTCACCTGCCGCTGATTAGTAATCAAGCACTTCCCCCTCATCAGCACAACTCTTCTCACCTGTTCTTCCCTCTTCATAAGCTCCTGCCCATCAGTCACTCCTTGCCTGATTCTTGCAATGTCTACCCGCCCGTTCGGCTTGTCTTGTTACTGGTTTCCCTGTCTGCCTGCCCTGTTTCCTGTCCTGCTGGATTTCCTCCCCTCTTCCCTTGTCTCTTCCGTGGATGCCCCATTGTGCCTGTAAGTCTGCTGTTGGTTTTGAATTGTTCATTAAAACAACGTCTACACGCTACTCTGCCTGGTCTGCGCTTGAGTCCTCCACCATGCCCCGTGACAAAAGCTCTATGTCTTGGAAACAATGACTTCCTCGAGTCGTAAAAAAACACAACTTTTTACTTGGTCTGATTATATGTATAAAAAAACAAGCAATTGCTGCCTATATGCTAAGCTAAGCTAGCTCCCTGCTGTAGTTTCATGGAACGTACAGACATGAGAGTAGCATCATGTGTATTTTCCAAAATATAACTGCAATTTGCAGGCTAGCTTCAAATTGTCCGATAAGCTCATTTTATTAGTCGTATTATTGTGATTCATAACTTGACTTCCCACGAGCCTCCTGCACTCACGGGCAGTTTGTACTTCTTGTTTCGGCGAGAGCATTTACACTGGACATGCTTTATTAATGCATGCATTATTAAAATCGTTGTCCCCAAGGGTTCATCTCTGTGTCGCAGTTAATCCATCCCTCTTCTCAGTCGATCCCTCACTGAATCACTTGCTCGCCTGCTCTCTCGTCCTACATCGCTCACACTCTTCAAAGCGGTCTGCAGTCTTCCAGATTCTTTTATGCGTGGACTTTGATGCTCTCACTGGAATGAATACCTTGGCTGTGTTAGTCCCCTTTCATACCTAATTCAGTTTCACAATGAATTATTCAAGATTGTCCCCATAACTCAGGCTGTCAAACCATTTGTCAGAGCTCACACGCTTTAACTTCAGAACAACAGCACAGGAACCATTTAACGTCACGTTAAAGTGGAGAAATAAAGTTGAAATTCATTGTGATAGGCAAGGTTCCAACATGATAATACTTTCATGATCTAAAAGTGATTGTTAAGCTCTACAGCCAAGATTAAGTTGAGTTTATTTTTGTGGCCCATAATCGCAGGAGGTGGAAATATCACGGTTTAGAGGCAGAGACGAGGGGAAGATGCACGGGACGAACAAAGAAAAAGAAAAGATGATTAGAGGGGAACAATAGGGGGAGATGAAGAAGAAAAGATGAAGTCAAATCAATGAAAATGTTAAATTGTGCCTGAAGTGAAGCTCTTCAAAGGCTGGAATAACTCGGAAGCCTTTCAGAGTGCAGAAACGAACATACAGTGAGAATGAACACCGTGGAAAGAAAGAGAGCATGAAATTTTAATTATGTTTTCTTTGAATTAGGATGACATCTTAGTGAGATTGTAGTACGTAGTAAAGAATGTAGCGTGAATGTGCTACAAAACTGTTCGACTCTTCTCACTTTTGATACAAGTGATGGATACTTGTGGTCCTCGGACTGCTCACCATTTTTATTTCTCTGCTTCCCGTCCCGATTACCTTCCCACGTTTCCTCCTACCAGACAGTAACTTCGTCCTGGGGAACGCTCAGGTCCAGTCCGTCTTTCCCATCGTCTACTGCTCCGATGGCTTCTGCGAGCTGACCGGCTTCGCCCGCGGCGAGCTGATGCAGAAGAGCTGCATGTGTCACTTCCTGTGCGGCGGCGAGACCAGCGATCGCCTCACCTCGCAGATGCAGAAGGCCCTGGACGAACGTCGGGAGTTTAAGACCGAGATCATTCTGTACAAGAAGGGTGGTGAGACTGGAAGGCCCGGGAGATTCTGTGAAGTTGAATCATTTAATGTCAGTCAAATTGATCTTTTACTCAAACCTGACCTGTTTTCTTTGCGCAGGCTCCAAGTTCTGGTGTCTGCTGGACATCGTGCCCATAAAGAACGAGAAGAGCGAGGTGGTTCTGTTCCTGGTGTCGCATAAGGACATCACCGAGAATAAGGACCTGGACCATGGCAACGAATCTGACACTGGTGAGAGAGAGAGAGAGAGCGTGGGGAGGAAAGTGAGGCATTTTCCAATTCCACTATAATTCACATGAAATGATCCAATAGAGGCTCTGCAGCCGGCGCACGAATACATCAGCAGACACGGCTGGTGTTATTATGGAGGGGGTTTGGGAGCCAAGTAAATAACAGATTCTACCTTTTAATCAAAACTCTACATCAGTTCTATTGCCCAAATTAATAATATATATTAATACAATTTATAGATGGCCACAGATTCGTACAATGGCAGTTTCTGCCGGCACGTCTCTCTAGTTTCGTGTCCTTCGTGTTTTTTAACAGATGAGGAAACCGGCCTGGAGATCCACCAGATCAGCCGCCCTCCAGGCCTCAACATGGAGCGCCGCCGCAGTCGCGCCGTCCTCTACCAGCTGTCTGGACACCTCCAGAAACAGGACAAGAGCAAGAGCAAGCTGAAGATCAACAATGTGAGAGCGTCTGTTCCCGTTGGGATGTTACCTCCCGGATGTTTTTAAGGCACAATACCGATCGTGGTGTTTTGATCAGATTAGTTTTACAGACTTGCGTTGCTGAAAGGTTCAATTTGCCAGTCCATCTGCAACACAACTTCAATGAGACTAAAACTTGTTAATTCAAGCTACTGGGACGAGACTAAATGTGCCTGAGCAGTGTGATCTTAACGACCCAGGACCTTGGAGGGAAGAAATTAGCATAAAATCTCTCATCAGTCATTTTAACTCTTCGTGGCGCCGACTGATCAGGTATCACGGTTTAAAAGGTTTCATCGTCTTGCGTCAGCTAATGTTAAGCTTGATGCGTGAGACATGTTTTTTTTATCCTGTCACTACTTTGCACAACTTGACTGATATTTATACTTTGCCTATGAATTATGTAGAATTCAATCCATGCCACAGTACACGTCTCAACTGAAACCTTGAATAAATATTACTCTAGTGCGGCTAATGATAATAAAATATTCATGCTGGCTGGTGGAGATACTCTCAAGCTATAGGGACAATCAAATATTGATACATTTATACAAAACATATACCATATTTATCAATAATTTGTGTGTGTTTCCACACATCCAGAGTGTTCTTGGAGCCAACGCGAACCCGGTGCCCGAGTACAAGGTGGCGGACGTCCAGAAGTCCCGTCTCATCCTCCTTCACTACGGTGCGTTCAAGGCCGGCTGGGATTGGCTGATCTTGTTGGCCACGTTCTACGTCGCCGTCACCGTGCCCTACAACGTCTGCTTCACCGCGGTGGAGATCCGAGAGGACGGCCCGTCGGCGGCGCGTCACCCTCCAAGTGTCAGCGACATCTTGGTGGAGATACTCTTCATCATCGGTGAGGCTTCAGCTGCACAGGCAATACTCGTTTTTGGTGTTTTCCTGCGTTTCTTGCGTCCTTTCCATTCATATATTTTTTTCATACTTTTGTCCTTTGTGTGCAAAGACATCGTGCTGAACTTCCGCACCACCTTCGTGAGCACATCTGGACAGGTGGTGTACGACGCCCGCTGCATCTGCATTCACTACGTCACATCCTGGCTGTTTGTGGATCTGATCGCCGCCTTGCCCTTTGACCTGCTCTACGCCTTCAATATCAGTGTGGTGGGTATCTCACTCTCACACACACACACACACACACACACACACACACACACACACACACACAGCGATACAGTTTTGGTTTCTTCCGCAACTTCTTGAAAGCGCGCTCTCAGTATTTGCTGTCGTGGCTTCAAGGGAAGAAGACAGAGAGTCTGAGCGTCAACAAGAAACTCATTACGAGGTAACAAGCTGATTAACGAGTACGCTGAGGACAAATTACAGATGGAAGCAAATAGATTAGCCAGATGATGAAGAGTGCAGAGCGGTGAAACAGATCCATATCCAGATATCTCACCAATGAAATCTTGATGAAACCAGAGCGGTTTCAATTAACAGACCACTTATTGGGCACGAAAACAAGCAGGGGATTGCAAGTAAATACAGAGGTGAGGGAGGGAATCAATAACGGGATGGTGTTTGATGAGGTAATCTTTTACCTCAGGCGGACCACAGGGGCCTTTTTTCAGTCCGGGATGATAATGGCGGTGATTTCCTCTGAATGGCTTCTGTGGTAAAAGCTGCAAATGAAAGTTTATCTTGAGTTCAACTCGGTGTTCTGAAGTATTTTTAATCCCATTTGAGCTCCAAGTTTCAGCAACTTTTAAGTGTTTTTCTGCACCGTGAAAGAGATTGCAGCCCCCCAGTGACACCAGCATTCATACCTTTTGAACCCATGACTCCTCTCTCTCTCTCTCTCTCTCTCTCTCTCTCTCTCTCTCTGGCAGAACTTCGGGGTCCACCTGCTGAAGACGGTGCGCCTCCTCCGCCTCCTGCGCCTCCTGCAGAAGCTGGATCGGTACTCCCAGTACAGCGCCGTGGTCCTCACACTGCTCATGTCCACGTTCGCCCTGCTCGGCCACTGGATGGCCTGCGTCTGGTACTACATCGGACGCAGCGAGATCGAAAGCAATAGCCCCGCCTCCTGGGATATAGGTTAGTGTCTCGTGCCTGCATACACAGCGTGTGAGAAAACGCTTGTTCATTACAGTTCACAAAGGAAAAAGTTCTCCTGTGTGTTAATTCATATTCCCGTCTCTACTTCCTGTTTTGGCCCGGCTGCCATGCTGGTCTCGTCATGCCCTACTCCTTCATCTGGCTAATTAAATGTCAAAACCTGACACGTATTGATTACTTACGGTCGACTTAATCAATCACTTGTACAAAGTCAAAATACACACGTGACGTCCATCACAGTGGGTGCTGAGTTTAACACACAGAATATATAAAAACGGTTCAAGAAAACAGACAAGCAGACAAATCTGCACCGTGTGTAAATGCAAATAAAAGCTGACATCCTCTGAAGGGATTACTCTGCCCTTCCAGCGTTGTTCCCACTGCCAGTGAAGCCGTTTCCTGGAGGTAATCTAACTAGCATCTCATTAAACTGACAAACTCTTCTGGACCCTCCTCCCACCAGGCTGGCTCCACGAACTGGCCAAACGCCTGGGAACGCCGTACTTCCTGGCGCCGCTGACCTCCCTGCTGGGAGTCTCCGATTCGCCTCAAGGCACCGTGACGGCAGCGCTCACCAATCACAGCCAGTGGAACGGCTCCGCGTTGGAGCCGCTGAACGGGGCGGGTTTGCTGGGCTCGGCCCAATGGAACGGCAGCAGGACCAGAGCGAGGACGCCCGGCGGCTCGGAGACGACGCTGAGCGGCGGCCCGTCTGTCCGGAGCTCCTATGTGACGTCGCTGTACTTCGCTCTGAGCAGTCTGACCAGTGTGGGCTTCGGCAACGTTTCGGCCAACACGGACTCTGAGAAGATCTTCTCCATCTGCACCATGCTGATTGGAGGTCCGGTGAACACCAAAGCTGAAAAGAATCCACAACATGATGTCATTGTTAGGAGTTTGTATTCAGTCGTTTGTCTCTTTGTCTGCAGCGTTAATGCACGCTGTGGTGTTCGGAAACGTGACCGCCATCATCCAGAGGATGTACTCGCGCCGCTCCCTCTACCACACCCGCACCAAGGACCTGAAGGACTTCATCCGGGTGCACCGGCTGCCCAAGGCCCTCGAGCAACGCATGATGGAGTGCTTCCAGACGACCTGGTCTGTCAACAACGGCATCGATGTCAGCGAGGTGAGGAGGGACGGCAAATCAGACGAAAGAAACGTCTCAAAGTCACTGAGAGGATTTTGGTTTTGGGTTCTATCAAGCGGGGGAAGGGGGGGGGGGGGGCAGCAGCTATCTTAATTTCATGGATTAATGACCTCATTGGCTCTTGGTGTGTTTTACCATGGCTTTAAATGGAGATAATCCTTTTTAAAGAGATAACATGATGGGGGACAGACGCTAATAACCCCAAAACTTTCCCTCGCAAAGAGGTTTGCTTTGCTCCTCCGTTGCACATCAAGTGGGATGAAAACAAAACTTCCAGAAACGGTCATGCACGCATTAGTTAGTTGTGACTACGTGGGAAAGTGAAAGGTTTTATTTCCTCCACCTTCCCACACAGGCACATTCAAATGATGACACACAAAGACTCATTCATGCAGTCATAGACGTGTCGTCGTCTCACTTTGTCCTCTTTTCCCTTCGCAGCTACTGAAGGACTTCCCGGACGAGCTGAGGGCCGACATCGCCATGCATCTGAACAACGAGCTGCTGCAGCTGTCGCTGTTTGAGTCGGCCAGCAGGGGCTGCCTGCGCTCCCTCTCCCTCATCATCAAGACCTCCTTCTGCGCTCCCGGGGAGTTCCTCATACGCCAGGGCGACGCCCTCCAGGCCATCTACTTCGTGTGCTCGGGCTCCATGGAGGTACTGAAGGACAACACAGTGCTGGCCATTCTCGGTAAATAAACACCTGTTGTGTTAAAGTACGTATCAATTCATTGTTGTCCTCGTTTCAATCAAGGCTGCTTTAGTATAACCAATATCGCTGCCGATGCCAGCCAGCTAACACCATTGAGGTTCAGCACCACGGACAGCACCGTTTTGAGAGACCTGCTCAGATCCAGGTTAAATAAGTGTGCAAGTACATCAGTGGTCCTGTTGGACCTGAGGGAGTCACTTTGCTACCTGAATCACGAAGGGCTTCTCTGTCTTGGACTCCAAACCGTAGAAGCCCTCCTAGATTCCGGCAGTAAAGTGACTCAGACTCCGCCGTCTACTTCCGAGAAGAAGAAGAAGAAGAAGAAGATGGTGTACAATCAGCAAATGGAGGTCAGCAAGCTTCAGAAAATATCCCGTTAAGTGGGAATGAAATGATTCATGGTTCATATGATGAAAGAGACATCAGACTCAGGTGATGGATGGGTTGAGAGATTATAAAAAGCTGCAGCATATTGTGGTTTGTAGTTAATTAAAAAAAATATGCTGGAGCAAGACCCTGAAGTGTTTTAAAGAATGCTATTTTTGGAGTCGTGTTGTGAGCAGAGGAGAAGGGGCTTTTAGTCCTGAGGAAGTTATTAGACATCCAGCATCAAATAGTCGGCCAGAATAATGAAGCAGAGCAGCCTGCAACGCGATAGAAACTGCATTAATGCAATAGTTGAGCAGCTAGAACCAGAATAAGATACAAAACACAGAGCCTTGTCCTACAACACGTACACCGACACGCCTTCCTTTCTGCATCGCATCGATGAAACACAAACAGACTCACAAACAGCTCTGGAATCTATTCAACTCGATAGAAAGCACTGGGAGCAAATTGGCAACAGCGTTTTTCCCCCGTTAGTAGCTGGTGTAAATAATGAAGTTACTGCTGCCTGTAGAAGAAACTCATTAGCATGTTGTGTGTGTGTGCACACATTTCTCTCACAGACATCCAAACACTCTCGTGCATCGTTTCCCCCCCCCCCCTCCCTCCCTCCCGCTCCCCGTTTCTCTCACACACACAAATTGTTTTGGCGTTGCCACATTGGGTTTGCAGCTGTGGAGAAAGAAGAAGGTAGAGCGAGGCAGCAGGAAGACAGACTAATATGTAAAATAGTCTCACCATGCATTCAGCCTCTCTGCGCTGGAGTGTGTTCTTAAGACCTGCATGGGGTTGAGGCTGTTCCTCTACAGTAAAAGTGTTATATGTATATTTTGTGCTCTTACATTTGGACCGTTATGGACGTGATATTACAAACGCACCTCTGCTTTCCAGGTCGAGGCGACCTGATTGGCTCCGACTGTCTGACCCAGGAGGAAGTGATTAAGACCAACGCCTGTGTGAAGGCCCTGACCTACTGCGACCTCCAGTACATCAGCCTCAAAGGCCTCCGCGAGGTGCTCTCTCTCTACCCAGACTACGCCCAGAAGTTCGTCACTGAGATCCAGCACGACCTGACGTACAACCTCCGGGAGGGACACAACACCGAGGTACAAGTACACACTTATCAGGCGTCAGAAAGGATTTGCGTTGTCCGTGCAGCCGTCCATTTCCCGCCACTTATCTGGGTCTGGGTGGAGGTGCAGCAGGCTCCTCCTGGGGGATACGAGAAAAGAAAATTCTGGGCGAGTCCTTCTGCCTTTTTAGATTAGACTCAGATGTGACCTCCTCCACCCATTTTACGCAACGCCGGAGTGGTGCACTGGAAGGGGGATTAGCCATCTGGACGGTGAGTGAGGAAGACGACGACGACGCAGCTTCAGCCAACAGATAGAGACACATGAGCTAAAGAAGGACGACTCGGATGCCAGGGATCTCCAGATGGATCTCCGCTGTAGCGTGCACATGAATAACCAGCGGATACTGGAAATAACGAAGTCAGATTTTCGCTGTGAGTAAGCTTGCTAATTAGAGCAGCGGTCCAAGAGAAATACCAGGGGACGAGACGGTATAGAGGCATGGAGGATATTTAAATAACACTTAATTGATTCCTGCTTGTTTGTGAAGAAAGTCCACCCTGATTGGCTGTAAATACACGTAGTTAGAGTTTGAAAATAAACAGCTTATCTATAGGATGCAGGTAATTTATGGACATTTTTTTATGCTTACAAGCATTTTTCAAGCAGGTAAAGCAAAGATTAAAAGCCACAGAATACTATGTAAATTGTGCTTAGAAGTATCAAATTAAGCCTCCTGAACAGCGAACATGTGGCACATATATTCTGCCAACAAAGAAAGCCTTCACTGTCAATAGTGCTGGATAGAATAATCTCTTCTCTCCTTTTCCCATCGTGTTTCTTCCCTCTCACATATTGATCCGGTGTGGGGCCCTCTGGCATTCGTGAATTTATCCCCACCATCTCCTCCGCTCCGAAAAAAAAAAAAAGTGCAGCGCTCGTATCATAAAGATACAATCCCATCTACTCGCTGCAAAGTACGAAAAAGAATCGATGAAAACGATGGAGGGGCTCATCATGGTACCATGTTTTATTTATAGCGGCTCCATTCCTGCTGTCTACAGTACAACTTACAGACATTTTGGGGAATTCAGCTGGAGCCAGAAGAAAACGAAAAAAAACAAAGATGTACATCTCAAATGTACCCTCGATATGCACATAAAACGTACACACACACTCATATTTATATGCACGCACAGCGACAGCAGTCGCGCATCCTCCACTGAGCGCGGCGTGGGACTAAAAATAGAGCTGTCAGAGAGGAGGGGGGGGGGGGGGGGGGGGGGGGGGGGGTCATCCCTGACTGGATAAATATAGAACAACAAGCTGATGGAGACGAGACCAGAAAACATCAGGATGAAAGGGAGCTGGAGGGGGGAGGAAGAGGGAGGACCTCGGCGACATTTGCATTCACGTGCCGACACACACACACACACACACACACACACACACACACACGCTGCAGAGATTCACATACCATAACACAGCACATGTGTCCTTGCTGATTCAGAACGACACACACATGCTCACTCACATGTAGACTCCTGCATGCTGCGTTGATTACATGTTGGCCTATTTCACGTCTTGGTGTGCAGTGACCACGTTTGAACGTCTCTCACATGCAACTCAAGACACACGCATCAGCATTGGCTGATGCCCTTAGAGTGGCATGCTGCAAATTAAGGTGCCACGTGCAGCTCGCGCACACACACACACGCGCGCTGAAATTCAAAACACTCGCTTCTCCGCTCGGTACCCTTCAGGCAAAACCACTGCTAAAATTAAACCCCTGCGATCTAAAAATACCAGTCGGGCACGTGAGCCAAAGACAAGATGGGGGAGACAACAAACAGAGGGGAGAGATGGGGGAGGGTGGTGTTGGGGGGGGGCAGGAGGAAATGGGATTTGTTTGCCAGTTTTTTTAATCAGCTTTAAATTACAGAGACGATGCAGTAAATATAATGCCAATAACCTTCCACCAACAAACACTCTGACTGCAGGGATTTTACTTTGAAAGGACCATCTGTTCAGATATTACTTGAAGCTCCACAAAGGTTAATCTCTCAGCAGAGATTATAGGAAACCTTCAGAGGAGCTGAATGCCGTTGTTTTTGAATGAGAGCGCTGCTGACTAACTGAATGGACACCAGCAGCATCGCCGCGGATGTGAATGGCGACCGAGTGATGCTTCTCAGTGGCTCAGCAGCGCCCCCCTCTGGTCACAGTGAACCGCAACAAGCAGGTTTTAAGTATGTAGTATGCATACTAAAAAAAAAACTGATCATTCTGCTCTCTGTTTTCCTCCTCAGGCAGACTGCGAGAGCAACGGGGGGATCCTTAAGAAGCTTCCATCCATCAAGGAGGTGGAGGAGGGATCGGGGTCCGAGGGGGAGCACTCCCCCCTCCCCAAGATGCCTCCCCTGGGCAGGCTGGGCCGAGGCCTGCGTTCCCCCCTGCGCTCCCCTCTCCGCTCGCCGCTGCTGCCACCGCGGGCCTTCAGAGCGGCGAGCGATCACGCCCGGCCCGCCAGCCTGCAGATCCCCGCGGTGAGCTTCAGCTGCCTGCAGCCGGACCTCAGCCCCCGGTGAGGAAGCGTTCGTTGATTTCACCGGCTGGGTAAAGTCGTTAACTTGTTCATTCAGGGGCAGTGAGACGCCCTTTATGACTTATGACATCATTCATAAACGCAAACATGCATGGAGTTCCTGGAGAGGTGGCACCAGACGCTGGTGTACGACGGAAGCTTCTGTCAGGAAAAATTGCAATATTTCATCAAAAGCACTTTCTTTTTCTTGTTGTCCAGTGTGAAATACATCGACTCGCTCTCCCTGTTCGTCCTCAGGTTTGTCGACGGGCTCGAGACTGAAAACCAAAGTGGTTCAGCACAGAAGTTTGATTTTTCTCCCAGTACAACTCCCAGTTTCCTCCCCAGCCCTGATTCAGCTGCCTCAGGTTAACACACACACACACACACACACACACCTCACTAATCTATCCAGTCCGTACTCGCATGTGTATTAAATGTCTTTCTGTGTCCGTCCACAGGGGACCGTGATGAGGATGACACGATGCAGACTATCGCTAAGCTAAAACACGAGGTAATGCTCATCATACTGCGGTAGCGCAGAGAACATCTGTAATATTGAATATTTGTGAGTTAACTTGCAAGTTTCTGTAGTTAAAACATACGTGAAGCTTCTAAAACCAGCTTTCCTGACTCTCCAGATGAGCGTCCTCTCCCGTCAGGTGACCGCCGTCAGTCAGGAGCTGCAGGAAATGACGAGTCTTCTCAAGCCCCTCTTCCTCAACCCCTCCGTGCTGCTGATGATACCCGGCGCCGTGACTCCGCCTCCCAGCGTGTCGTCACACAGCTGCTCCCCGGCCCCGCCCCTTCACACCCGACGTGCCCCCGTGGACTATGCGGACGATCGGTGCGTCCTGGTGCCTGAACCGGAGGCGTCGCGGGGAGAGTTTGATCCACTTCGGCGTCCATCCTCCCGCACCGTCATCTCCCATCATCCTCCAGTTCCTCCTCCTCCCCCAGCCTCTCGTCGCTCAGCTCCACCGTCACTCAACAGCTCTCCCCATGAGCACACGCTTGTGCCACACCTGCAGGAGGTGGAGTGGGGGGAGCACACCGCCCAGCTCAGCTTCATCAACGAAGGACAGCCCTCGGTGTGAGAAGACCCGGACGCACGGGACCGAACCAGCATGCCGCACAACTTACTGCATGACAAACATTTGTCCAAAAGGTTGGCATGCGAGTTAAAAATGTAAATACATCGATTTCAAACGATGATCGTGAGCACCAGCTGTATGCAGACCTGACAATAAAATAGTTTGTTTTACAGTTTCATTTGGATTTGATTGACAGGATAATAAACTCCTTTTTATGGTTAATTATGAAAGCATCTACTCAGTTAGCCTTCTGAAAAACTGGACGGTGGGGGGCTTGCGGTACTCGCCTTTCTCCAGCAGGTACTGGCGGCCCTTGTAGTCGGGATGCTTGTAGAAGACCCACCAGCTCCCAGCACCCTGCAGGAGGGCACCTCCCTCCAGTGGAAGCTCTCCAGCCTGGAGGAGGACGCGAGGGAGGGAGGGAGGGGGGGGAGAGAGAGAGAGAGAGAGAGAGAGAGAGAGAGAGAGAGAGAGAGAGAGAGAGAGAGAGAGAGAGAGAGAGAGAGAGAGAGAGAGAGAGAGAGAGAGAGAGAGAGAGAGAGAGAGAGAGAGAGAGAGAGAGAGAGAGAGAGAGAGAGAGAGAGAGAGAGAGAGAGAGAGAGAGAGAGAGAGAGAGAGAGAGAGGAGAGAGAGAGAGAGAGAGAGAGAGAGAGAGAGAGAGAGAGAGAGAGAGAGAGAGAGAGAGAGGTGCAGATATGGATGAGACAGTGACAGGGTATGGTTTAAACTAAAACAAAATCTGTTTAAAGTAGTTGTTCAGTCAGGACGGGAAGGCTTACGAAGTGAATCATCTTGCAGGAGCAGACTCATAAAGACCGCTGTAAACACACACACACAGAGGTGCACAAATATAGAGTGTGGACCTCTATTTCATGAATATATAAATGTTAAATAAAAACAAATCTAGTTCCTCAAACGGCCACTAGATGTCGACACTGTTTCACATGTTATTTTCCCATTAACCCCCTCACTTTAAACATTAATAAAAAACAATATTATGGCCCGAAATGAGGAATAACTGCATAAATAAGTGTGTATTACTATGAGTGAAACTTTAGATAATTAAATGCAAATAATTAAGGATTACAAATGATTATGTAACGCTCTATATTTTAGGTATCAGATGCGAGGCCAGTACTTACCTGTCGTTACCATTGTCACCACAAGGGGGCAGCATTTCATCAGTGAAAAGGCAGCGAGCGCTCCTGTTTCCTGCAGCTGGAGGAATAAATGAATATTTTGGGGGTTTTAAGACTTGAAAACAAAGACATTTGATGTCTGAAATAATCATTTCCTCTGCTTATAAACAGCAGCGTCCGCCATAACGAACAGGTAATAAGAGCTGGTGAAAGCACTCTTTAATTGCATTCCATCACACACACACACACACACACACACTTCTTGCTCATGGTGAGCGACTTGTGGTGAGCTGTCAGAGATACTTATGATGATGTAGGACAGACAAGTGTTGGCAGTTTGCACACACACACACACACACACACACACACACACACACACACACACACAGACCACAGAGGAGGAGCGACAGGAAGGCAGACAGGCGGAGTAGTAATGATAGGTGACGATTCTTCCATCCAGAATAAATGAAGGAGAGCTGACACACTAACAAACGCACCAGTTTTAATGCAGCATTACAATCAGTCTGTGCAGTGACATTAAATCTGTGGTGTTTAGATTGTTAATCCCACCGGACTGAGGGGAGAAAGTGAGATTTTGATCATTTGTCTATTCCGAAGTCTACCTGTCGTCACTAAAACAGCTTTAATGATGCAATGTTTGACTTTCTTTAAAGCGGTTTGTATCCCAAAAACATAAATAGACAACGAGTTACAGTTGGATGCTTGTTTTTGTCCCTTTTCAACCCTTTAACTTGAGTTTTTCTGCACCGGTAGAGGGCGGACACTCCGCTCCGCTCTGATCATTTATGACTTATTTTAAATACGTGAATCTCCTCAGCGTGTCTCAGAGCGGTGACGTTGTTTCACATAAATCTTCTCTCTCCTCCTGTTCTCTGCCATCTCGACATCTGCTCAAATTAATTCTCTTTTCTAAATCGGTGATCACATTATTCATTTAGTGCGCGACTTCCTAGAGTGAAGGTAGAGAGACATTAAAGGCTTTTTAAACCACATGCTCCACAACTTCTACTGTGTCAGTCTCTCTTTGGGCTTCCCTCCCTCCTCCCTTCCTTCCCTCCCCTCCTCCCTTCCTCCCTCCACATGTGTCACTTTACTGCTCTTTGCTCAGCAGGCAGCAGCAGTGTGCCCTCATCACTCCTCGTCTTCATATCTCCTCGCCGGTTCTGCCGGAGCGGCGTTTTTCCTGACACAAAGGGGAGGAAAGCGTCGGGAAAGACTCTCGTCCTCTCAGGCTGGATTCTCTCCTTCTCACCGATGGATGGAGTTTATTCCCCAGCAGGCACAGCGACTTCCTGAAAAGTGAGTGAGAGCGTGACTGAAAGTATGAAATAGTTCATAGAAACGGAATATACCTTTTACGTGCATTTAAACGTAGCTGATCTTGTGGATTTAAACTATTTGGTTTTATTACAGGAACGTTAACTTTAACCAAATGTAAAGTCGACCACGAAAACTCTCATTATTTGATATTTATCACGACAAATGTCTTTTTATGTATTTCAGTTAATGATGAAGTACATAAGTAATTGCATTATTCTGCAATATTCTGTTATACGTTTCAACTGATTTATATTAAATAACCTAATAATGTTAAAGGAGTGACTCTCTCAGTGTCTTTTATTGCTCTACGAAGAATAATCTAATAACTTGAACACATGTAATATGATAAGATACATTTAAAAAGGTAAAAAGGGAGATTTAACTACGACAATGTGTGGTCATAACGGAGTTATATCAACACATTTTTAAAGGTATTCACCAGCTTTTCATAAAGACACTTCTTATTTCTCACACTCAGTCTGAGGTTTGAACGTTGATAAAAAGGTGTTGGATGGATTTAATGTTGCTTCACAGAGATGCTGAAATCCGTAAATGTTGCCGTTGGGAAGCGAAGACGCTTCAGACTTAACGACAACAACGTGATTACTTAAAACATGTGTGCTGAATTAACCAGAACGTCTTTACAATAATAGACGGGTTATTATTTCATCTCTGTTGAAACAAGTTGTAAACTATCTGCAATCCATCCGTTTAATAATGAACATTATGAACATTTCAGGACCAAAATCTGACTCAGTAATGTCATATTACATATTTAAGGGCATACTGTTCATCATGACAATAAATATTATTCCACTGTCTCATGTGGAGGGGACTTAAATGTTATTTTACTGGATACAGGAAGTAAAAACAAAGTGATTTTATATTTATGTAAATATACGCTGCCCTTTGCACTCAGTGTGTTATTATCGTGTTGGATAAAAGCCGGCGGAGCCGCTCTGAAGGTGCTTTGTGCAGCTTCCTAGTAAACAAACTAAACTTCTGTTTACATCCAGTGTTTCTTGTTGTTTATCACAAACTTGTAGGTGTCACCAGATCCCCCCAAATGATTTCCACTGAACTAAACTATAGTCCAGTTTAACGCAGGGAGCCCGCGAAGTCTCTTAAGTCCCGACTGAGACAATCCACAGTTCATTTAATATCCAAAATGCCGTGAAAGGCCCCTTGAAGCCCGTGAATTCGACCCCTGGTGAATCTACGGCTTTTCTCGTGATTTGCCAGTCGGAGGCTCCTGAGTGCGACTGTACATTTGGCCTCCATGTGTGCTAGTAAAGCCTGTGGTCTGCCCGAGCGCTTTCATGTGTGTGAACGAGTGAGTGAAAGACGTAACGAGGCCCCGGCCCTTCTTTTTGTTTCACTGCATTAATGACATAATGACGTTCGGTGTGTGTTGATATGAGAGAATGACTGAGACGTTTTATGATGAAGGATTAATGGGAAAATTAGCAAAGGCAGCGTGGGAGGGGCAGCCGAGATCAGCAGCGACATGGTGGTCCTTTAGGAGCACGGCTGCTTTTTTATCGTTGTCAGTTATCGTGCAAAAACACTTGTCGTGTTGGTGTTGGCCTTCGATAGCCTTTTGTTCATCTGATGGCCGGTGTGTTAAAGAAGTTGGTGGAAGAGGAAGTGCGAGCTCGCAGCTTCCCCCTGCTCCCAGTTTTTTGTGCTAAGCTAGGCTAATCACGTCCCAATCACCCCCCCCATGTGCGGATGAGACGCACACGGATGAAATCGTCAGTTTTTGTCTGGAAAGTTACATCAAACGCATAAAAACTATTAGATTTGAACAAATTACTCAAATGCATTATTTAATCATGCAACGCCTCAGTTAGAGACACTTCATTTCATTCTTTTTTTTGGTCTTGCTTGTGATGGACGGGCTTTTAGTTTTTTAACAGCAGCTGATAATGTGTGTTTTATTATAGTCAGGTGTCGCTGCTGCGGCTTTACGGTCATACCGGTGGAAACCACACAGCGTGAGGAGAAAACCACACGGCGGAGAGAGCACGCGGCTCTCCCAAAGATACCGTGCAGAGTGTATCCAGCCATGCATGACATGATAGATATATATCTATATATATATACAGTATATGAGGCTTTGCCGACTGTTAAACCTTTTTTAAAATAGAGTTCTCTGACAGTAAACCGGTGCAAAGAAACCTTTTTATAGTCCTGACACCACATGCAGACCTGAGATGTAAACATCACTTTTTACATTTTTGAATGCGGATACTTTGGACATATATGAGGCTCAGCAGGGGACAGTACAGGAGTCCTGTGTGGAAGATGAGAAACTTGTAGAGGACTACTTTGACAGCTTGTGAGATGTACTTCTGTACTTCTGGTTCACTCTCCTGTTACACCGCTTTGTTAAATACTTGATTCTGAAGCGATAGAATCATTTTAAAATCAATATTTTGTGTCAGATTATCGCTTTCTTTAGTAAGTAGCCATGTAATGAGCGTGATAAAGTGCAGCGGGACGATTATTATTAGGAGATAAAACCCTTGAAGACCCTCAACTCTCTGCATAACCACTGGAGACCGACTTCCTGTCGTCTCTGCTGCCTCGTGTCCCGCTGTATGAAGTACCATGTAGTACTGTGACTGTGTGTATTGTGATGTATTCTATTGTACTCTCTCCTGTCCTGCTGTTCAATGTCGGGTTGTGTCACACTATCACAGTAAAGATACAACACCTTACAGTTGATGTTCATACAACTTCTATCATAAAAACAGACTTTAGTTTGTTGACATTTCTCGTCTAATTCTACGCTTTCCTTGGTGCGTCGTCCCGTCTGTCATCATAACGTGTGTCGTTTACTCCGATGTGTCCAAACGGAGAATAATAAACTCGTCTGTATTTAGTCTGACTGACCCGTGATTGGTCCCAGATGCTTCTGTTGTGGTCGTCGCTGCCTCTCTTGTATGTGAACAACAAAGAAATGAACAAAGCGACCGGTTGTTGATGAAACCGCCTCTCATGGCTCCTCACTGTCAACACTGTGACAGTGTGAAATATGATAGATGTATACACACACAGTGTGAAGGTGCATTTGTACTTGTTTGAGTCGTCTCCTTTGCTTGATGTGTCCTCCCAGCTTCCCACTCTGTACTGGGGGCTCCTGCTGGAGTTTTCGGGGGGATGGAGCAGCGCGGGGGAACGGAGAGCCCCGGCCTTCGGGACAGCGCCAGCCCGGAGGAGAGAGGGGAGAGCCCGCCGTGCAAGTCCAGCCGCCTGGGGGTCAACGGCAGCCCGGCGGCTCCGCGGATCAGACAGAACGGCAGGCCGCTGGGAGGTGAAATACAACTGTAGTTAATAACCCAAATAAGTTCCAATGCATCTAAAGTAGTATTAAGACTTTGTGTGGAGGATGTCGGGGTCTCCGGTGGCCTTACTCACCGGTATTGCAGAGATGTAAACTTTAAAATACCTAACACAGAAAACACTCACGCACAAATGCCCATTATTCTCTCATGCAGTTGAGAACATCATCATGCATCATCACACAAACATTGTAACAGTACACACACACACACACACACACACACACTGGCTGGGTTGCCTCCCTCCACCCTTCCCCTGAGTGGGTGTCTTATTGGCCGATAGCGTGCCTGACGCTGCTGCGGTTTGGGCTCCGTCGCCGCCTTCGTCAGCAGGAGGCTTGATCGCTCGTTAATTAGCCGGTCCCGCGGGACCGAGCGGTGGACTTGGATGGGGTGTGAACGGATCCGGGAGGAGCTCTCGGGACTCGCCCAATAACGAGTCGTGGCATCGCTCCATGAGCGCTGAGTGACACAGATATCATGTCCAGCAAGTCTTATTCGTTGTGGGTTTTTTTTTTTTTTTAATGTGCGGTGAAAACAAATACAGTTGTACAATCTTACACCGACTGACATTCACGCTTGGCAGCTACCCAGTTTGGTCTCCCCCCTGAGACCACCACGCAGAACCGACGCTGACGCACGTGCGTCACCGAACAGACAGAGACCTGTCGCTGTCAGCTCTGGTTTCTGGAGGAAACGCTGAGACATAGATGACAAACAGGAAGCTTAAAAATCCTCCAAAAACACCCCTCGCTGCCCGATTTGTGCCTTGAAATGTGATTTTCTGAAGAAGCTCCAGGCTACTACTTTGACAGTCTGAACCAACCTTTTAGACTGATGCTGCTGCTATCATAAACAGCTGTAAGTGCATTTATCTGGAGGCTATCCTCTATTTTTGGGTTACCAGTTCCACATTTTGAGTTGTTTTTTTTTGTTGCATTTGCAGTTTGCACCCAGACATGCTTCTACGGAAATCTAACCTTTAACCCCGAGCGGGCGCCCAATTGAGCGTCGCGAGAGTGTTTTGCGAAGAAGAGCGTCATATAAATCACTTTTCCGAACCGAATATAATGAATTGTACCCACATGCTACACTCAAAACACAATTATAAGGCACAAAGTAATATATAAACGACCAAGTTCCAGCACTATACCTGGTATTTTTCGGTGAGCTACAGCGAGCTACGCACTCTGAATGCAGATTTCATCACAGAAAAAGAGACCGTCATGGCCGAACGATAGCTTAGCTAGCATGACAATTCCACCCTGAATCCGCAGATATCTTTCATATTTCTCTCCTTCAAACCGTTCAAACGTTACACCGTGGAACACACACAAGGACGACGAAACCACAGAGCAAAACATTTTAAACGCATCTTACCTTGAGCTGGTTTTCTGGGTGAAAAACTCTGTAAATCCACTTAAATCCTTTCGCTATATATGCGCCCGGTCCCTCTCTTTCGTTTGAGAGTAAAATAGAGTTAATCAAGGCATTTATGCATAGGTAGTCCTCCTTTTACTTTTCAGCGAATCATTTCGACGCTCGGTTTGTTGCGCAACTCTTTTGGCGTTTTAGTGGCTAAAAAGTCTGTCAATCACCTGACTGACCAGCCCACTGCATTCTACACGCATTTCCGCATTCTTAGACGTATCACATGTGCAAATCGACCAATCATAGGCTTCGAAAACTGCCAATACACACACATGGAGCGACTAAAAAATCACATAAAACACATAAATCAGGCTCCTGAGAGGTCAAAAATGGTTCAAAATGATGCCAAATTGCTGTATTAGATAGATTAAACCCTGTTACTGATAAAACAAATGAAATATATAGTTATATAGTATATAAAATTAGAATAGAACAGCTGGAAACCTGGTTGAAATTATTCCCATTGAAATTATTCAAATAGACCTTGTAGTTAGTGAGATAAGCCCCTTTGAGTGTGGGTATGACATTTTCGAGGAGAGGCCTCAAAATAGGCTTAGAGGTTAAAAGGTTAAGCAACTTCCACTTCCTGGAAAGAGGACAGACGACACAAACACACACGGTAGCTTCTCCTGTGACTCTCTGTCTCTGCCCGTCTGCCAGGTTTGATGATCCCGGTCTACTGCGTGGTGGAGCATGCCGACGGGGGCGTAGCCGGCGACTGCGAGGGCCACGGCGACCGCCACGCTGAGTTTGTGCTGGTTCATAAAGACGTCCTCTTCACGCAGCTGGTGGAGACGGCGCTGGCCGCGCTGGGATACTCGCACAGCACAGCTGTACAGGCAAGTGGTAAGTAGAGTCTGTGTCCAAGGGATTACTACGCCTCACGTGACTGAAGGTGATCTGATCTTTAGCTCTCCGTTGACTTTGCAGTGTGTGAAGGTGCGTCTGCTAGCAAACAGAGTAAAGAACCCAGAACTGACTTTTTATAAGCTTCCAAACAACTGGTTTCCAGATGGGTGGTGTTTCGCCACACGGGTACAGAGAAGGTATTTACCAAAGAAGGTATTTTAAAGGTAAACGCGCGCCTGGCAGCACGGAGGTTCAACCAAAACGCTATCTGTGTCACGGCGCAGCACCGAAACTTGTTCTCATCATCTTGAGATCAGAACAAGAAGGCAGACAACATCCAGCCAACCGAGCAACAACAGCCTCCACACACACACACACACACACACACAGAGAGCATGGCAGTTTGACATTCCTGGTGTGTCCCGTAAACACAGGGCGCTCTAACCAAGTGGCCGACGCCCTGCGACCCCCCTCGCCTCTCCCAAATGGCTAGGTTTTGTTCTGAGAAATAAGCCTTTTCTTTTCAAATAAATAATTTTTGGCTGGAGTCGTGCATTTTTTCCCCCAGTGTGGTCACAACCAAAATTATACAGAGTCTCTTCTATTTTCTTCTGCCATTGAATTGCATCTTGCATAACTTTGGCTGGACTAGTATTTTTAAACTGGCACGGGGGGGGGGGGGGGGGGGGGTTCTTTAATTAACTTGCACATTATGGCTAATTAAAAAGAAGCTATTTCTTATTTAGGGTATATGGTTACTGCTCTGGATTTAACATGGATTTAGGTGAAACTAAATTTAACTGAAGGCCGTGTTTTGGGACGCATCCACTGATATTACTCACTTAGAAATAAACATTTACCGTATTTGAGGGCTTGCAAACCGCTGGAAGTTCCCAGAAACAACCCAAACTGTATTTTAAGAAACATACAGCACAATATCTCTCCACCAAATTAATTTGAACATCCACTAAAAGAGTTTACAATGTGAAAGTATGTCTGTAATTCATATCAGCGACCTATTGATGACATGTTGAAAGCATTCAAAATCATTACTAAAGCAAAGTCAGCTGCAGGACACACAAGAACTGCCAGATATGAGGATGAAATACGGCGCAGGGAGACAGGAGAGCAGTGACCTCACTGTGTTTATCCAGAGCATCAACAGCTCAGTCTTTAATGCCGAGCTGATTTTACATTTCTCCTCTGATTAATCAACTGGGGAGTCCCAAGAGAACAGCCTTTGTTCTTTTGCCCCTATCACCACCATCCTCATGCAATGAAGACGCACACACACACACACACACATGATGGAGGCTGGCAGGCCAGGCAGGGTCTGTGTTTGATTTAGCCGATCCTAACGCGATTAGGCCTGTTTAGATTTGCGCTTCCAGTCACGGTTGTTGGAAGGTTTGGGGAATGTTCAACCCGGGATGATGCTCCAAGACTGGGATGGTCGTCTGTTAAACTCCCCAACACACACACACACACACACACACACACACACACACAAGCAGATTAGGTCTTCATCAGTAAGAGAACATGAAAACTAGATTTTCTGACATTTAAATCTTTTAAACAGACACATGCTTTAGTTTTATGTGTGTGTGTGTGTGTGTGCTTGTTTGTGTTCTCCAGGCATCATTAAAGTGGGCCAGTGGAAGCCGATGCCCATCCACTACCTAACAGACGCTCCAGAGGCAACAGTGGCTGACATGCTGCTGGAGGTCTACCACATGGTCACACTGCGGATCCTACTGCACAGGTTTAAATGATTTCCTCACTAAGAAAAACCAAAATGCTCAAGTATCCTTTATGCATTGTCAGGGAAAACAGTCACAATATGTACAACACACAGCTGGAAGACACGGGGCCGCCAACTAGGTTAATCCAGCAGTGGTAACACACAGGTTAGTTTAAAGTGTAAGCAGTGTAGCTGTGTCATTCCCTGTCATGTACTGGATGTATTTTTACCAGCAGACACAACAGGACGGGATCAATTATTTAGCTTTTAAAGAAAGAAGAGCAGCGAACAACGCGGGGACAAAAGAGTCAATAACCTTGAAAGCCGATTGTCGGTGGATTTGACAGCCTCTGCTTTCAGTGAATGAGCATGTATAATAACAAAGCGTCTCACGTGTGCAGCTTTGCACGGCTGGAGGAGCTGCCGTCAGAGCAGTGGACCCACGCCACGGTGAGGAACGCCCTCAAAGAGCTGCTCCGAGAGACCAACCAGAGCGCGCTGGCCAAGGAGTGTCCCCTCTCCCAGGTATGTGCTCACCGCAGCTACAGACCACAGATCACCTCTTTTCCATTAGATATAAATATCAATCTGGGTTTGATTGTGTTTCTGTCACACACACACACACACACACGGATAGCCGAGATGCTGCGAAGTATTTTCTCTAAACACATGTGGTTTCATCATCAGTTCACCACACACTTAGCGCACTGTGTAATCTCTCTCTAACACACACACACACACACACACACACAAGTATTGATACCGTCCCATGGGAAAGGATGCAAACACGCACACCTCAATTATCCTCCTCACACACACCCTGCAGTCATTAGACTGGAGAGTGTGTCATTTTCAACTTGTGATTTATACGCAGGACTTAGTCATGATGTAATTAGTGATTAGGGGAAGCGTGTGGGTGGTGTGTGTGTGTGTGTGTGTGTGTTTACAGCCTGACTCATGTGAGATTTAATTCTCAGTGCTTCCCATGTTGAGCTTCCACTGCTCGTGTAGAAGTGACCACAGTGCATGCTGGGAAAGGGGAGCTTGGCGCCTGAATGGTTTGAAAGACGAGTTTCGCAGGTTTTTGTATTTTAGCTGCAACATGTTTACTGTATATGTTCCTGTGTTTCTGTCAGAGTATGATCTCAGCGATAGTCAACAGTTCCTACTACATCAACGTCTCCACCTCTAAGTGCCAGGAGTTTGGACGCTGGTACAAGAGGTACAAACGCATCAAAGGTAACTCCAAAGGTCATTGTGGCCTTAAATCAAGTCTTGTATGAATCTTTCTGGCATGAAAGCGTCGCTTCACTTCAGTGGAAGCTTTGTGTTGCTCAGTATCTCCCCCGTTCAGCGTCGGCCCGTCCGCGGGCAGTTTATTGTCACGTGTTTCCTTGTTAAACTCTCCCACGTTGTTAAAAAACTTCTCCCGTTTTCGTGAGCAACTCTTTAGTGCACCTCAACCGTCGACTCTTCAGCTGTTTATACTTTACTGGCCTCACGTTGCTTTGAGAAGTGGAGACTGTCGGAGCTCTTTTTCAAGCTGACACTCACTGCTTATCACGACTCCACTCAATGTGACTCACCTGCCTGGCCGCCTTTTGTTTCTCTGATTTAGTTGCTTTTTGATGCTTTTTAGGGACGTTTTCCCCCATTCATCTGTCCACCCCCTGTGTGCGTGTGTCAGCCTGCATGTGTCTAATCTGCTGCATGAGACGTCTGTCACTGACAGCTCTCAGTAGGACCGAACTGTCACACATGGTTTGCATTAATGTCACCCTTAATACACATGACAAAACTAAATGCTCTTAACTCCTAATGGAAAACAGCAGCAGCTCCCCCCCCCCAACACACACACACACACGCGCCACCGAAACCCAGGAACAAGAGCTCCCCTTACACACACGCACTGGGAAGGTAAAAATCTGAAGGCCTGCCAAACCTCACTCCAACTTTTATTCCCCTAATAACCTCAAATGTGACTCTCAACCGAACCCAGCAGACGCGTAACAAGAAGCAGATTTGTGTGGAGACGAGCAGGGAGGCCGATCGGAGAGCAGAAAAAGGTTCAATGCAGTGATGAAGAGGACACACTCATTTGATCTTATCTGGAAATAGTGGAGACAGTAAAAGGGACAACAGGACTTTGTGGTAATGAGATCATTCGACCAACAGTCCTAGTTTTTCTACACATAAAGGACCACCAGACCCCTGCTTCCCCTTCACAATAAGCCTCTGGTGATGTTTGAGTGTGTGACTAAATATACTTACACCTTTGATATTTCCCCCCCCCAGGTGAATACATTGAGAAGATGTGGTCAGCTCAGGATAAATCAGATATTAAAGGTACGTTCATCTTTTATCGATACTGACATATTGACATAATGCACCTTAAGGCCCAATCTGCTGCTTTCATATTAGTAACACAAACCTGTGTGTGTGTGTGGTGACACAGTGGAGAGGGATTTGGACCTGAGCATCCTCAGCCACCGACCTCCGTCTCTCTTACCCTCTCCCACCCATCTGGGCTCCCTGGGCGGCCCCGGAGCTCTGTCCATCAAGGGTGGCCTCGGGGACACCCAGCCTCAACGTCTGCCTCACCCGGCCAGCCAGCACCACCCGGGTGCACCGCTGCGTCCTCTCCTGGGCCACGGCGGGCTCCTGCACCCCCAGCTCTCCCCTCAGCTCGTCCGTCAGCAGCTCGCCATGGCCCACCTCATCAACCAGCAGCTAGCCGTCAGCCGCCTGCTCGCACACCAGCACCCGCAGGGAGTCAACCAGCAGTTCCTCCACCACCCGCCCATCCCGCGCACCTGCAAGGGCTCCGGGGCCGCCACCGAGCCCGGCCTCAACTGCTCGGGGGCCGAAGTCTCCTTCAGCATTTACCAGCAAGTCAGGAACGAGCTGAAGAGGGCCAGCATTTCTCAGGCGGTGTTTGCCCGCGTGGCTTTTAACCGCACACAGGTAAACTGAAACAAACAACTCTATTGTTACCAGAGCGGATGCAGTTCATCCACGCTCACTCCTGTGTGTGTGTGTGTGTGTGGCTGCAGGGGCTGCTGTCAGAGATCCTTCGTAAGGAGGAGGATCCTCGCTCGGCCTCACAGTCGCTGCTGGTCAACCTGAAGGCCATGCAGAGCTTCCTCAACCTGCCGGAGGGCGAGCGGGACCGCATCTACCAGGAGGAGAGAGAGAGGAGCGCCAACTCCAACCACAACCTCGCCACCACCCACATCTCCAACAGCACCAGCGCCCCACTCAGACACCCACAGGTACACGCACGCATTCACAGGACCAGCTCTGCCAGTGAGAGACACTTTGCTTGACTTTATATGTCACATTTTAAGTGCTGTTACTTTGATTTTCACTCTCTGTGTCCCTGCTCTGTGCAGACAAAGTGCAGCATGTCTGCCGCAGAGCTGCCGCTGAAGTTGGACCCGTTGGTCAGCATCTCGTCGGGCATCTATGAGGAGATCCAACAGGAGATGAAGAGGGCGAAGGTCTCCCAGGCTCTGTTCGCCAAGGTGGCCGCCAATAAAAGTCAGGTCAGTCCCACTGAAACATTTGTTAGTGCTTAAAGATGCATTCCTTCATTTTTGCCTGCATTCAGAGAGGAACTGTCCCGCTGATAACCTTCTTAAGAAAGACCTCACACACATGAACCTCCCGACAAGACATCCGCGTACACATGCACACAGCGTCAAGCTGATGATGTTTGAAGGAGTTGATGAGGGTGCAGCGTGCAGGTGTGTGAGTGTGTGTGTGTGGGGATCTGATTACCCGCTGTAGCCTACCATCGCGTCTCCATCCTCAGATAAACAATGCGGGTGATGGAGGGTGAGATCAAAGCAGAGTCTGCACTGTAGGGAGAGAGAGGGGGGGGGGGGACAAAGAGAGGAAGTTTAAAATGCCTTTGCTGATTTACTACCAACACAGACCGAAATGGTTTTGAGAGGAAGTGTGTGGAGACACCGAGATGCTAAAAAGTCTGAAATGATAAAGCAGTAAATGGACTGAAATTGATGGAGGGGTGAGGCGGGCGACACAGTGGAGAAGAACAGAAGGATGCACGACGGAGGGAGAGATAGACAAGACGACGGAGGGATGATCGCATTATTACCATTAATTTCCAGGCTGAAGGCTGCGCATAAACAACAGCTGGTGGCAGATCCTGGGTCAGCCTAGCAGAGATAATCTAATCTTCACACACACATACACACTTGCAGACTCTCGCTGCTCTCCTCCGACTTCTGCTTTCTTTATTTCTCCTCTCAGGGAAACAACTTCTATTCTAACACAATGAGTTGTTTATTTATTTAAGAATTTGAGTATAAAATACTCCAAAAAAGACAAAAGCTGTACCCACATAGCCAGTCCAACTAGCAGCATTTTGCTGATTTTAAACAAAATCCAGAAGAACTCATCAGAAACGAAGAACTTCTACGAAAAAAAGTGCAGTCATGAAATCCTCATACGTTGATTTAAACACCTAAATCTCCTCCAGGGCTGGCTGTGTGAGCTGCTCAGGTGGAAAGAGAGCCCGAGCCCAGAGAACCGCACCCTGTGGGAGAACCTGTGCACCATCAGGAGGTTCCTGGCGTTAACGCAGGCCGATAGAGATCAGGTCTACGAAGAGGAGTCGAGGCAGCAGCACAGCGACAGGCTCCACACCGTCCTGCACATGCCAGAACAGCAGGTACAAACACGCAGCCGGTCGCCCGGGTTCAGGCGCTCTGCAGTTTCTAGCATGTCAGACGTAGCTACAGAGCATTCATTTGAATTCATCTGTGGTTACTGGGAAGACTAAAAGAGCTCAACCACACTGCAAGCGAAAGACACAAATCAAAAGTGTTTTACGCGTGAGAAAATGTGAACGCCGGCGTCTGATTTCTTGATGTCTCGTCACGCCACCTGCTCCTCTCAGCGGCCCTCCTCTTCGTCACATTTGTATCCCATAAGCCCATGAAAATAGAATGGTGGTAAATGAGCGGCCCACACATTTCCTGCTGAACACTCCTCCATCCCACCCTCTCCCCAAAACCCAAAATGCTCTCCAGTCTGGCCCTAACCTCAATATTATTCAGGACATTCCCTGTAATTATTGAAGCAGAGCAAAAAAAAAAAGAATTGCCATTATCTTTATTTAGGTCCTTTCATTTCCGATGGACCACAGATTTATGGTGCTGGATTCCTGCGCTGGTCGCCCCGCCCTGCTAATACGCTGGAGCTGTTTGTGTGTGCATGCTGGCGGGGGATGGAGGCCGGTCGGTGACACTTCCGCTTGTTCTACATTTCCCTTAATGACTCTGCACTGGTTCACTTATTCCTAAAGCTTTATGTTGTAATTACACATCATGAGGCTGTTATAACATCTCTACATCCGCTCGTTGTCTTGAACCCTTAAAGTGTCTTCAATGTTACATTATCCCCTTACGCTCTTATATGCTCGCTAAACAGCTCGTCCCATATTGTAATGTTACTTCTTTACACAAACAGAAATGTAAAATAGATTCTTTTCTTGACAGGCCCTCCACAGACCGCCCCTGCCACCTCTGAGCACTCCGTCTCCGATTCGTGAAGACCCACAGCCCGTCCAGCTGCTGGTCCTGCACGGCTCAGAAGACGGGCCCCAGCGCGGGACGAGCCCCGGCCTCGGAGGAGGAGGAGGACCGAAGAAGGCCCGCTCCCGGACGCGGATTTCCCTGGAGGCTCTGGGGACCCTGCAGAGCTTCATCGGCGACGTGGGGCTCTACCCCGACCAGGAGGCCATCCACACCCTGTCGGCCCAGCTGGACCTACCCAAGCACACCATCGTCAAGTTCTTCCAGAACCAGCGCTACAACGTCAAGCACCACAACCAGGTCAGAGAGCCCGTCCCCGGGGAGGACGACCGGGAGAGCTCGAGTCCCAGCGAGGGGGGCGTCTGCACGGCGGAGAGTCGGGGGGAGGAGGGTCTCTCTGCGTCTGAGGAGTCCAGCGAGGACGGGAGAGGATCAGTGGAGGCGTTCAGAACAGAGGGCGGAGAAAGAGATGTGGAGATGGAGATGGAGAAGGAGGAAGGGGACGATGGGAAAGCCTCGGGGCCGGCGACGTCCTCCCTGTCCCCCTACAGCAGCCTGGACAGCCCCCCCTCTGCAGAGCAGCAGAGATAACAGCAGAGACACAAGAACCGAGGCAAAGGACACCATCAAACTGTGAAGCCGTGAACAAACACACACGCTGTCATCAGCTTTACCACAGCTGATGATCAGAGGAACTGTGGGAAAGTATTTAAGTTTGACTGAGAAGGGATACGCAGGTACTACCACTGCAGTACGTTCACTTCCCACCAGTATTTCTGATTTGATGATTAAAGGTTACAGTCGTTGTATAACTACCTCTGCAGCACGATCCACTTCTTCTACAGCTCTGTAAAGTA
The DNA here is from genome assembly GCF_910591455.1 of Pholis gunnellus. NCBI lineage: Eukaryota > Metazoa > Chordata > Actinopteri > Perciformes > Pholidae > Pholis > Pholis gunnellus. The sequence goes on from NC_136551.1 coordinate 3,426,621, forward strand.
TTACTAAGTACACACAATCACACAATCACAACATGGAAGCTGTGTATTTCTCTGTAAAGTATTGAGAACCGATTATCTACGGTGGATTATGCTGCAGGAACGGTTTGAGACGTCTCAAATCTTCAGGGGGTTTATGTTTATTTATGTACGATTGGTTTATTATGTTTTCAGTGTTTAATGTTACGTTCCATACTCAGAGTTTGGCAGAGTTTTCCTCACCATGTGATTAAATTTGACAAGTTTAGGACCAGAAATGGGGCGTAATGTGACTGCTTTATGGGGGTTTTTTTTAGGAGAAAGTCAATTTTGAGGAGCGTTTGACTCCCGAGCCCCATAAATGCCATAAAATGAACAAATCTAGAATTGCAGTTTGCCCCAAATATTAGATGCCAACCTCACAGACTCACCCCAACAAAGCTTTTCAGTAAAATCCTCCCAAACCTCAGTTATTTTCTGGTGAGATATTAGAAATAACTGCAAATGTATAAATACAAGCGGGCATTGGGCAGTAGTACCTCATGAGACGAGCGTTCAGCTGTGGGGATAATACACACATGCAGGTCAGCAACACTAGAACCTCCACCCAAACATCAGCTGAGCTCCATGTGAAACTCACTGACAGTAAATCACTACCCCCCCCCCCCCCACCGATATTTATTACTTATATTTACTAAAGTCTGAGTATTACTGTTGCGATTATAGTTTTGCTTTGATTTTCTTTGATTTGACTTCAAAAGTTTTTGTAAATGTGAGAAAAAAATGAGGAAGTATGGACTCAGTGTTACACCGTTTAAAGGTATTTTTGTTTACAGACTGGAGGTTTTATGTACATTGTGATGTGCCAAACTGACCCGTCGTCGTATGTGGGACGCTGCCACTGTTCAGTGTGATTTGTAAACACATTATTTCAGTTTGACAGTCGTCTCTGTCCCGCTGTTCAACCGTTGTTCTTTGATTCTGTTGTGGGCAGGAAGTGAAGATCTGATAAAAAACGTTTTCCAAAGTATTCTCTGTGTGGGAAGTCTGCCTTTCATGCTAGAGACAGATTTAAGATATGAAAGAGAGGCTCAACGTTATCATGTGAAAGCGTGCGAGAGAGACGCCGTCGTTCCACTCCATCCTCAGGCCTCACATACCTCGACTCTCACCACCAACTTCATAAAAAGAGCAGCTGTCAAACGCACACTGCACAGTCCTCAACCTGACCACAGACGTATGAATGTAAAAACAGCAGCCGTAAAATGCAGAATACAACGTGTACAATGCAATTAGACTCAGACCGGTCTTTATGAATCTCCTATTCAACACATTTTTGTAAGACAAAGACGAAGAAGCGCACAAGATAGTCCGAGTGTGGAGGTGATGGATGACGCTGTGAGTGGACGGTCCTCGGGGATCAACGCAGGCTTCGCTCTCAGCTGTCTGCGGGATGGAGGTGGAGCTGGATGCGGTCTTCCTGACCCCCCCCCACCCCGTCCGGAGTCCACAATCTGTCGCCCATCATCTCATGACGGAGGACGCCTGTTATCACCGCCGGCGCTCTAGTTTCTAGGTCACACTATCGGAGCCTTTAGGTGAATGTAACTGATATATTCATGATAAAGTGTATTGCTACACGTAGAATAGACACATAGCTGGTGTGTATCTATTTAATACACTGCCTCCTTTATCATCATAAATATGATCTGCAGATTTCTCCTCTTCGCTCCGGGGATCGTTACGAAGCGATTAATTTACGAGTCGAGGAGAACTCTGTGCAGCTTCTTGTCTACTTCACTTGCCAGGACACCTGATAACAATTACAAACAGCTGCTAACACATGTCAACCTCGAGTCGATTAAGTGTTTGGCTTAAAGTGAATACTAGTTTACAGACCGGCTGAGAGGACTGGAGGTAACAGCTCCCAGTGGTCCTGCTTGTTAAAGCCTCCCATGCAGCTCTCGCCTTCACACGAACCATCTATCAGGCGAAGAGGAGCCGAGTTCAACATGAGCTGTGTGAGTGCGGGCCGGAATACACTGGCTGCAGGTGTTGACCTGAGGTGCATCGGATGCTGCAGGTAGCTTGAGAGCTAATTTCATGGATTTTGCTCCCGTTAACAAGCGCGGAGAGTAAACAACTTTTGTGTTCCCTGTTTCACATTACATTAGACGACTTTCAGACCAGCTGGAGTGGAAACCAGGATGAGAAACAGTCTGGAAAGTCGTGGAAAAGCAGACGAATTCAATGCTCCACGTTCAGAGGACACGTGTACGTGAGCGGTGTGTCTTTAAAAACTATAGTTTAGTGAAAGAAAATCACAGCGACAGCATAAAATGTCCTTGTTTAGTGTGTTCATCGTAGTTAACTCACACAACATTACAACTGCATCAGTGAGTGTTGGTACGGTCCACTGGGTTTCTGCTAACACAGCTGGCTATTAGAGCCGTATGGCAGGCTGATACATGGCCATTAGAGGTGTGTGTGTGTGTGTGTGTTGTGGGATAGGGACGCAGGTGCTCGGTGCGCTGATATTACCCAGGATGCTCAGGGTGGGGGGCGTAGGGGTTATGGGGAGGGGGGGGGGGGAGGCTCTCTGTGGAGCTCGCAAACACACCTGTGATCCCCTGTTAGCACGCACGCACACACACACACACACACACACTGCGCCCCCAGCCCCTGCGCTGCAGCACGCTAATACACACTCTGATAAACAGGCTAATACTCGCAGCGGCAGCGCTTTACACCCCATTGAACACAACACACGGTAATCAGTGAAGCCATCGCGTGGCACTGTGTGTGATGTGTGGGAGAATTGTGTGTGTGTGTGTGTGTGTGTGTGTGTGTGTGTGTGTGTGCCATGTATGCAGAGAAAAGTACAGCGAGGCATTGCAACCTCATTAGGGAACGTTGTGTGTGTGTGTGTGTGTGTATAACAGAAAGGGCAAACCTAAGCATTTTAGTATTTTTATATTTATTACATTCTTGGTTTTTAATTTTGTACGTTTGCCCAACTTTCTAGTCCCCGGCTTCATTGCTAATATTTTGGGATGTGACTGTTCTGTTACACAACTCAACCGAGTGCAAAGGACAACCACACGAGCATGTTTTTAAACCACTGATGTAGAAGTGACAACAAAGGAGGGTTTTAAATGAGTATCTAAAGTTAAAGTTATCACCATGTCTGCTTCCAGCATTATACGCAGGACTTCCTGGTTCAACGCTGGCCCACCATACTGGCTCTACAATGCAATGCAAGATGTGTTTTTACTTCTACATACTATGAAGTGGTTTAGGCTGAATAACTATCTGTTGTAAAACTCAAAGTTGCTCCTTTTTTTAAAACTTGTGTCCAGCAATGCAACTAACATCACCCCCTAGAAATAAAAGTACTGACTGAGTAGAAGGCAACCGGTTTGAAAAAAAATGCAAAACCTATTAAAATACTAGACATTTAGTTGTAATTAAAAATATTAATGAAAAAACACTCAACACAAGTTTTGGTCCACACACACACACACACACAGACACACACAGATGGTGAAAACACCCCTAAAACAGCCAAAGATGAAACGAGTCAGAAAACGACCACATCACATCTCTTTAAAAAACAAACATTTCATTATGGCGGCTCTGGTGCATTAGTGGCCGACCAGCAGGTTTTGATGTGCGCCTCTAAACGTCGAGCCAGTAACATTTTTACGCCACCCAAAAAGACATTTCAAAGACATTTTAAAAACAATTAAAGGCTAATAAGGCTTCTTAAAAAAGTCTGGAATCTGATGATTTAGTGTTCCATTTATTTCAAGCAGTAAAAAGTTGTATTTGTTGTTAATATAAAAACTAAAGTGCCTGCATGAACAGCAGCGTCGTACCTCTTAATGCCTCCCTGAGCTTTGCACACGGCTCCGGCCTTCTGACGAGCTCAACATGAGAGTCAATGAGCTATTAGTGCTGTGATTACATAAGGCAGCCGTGGCTTAACTCACGCTCGGTAAATAATTGTGTCATTGCACAGCGAGTTCGCTTCACCACCCTGGATTTCACAGCATATCCACCACTGGTGAAATCCAACAGAATCATCTTATAGAAAAAGTCCGGTTAGGTAACAACGTTAACATTTAAAAACAATGGGAAATATCGGTAGCACCACCACCCAACTTTCTTTAATATCATTGTTTTTACATCTTATGCAGTGCTGTATAAGAAATAGAATAAGTCATATTAAACCCATGTCGCCTTTGCAACCAACAGCTAAAACTGTTTTTAACTGTTTAAACAAAGTTTAGGCTTTGGGACGGAAAAAACTTTAATATTATTAGTTGATAAAGAAGAGTGAGGAATGACAAGAATGAGTGAAATAGCTTTTGAAACAGAGTCTGAGATCACTTCTACAGTGTGCAATCGAGCCAAATGCATCGTATCCACGACATAGACGGTGGATAAGTGACCACAGGTGAACTCTTTAACTCTTTAAGCAGGTCTGTGTAACCTCAGTGGAGGCCACAGCGGAGCCGTCGAGGAAGCACAGCTGGCCGGGTGGCTGTGGGCTCTCGGCGCCAGCTGCAGACTCTTGTGCAGAAAGAGCCACCAGGTGTCGGGGATTTCACGCTCCTTCCCTCCTCCGCTGGTTCCCACTGCAGCCTGCTGAACCGTTACCGGGTTGGATTAACACCGGCTGTTCCTCCACGGTGCCGCCATTGGGCCCGCTGCACGGCGGCGGCGGCGCTCCTCACTGCTTGTCGACTGGCTCCCCGGCTCCCCTCACACAAGACGGAACAAAAGTACGTTTGGATTTGTTTTCAAGTTTACTTGGGAGTCGCTATTTTTTTGTAACCTTGTAGGCTGTTTGCTGACCGGTCGACCGCGGCTGTTTCCACTCTCTGAGCACAAGTTATGTAAAATTCTTCTTCTTCCCATTTAATCAGGCAGAACAAAGTGAAGGTATTAAATGATAATATGAGAAGTGCACGCGGAGAGTTTCCAACAATGACAAACGTGTTGACCTGTGATTCCGATCAGCGTGTTCCTCCTTGTTTCATGCTACACCCTCTCACCAAGTTGCATGAAAATTGGGTCCGTAGTTTTTCTATAATCCTGCTGACAAACAAACCAAGAACCAGGAACTCAAAAAAGCACATTTACCGAAATGTCCAACCTTCTTTAAGTAGTTGTGTGTGTGTGTGTGTGTGTGTGTGTGTGTGTGTGTGTATTTTGTGATATGAGTGTTGTGGCGACAGGATCTTCTGCCTTCTCCTAACATGCCTTTTTTTTTTTTTTGCTTTTTCTTACTCTCCTTCCCTCCCTCCTTCTTTCACTATTTCCTTCTTCCTTCCTTCCTCCCTTCCTCTCCTCTGTCTATCCGATATCTAACGACGAGTGTTTGAAGCTTAGCTGGGATGTAAACAGAGAGAGGAGGTCCTCAGAGCAGTAATCGCATATGCACACAAATCAATGCACACACACACACACACACAGATACATGCACACACACACACAGATACACGCACACACACAAACTTGCAGCCTGCTAACAATTACAACAATTAGTGGTTCGGCTTTGCCAGCCAGCCACACTGCCTGTTTATGATGTGATCGAACACAAATGTCATAACAGTGAAGCTTTGAGACAAACATGCTGCATTATCAACATGATGCCTGAGAGTCAGTTAACTGAACAGCAAAGAGGGGGCGAGTTGCTGCAGCGGATATGCAACGGAGCCGGAGGACAGAGGAAGTCTGCACATTTACTGAATCTTCTGCAAGTCAGCGAGCCCCCGAATCCCTTTGTCTGCTTTGCTACAACTACTGACTTTTGAAATATTCATGTTCATCGTGGCTGCACAGATTGGTTTGCAAGTTTGAGACGCAGAGGTGGTATCTGAAGAGCTTGTCCCTGCACCATGTAAAATAATAATGTATGATCAGAACGCCTCGGTTCAGCGAATGTCCAGAGGTCAAGAAACGAGATTCAGATTCCCCCACGAAGTATAAGCACACAGCAGGTTTCATGGAGACGTTCATGGAGGTCAAATGAGTGCGTAATGCCGTGTGGCCGCAGTATCATGTCCCGTTCAGGTGGATTTGAAGGTTCGGCTGCATCGGGGCGCAGCAGGAGAGCATTAGCGGCTGCTGCTGGATTGAGCAGCTCTAACTGGATTTGCTCCGGGAGGAGAACTCGCAAGTGACTACAATAAGGTTAGTGGGCATGAATATGTGTGTGTGTGTGTGTGTGACCACTGTCATTAACGCACGCATCATCCGCGGATCAAAACCGGCCTCCTTGCTCGTGCATTCTTCTGTCACAAACACACACACACACAAACACACACACACACAAACACACACGCCTGTGTAACTTCATTTCTGGAGACCAAACACAATGGGGCCTTTTCACAGAAGACATTCTGACATGTCGCAGCGGGAAAAAAACACAGGTGTAAATAATACAATGAAAGAATTCCATTAAGCTGCTTCAGATTCCGGGCTGTGGTATTGTGCATGCTGGCTCACTGTCACACTGTCATGTCTTACTGGGACACTTGAATAGAACAAAACCGCCGTTAATGTTATTAGCGACACCCGTGCTTCTTTTTGCCTCCTGTGACAAGTCAAAATGTCTGCTGTGAAAAAGGAAAAGGCAGCGCTCTTTGAGTAGACTTCTTATTCTCACGTCTTCTGGAGACTGGGGGCCGTTGTTTCTACAGCGGGGTCTGGCCCGAGGTCTTTCAGCTGATAAATGTCAAGTAATCTGCACAAAACAATGTCAAATATTTAATTCAAAACGTACCAAATTATTAATTCAAGTATCAATATTTAATATGCATTTAAATTTGCATAGAATGGCAATTTTATTTTATTTAGCAGTCCATGGGGGACTAATGCGTTCCATGACTACTTACTTCTTTAGTGTATTCAGAGCTGTAGGATTACACGCAACTGCATTAAAAGAGGTGTTTTTCCATCATTAAACAGATTTTTGTCATCTTGAAGTTCGGGAGGGAGTTCCTCACCCGTGTCCCGTCGTTATTTCTAAGCCTAGCATTGACGTGGCTTGCTAGTTACAAGTGCTCATCTCGATCATCTTCACTGTTTTTGTGTGTGTTTGTCTGGGCGGTGACAGGAAGCGTCCTCCATTTTGGAACCTCTTGCTCTCTCTTTCCTCACAGTTTCTGAACAGAATCCACTGGTACCAATTCACTTTGTGTATGTTGGAATCAGATCCTACTTTTAAAAGAAGACACGCTAATAAAGACCCTGATTTGGTGGTTTACGTGTTGCGTAAACCACCGTGGCGTTACAGTGGATCGACAACGATCCAACTAAATCCGTCTCTCTCTGTCTGTCCTCTTCGATCTCTCCAGTCGTCTGTCTTCCTGGCAGACAGCAGTCTATCCTACGCTGGGACCGAAGCCTCCTCGGCAGACAGCGGCCCTAATTTCATTAATTATAAACCAATATGCTGCTGGCAGCCCCTCTGGAGAGGACTTTACCCAGCGCTGGCATCTGTTCAGAGCAAACACAGCGAGGGATGAAGGGATGGAGGGAGGAGAAAACAAGGACATCTCTGACTCCCGCCATGGGTGAAGCACGGTGCTGTGCAGGGGGACGGATGGGTGGAAGAACGAGGCGGTCGGTGGTGTTTTTAAAGTTCATGCTTCCAACAAGGATGCTGATGGAGAGAGTAGGGCCGTGTGGTAGTAGCAAGTTTGAGAAGAGACGTAATATTTGATATATCGTGCAACCGTCACTGGAAGTTAAGTTATTTTAAAACAAACCACGATCTTTTTTCTAACCTTAACCAACATTAACCAGGTGGCATTCAACGCATGGTGTGGTTTGCAGAAACATACAATGAACCGTTTATTTCCTGGCGACAGGGTTGAAATCTTAAAGACACATTAAGTCAAATGATAGATTTCCATTTCTGGAAGTTAACAACCCCTGACCTGAGACTCTCCACAAACTCACACGGCACCATGTTTTTCTTAGGATTTCCATTGTCTTGAGAAAAGCTAGCTTGACCCAAAATTACATCCAGGGCCTCGGACCAATCTGTTGTTTTGTGGTGCGCTCGGCTGCAGGAGAGGTTTCACCTCGTAGTGCATCTCCAATTCTCTAAAGCGCTGCAACATCCTCTGCTGCACCTTTGTGTTTTTCACTGCTCATTCCACCTCCTTCTGAACAAAATCTTCCCCCTAAATGCTTATCAGGGCTTACTGTATGCCTGTGGGACGCCACAGGCACTTTCCATTGTTTTCCTTTGTTAAAATAGCTGCTGTTGACATGGCAGAGTAATAAAATGGAAGTTATTGTTTTGTGTTCATCGTGGCGATGTGACGACACATCTATATATTCTTTGGGGCTCCATACTCCTGATGGCAACATAATATAATGTTAGTGACCCCTGACCTTTTTATCTAATACCACCCACAGACCAACAGAAATTAAACAAAGAAACAGAATACACATAAACAGGCTGTTAATTCATCCACACCAGAACTGCACACAAACACACACACACACACACACACACACGCGTGCAATCAAAGTGCAAAAGCATGTCACTTAAGTGGAAGCTGTTTACTCCCTCATCATTCATAAATTATACTCATAAACACACACATCCAAACACACAGGATCACTGACAAAAGATCTGCGGTTCTATTTTATTTCTAAGTTGCAACACTAAGACAAAAGAAAATGATTCATGAATATTAATTGTTGCTGAGAGTTCACATTTAGCAGCAATAGTGGAATTTAAGTTAAAAGAAAAATGGCTGACATGACCAAAGCATGACAGTTATACTTCCACATTTAAAGGTTTTCAACATGACGACGGCTTAGTCGGCGGCTCACAGCTAACGGTGCTAATAGCGCTAACGGTGCTAACACTTCTGTGGGTCGGGACAGTGTGATCTGCTGTAACCGCCGTATTAGAGCATGCTAACATGCACTAAAAGCATGTGTGGCTCTGATTACAACACACACAGAGCAAGAGCGACTTCATTCTCAGCTCTCGTAGCTATGTTAATGCTCCGAGTGTCGTATAAAGCACCTTTAATACTGTATCTGAAAGCGCCACACGCATTTCAAAAAGCCAAACCAGCGGTGGGAAAAAGGTGAGTTACTTCGTGTATCACAGAGCAGCTTTAATGTGATTTTCAGCTCTAATTAGAGTTAAGTCACTTAGTGTGTTGTAATGATGTTTGGCTCACGGAGCAGCAGACGCCGTCCATCAGCCAAATGAAATATTAAACTGACCTACCGCTGGATTACATGTGTGTGTGTTTGTGTGTGTGGATTCATATTTGTAGTTGTGTCAGGAGACCTTCGTAGCACACTGTGCGTCCATTTTCTGCCACATACAGTAAACACACACACAAACACGCACACACGGACACAAATTTCTGACCTACATTCACGATGCACAAACAACAGGGTGTCAGGAGGGGCAGGGCAACAAATGAGTGTGTGTTGGGGGGTGAAAATCTGCAGGTGCACTGGGCCGTGAATCTAATGCAAAATTAGTGTTATCTTGCTGCCAAATAATTCATGATCCCGCATCCGAAATGATAGCAGAAGGACTCGACTTGTCATCCCCTCAGTCTATGTCACTCTCCCCCGTGAACCATGTTTTATTCAAAATGTCACATGGAGCATGAACTAGTAAATAAGTACAGCTACAATTGGCAATTCTCTGCGTTGATCCCAAAGGACTTTTAGGCCTGATTCAACAGTAGATAAAAGGAAAGAAGTGGCCCTGACTTCTATGCAACAATTTCTGCAATTTTACAGAACACAATACTTCATGTAGTGCCACACCCCGAGAAAAATAACCATTACCAGTCAGCCTGGAGTATTGTATTAAGAGTCACAGATACAATAAAATCAGCTCCAGCTGTGACTCCATGAACCTGGCCTCATAATCCCAATGTTGTACCTGCTACAAAGAGGAATGAAGAGAGGTATAAAAGAAACAGCAAAGGAGACTTGGCTTCACTTTTAGTTCACTGGCCAGAGCCCAGTTGAGTGTGTTTACTTTATTGTAGGTCAGTGTGAGCACACACCCACTAACTATAGCCAGGGCCCCAGCATATAAAACCCTAAATAATAGGTCTACATTTAGAGAAATCATCGGGTGTCGCTGTGGAATGCAACACCATTGTGGTGAAGCATTTTCACAAAAGAGCAAACAACCACTGGAGAAAGCCATGAGAGAGTAGTTTTAGTATCAGCTGTTTGACTAAATGTTGTTTTAGAAGCTATATAATTGTATTAGGGTCACTTGTGCTTTTCCTTCTATGACAAGTCAAAATGTCTGCTGTGGAAAAAAGGCTTATTATATCAACTCTCTTACACCTGTGAAGTGAAACCACATTCTGGCTCGTAGTGAAGGCTTATTCCATAGAGACATAAAACCTCCAAAGGCTTCATATCTCAGCCATGCTACACTGCCATCTATCAGGCGCCATCTATCAGCTGACGCATAGGTCTGCTCAAAATAACAAAGAAACAGAGAGTGTGCCGCTAAAGGAAGCGGTACCATTAGGGGACTGGGCAGAAAATGCACCGAAATGACTCTTATTGTGAAGGGCTGAACACAGAGTCCACAAGAGTAAAAGTAAGAGGAGGAGGTAGATGTTGTGTTAGCTATACAATTAGCCTCAGTTAGCATAATGGCCATTTGTGCACATGTGTTTAAATGTGTGGTAAAATGTATTTCCCCAGTGCAGCATGGTTATGAACACCGGTGGGAACACATTGGATATGAAGCCTGGATGCTACGCAGGCGACACATGATCTTTGTTTTGTCATGATCAACAAAAGTTGACAAGAAACACAGTCGACAGAAAAGCCTTCCTCCTCTGATAACCTAAACACTCACACACACACACACACACACACACGTGATTGCATATACACATATTGACACTCAAAGCCACATGTCTAAGTTGATCATATTTGCTGGTGAAGTCCTATGATTGCAACGTAAACAACATGGAGCAAAGAGGGAGGTCTGAGCCCCGTAGTCACCTGAGCAATCGCAGACATGAAGGTGTGTGTGTGTGTGTGTGTGTGTGTGTGTGTGTGTGTGTGTGTGTGTGTTCCCTCTAATGAGAGACAACGGCCGACCTCGCAGTTCTTTTCATACGAGCTCTTTTGTTGAACCATCACGTCTTACCCAGCAAACCCACTGCCATTTAGAATAACAGATGAATAAATGGACGAGGGGGGAAAGGAAAAAAAAACAGTAGACTGAAACCACAGTGGAACTCAGTAATGGTCAGCCAGGCCCACCACGCCTCAGCAAATGTTTGTCCTAACCTGTTATTTCTGGCATTGTACTGTCTCAAAGAGATCATTTTATTCTCCGAGAGGAATGCGGCGGCTATAAATAGTCTGGAGATGAAGGAGGGGAAATCAGAGATTTGTAGAGTAATTACAGAGCCAGAGTCGAACCCTTCTGTTATGGCTCATTTTTCATCAACCTCTGTCTCCACGACTGTCTGACTGACTGACCGACTGAGGCAAGATGGCCGTTTTCCTGATGGGAAATGCATGTCTGACCCGATACATGACCTCGATTTCTTCGATTTATCTGTTCAAAGGAAGGGTTTTGGGAAATTCTGTCCTCACAGGAGAAACCACACATCTGACGTGTCGTTTGTAATGGTTTAGATGGCCTGCAGATGGGGGCATCGGATCAGAAAACACGTGTCGGTTTGGGGACTCGTGTTATCCTGACGTTTCAGGTTAACAGTGAGTGACGGGAAACAAAATGTAACGAAACACAAAGTAAAGCTCAGGGGTTTGTGTCCGATGGGAAGAAAATAGACGGGAAGTACACGTCCCATGCCATGCCCATCTGTGGTCAAGTAAATTACATTGTGAAGCACAGTAATAAAAGGCTTTTAACACATACACTCCTCGCAGAGAAATGTGACCCTGGCACAGCAGAAGCGTGCATGTGTGATCACACATGAAAGACTTTTAATCAGAACAAGAACGCAATATTACAGGAACTCATGCTAGAAACTCGTCAACACAAAAAGAGCAGATCTAAAACAGCCAATAAATAAAACTCTGCTCTTTTTGCTTTTTTCGGTGTAAACTCAAACAGCCAGTCAAGTTGCCCTGACAGCACTATGTGTCTCAAGTGATCTTTGTGGAGTATAAAAGGACTTTTAGCTGGGAAATTGCTGTAATTATCAAACATGCCCTTCTCATTTTGCACAGTCAGACCTCGTGGGCAAATTCATCCGACAATTAAGAAAAGCTGGAAATGAATGACACGTAATGGCGTGGCCCACATTACTCAGATGAGGACAAACAATCTGGAGAAAGGAGGTCGTAGTGATGGGAAATGTGCAAAACAAAGCTTCATTCGCTTTTGAAACGATGGCTGCAAATCCGCAATAGTATAGAAAACCGAAGACAATTCTGAATCCTGTTTCCCCTGTTATGTGTTATTTATTCATTACTGGTGGCTTTTCTCTCAGTTGGAGACACTTTGTAGGCTTTGTACTGTGGCTTTGTTGTGGTCTGAGGGAGGAGGAGGAAGAGGCGGAGGGCATAAGATGCAAATGACAGTGTTTCACAGCACTTTGTCGCCAATCATAGATAAATTATAGCTCCATGAGGCTTGTACGCAACATATAAAGTGGCTTCTCGAGAGTGAAGATGTGCTGTAGCTCTGACTGTTTTCTATGGATATACGTGATTTTTCCGCCTGTGAAATCTCTCTAGCCATTTATTTATTTATTCAAATCCCTTTTCATTAATCATCAACCCACAGCGAGCAGTCACTCATGAGCTTTTCTAAAGTAGGGAATGAAGAGCTCATAATCTTAAGGGAAATGTACTAAAAACACACATTTTAAGACCATTGTAAATAGTCTTCTAAATGTACCCAAAGGAACAAAGTTAAAACATGTTTTGACGTGTAGTTTATAGGTCAATTATTACTTTAAAAACGGGTAAAATACTGTCACATTCTCGAATTAAACGGTGAGAAGATTACAACATGTGCCGAGTTTGGTTAAAGGTAACTGCCTAACCCCCCCCCCCCCCCCCCTTTTTTAATTTAATTTTTTTAAGATTGCATGAAGACATTTTTATTCACAGAGAAATGTCGCCCCTGAGTGGACAGTATGCTGTACTGCAACACTAGAAAGCGCGTTTACAAGACACTTTCAGATTTAAATTTTTTGCTCTTTATTGTATTTTCCATTCATTAAATAATTTTTAGAAATGTGTGCAAATTTAAACAATGATTTATTTCTTATTTTGTAGAACGTATAAAACTATTCACCTCCTTGGAAGTTTGTTTATTGTCTGACTAACACACAGGTGTTCAATTTAACTAATTATGTCACTAATTTTAACGCGCACTGATCTGCAGTCTGTGGAAATATTGGATTTAAACGTTAACATTGTTTTGTTCCGGATAAAGACATCTGTACGACAACGAAAATACATTTGAAGATACAACCTGCTGCTAGATAACAGGTAATAAAAAAACATTTAGACTTTTTCACCGGAAGTAGTATGGAAGGTCATTTCCGCCAGCAAACAACAACAGAAATCGTTTCTTTTTCTTTTCTTTTCTTTTTAGAAAATTATGAGATAGAAAGTGGACATTATAAGATACTTGAACACAACAGTCATAGAAGCAGCTCTTTGGCATAGGTTACCCTACATTTGACATATAAATACATTGAATGCTACTTAAACGTGGGATTGTACTAAGCAAACGCACCCTTGAAAAGATTTTCAGCGAGAAGCAGCTCTTGCGTAGAAAGAATAAACCAACTTTCTATCTTATAATTTCTCTTCATTTTTTTTGCAAATAAAATAAAAAAAGAATACTGATTTTATTTTATTTATCTTTTTATTTTTGCTGCCGGAAATTGGCTTCCGTAAAGTAATGCCTCATCTTTGATTAACGTACAGAGTGACGTTATGCGCGAGGCTAGCGGCGCGAGGTGACGTATAGGTCAATGGCAGAGTCAAGTCGGTTGTGTGGAGGTCACTCACGCGCAGAAGTTATCCACATGAATGTTGCCATGAAAGCGGAGATGAATGTTGTCATGGAAGCAGATAACCGGGACGAGGTGAGCGCAGTCTGCCGTTAACCGCCGTTACTGGCCTTTAACGGTAGCTAGCATAAGTTGTGTCATTTAAACGGTTCATCTCGCTAACGTTAGCTTGCTAACCTTATAAAAGTGGGAATTATATCGAAATAAGTCAACTAAGTAGTTAACTATGGAATTAAACTTTGTGGTTAAACAGTGGAGCCTTTTTTTGGTGTAAAATATTTCGTTTTTATGTCTGAGCTAGCTTGCTAATACGCTACAAGAAAGAGTTTGCCAATGGGTAAAACATACATTTATAATCAAGTATCTCAAGTGAAACAGTGTACACAGTAATGTCACCACAGTGGCTATAGTATATATTACACTATTAACTTCATGAAACTGTTCATGTAAGATTCATTTTTGTGAATATCTAACATTACAGGCTGCAGGTGCAGCCACCTTGTCTGACTTAAAAGACTCAAGTACCTGTTGTTTATTATTATATTTGTTGGACTTCAATGAGTGATTAAGAAGTTGGCTGTACATGTTGTCTGGTAGCAAATGGACGATGCTGGTGATTTTCTTTTGATCTGGTGTAAAGTAATAACAGAGCGTAGAGCATCATTCTCTCCATAACAAAGCAAGTTTAAAACTCTGATGTACATCAAATGGGATTTTAGTACTCCTTAAGTCCTAGTACTCGGCTCCTTTCTGGCGGGAAAGAACTTCATCCCACATCACACCAGATTCAATCTTCTTTTAATTTTAAGTTCACATCCATCTGTCCATCCCAGAACAGCAGCTGCTCCTCCAGCCCAGAAGTGTTGCCTCCCGAAAACCACGATGACAGACTGACCCACCATCCCCGCTTCCCCGGCACCTTTATCCCCCGTCCCGGCACCGTTATCCCCAATCGGATCTTTGTTGGAGGAATTGACTACAAGGTGAGGGCAGTAAACACTCTGCCATAGAGAAACTGAACTGTTGTTATTGTTCCTCGAAATTCTGCGTTAAAAGAAACTAATTGAGGGGTTCAGGAACCACCTGTTTTTGGGCTTTTAACATCATTGTTTCGAAACTTTGTCCCTTTGTCCTGCCGCCTCCTAATTTAAACACTCACTGTACATTTAGTCTGAAATCTGGAGTGAAGTGTCCCTAAAGATGGAGTCATGTAACAGTAAGTGTGTGTGTGTGTGTGTGTGTGGGCTTTATGAAGGTTAATGAGAGCGACCTGCGACACGTCTTCTCTCAACATGGGGCAGTAAAAGAGGTGAAGATTGTGATAGATCGCTCAGGACTATCAAAGGGGTGAGTCAGCGTCATCGTATACAGTTTTCTATCCTTTGACTTTGAGCATTAGTCGTGGATACATAGATGCTGTCAGCCCGTTAAAACTGGTTTTCTTTGAACAGATATGGCTTTGTTACATTTGAGAGCCAAGATGACGCTCTGAAAATCCTTCATGATGTAAGTAGAGCAGCCCATTAAGGTATCTTGCAACTAAGGCACATATAATAATGTAGCGTATCTGCCAAAATCTATTGTCTAATGCGGCGTCTTTTCCCTCAACTACCACATTAAAGGCTAATGGAATCTGTTTTAAAGACAAGAAGCTCAACATTGGTCAGGCTGTCCGCAGGCAGCAAGCTACCGCACAAAGTAAGTCGAAAGAAAGGTGCATATTTGCTGACATGACACGTAAAAGTAATGGAAACTGGCGTCTCTCCACTTGTTTCTGGGTCACTAAAGGTGACTAAATAGTTGTACGTTGACTGTTTTGTGGCGTCCTTCTTTTCTTTCGCAGCTAAGAGTGCCCTTGTGCCCGCCCCTGACTCTGCCACGCCTCGGCCCATGTCCTGTGGGACCACGCCTGCAGGCTGTCCTTACATCTACCACAACGGAGTGGCCTACTTCCACTGCCCCAACATGCCCCAACCTCTTGCCCACCACTGGCCTCTCAGCCATCAGCCTGTCTACCAGCAACCAGCCTATCACCACCACCACCAGGTCAGCTTAGCCCTTTAGTGATCCACTGTCACCATTTACCAAGAACACCATGCATTTGAACTTTATTTAACGGTCTGCTTTCTTTCCTTTTCATCCTCTCCCAGTGTGCCCCGAACCAGTATCAGTGGAACGTCGTCCAGGTAGGCGGAATGAAGGCGTTCCTCCTTTTTTAGTTCAGGAGAATTAGGCCAGTTGTTGACTGTTTTTTGTCGTCCAGTCGCCGATGCCCCCCAGTCCAGTCGTGTACCCCCAGCCGTCAGAATATCTGTATCAGCCCGCTGACGGAGGCCCCGTCCAGCCTCCTCTGCCCGGCATGGAGGACACCACACCAGAGGTACAGATCACTGTGAATCCACTCCCACAAGTAATTGTTTGGTAACGGATTTGCTCTTTTACCTTTTACAAATATTGAGTTTATGAGTACTAGTAAACTTCGGTGTGTTGTCATTCTCTTGCAGTTTGCAGAGCCCACGGTGCTGCAGGTTTACCCGTCGTATCCTCCGAGAACCGACGGAATGACACCCATCGTTCTGCAACACGACCCTAGAAAGGTGAAACCTTTTCCGTCACGTTCCCGTCTCGCTCTCCATTTCTGCAAACCGCCGCTGAGTCTTTTGTTCCACCTTCTTCTCGACAGAATCTGATGTTTCCCCCCGTGCAGGTGCACCTGAAGCCAAAGTACCGCCGGTTCATCCACCACGAGGACTACCACTACCTGCCAGAAGCAGCAGAGCCCCCAGGCGCCTCCATGCTTCACACTCACCAACCTCTCATGTAGGCTAAACACACGACCGCAACCTCTCCTGTCCGTTTAGTCGCTCTTCCTTCTCCAATAGACTCTCTATTGATGTGATCTATCAACTGTCTACCCTGTGCCTTACAACATAATGCAGTGTGTGTGATTTCTTAGTCTGTTGCTCCTCCACCTTGTAGACTCTCAGCCCTCAGATCTGTGTCTGCGTTGATGCTGTAATACGAGTTCGATGATCATTTCTTCACTGTAGTCGTTTTGATAACAATACAAAAACTGCCGTGACTGAACAATATGATTATTCAGATTTGCAGGTTTCTTATTATTGGAGCTCAACTAATGTCTTCAGCTCTTCAGAGTTAATGATCTGTGACATAGTCTGGAGATTTAAATACTTTTTACCACAAACGTTTAAGCCGGAATTCAATTATAAACCTTTAAAAATGTACAATATCGAAAGAATAGTCAAACAATTACACTTTAAAACTCAAACTTGGCTTTAAATCTGTGACGAGTACGTTCAAGCTCAGATCCACCGTCTTGCACAGAGACGCGTTATGATGCAGCGGAGAATATTTCTCTTTTTACCTCACTGTACAGAGAAGCAATGCTGTACATCCTTATTTTTTATTTGTGAGGATATGAAGAAGGCAACACTGTTGATTTTATGTCAGTATAGTTGAGTCACTGAGATGAATGGACAATCTTTTAGGATCCTCCTCTTAGGATTTTCAACCATTTCTCAGTAAGATGATGTGAGGAAATGTGTCTGCTCTATTGTTGCTAGACTAAGGCCTTTATCAGCTCTCATTGATTTATTAATGATACTTTAGAACCAGGAGAAAGCAGCTTTATTAATGAAACGGTACCGAAGAAACGACGACACGAACACGTCATGTATTCTCTATAAAACTGATTGTGAGAGTGCATATTTAGCCGTTTTTTGACAGCACAATCCTTCCATGAATGTGTACCGGTCACTGAGCAATTTTATATATCAGGAATCATAATTTTATATTTGGAAATATAAAATAGATTAGATTACAGATTTGTAATCACAGAACATGTATGTTAAAGGAAAAGGTTGTGTGTTACTTTTCTAGTGTTATAAAAGTTTGTATAGTTTAAATGGGCTGTTTCAAAATATCTAACACACCTGCCCTGAAATTCAATATGGATTATATTGCATTTGAAAGATATCTATTTTTTAAATAATATATTTCCCTGGATATTTTATTGCAAATCTACTCAATCCTTCTGCTGTCATGTTTTATGTCATGTTTGTTCAGTTTGACATATTTGTGCTCATAATTCAGGTGAAATGTTCATTTTTCAGTGTGCTTTTTGTTTTATTGTGTAACCAAAGAATTTAAAATATGTGTGTGATTTGTTTACATATTCTTAAATGTGCGGTCTGTACTCCTAAATGTCACATGACACCCACTTGTTTTGCTTGAACGACCGCTTTAGTTCAGTGTGTTATAATAAATGTTTCCTTGCTGTAGTGGCTGTGTTTTGCATTCTTATGCAACAAAAAAGATCAAAATCAAACCAGCTGAGGAATGATGAATTTTATGGGTCATGCGGCACAAATGGTGAATACTACATTTCCCATAATGCAACTTGATAACGTCTCTCGAGCAAACACCTCGGGCCAAATACTGATCGCAGGATTATTGCGTCACCGTGTTCTGCCAACGTTTTACCATCTTGTGAGGCTAAAGTTGAAGCCATTTGATTCACTAAATGGGACTAAATCAGGTGTGTTTATGCAGGACTCCTCCTGAGTGAGGGGGGGTCAATGATGTGCCAGTCTAGACCAGGAACATTGATGAGTCAGGGTTTTTATATTGTGTGAATGGGATCAAGACCTTGGCAGGGGGGGCGAAAGCACTGAACGCATGCTCACGATAACAACAAAAGGCTTCATAAAACCGCTGTCTGTGTGTGACGAGCTTCATACCGTTTACAGGGACAGAGACTAAGATGTGAGTAATATTGGACTGTAAAGCACAACATTACGACTACATAAATACTATTTAAGATGCTCATTTTGGACAAAATTCCTCACTTTCTTGTCTCTTCGTCAGTGGCTTCTGGGGCCCCTAAAACACCTCACTTGGGGGCCCAGAAACATCAAATCATGTCACGTGCAAAGGTCCAACTCAGCAAGTAAAGGTTTAGTGTCGTCACTAAGAGTTTATGCTCGCAGCCCTTTGAGCTACATGCTAACTTCTTAATGTGAATTAATGCAGATATGTTAATAAGCGCGTTAGCGTGCTAACATTTAGCACTAGCCGCAAAGTAAAGCCGAGGAATATCATTAGTTTTGTATATTTTAGATCAATAACGCAAGTACTGAACAAATGGAAATGTTTATGATTTCATTATCATGTTGTTGTGGCACATTACATAAGGAAAGGACACGGATGACGCTTGTTGTTTTGCTGGAGCTGTGAGCGGTGACCTCCGGGGTCACCAGCACACTGCGGTGTTTTGATGAACATGTGAAAACCGGACAATAACTGATCATCGCACCGTGGTGCGTCGCTATACATAACCAGATTTGTGTTATAAAACCTATTTGGATGACAATACTTTATGCTGTGCCATCAAACAGCTACTTTATATAAAAGGACCGCGGCACGGAGAGCGTCTATTGAGCGCCAGTCCGGCCCCCCAACTGAGGTAACAATGGGAAAGGTAAGCTCGTTATGTGTTCCTCTGAAAATACAGATTGAAAACATGTTCTCAGTGGGAGTTGATGATTAATACATTAATACATTCTGCAGATCGTATTCTACGAGGACAGGAATTTCCAGGGTCGGCACCATGAGTGCGTGAGCGACTGTGCTGACCTGCACACGCACTTCAACCGCTGCAACTCCATCCGGGTGGAGAGCGGCTGCTTCATGGTGTACGAGAGGCCCCAGTACCTGGGCCACCAGTACTTCCTCCGCCGGGGGGAGTACTCCGACAACCAGCGCTTGATGGGCATCAACGACTGCATCCGCTCCTGCCGCATGATTCCCACGGTAAGCCAAAGAGCATCAATTAGGATGATTATTGATGCTGATAGTAATAAGTCAAGGAGAGAGAAACCAAACCAGTCAGACTCATACATGTTGTGTTTCCTGCAGCACCGTGGTTCCTACAAAATAAGACTCTATGAGCGTCCAGACATGGGCGGCCAAATGCAGGAGGTGAGCGACGACTGCCCCAACGTCCAGGACCGCCTGCGCATGTCTGACATTAACTCGTGCAACGTGGTCGACGGCCACTGGCTGATGTACGACCAGCCCAACTACAGGGGAAGGCCGTACTACGTGAGGCCCGGCGAGTACCGCAGATACAGCGACTGGGGCGGCGCCAGTCCGAGGATCGGCTCGCTCCGGCGAATCACCGACTTCAACTAGAAGTCTTTCAGAAAAACCTTCCTCCTCTCTCTCCGTTCTCAATAAACATGCTGGGCTTAAACTGTGTGTGTGTGTGTGTGTATCTAAAAGATCTAATATGTCACCTAAGCGAACCCCTGAGCTCCAAAGAGCCCAAAGAAAACCAAAGCAGCATTTGACAGAACTGAAGTAATTGGATAGATTTATTGACAGTACTTCAGATAAACAGTGTCTGGACATCCGCGTTCCTCACACAGCGACGCGTCGGATGGATCCCACCCGAGAACTCGTGCTGCCCCACTCATTGAACCTCCTGTATTCCCCGGAGCGCACCAGGTACTGGCGTCCCCTGTAGTCGGGATGCTCGTATAAGATCCAGTTGCCGTCCATCACGTTGCAGGAGCAGATGTCGCTGAAGTGGAAGCGCTCGCTCAGGGAGGGGCAGTCGTCCGTCAGCTCCATCGTCCGGCCTCCGAACTCCGGGCGCTCGTAGATCATCATCCTGTGAGGGCTTTGGTGCTGCAGAAAAAAACACAGTGTGAGGGTTATGAAATAGAAACGGCGGTTTTAGGGTGAAACCGGCCCGACTGAAGCCTACCATAGGGATCATACGGCAGGATCGCACACAGTCGTTGAATCCCATCCAGCGCTGGTAGTCTGGAAAGTCTCCCTTCCTCAGGTAGTACTGGTACCCCATGTAGCTGGGTCGCTCATACACCATCCAGTCGCCGCTGTCCACTCTGATGGAGTTGCAGCGGCTGAAGTGGGAATGCAGGTCGGAGCACTCGCTGCTGCACTCATACGAGCGTCCCTGGAAGTTCTTGTCCTCGTAGAAGATGATCTGGAAACGTAGACGATATATGGCGTCAAATTAAAAAGTAAAAATATACCGCGTGCAAGAAACTCTTCCAGTCCACCGGTTTCGGCTGCAGCCTTACCTTTCCCATTGTGTCGGCTAACCTTCGTCCCGCTGTGCAGCGGCGGCCGATGGGCTGCGCGCTGCCTTTATAACCCGCGGGTGACCCGTGTCTTTGTGACTCCGAACAATGAGCGCGCTCGTCAGCGCTTTCTCACAGAACAATATTTAGTATCAGGAGGCCAATCGGCTGCTTTGAGCAGAGGCTGCCCTTTTCGATGTGCTCTGGTGTGAAAACATAGAATCATAGAATCTACAAATAAAACTAAAGTTTTTGTATGAAAGTATGGAAAAACTCATGTTTGTTTGTACAACGTTTATTTCTCCATCTCCAATTTCCATATATATTTATACATTTGAACACATATTTGACATAAAATCCAATCCATCCCTTTAAATGCAGATGATTGTGCGACTGCGGAGGCTGTAGTGATTTTTAAACACATGTTGAATTCGACGGATTTTTTTTAGATGAGGTTTGTGTACATTTTGATAGTTTATTTATTGGATTAATAAATGGAAGAAACACAATTTTGATCCGCTGTCTTGCAAAGTCTTGCTCTGCTGTTATTAGTTTCTTTAATTTATAACTGATGATTTAGATTTTATGGTACCACTATAGATGAGACATACTTCATCCTATTTCTTTGGAGCATGTGCCCAGATCTTACCAGCGCTCCTTTAATGTATCAATAAACATGTTAGATTATTAGAAAACTCATATAAAACAAATAATCTATATGTATGGGCGCCTGATGCATAAACCACAGACACCTATCGACACTCTACTCTCTAATGAAGCCATAAAAGTCCCCATTAATATTTTATATTTAATGATTAATTACTCACTGCAATACGAATACATTAGAGGTTTAACAGTCTTTACATAACTCTCTTTGAGTCCTTATTGAACGTCTTGTTTCAGACAAAAAAGAAGAAATTAAATATGCGACGTAATCTGTGACACATGATGCACTTTATTATAGTAAATGTACATTTTTAATGCTGATATCAAATATAGTGGAGGCAGTAAGCCTAAGTAAGTCCTTTTTAAAGGTAAAAGCAGCAGTCGCATTAGTGCTAGCATGTAAATATGGGCAAATGAATGCAACGTTTTAATAACTATATAGGAAATACAAGTTGCTGTGTTTGTAGCACAAATATCATCCACTGCTATCACATCTTTCATTTACATTTAAATATGAAGCAGGGATTATAGTGTTACCTAAAATATAAAGTCTGCTGTATGTTCATATTTTAGACCTTATACTGTACATTTGCTATACATGTTATTATACACGCTTGTATTTGTATTTTAGCCAACTTTCAGGAAAAAAACACAATTTCTGCTGTTCACATGAGTCGATTCTGACAACCTAACTGTATATTAATCTGTCTATGAATCTAAAGACCGCTGAGGGGGCCAAACAGTCACCCATCTAAAATGTGCTCAGAAAAGAATTCAAACAAAATATGCGTCAAATCATTTTATTGTGCTCATCACACAGTTATAGAGGTAAATTCATCGTGGCTGGATTGCACAGTACAACTGGAAACTACATGCAAACAATGCACAAATCACAGTTTCGGGATAAAAACAAGGCTCCTTCTCGTCGCCTCTCACTTCGACATCTCGCTAATGTTAATAAAAACAAAGCATCTGCAAAACCTAGTAGCTAAATATAAGTGATCAGACAGTTAGGACTCTGTGATGCGTCTGATTGAATTGAACCTCATGTCGTCGCTGCTCATCTCCCTCAGGTTCCTGTACTTCCCCGGTTTCAGATAAAACATCCGGCCCTCGTAGTTGGGCTGCTCAAACATCAACCAGTAGCCTTCCATCACGTTGCAGGACTGCATGTCAGACATGTGATAGTGGTCCTGGATGGAGTCGCAGTCCTCCGTCAGCTCCTGCATCTGCCCTTCGAAGTTCGCTCTCTCGTAGATCCTCATCTTAAAGGGCCCCTTGTGCTGTTAGAGTACAACATGTCAAATTAAATATGCATTGATCCAACAATAGCAGAAGCAATAACAATAGCTGGCAGTTTCTCCCCCTAATCACGTCCTGGAGTCTCAACTCATCCAGATGTTCTCCTCTGATGTAAGAAGCGACCAAACACATCTCTCAAGTTCCTTTACGTGACATGTCTGCCTCTTGTCTCTCCTCGTTCGGCGGTGTTGTGCTCATATTTACCACAGGGACAATGCGACAGGACTGGATGCAGTCGTTGAAGCCGATGGTGTTCTGGTACTCGGGGTACTCCCCCCGGGTCAGGAGGTACTGCTGGCCCGTGTAGTTGGGCTGGTCGTAGACCATGAACGCCCCGCTCTCCACCCTGCAGGAGCTGCATCGGCTCAGGTGAGAGGAGATTTCAGAGCAGTCGCTGATGCACTCATACGAGCGGCCCTGGAAGTTTCTCCCCTCAAAGAAGACGATCTGGAGATAAAGACATTAAGAGAAGCTGCATGTGAGTAAAAGGGAGTTTTTTTGGTACATGTACAGTATAAAAGTCTGAGCTCGAGGCAGCATCTGGCTGCTGCAGCGGTCTGCACCCTTCATTACCTTTCCGCTCATGGTCACGCTATTTGATTTCTGTTGTTCTTCCCACTGGCGCGCTGCCTTTTATGCATCATGTGACATCAAAAGAATCTGGCCCCTCAATTGTACAAAATGACTGAGTCAGCTCATCTGCGTGGATGTCCCCTACTGTATTATACAATCGAAGCTGCGGACAGATTAAACAGTAGTGGTGCAGAGTTCACAGTGACAAAGCAAACTCTGGTTATTGCATTACCTTTGTATTTCATTTTCTTTATCGGACACGTTTACGTCGAGAGAACAACCGGCCCAAGATTAAATAATGCTTTGATTTAAAGCTAAAAGGTCACTTTTGAAAGCAGAAATAACACAAGTTTTGAATTAATAAGAAATAAAACACAACATGGCTCAGTTCAGTAGGTTCAGGATCTTTGCAGCTACAGCCGTACTTGTTCTGGTATCACCAGCTTATCAAAGTTATTTAAACGTTTTGATGGATATCACTGTTAATCTGACTTTATCGCTGACACGCTTTTGCTACATTACATTTCATTATGTCTCAAATAAACTTTTAAATGGTTTTGACACAAACGTAAACACAGCGTTCCTCACGAGGAGGCCTGTTTGTTTCATTGTCCTATAATTACCATCCCTCCGAGCAAAACAACATCTCATTGGTGCCCAAAAGCAGAATCTCAATCATGTGTGTGTCCTGCTTATCTTTCCTTCCATGAGGACAAAATGTAATATTATCCAAACCAATTCATGCTCCCCAGAGGTTGAAACACTCCATTAGCATCCCTCTACTGTAGCACGACAGCTTTGTACGTAACATGCTGATTGCCGTGAAATTAACTGAGTACATTAATGTCCTCAAGGGGAATAAAACCTTTTAATTAATCACATGAACTTTCCTTTTTACGCCACCGTCAGGACAGACAGAGTATTTACTCAATGCCGTCCAAAAGTGAATGACAAACTGCATTTTATACATCTCCGAGTTTGTTTTGGCAAAGAAGAACTACAAAATATACATTACAATGTAATGTGTTTATGATATATTACGACATGTTTTTCCCCCGTAAAACTCGTACTGTGGTCGAAGTCGAACCAGGAAGTTGCTCCGCAGTGCGGCGCTGTACAGTGATGGTGCTTACAATGGGCATGTTTGAGGGAAGGAGAGGTTAAATAATGGTGAGGAAATGTATCAAGTCCGGTAAAAGTGAATCACCAAAACGTTCAGAGTGGAGGTGTGAGGAGTTGACTGTTGGGGAACTTGAGGCCGGATATATACACATAAATAGTTCTCAAATAAGCTCCCACTAAATCTTTATTTAGGGATCAAAATGTCAATGTTTCCCTCTGACCTCTTGGGGGACTTTCACCACTGCTTCATTGCAGCGCATGTAGTCTCACCCAGCGTAAAGAAAACTACAAAACAGCAGAGAGATACTTCAAAATATGATCTTTATTTTCAATTAAAATCAGCAGTTGTCCGTGATGCGCCTGATGGAGCTGATTCTCGTCACGTTGCTCGCTCCCGTCTCTCTGAAGTTCCTGTACTCTCCCGGCCTCACGTACATCATCCGGCCTTTGTAGCTGGGCTGCTCGAACATCAGCCAGTGGCCGTCCGTCACGTTGCACGACTGGCAGTCGGACATCAGGTAGCGGTCCTGGATGGACTCGCAGTCGTCCATCACCTCGTGCATCTGGCCGCCGTAGTTCTCCCTCTCGTGGATCTTCATCCTGAACTGCCCCCTGTGCTGTTGGAGCAAGACATGTCGGTTTCTAGACCGCCTTTTTCTGGAGTCTATCAGAGGCAACATAGTTCCCTATTCACCCAACATGCATGTCTGCCAAACTACCAAAATGTCTTACCATGGGGATCATGCGACAAGAGCGCACAGTATCCATCATGGCCATTCCCATCATGCCCATCATGCTCCCTATGCGCTGGAAGTCGGAGTACTCCCCTCTCTTCAAGAACACCTGGTTACCCATGAAGTTGGGGTGGTCATAAGCCACGAAGCACCCGTTCTCCACCCTGCAGGAGTTGCAGCGGGTCAGGTGCATGTGGATGTCGGAGCAGTCGCTGCTGCAGTCATAGGACCGACCCTGGAAGTTCCTCTCCTCGTAGAAGATAATCTGCAGCAAAAAACATACAGGGAAGAATAGAAAGCAGTTTGCATCGTGTCTGTAAACTGTGAATCGATATATTTCTACAGCACCAGATTCCCCTGATACAAACACATGATGAATATTACCCTGCCCATGGTGACGCTTTCAGTTTTTCTGCAAATGCTGCCAACCCAGCGCCACTTTTATATAGACTATGAGCTGCAGACCACCTTGCACACCTTTGTGTGAAACATCATGACTCATCACGAGGTGCACGTGGTTCTGCATTCATTTTTTTTCACAGCGCACCTCAATAGTTATTATTGTATGTTGAATGTTTGGGAGGTCAAGTCAGGTCATAGCAGACGCACAACGTTCCTCAAATGATGTTTTATTGATTTTTACTTTTCAAATGTGACAAGGCCAAAGCTTTGCTGTTAAATACTTTTAGTGTAACCGTAAAGTTCACCTCTGATATTCACACCACGTAGATTTTTGACAGAAGAGATATGAATTTAAGAGTAGAAGTTTCTGGAAGTATAAAACCCAATATTCACAATAACTACTGCGGGTTCTGACATACAGTGAAGTCTGCCACCCTATAGTGCTGCACTGTGCCACAATATAGAGTGATGACTCAAAGGTTTCAGCACAAGCCATGTGGAAATACTACGGCTGTGCAATGTATAAAAAGGGAAAAGGGTCGATGTTGATGCAGTACGTCTGGGATTAGCTCACAAATATCATGGCCATGGGGAGGGTAAGTGAAGCTTTCATAACATCTGAGACACAATAACATTGAAAAGAGTTTAGATGTTGATCAAGATCGGTCTTCGCAGATCATATTCTATGAGGACCAGAACTTCCAGGGCCGGTCCTATGAGACCAGCAATGACTGCCCCGAGCTCACCTCC
Source organism: Pholis gunnellus (assembly GCF_910591455.1). Lineage (NCBI taxonomy): Eukaryota > Metazoa > Chordata > Actinopteri > Perciformes > Pholidae > Pholis > Pholis gunnellus. Next base: position 3,453,321 of record NC_136551.1, read on the forward strand.
TACCTGAGCAGGTGTAACTCCTGCAGGGTGGAGAGCGGCCTCTTCATGGTCTACGAGAGGCCCAACTTCATGGGCCAGCAGATGCTGGTGAGGAGGGGCGAGTATCCAGACAACCAGCGGCTGATGGGAATGACTATGAGCGACTGCATCAGGTCCAGTCGCATGATCCCCATGGTAGGTTCATCAGCGGTGTCAGTGTGGGCACAGTTGCGCCACGAATTACAGGAGGGATTCCTCCACATTGTTGCAACTAAAAAGACTTGCAGAGCATGCGGTAAATAATCTAATTCTGTAAGTTCACTGAGCTGAAAGGACACCCGACATGTTGGACTCCAACTAGGTTAAAAGCAGCTTTTCTTTTGGTCAACAGCACACATTTTAACTGTTTACAATATTTTTAGTTTACCAGTACGGAGGCCCAGAACAGCCATGGTTGCAATAACTAAATAATAAGATCACAAGTCAGTTTTCAGTTGTCATTACAGTTGTTTTCTCGTGTAATCGCGTTGTTTTCTTGAGATAATGAGATCATTAACTTGGGGTAACCAACCCTGGTGTTTCCTCGTCTGCAGCACAGAGGACCCTTCAGAATGAGGGTCTATGAAAAGGAGAACTTCGGGGGCCAGATGCACGAGCTGATGGACGACTGTGACAATATGATGGACCGTTTCCGGATGTCCGACTGCCAGTCGTGCAACGTGATGGAGGGCCACTGGCTGATGTTCGAGCAGCCCAACTACAGAGGCAAGATGCTGTACCTGAGGCCAGGAGAGTACAGGAACCTCAGAGAGACGGGGATGAGCAACATGATGAGGTTCAGCTCCATCAGGCGCATCACCGACTCCTGTTAACTCTGAATGTACCGGGCGGGAAAATAAAGCAAGCTGAAATCTAATGTTTCTGATTCCTGAATGTCATTCTGGTGCAAAATTAAATAGTGACTCCTACTGTTCGGCCCTGAGCAGCCGTTTACTTTCACTCCATGTCACCGTCTGGTGCGTTTATGGAAGCTCCGACATTCAGAATTTGAGAGTGAGGTATTAAAAAATCAAGCCCACAGGGGAAGCAATAGGCAAACAGGAAGGTTGTGAAAATGATCATTAAATATTTCCTCCATTAAAAAGATTAGCTTCCCACAAAGCAGCTCCAAGCTGAACTGAAACGTCTGGCCTGGATACGTTTATTTAGTCCAAACACTTGTTTTGAATCAGACCTTTATGTCAGGCATTTTGACCACTCAGCTTTTGGATAATTTAGGAAAAGAAAAGGAAGTCGATCCTTTCCAAAGTTCTTCATGCTCTTTAGTTTGATACCTGAAGCATTTAAAGATGAAAAGTGGGAAATATCTGATTTAGTCAACAGATGTAGATCTGGATTTTGGCCATTCGCCAAGCCATCGTTGTTGAAAACAAAATATGAATGTATAACGTAGCCCAGAATGGACAAACCAAACAGGGGCTCTGGAGAGAGACTTTTCTGTTTTTCCGTGACATGAAGGCCACCGTAGTTCGCTGACACGCTCGTTAAAGTGACGTAACATGAGCCACAGAGTGCAAAAAAATTCTGCTGCTTCCTAAAGTCGGCGAGGTGAACGTCCTGAAAGACACCACGCCGTTAACCGGTTATAAAGGGAGAAGTGAGTGGAGGTTTAGTCAGCTGGTTGCAATTCATAACCCCACCACTGGATGCCTCTTAATCCTTCACACAGCTGCTAAAAAAGGGAGTTCTACAAAAGTCAAAAACACCAAAGCACATCTGGTGCAAAACACAAATAACCTGCATGGGTGTTATTCTGTGTTGCCCATAAACTAATAAACGCACTTTTGTACACTACACTTGACAATAAAGTCTAATTTACCTTTAAACTCCCCTTTCACACCTTTGTAATAACAGGAGGGTGGTTAAATGACTTGCAACATAAGCTCAAGATGACAGTTATACAGTACACACATTATAAGTTAGGTGTAAAATGTATCTAAAGCAGAACCAACTTTTAGAATGGGAAACACTGACTAATAAAGGCAGCAACAGTGGTTTAAAGTCATCATAATGTTATCGTTTGCAGCTGTAAATAGGAGAAAATTGAACATTGCCGAATCCTTTCTGTCCATCACTGTGTGACACTGACCCTCTGCCTTCACTGTTCCAGCATGTGTTTGATACAGAGTCGCCATCAGACTGGAACAAAGGCGAATCAAACTGCACCAAGCCGTTTTGCTGATATGTAAATCTCCCTCATTTGGGTATCAAAGACTTGCCACGCTCTGCACATTTTGTTAATCGATAAATACTTTGATGGGGCTGCAGCAAAGAATGAGGTTTACAGTGCATCCAAATGGGGAAGGTGAGATAAAACCTACTGCAGCTTTTTAAAGATACTCATGTTCAGGAGAATACTCACAACTTTTCCTCTTCTGCCACAGATCACATTTTACGAGGAGAAGAAGTTGCAGGGCCGCTGCTACAACTGCAGCAGCGACTGTGCCGACCTGCACACATACTTCAACCGCTGCAACTCCATCCGGGTGGAGAGCGGTGTGTGGGTGATCTATGAGAGGCCCAACTACAAGGGTTCCCAGTACATCCTCAGCCCCGGGGAGTACGGGGACAGCCAGCAGTGGATGGCCTTCAGCGAAAACGTGAAATCCTGCCGCTCCATAAAGAATGTAAGAGTCTGTTTTGTGCTGAATGTAACCTGTGACCTGAACAATACTGTATGTTCCCCAGAACAAATGTGTTCATCTCATTAGTGTCTTGTGTTTCTAGGCTTATGGCAGTGCGTGGAAGATGAGGCTGTACGAGAGGCCAGACTTCGGAGGTCAGATGGTGGAGTGCTCCGATGACTGTCCCTCAGTGTACGACACCTACAAGCTGCGCGAGGCGTACTCCTGCGTGGTGGCCGATGGAGCCTGGGTCTTCTACGACCTCCCCAACTACAGGGGCCACCAGTACCTCCTGGAGCGAGGCGAGTACCGGCAGCACGGCGACTGGGGGGCGGCCTCGCCTGGCGTCGGCTCCTTCCGCAGGATCACAGAGTTTTAACTTTAAGCCCAGACTAGAAAGCGATTCAAGGGCTTCCCCGATGCCCACTGTCAATAAATGAGAAGCAAACTCTGACTGTTCTCATGGCTTTTCTGTAAACATGTCTCATGCTGGACCACTGGTTTAAATTTGATTTCCAGTTCATTCCAGTTCATACCACGTTTCCTGTTATACATTTATATTACACAGCACAAATATTAGGAGAAAGAAGGTAAAACTTTATAACTTGAGATAATGCAGTAATAAAAAAAAAGAATCCCAGGATAACTGGCTTCATATGACCAAATGTTTTCAATCCAAACAAAAACTACACCACATTTCAATGATTTGTGCAACTTGATAGCAATTATATTAAAATAGAAAATGGAGGATAGTAAATAAAATATGTCCTGTGGCTCCTCTAAACTTAAAGATGCACAATTCCCAGCAGCCAAGAACATACACACACACACACACATATACAGTATATATCCACATATTTATTTATGTACAGTATATCTGCTGTCCCTCATTAAAATGAAAAAAACAATATAAAAGTATAGAAAAAATGAACTGCATATTGATGATTAACAATATTCCTGCACCCTAACCAGTAATACAATGTTTTACTTGAGGGTGGTGCCGGATGATAGGACAAGAAGTGTCCAAATCAGAAAAGGTTCATCCTCTGAGGAGCATGAATATGCTCCGTAAACAATCAGCCTTTTAGATTTTAATATTTCTAGTGTTCAAGTGAAAATACTGTCCTGACTAGAAGAAAGGTTTGGTGGGTCACCAAATGCATTAGGAGTCATCTTCTGGGGATCATGAATATATGCAGTATTTGTCTGAATAAATCTGTTCAACAGACGGACAAGAGTATACTATTACTGTGCACAACAATATTTCAATTTATCAGCATTTTTGGCAGATACATTTTAGCTTTAACATCATCTCCTGAACTATAATCACAGTAAACAGTTAAACTACAGCTACTGAGGTCAAGAGTGCACCTTGTTTGATATGGATCACTTATGCGGTGCGTTAAATCACGACTCGGCGTCTCCTGTAAAGTCTCTGGAGCCTTCCCTGCGGTGTCACTGACTCAGCTCAAAGCGCTTCATATCAAACCAGATGTCCTGCAGTGGCCTTGTTGTTGTCAGCACGCTTTGCTGCATCCAGTGGCTTTTGGGGATGCTTTGCACTTTGCGTTTGCATTGTTTGGGGAAACAGGATTCGCCGCTTCAGAACAATGTGATGAGCCTGGATAAATATTTCCACTCCACACAGAAAAAACCATGTGCTTAGTTTTATTGTTCTTGTTCTGTATAAAGAGAATATTGGAGGTGGCTGCTGAAATGCTTTATACAACACAACCCTATTGCTATTAACTATGAAGAAGGTGCATTTTCACATATTTAATGTAGCACATACAGTATTCTTAAAGGTACATGTGAGCAAACGATTTGCATGTATATTAAACATGTCATTTTTTGTTTGTATACTTTTTCAAGATCATCTTCTACGAGGACAGAAACTTCCAGGGTCGATTCCACGAGTGCGACAATGACTCCGGCGACCTGCACACGTACTTCAGCCGCTGCAACTCCATCAGAGTGGAGGGAGGATTCTGGGTAACCTACGAGAGACCAAACTACATGGGCTACCAGTATGTGCTGAGCCCGGGAGAGTATCCAGACTACCAACGCTGGCTGGGCATCAACGACACCGTCCGGTCCTGTCGCATTATTAGGAACGTAAGTTAAGAGAAATAATGATTTACTTTCCCAGAGACCATCAGTTGTCATTATGTGTCATCATCAACATATGTTAAGTCTTGGTGCTTTTGAATATTAGCTTTTTTGTTTTTGTTTGTTTTGGTCTGCATATACCTTTTCTTACTCAAGCTATAATTGTTGTAAATGTTCATTTTTTTATTCTTCTAGGTGGGGAACTCGTGGAGGCTGAAGGTCTGGGAGAAGCCCAACTTTGAAGGCCAGACGACGGAGCTGGCAGACAACATGCCTGTCTTCCACGAGCGCTGGCACAGCCGCGACGTCCACTGCTGCAAGGTGTTCGAAGGCGCCTGGATCTTCTACGAGCATCCGAACTACAGGGGGCGCCAGTACCTGCTGGAGAGGGGCGAGTACAGGCGGTACTCTGAGTGGGGGGGCGTGCAGCCCACTGTGGGATCCATCCGACGGGTTAAGGACCACTAGCCATGTCCCCCAAAAAGTGGGAAAAAGGCTGAGCGCACATCTTGAAAAATAAAGTCATGACATGAAATTGTCTTTTCTTTTTTCCTAAAAGTCTGCATTGTTAACCATATTTGATGTCACATATTTAATGGGTTTCAACTCACAATCAGTTATTTATTTTAAAGCTACTACAAGGAACTTTCATTCTGTTTTGATTATGGCGGTCCCTGTGGACAAAAGCGGTAGTGTTTCCGAGCACCAGGGTCCCTTAACCTCTCATTTTATAAAAACTAATATTCTATTTATAAAATGCAATATCTTGACTGGTGATAGGTGGTGAGTAAAAGTAAATGCTATAGAAACTCAGTACATAAAATACGACGTTCCAGCATGAATAACTAAAGCACAGTGACAGCATCCAGTCACAATTTCAGCAGCACCAAGGGAGCAATCAGACAACGGCCATGTACTTTGAAACAATTGCAGCATCAGCTAATGTGCCAAAGTTAATGGAGAGCTCATTTGAATGACAATAAATCTACTGGCAGTGCATTTCATCAGCCTTTATATGAAAGTGGAGCACCAGTAATGCAGTGTGAACGAGGGGCTTTGACTTGATAGGGTGAGGAGGAACTAAGGTGACTATGGAGCACACGGGGAAGGTGAGTACTATTTAATACTGTGACTCATTTACACATGCAGCAGACCCAGAATAAAGCTAAATTAAAGGACACTGTCGCAGAGTGAATTGCTTTAGTGTTTATACCTGATGGTCTGACAGAGTCCTGCTTGCAGATCTTTTTCTATGAGGACAAGAACTTCAAGGGTCATCACTATGAATGCAGCAGCGACTGTCCCGAGCTCAACGCTCACTTCCAGCGCTGTAACTCCATCCGGGTGGAGGGCGGGGCCTGGGTCATCTACGAGAGACCCCAACACATGGGCTACCAGTACGTCCTCGTGAGAGGGGAGTACCCCAACTACCAGAGCTGGAATGGCTTCAACGACACCATCCGCTCCTGTCGGCTCATCAGACATGTAAGTCCTGGAAAACATATGGTGATCATATAGTGTATGCTTTTTAATTTGATTCAAATTGTAGGTGTTTGTATCATCAGTTTTTCACCCACTAATAGCAATGCAGCTATGGGCAATGCTCTTGTACTTACATTACATTAATAATGTGCTGTTTTATCCAAGTTTTTGTCCAGTAGTAATGTACAATAAAGACATGAAGTGGTCTGTATATTATAATATATACAAAATGTATATTCACTAATGACCTATAGAAGGTTAAAGGAATAGTTCAACAATTATGAAAGTGGACTTATTGGCTTTCTACACATTAAGACTTAGCTTAGCTTAGCATACAGACTGGAGCGAGAGGGGAACACCTATAGCCAAGGTTATAAACCTGCCACCTTTAAAGCTCACTAACAAACTCGTTATATTTTGCTTGTTTAATGTTCAAGCCTTCTAGCACGCACAAGATCCGCATCTACGAACGTCCAGACTTCGGTGGCCAGATGGTCGAGATCAGCGAGGATCTGCCCAACCTGGTGGACCGCTGGCGCTACCGTGACATTCACTCGGCTCACGTCCAGGACGGGGTCTGGGTTTTCTACGAGCATCCAAACTACAGGGGACGCCAGTACCTGCTGGAGAAGGGCGAGTACAGACGGCACGCAGAGTGGGGGGCCCTTCATCCGTCTGTGGGCTCCATTAGACGTGTTGTGGACTCATCTTAAACCATATCACTTCCTGTTTCTCACCTTCCTCCACTTATTACCCTGAACCTGACTCACCTGCAAATAAAAACGCACTGACTGAAGCAGAAGGGGAAATAATTAATTTGGTGTGATTACGATTTAAATCAGGATGGAACAAATAAATAGACATTTCCGAACATGGATGTTGCATTTATAGGGTTCATCTTCTGGGGAGCATGACATTTCATGAAAATAAACGTCTATATTCCTTGTTTACACGTACAAACTTGGCCTGTTATTGGTGCTAGACAAAAGATCAGGGAGTCACCAAAAACGTTATGATCCATCCTCTGGGGAAGATGAATATCTTCTTCATATTGTGGCAGTGGCTGACTGTGAGTTGGTTGCTTATAGTTCCTATCTCACCAACAGGGACCTACGATATGTGAGCAGCCAATGCTCTTTAGATGGCAGCCGAAATGCAGCAGAGAGGTGTCACGAAATCCTGTTGCACAGACACAACAAAGTTAAAAGATACAGTGTGTTGGACACAAGCCACTCTCGTACTTACTTAAGACTTATTCAGATTCTTTACTTCAGTAAATATTGAAAATATTATTGTGTTATTAGTTCCCGAGTACAGGAGTCATCTAACCGTCAGGATGTAAGCTAACAATGTATTTGGTAACTTTGCATTATTGCAACTACATCATATTTACTTCTAAAAAGTCAGCAAGTAAAGGGAAACTACAAAAAGATACAGAGAGAACGCTAGTAGACCTTCAGGAACAGGAGAGAGAACATCATAAACACAACCTGCAGACACATTTGATAAGAAACTGTAATTTCCTGACACACAGGATATGTTAGATCATATCATGCTTGTTTATCTGCCAGAGCGGATGAATAAAAGTCTGTGGTTTGATGTCCACGCAGTAGTAGACGTGTGAGGGCCGAGTAAACAGGAGACGCTGCAAATCAGTAACAGGGCTGCTGAGCTCAGCTGATTTTTGAACTGGAACTTTTATCACACACACAGATCGTTTCTGGCATCCCCTGATGCTGATCAAGCAGTTTCTAAGAACACAAACAAGCATTGCAACCTGAAACAAATAACTATTCTTTAACTTGCACAAAGGGTTTCTTTGTTGCATGTATTGTGTTAAACATTGAAGCATTATGCACATGATTTACATTTTACACAGTCCTTTATTTCTATTTTTCTTATATTTCTGAATGCTTGTATCTAAGAGCAACTTTACCAATCCCTCCCAAGGATAAATTCAGTATCTCTGACTCTGATGAAAACCTCATGCTAGCCTGTGAGTACACTAAATACCAGACTTAATACATAATCAGGTGGCATGCTCAGTGATCTCTCTGCAGCGAATGAAGCAGAAAGAGATCAAAGGGGAACTAGAAAATGCATTTCCTGCTGAAAATGCGTTGGAATGCTGAAAGCTGAAATTAATTGCAAAAACATTGCTGAAAATAGATATCCAATTCAAAAAAGATTGCAAAAAGGCTTAAAAAATGTCAGCAGTAGTAATATTTGTTGTAGTAGTAGTAGTAGAAGTTGTAGTAGAAATATTATAAGTAGAGTAAGACCTGAATGACACACAAATGTATGAGTGACACACAGAGAGATAGAGGGAGAGAAGTGTATGTGCATGCGTGTCAGCAGCCTGTTCATGGAGAACAGACAGGGAAACACCTCTCAAACAAATCCTCAAAAACCCCATAACCGTAGCTCCTTTTGCTCCGATATCAATACATGAGCGGAAGGATGAGTTGATCAACAGATCCTGTGAAAATTGTGTCTGTAGTGTAAACAATATGACTAAACTGGTGATGTAGAAATGGGGTACCGTGTTCTGTGGAAGATGTTTTAAAGATGTGCTTAAAAGCATTCCAACAATTAAAACTGCTTTTCCACCCTCTGAGATGAATACACTTAGAAGCAGTCATGTGTGATGCTGGATTAAATCTATCATACATGCAGCAGCTACACTGCGTGTCTCGTTGTGATGGCTCGGAAAAAGACATAACAAAAACATCTGGAGTGTTGTCATGCATAGTGTTAAGAGGTGAGGTGCAGTCATTGGCTTATCATTAGATCATTAGAAGATTTTTTAAAGTCCCACTTAACGTGTAGTATAATAAGTTGTTATTTAGGGCTGCCACCAATTATTAGTAATTTTCGTAAACTATATTGTGTTATGTATTATTGGATTAATGTAATAATAGTAAAATAATAGTAATAACAGTATCAAGTAGTAATAATTCAGCTAAACTATTCCACTTATTTATTGCTATTTTTACAATGATTTTATTGTGCACATTTAGACCTGAGAAGTTAATCAATGAGTGTTAATTGATTCATGATTTATTTATTTATTTGTTTATTTACGTCGCTCTGGCCCTTTAAGAGAGCTGTGGCGACATGAATGAAACGCAGCCATTCATAAAAAACACAACCGACGCACGTCAGAGCAGCCGCGAACGCGATTGGCTCGCCCATTGACTGACTTCGTGCTCCAGCCAATGGGAGAGCAGCACAGGGCTCTGGGTCAGATCCAGCCCTCAGATCTCTTCATTGACAAAAAAATCCACAGCCGAGAGTTTAATTCGAGGAGCTGCAGGGGATGTAGACAAGAAACTTCACTTATCAAGTGAGTGCTTAATTGTTACTATAACACTTACGTACGCGCGTGGGGGCTTTTATTTAGCTTTGTTTGGTCACGTCGACCGCATCGTCGCGGTTTGTTTCTGGCTGCGAGGGCAGCAGAAATAGGTTAAGAGGCGAACGCCATTTTCTGACAAATCAAAAGCAACATTTGCGTCCATTTCCCCGCATCTGTCCGCTCTGCAGAGAGGGGTTTCCGCCTGCAGCAGCTGTCTTTGCGGCCTGTTAGCATCGCGAGTCTGTCTCTGTGGTAAATTTCTCAATGGAGGAGCTGACACCCCCCCCCCCCCCCCCTCCTCATCCTCCTCTCCGCGAGGATCAAGTTTCACTTCATTGAGAAAAACAAGGAGGTCCCACCTCACGCGCTGGTCTCTCCTGTGCGTCACGCCAAATCCCATTCACTAATCTTTGATTTTTGTCCTATTTAAGCTCAGCTCAAGGGGTCACAAACAGCACTAATAGGAGTCATGTCGTTTGATGTGGTGTTGACGTCATCACAGGGAACGAACCAAACTTATGTTACAACTTTTTTTCCGTGTTATTAACGCGACAGTCTTCGGACAAAAGAGGTGTTGTTTACCTACGGAAGCCCTCTGCAGTCATCAAAGGAAAAGCTGATTTGTGACTTCCAGATGTTGTGATCACCATCTAACAATTATGAGATGGAGGTGTGAGACCTTTTAATCTTATCATCTAGTTTGAATGAGCCAGATGGGGCACTTTAAAAGCAAATATATAAACAATAATAACTTTATTAGTTGAGTTAAAGTCTTGCTGGACCAGAATTCAAGAGATGAAACCAATGTTTCCAAAGTTTAACCCATTTTACTATCACCGTAAGGTGTAAAAACACACCAAAAAAAACAGTTTGAAGTAATGATATAAAGTATACCTGATTTGGAAACAACTATAATTTGACAGTAAAAGTTCCATTCACTCATGGAAACTGTATGATGTGGTTGAAAGCTCATAGAAATATAGTATGTGTGTCTTGAGATGTCAGATTTAACTTACAGGAAGTTGCATAACGTTGCTTTTATAGCCACTGTAAACCAGCTGTTGGGTCATGTGGAGTTGTAGTATTGGTACAGAATAAATGCTAATTAGCCAAATGCACTGGAAATTCCCTAATCTGTCGTCCCGCCCCTCTTTATTCCAGGGTGAAGACTCCTCCAACATGGACGGCTTTTATGACCAGCAGGTCCCCTTTGTGGTGCCTGAGAGTGTGAGTGCACGGAGCCCATCGACAACTCGTCACACTTTAAGGTTTACAATTCATGCTCACTGAATGTGTGTTTCATCAAACCTCCAGAAATGTCACGTAGAGGGAGCGGAGAGGTGTCTCAGCGACCGGAAGAGGAAGTTCATGGACACGGAGCTGGCTCAGGACACAGAAGGTAGTCTCATCATGTGTGAACGTGATCTCCTAAAGGGGCGTGCTTGTCTGCGAGAAAGCAACATTTAGCTTTCTTGATGTGTTTATAACTTTCTTGCAGAGCTCTTCCAAGACCTGATCCAGCTCCAGGAAATATGGATCAGAGAAGGTGAGACCTGAAAGCATGGAACAGAGAGAATACGTAACCGAAGGAGAGAAACAGGAAGCACTAAATCACAATACTGTGTAAGTGGTTTCAAGGGTGAGAATCTGATTTTTAATATCCTGTGTTTTCCCCTCTGACAGCTCAGGTTCCCGATGACGAGCAGTTTGTCCCAGATTTCCAGTCCAATAAGCGTGAGTAGCTGCTTCTCCTCTCATATTTTTTTAGAAAGCGCGCCGAAGTGTCGTGCAACAGGGAGCGAACACTTGAGAGAAAAACGCACATGCTGAATATATGTCTGAAGATCGTACTGTGTTTACTGGCAACACACATGATGGAGGTCACGTGGTGCAGGAAGTAGGAGGGGGATACAATGATGTCACAGATAAGACCTGAGTAAATGGTACATTCAGTGCTGCTGCCTGACACGTACTGCGTGTATTTATTGCTGCTTTGATAGCTGCCTCTCAACCGACCATAAACCTGATTGGACGGAAATGTCGCCGCAGATTTCAGGAAAGCTGAGATCAGATAGGAGGTTTTATTTCTGCCGCAGAGCGTGTGAAAACATTGTTTAACCCTTGTTTTGCCATCACATCTCTGCGTGTTAGTCACAAGACTAAGATGTCGGCTCCTCATATTCGTTTGATATTCTGTAAGAAGCAGGCCAGATGTTCACAATTCCTGTTCGTAGCATTTTTGTACCGTAATTAAAAACGTGTTAAATATAGCCAGCACTGGTTTGATCATAATAAAACAATTCTATTCACCTACGTTATATTGCGGTGATGGAAGAAGTCTCCTCGGCACATAGAAAATAAACATCAAGCAAAATATTAGGACAACAGATGATTGTTATTCATGTGTGTGTGTGTGTGCAGCAATGTTTCATGGACCGCCCGTCAGCAAAGTGAAGAGAGAGTCCAGTCCGTCTAAAGACCCGTCTCCCTGCAGGACGTCCCACGCTGACATGTGCCTTTACAGTTACAGGTATACCATCATATTTCATTTTGGGATGTTACTCCGATCAGCCTCGATGAAAGGTGGTGATCAGCTGCTTCCTGTTTTCTCTCCTCAGTGCCTGTGACAACAAGCCAGCTGTGCTCAAAGCTCTGCCTCCAGCCTCCACACCAGACCACTGTGGCTCCTCCCATCCTGCAGGACCTCCGCCCGCACAGAGGCAGTTAAACCCTTCTTCCCCCCAGCTGACCAACAACTGCCCCCCGACCCACGCTCCCACCCCGAGCCCCTCCCACCACCACAACCTCCCGGCGGTCAACCGAAGCCAGCAGTTTGCTCTGCCGCGCCCCCCCGTCAGCTGCCCCAGTTCATCCTTCACCACGGAACAAAGGTGAGTTCCTATCCAACGTGATTTTTAAGCTGCAAACAAATTCAGTTGGAACCCTCAAACCTCCTCTTGTGTTCCTCGACACCTCAGGTTTCAGCGGCAGCGGTCAGAGCCCTGCTTGTCTTTCCTCCCTGCGGAGAAAACGCTGAGCGCGCCGTACCAGCCCTCGAGCCACGACGGCCGACCGTCGTACCAGCGCCACCTCTCGGAGCCCCCGGTCCCCCAGGGCCCCCGGGGTTTCAAACAGGAGCTGGTGGATCCACGATACCCAGAGCCAGCCCGGACCCAGACTGCTTTCAACCACGTCACGATCAAACAAGAGCCAAGAGACTTTGGCTTCGACTCAGGTGAGTGTGTCTCCTGCTATGTCGACTCACACTTTCGCTACATGTATTCATACTTAAGTCAAGTATTGAATGCTATTGCTGTTTTTACAAAACAATAATAGCAACCTAGGACTATGTGTTGAGACAGTTTGCTCCCGTCTTCCAGAGGTTCAAACCTGCCAGTCATCATTTGGGAAGTCTTCAGTCTTGTACCAGAATAACCGTGTCGGTGAGTTTTTTATAAAATAACTTTATGTCGTGGTGTCTGAGCCGGCAGGGTTCAAATGTTTCTGATAATATTTCTCGTTTCTTCACACAGGTCTCGGTCATGACAGAGAGCAGCATCTGTACTACGACGACGCCTGCGTCGTGCCAGAAAGACTGGACGGTGAGATCCGATTCTGACTGGGTTTTTTTGTCCCGTGAAATAGCGAGCGATGTACTCATCGTGTCTCCTTTGACTCTGTGCGCAGTCAAAGTGAAGCAGGAGGGTTTGCCGTACCAGCGCCGCGGCTCCCTGCAGCTCTGGCAGTTCCTGCTCACACTGCTGGACAACCCGGCCAACGCACACCTGATCGGCTGGACGGGACGCAACATGGAGTTTAAACTAGTCGATCCAGAGGAGGTCAGTCCCTGCCGAACCCCACACTGGGTTATTTTTTAAAGGCTGAGATGTTTACGCTTGAAGGGACTGATGAGACCTGGCGAAGATTTAAAGAATCCTTACTTTGATAAGAATCCAGCGGGATGTTTTATTGAGTTTCTTGTGTGCAGGTGGCTCGGCTCTGGGGCCTCCAGAAGAACCGACCGGCGATGAACTACGACAAGCTGAGCCGCTCTCTGAGGTACTACTACGAGAAGGGCATCATGCAGAAGGTAAAGGCAGGTCTCGCTGTTTACACATTTATTATGAAGGAAAAGTCATCTTTTAACAAGACTTTTTTTAAGGGTTTTCCTCATTGGAACCTTTTCATACTACGGGGTAAATCTGGGTATTGTAGTTCATTTAAAATGATCATCCTTTTCACCTCTGATTGGCTCGTCCTGCAGGTGGCTGGAGAACGGTACGTTTACAAGTTTGTATGCAACCCCGAGGCGCTCTTCTCCCTGGCCTTCCCAGACAACCAGAGGCCGAGTCTGAAGGCCGACCCGGACGCCATCCTGCCCCCCAGCGAGGAGGACGGCCTCCCCCCGCCCAGCTACGAGGAGGAGGGCCCGTACCTGGAGGGAGCGGAGCAGTGCGTCCAGGGCCTGGCTTTCCCTGACAGCTACCCGTACTAGACTCCACAGCCTGGCAGCTGCAGGAAAACGTGAGATATTTTACAGGAGGAACCTGAATTACTGAGCAGTGTTTGAGATTTTCAACATGTCAATGTCACAGGCAAGAAGAATTTATCAGAGAATTGTTTTATTGAAAGTAAACCAAGCCAAAATTATGAGTCAGACTGAAAATCTGAAGTCTCTAAGACCGTTGATTTGGACTAACTCCCTCAGCAAAAATGCAATTCTTTGTCCAAAACTATTGTTGTGACGGGTTAGGGTCATTGTTCACAAAAGAAATTGTAAAGTTGAGATAAAGTAGTAATATGATGAAAAACGGTATTTCAAAATAAAAGTCTACTAAAATACTTTGTAAATTTACAATTTGTCTCTATAATGGGACACTTTATTCTCATAAAAACTGCAACTTAATTCTCTTATGTTGTTTACGGTTTTACTCTCATAGCATGACAACCTTTTTTTCCCAATATTTCCATTTTATGCTCAGAATCGCAGCTGTTTCCCCGCCTGTCTCAGTGACTCTACAACCTGCTGGGTTGTAGTTTTGTAGCACGGCCGTCGCTGTAGTCCTCGCGTACGTGAACTCTGGGATTTCAACCAAAAAGTATCTTCAAACCACGGGCACTCCTTTTACTAATGAAATTAGTTCTAATTGTTTTTCTTTGGTAAACCTTATACTGCTTAAAAGGGACACACTTGTATTTTCCAGATGGTATAGTCCTCCTATAAACATGTATATTGAAATGTCTTTTGTCTTGTTTCAAAGCTAATATTTTTGGCATTATATGGACATGTAATTTTTTCCTAAACTGTTTTATGACAAAGGTACTGCTACTATTTTTCTGTAATACTGCCACTAAGATGCTAATAATAAGCATGGACTTTCTTACAAGCGGCTCACCAGTTCTTGTACCCAGATAGTTTTCTGCATTTTGTATAGTTGATTTGCTTCAATGTGTAGAAAAAGGTGTATAATTATATATGAATATATTTTTGCAAAAGGCTGCATTTGCTTGACGTTGTTGCCTGCTAATGTATTGCATCAATTCCAGCCTCTCCGAGATGGATGAGCCAGAGTCCTGCAGATAGAAATTGGATGGAAGTGTTTTGCTTCACGATCACGTGGTGGTGTGTGATGGAGGCTGGAGAAAGATACTGACACTGGTGTAACGTCTGCCCTCAGATACTGTATGTGTGCCTTCTGTTGATCTTTACTGATACAATAAACTATTTTACTCTTTTGCCTATCGTTTGATGTTGTTCAAAGCTGTGTCTAAAGTGAAGCAGCAGCTGCAGCGCCCTCTGTCTTGCCTCCTGTCTTCTAAGCAGTCGTCCATCACCTCACGCTATCTCATCTGACACTCATGTGTGTTTCATTGCATATTTGTCTCCTCTGTTTTGACTGGTTGACCTAAACATGTAACGCACTACTGAAGGTACAAACTCATAACCTCCAGTCACTCATAACCCAGCCTCACTTGCGTCAAGTCGTACATCTTCATAGAATATTTGACTTCCTCATCTTTGCTGTTGGACCTTAAAATTCACCGCACCCCGGGATCGAGCCCACAACCTCCAGACTCCTGATCAGTCCTCTATCACCCTGAGCCATCGGATCTGACACGCTGACCTGCTGCAGCGTCACACTTTCATCTGCAAAAATAGATTATCACTCTTCTCTATAAAGCTCCTTCAGTTTTGTTGTTAGTGTTTCACATGTGTGGAGGAAACAGACTGGACCTTCCTGAAACACAGTTAGGGTTTCATCCTTTCACCTCATGTTGTCACGCACCACTTGTGTCGGAACTTTCACTCAAAAATCTCTGCACCTCACAAGGAGCGAGCTCATGAACTCAGGTCTTCTGAGCAGTCTGCTAACTGACTGAGCTGTTTGGTCACACCGCCTTCACCCTGCTCAGAAACACAGAAAACCTCTGAAAAAAACTAACATTTAAGCTAAGAAAAAAATCATAACGATTCCCATGCCGCGAGTCGAGAACCTGGACGCATGAGAAAACCAGGAATCCTTACCGCTTGACCATCTATGACGCTTTAACCCTAACCTAACCTATACTAAGTAAACAATAGTAAGTATACTAAACTTACAGTATGGTATGTCTTAAACATCCAATATTAACATCTAAATTATTATTTTTAATTATTTATTAAATTATTCTTACTAACTGTGTATATAATGTTGTATTTCATCAAACCTTGTGTTTCTTTAAATTTGTGCATGTTTCACATCGTTTACTTAGTATAGGTTAGCATTAGCGTTAAAAACGTCATAGATGGTCAAGCGGTAAGGATTCCTGGTTTTCTCATGCTGCCCGGTTCTCGACTCGCGGTCTGGAAGTTTGATTTGAAGAAGCTCATACAGCAGCAGTGTGGAGAACAAAGCCCAGAACGAACGGGCCTCGAGCTTCAGGGATAGCTCACCGAGATAAGTAGCTGACAGTGAGTGACGCGTGGCACCCTGAGGAGAAGGGATCAAATCCAGACTCTGGTTCAGGAAGGTCCGGTCTGTTTCCACCACCGATTAGAGACACCACAACTGAAGATGACTCATAATGTGAGCTGGTGTTTTATTTGTAAATGTGCAGAACAATCTCTCATTGTTGGAAAGTAGCTTAAATGTTAGTTTTTTTTCAGAGGTTTTCTGTGTTTCAGAGCTGAGTGAAGGCGGTGTGACCAAACAGCTCAGTCAGTTAGCAGACTGCTCAGAAGACCTGAGTTCATGAGCTCGCTCCTTGTGAGGTGCAGAGATTTTTGAGTGAAAGTTCCGACACGAGTGATGCGTGACAACATGAGGTGAAAGGATGAAACCCTAACTGTGTTTCAGGAAGGTCCAGTCTGTTTCCTCCACAAATGTGAAACACTGACAACAAAGCTGAAGCAGCTTTATAGAGAAGAGTGATAGTTTATTTTTGCAGAAGAAAGTGTGACGCTGCAGCAGGTCAGCGTGTCAGATCCGATGGCTCAGGGTGATAGAGGACTGATCAGGAGTCTGGAGGTTGTGGGCTCGATCCCGGGGTGCGGTGAATTTTAAAGTCCAACAGCAAAGATGAGGAAGTTAAATATTCTATGAAGATGTACGACTTGACGCAAGTGATGCTGGGTTATGAGTGACTGGAGGTTATGAGTTTGTACCTTCAGTAGTGCGTTACATGTTTAGGTCAACCAGTCAAAACAGAGGAGACAAATATGCAATGAAACACACGAGTGTCAGATCAGATAGCGTGAGGTGATGGATGACTTCTTGGAAGACAGGAGGTTGTGGGTTCAATCCTTATGTGGTGCAGTGGCTTTTGAGGTCTAACAGCCAAAGGAAGAAGTCAAATATACCAAGAGAACAGTTCAAAGCGTGAGTGACTTGATGGTGTTGTGACACAGTTCCCGGTTTGGATCCCGGGGTTCCCGGGTTCGCTCCTCACCTGTGTGAGGACGTCAATGTCCACTACCCCGGTTGAGTCGAGACGTCCGTCTCCTCCCGGGTTTTCAGAGAAGTGAACGGAGAGGGTTATGGAAGTTTTGTTTATTGAATAGTCAGCTGCACAGCAAATTTTCAACTTTTGAACCACCCCCCACTCTCTCATTTTAGATCTCAGAATAACCGCACAGCAGCAGATCCTCAGGTCTGGTCTGGAAAGTCTGCACTCATCTGAGGACAAAAGAAGAGAAGACAACATTAGAAATGACATCACATACATGTATTATTATTACTACTGCAACAATAAATACAACGGTTTCATGACATTCTTTGACTCCTCTATGGTAGGCTATACTACATATCTTATGATGACACTTTATAATATATCTTTTATGGCATACCATGTTATTAATATTTGTATCATATTTTCATGACGTACTATATATCTTTTTTTTATGGAAGACTATACTGTGACAGTACTTGATGATACTATCACGTTTTTGTGACACTATAGTGCATCTTTTTTATATCTTTATAGCATATTATACATACCGTCACAGTTTCCCATGACTTTCTTTATGACACTGTATTATGAATATATTTAAGGCATACTACCATAACGACAGTTTACAAACGATCTCTAAAACTAACATTGTCATGCAACACTTGCGCTAACGAGCTGTTTTGGAAGATCTAACAGGAAGAATCGGGCTTCAAATGAAAACGTTTAATTGTGTAAAAGAAAAGTAGAGTAAAGTAAATAATACATTAGATATAATAATATAGGTTATGATGTAAAGCAGTTAGAGGTGTACATGTGCTTACCGAACATTACAAACATACCTAATTACTGTTTCATGTGATGTAACTTCCACCATGAACACAAACACATGAAACTATGTAAACAAACAGTGTAATACCTCAGAGATCCAATTACAGCTTCTCACCCAGCATTGTATGTTATTTATACTATTCATAAGGATTTTTTATTAAACTAAATCAAGGATGTTTTATGGCCAACTATACTATGATGTCTTTTTGACATGTTTTGGTATTCTATATTTTGAAATATTCATAGTATTTTATGATATGTTATTCATTCTTTAGGTAATATTATCTTTATGATGCGACTTTTTCAAGATTTTTCATGGTACATTAAACTATGACAATTCATTTTATGACACTATGATATGAAGTTTTCTATGGCATAATATACGTATTTTAATGTCTTTATAGCATACTAGAATATGACTTCTTTTATATACATTACGGTACGTTACACAGCTAGCTAGTATGCTACAAGTGTTAGCCAAATATGCAGTTGTACTCAATTTACAACACAAAATTAAGATTTCTAATGGCATCACATCTTTATGAATATATTTATAGCATATAATACTATGTTTTATGACTTTTTATGGCATACTATAATGTGACATTTGTGATGACTTGATGATACTATTACTTTTTTGTGATACGATATTGTGTCTTTTTTTATATCTTTATAGCATATTATATACTGGAACATTTTTCCATGACTTTTTTTATTACACTGTATTATAAATGTATTTAAGGTATACTACAACATACGATAACAACAACAAATACAACAAGTACTACTACTAGTTGATTTGATAATTACCAAATGTTTCTTCCACCAGTTGTGGTCTCCTGCAGGCTCTTCTTGGTCATTCAGCCTTCTGGACAGAAAACAGGGAATTTAACACGTTTACAAAACATATGAAGTCTCTGATTCAACATTCTTAAATACACTCTTTATGACATATTTCATGACATACTGACTTCTTTGATTTGTTTAATTAAAGTTTGATGACATCCTATGCTATGATGTTTTTATGAACAATATGACACTATACTATGACGTCATGTGCTTTAATGACTAAACTTACTTTTTTATGACATACTATGATGTTTTTAAGAGTTTATATAATATACTATATTATGTCTTCTTCATGACTTTATGACATACAATGTGTCTTTGTATGACATGAATTATTAATGAAAGTTGTTATGGCATGCAACATGTTTAATGATATTTGTTATGACTTTATTTTGAATTTCTTTTATGATACTATATTATGACATTTTAATGGAATTTTGTAGGCCTATCATAGTATTGTTGTTACATTTTTCTGGCATAGTCTGTTGTTGTTGTTGTTGTTGTTGTTGTGGCCGTTCAGCCCCTGATTGATATCGTAACTCACAAGTAACGTTCGCACGAGTCTCCCTTTTCCTCCGGTCCTCCATTTGTCTTTGTGAATCACAATTAAGCGAGAAGTAACCCGTCGGGTCGTTGTCAGCCATCTTGGATTCGTCTACTGGTCAGTTCGTCAACCTGAGCGAAGTCGAGCCTCGGCGAGAACCAGCACAGGACGGGGGTCCTGGGGAGTCATTCATTGAAACATTATTGTCCGATCATCTAAGATCTATTAACATGTCCCTCACCATTCATTTTGATAGTGATACTCATGGATGTGGTTGTGTACGGTCCAATTTCTGTCAGAATCACATGCATATGAGTGTTTCCAGGTCCACACCTCATTCACAGAAGGTACTTAATCAGTTACTGGACTGCCCAATGATTGAGATAAATGTTATATATATATATATATATATATATATATATGAAAATAGATTAGGTAGATGTCCCCATATGCCTGTCCATTTCCTGAAGCCACTTTCTAAGTAATTGTAATAGTGTGCATGCTAGTCAGTATGTGTTTTGGAGGAAAACAATGAAATATTTGCAAAAACATACATTTCTCTGTTGCTGTTTCACCATGAGTGGCTCTTGGTGTTCCTGAGTATACAGGTGATGGGGCCGTCCACCGCATGGAGCTGCACTGTAACCCAGTTAACAAAAAGGTCGTCAGCAAATGCATGAAATACATGATTATAATATTAGAGCTGCAACTAATACTTATTTTCATTGTTTTGTCTCTAAACTTGAAAACCCAACAGAGGGAGATCTGATCACTACAGCACCGAGCCTCTCTGACAGCGACTCTAAAACTCTAAAACTAACATTTAATGAATCACTTGAGCGAACAGAACATTCAGCTTCACTGCAGGTTCTGAACAGCAAAATAGCCACGTAGTGCTGCAAGCTTCTCACTCAATCACTAACCCGCTTGTTTTGGAAGATTTAGAGTAAAGTATATAGTTCATTAGATATAATAATATATGTTATGATGTAAAGCATTTAGAGGTGTACATGTGCTTACAGAACATTACAAACTCCATATACAAAACAATATTTCTTTCAGTATCTCAATCGTCTTGTTTTCAGCTCTGCAAATGTGGATTTGGTGCTTCAACAAATGTCTTTCTAATCAAATTTGAGGAAAACAACTCTAATCTATAAAACAGGGTCAAATTGAACAAATTGTTTTTGGCGTTATCTATAATTGATAAATCATAATTATTCTTTTGTCCATTTGACATAATTGGCCACCTTGATTACCTAATAATGTGCTAATGTGATGAAAAGTCTACCACGAACACAAACACAGTGTAATACCTCTGAGATCCAATTATAGCTTCTCACCCAGCAGCAAAAACAAGCACTGATTACTGTCCGAGAGAGGCACCTCATTAGCAGAGCTCGCCTCCTTCACAATGACTCTTTAAAGTGACACATCTAAACCACAGAGGCACCAGGCCAATCTGAGGTGTTAAAAAAACAATCCGTAGGAATGACAACAGGTAAACAAGTCAAGTGGACTCTGTTCATGTCTCAAAAAGTTTTGAAAGTCAAAAACTAGTGTCATCATGAAAAAAAAAAAAAGAGCAGTCATCCATTCTCCATTCATGCCGGTGGATTAATAAACTTTTATGGCAGTTCACTTTGCTTTAGACTGAAGTCTAACTGTAGAAAACTCTGTGTTTAAACGAGCTGGATGGGATGTGTCACCTAAAAGATGGACTCTGATCATTAGGACAGAATTACATCCAGAACTAAATGTGTATAATACATAGTATACTTACTAAGTGTATGAAACTATACGACTGTGTATGAGTAGATGTTATTTTTTGATCCTGTATAGTTGACAGATGTTCTGAATATGATGGACATGACCTTTTGATCCCAGATGTAGTAGAACGTGGTGGTTTGATGGTCCTCGGCCTTCAAAGAGGGATGTAGAGCTCGGGCCGCCGTGATGAACGATGAAGCCAGAAGGCCGGAACAATCAGCACTGTGACCTCCTCTGGGCTGAGGAGTCTGGCTCCTTCTATGGCTCCTCATCTGGAGCTGTGAGGGTGTAAAAAGGCTTTTAAAGTCATTCAACACTATTTTAAAAACAAGGCACACGAGTTCGACCAAAAGAAGGGTTAAGACAAATACATGTGGAAGTGTTTGCACTCTTGAAACACAGATTTTCAGGAAATGGTGTCAGGTGTGTGTAGCCAAGGTTCAAACAGATACTCATAATACACTCAACACATCATTATTATTACAAAAACGATACTTTAGCTTCTACTTTAGGGTTTCTACTAGATGCTTTAATGTTCATAAAACTTTGTTTTTATCATACTGTCTGTTTGAATACACCTGAATTCACCTGGGTCTCATGTCTGACACATCAGATGCAGCTGTATACAAACATGAGATTCAGAACTTTGTTCAGTGGTGCGACAAACCTCATCCTCAACGTCAAGAAAACAGAGGAGATGGTATTCGACCCCAAAGACATTGGAGACCACTCACCAGTGGTTATCCATGACCGGAACATAGCACCGGTTGACTCTTACAGATACCTGGGCATACACTGTAACGTCATGAGAGGTCACTAGGGCAGGCTAGGTGGTGCAAGGGAACTAACAAAAATCAAAGGTTTTCAGAATAAGGTCACGTTTAATTGTTATTCTGCTCGGCAACTCAGGGAAGTCTCTTCATCAAAAAAGCCAAAACAAACAAACAAATGTCCTGTCCTGTCCTGTCCTCCTGCAGCCCTTAAGTCCGGCCTCAATCAGATGGCCTAAACACCTACACCTGGGTGAGTGGTGAGACCTTCTGGTAGACGGAGTTGTTGCCTCGGCGGCCATCTTGTAGTGTGGCTGCTGCTCCTTAAAAGGGAAGTAGCACCCATCTACCACCTGGCCCCGTGTGATGCCACATATCCATCTCCCCGGGCCTGACGTCCTCGGCAGGGTAAATGAAGACCAGAAGGCATCTCTCTGCCAAGGAGACAGCAGAGATTATGCTCTCCCAGGTCTTTCGCCTTCACGGTCTGCCACAGGATGTGGTCTCCGACCGAGGGCCCCGGTTCTCGGCCGACTTCTGGAAGGAGTTCTGCAGACAACTTGGGGCTACAGCCAGCCTCTCTTTCGGGTTCCACCCCCAGTCCAACGGTCAGACGGAGCGTTACAATCAGGAGATGGAGACGGGGCTCTGTTGTATGGCCTCTCAGAGTCCCACCTCATGGAGCCGACAACTGAACTGGGTGGAGTACTCACATAATTCTCTTCCTGTCTCTGCCACAGGTCTCTTCCCCTTCCAGTGTGTCTACGGGTACCTACCCCCCCTGTTTCCAGACCTCGAGGGAGAGTTTACGGTCCCATCCGCACAGGCGCTGGTGCGTCGATGTCACCTTACCTGGAGGAGGGCGCGAGCGGTAATACTTCAGACGTCCGGCCATTACAAGAGGACAACACCCCAGCACCTCGCTACCGGGTGGGACAGAGGGTCTGGCTGTCCACCAAGGACCTTCCCCTCCGTGTGGAGTCTCGCGAACTGGCCCTGAGATTCAGCGGTCCCTTCCCCATCTCCAAGGTAATTAACCCCACGGCGGTCCAGTTACAACTTCCCAGGACCATGAAGGTCCATCCTACCTTCCATGTCTCCAAGGTTAAGCCAGTAAGGACCAGCCCACTGGTTCCCACCTCCAAACCCCCTCCACCCCCATCCAGCGGCCCAGTCTTCACCGTCAAACGGTTGCTGGCAGTTCGCCCCAGAGGTCGAGGTCGCCAGTTCCTAGTCGACTGGGTGGGATACGGACCAGAGGAGAGGTGCTGGGTCTCCCCCAAGAACATTATGGACCATTCCCTCATCAGGGATGTATACAAGCACCACCCAGATCAACCTGGGCCGTCTGGAGCCGGCTCTAGAAGGGGGGGGGGGGGGGGGTACTGTAACATCCCGTTAGTTTCATCGTGTCTATCTGTGTGTGTGTGTTTCCCCTGATTGCACTCATCCTACTCACCTGCCTGGTCCACCCAGCTGCCTCCAATCTTCTCATCACCCCACATTTATATACTCCCCTGCTTTCCCCGCTCCGGTTGTAACAACTCCTTTGTCCCCCTGTCCATCAAAGCCCTAAATGGCAAGCTAGCCAGAGCCTAACCCCTGTAACGCTGATTCTTATCTTAACTGGACACATGTACTTTCTATGATGATTCTGTGTTGATGAAGCTGCTCTACTCTTACTGTACATATTATGTACACTATTACGATGACTACAGGTGTACCGTACGATGGGCAGTGTGCAATTTATTTGCTGTGCATGTACTGTATATGTATGTACTGTGTTATTTTTTTATTTTTTATACTATATGTGTCCAAGACAAATTTCCTTCGGGACAATAAAGTCTATCATCTTATCTTACCATTTGTCTTCAATGGAATTGCGAGGCAGTTTGGGTCCATGTTTACTTCCTGTCAGCTGATGTCATTCACATACACTGCAACCGGGTATAAACCAACTAGCTCGTTTAAAGGCACAATTTGTGAAGCGTTTTGAGAATTTCACAGTACTTATACAGCACTTGGTGCTGCTTTATAATAATAAAACAAAAAGAGACATACAAATCTCACTTTTTACAATATGGGACCTTCAAGTGTCTTATCTGAAAGTGGTAGGTGGACACAGAATATAGGAGTTAAAAAAAACTAAAGATAAGTGTGAAAAGATAGAAAAGATGTTTGAATACACCTGAATTCAGCATCTGTCTTCAGCGGAATTGCTCGGCAGTTTGGGTCCATGTTTACTTCCTGTCAGCTGATGTCATTCTCACACACACTGCAACCGGGTATAAACCTAATAGCTCGTTTAAAGTACAATTTGTGTCGCGTTTCCAGACTTTCACAGTATTTATACAGCACTTGGTTCTGCTTTATAACAAAAAAAACATGAAAATCTCACTTTTTATAATATGGGACCTTATGTCTTATCTGAAAGTGGTCGGTGAACACACAATGTATGAGTATAAAAACTAAAGATAAACTAAAAAGATAAACTAGAGAGGGGTCAATGACCTTTAAGATGATGATGAGGGGGACAGAAGTTACATCATCTCTTTGATTGTAAAAGTGGGAGGGAGATTCGGAGGATAAATCAGCTGTCTAGTAGAGAGTATAATATCTCATCCCTGCTTCTCTCCTCCCTGATGGACAGCACCGATGGCTCTCTGCTCTGCTTTCCCAACCTCAACTCCTCCTGCAGGCGGCTGCCTAAACCCCGCTCCGAGACTGCTCTGCTCTCCACCATGCTGGCCTCCGTCTCTCTGCTCACCGTGACTCTCAACCTGCTCGTCATCATCTCCATCTCACACTTCCGGCAGCTCAACACCCCGACCAACACCCTGCTCCTGTCTCTGGCCATGTCTGACCTGATGGTGGGGCTGCTGGTGATGCCCATGGAAGGCCTGCGCTACGTGGAGACATGCTGGCTGCTGGGAGAGGTGATGTGTGCTCTGACTCTTTATGTTTCTTTCTGTCTGGTCTCTGCCTCTCTGGGCAGCATGGTGCTCATATCTGTAGACCGTTATGTTGCTATCTGTAACCCACTGCTCTATGCCACAAAGATCACCCTGAACAGAGTTAAAACATGTATCTGTATATGTTGGGCTTCTTCTCTTCTCCACAACGGCTGGTTTATGATGGGACACTTTGAGCAGCCGGACAGGTTCAACTCCTGCCATGGGGAGTGTGTGGTGGTCATCAGCCACATCGCAGGAACTGTTGACCTTTTTATCACCTTTGTTGGGCCCTGTACTGTCATGGTTGTTCTCTCTACGAGGGTGTTTATTGTTGCCATTTCTCAGCAGCGTGTCATTCGGTTGCAGACTGCTGCTACAACTGTTACGTTAGCTCCAACCGCTAAAAGATCAGAGAGGAAGGCAGCCAGGACTCTTGGGATTGTGATAGCTGTGTTTCTAATGTGCTTCTGCCCGCTTTACTTTCCCTCTCTAGCAGGCAAGGACACCTCCACTAGCACGTCGTACTTTGCAGCATTGTTTTGGATCTTGCTACTTAACTCCTGTTTGAACCCTCTGATTTATGCTCTGTTCTACCCCTGGTTTAGAAAAGCTATCAAACTCGTCATCACACTGAAAATACTGCAGCCTCACTCTCAGGACAGGATCCTGTAGACTAAATGATCTGTGTTTGTTCACGTTTCAGTTTCAATGAAACATTATGTCTGTATTACCTGTGTGGGTGTGTATATACGTGTGTGTGTGTGTGTGTGTGGGGTATGATTACTCACTGTGTGGTCCTCAATGCACTACACAGTGGCTTCAGCTGCGTACTTTCTTATTCTGTCACACGCTGCTGAAAAACATCATTACACATAAGATGAATGCAATATTATAAAGTGACACAAATTTTCTATCGTGTTTTGTATCATATAGGACTTAAAAACGTTGGTAAGATTTCCCTTTCATTGCAAAGTACCTCTACTTCCTCATGACCGTTTGGTTTTTTAAACTGGGAATAATCTCCACTTAAAGATGTTGAGTCTGGTATGATCTAACAAAACCTTTACGGCTGCTTCTCTGTGCTGGTTTTGATTCTGACATGATTTATTTCTTGTAGAAAGTGAACAAATAAAAGTCTGCATTTTTAAATCTCTGCCATGCTGTAGTTCTGTTTAACGTGTAAATTACTGCCATGCAAAAACTGACATTGCAATAATAAAAGTCAAGTACAGAACTATACTTTTGTGTGTTATTCATCCATAGATGTAAGTGTAAAGCTGTGGTCTGTGAACAAAGTCTGCAAATCACGTTTAAGAAAATAGTCACTACATTTCATTTAAAATGGCAACATATAAATGATAGATCTATATATCTCTTTGAAATATGTATTAAGACAGCAGTGCGTTAAATGTATTCTCATTTCAAGATTACAGGTTATTTTATTAATCACTGTACAACAGGGTTGCACAATGAAATGCACATTGTTGTCCTATTTTGCCACCTAACAAAAAGTTTAAGTAATATATATATATAGATAGATAGATAGATAGATAGAGAAAATAAAAAATAGACCTGTAAAGACATAAAAAAGAAGTGCCTTGAGTGTAACAGTTACATCTAAATCTACCAATTCATAATAAATAAATAGATACTTTATTCATCCTGCAAGGGGACATTTGTTGACTACAGCAGCAAAAAATATACTTAAGCAATACAAATGACAGTAAAGAACAATATTAAGTATCAAAATGTACAATATATACAATGAAATAGAATAGTATTAGTATTATAATACCATGTTGCATGTTGTACTATTTTGAATTATGTTGTTGGAGACGTAACAAGAAAAACACATCTTATAGCCTGTCCTTAATACTATAAGAGGCAAAGGTTACACACTATTGTTTTACTATCATAATCACACTATTGTTTTACTATCATAATCACACTATTGTTTTGTCATAATCACACTATTGTTTTATTATCATAATCACACTATTGTTTTATTATCATAATTACATACTCAGCTGCAGTGCAGTCCTCAGAGACAATAGGTGGCGATGTTGTGCTGTAACATTTAATGCTAACGCTGTTGACAGCAATGGAGACAGTCTGGATCTTAACCTTAACCTTTATGTAACCATATTATTTAACTGCTTTTATTGAAAGCATGTTACGGACATTGTGTCAGGCTGGTGGTGCGGTTTTAAAGGTAAAGACACAGTTTATTTGACACGAACAGTCTTTTTGTGCTTCTTGAAAGGTTGGCTAACTAGCTGCATGCTAACTAGCTGCATGATAACTAGCTGCATGCAAACTTTAGCCCTATGCTTTAGCTGGAACAGTCACTTTACGTTAGCCAGTTATTTCAACCGCTAGCACCTGACATTTAAGCTTTCTATGTGAGCATTTGTATCAATACAGACTGCGATCCTATCCAAACCATTTAAATATATATATATCTATAACGTTACTGCACTAGTACTACTTTAGACCTTGTAATCGATAAGATAATTAACATAACATTTCACCTGCGGCACTTAGAGGCCACGCATTTACGGGATGACGTCATTAACCGGAAGCCTTAACAAGCACTTGGACACTAAATATAACCCAGAAACTTGAATATAATTTAAGAACATTTTCTACAATTATCCATAACCGCAACATTTGCTCAAGAAAAATAATAATAATCTTGTCCCACATCATAACTTTCAACCTCTTGCAGCCACCACCAAATAGTAAAAGAGCTATTTTACAATATTAACATACATGAGAAGCAGTAGTAGGAGATCTTAGAGGTAAATGTGGGTATAAATGGTGCAGATTAACTGATTTGTACGTCACTATGTGTCTCCTGTCTCTGCAGAACTCCCAGCGGACGGTGCCCAGACTGTGGCCGACTCCAGTCCAGCAACGATGGGCCTCCCGCTTACCCATGAACACCGTGGTGCTGTTTGTGCCACAGCAGGAGGCCTGGGTGGTCCAGAGGATGGGGCGCTTTCACCGCATCTTAGAGCCGGTAATTCTATTCGTTTAAACGTTTAAAGTGGTATTAATTTCATCCTCTAACTCTAGCTGTGTCTTTTTAGACGGCTTAAAGGCAACATATTGTGCTCATTTCCAAGTTCATTCTCGTATTTTGGGTTTCTACTAGAACATGTTGACATGCTTTAATGTTCATAAAACACTTTGTTTTTATCAAACTGTCTGTTTGAATACACCTGAATTCAGCATCTGTCTTCAGCGGAGTTGCTCGGCAGTTTGGGTCCATGTTTACTTCCTGTCAGCTGATGTCATTCACACACACACTGCAACCGGGTATAAACCTAATAGCTCGTTTAAAGGCACAATTTGTGTAGCGTTTCCAGACGTTCACAGTATTTATACAGCACTTGGTGCTGCTTTATAATAATAATAAAACAAAAAAAGATAATCTCACTTTTTATAATATGGGACCTTATGTCTTATCTGAAAGTGGTCGGTGGACACACAATGTATGAGTATAAAAACTAAAGATGAGTGTGAAAAGATAAACTAGAGAGGGGTCAATGACCTTTACGATGATGATGAGGGGGACAGAAGTTACATCATCTCTTTGATTGTAAAAGTGGGAGGGAGATTAGGAGGATAAATCAGCTGTCTAGTAGAGAGTATAATATCTCATCCCTGCTTCTCTCCTCCCTGATGGACAGCACCGATGGCTCTCTGCTCTGCTTTCCCAACCTCAACTCCTCCTGCAGGCGGCTGCCTAAACCCCGCTCCGAGACTGCTCTGCTCTCCACCCTGCTGGCCTCCGTCTCTCTGCTCACCGTGACTCTCAACTTGTTCGTCATCATCTCCATCTCACACTTCCGGCAGCTCCACACCCCGACCAACACCCTGCTCCTGTCTCTGGCCGTGTCTGACCTGATGGTGGGGCTGCCGGTGATGCCCATGGTCGGCCTGCGCTACGTGGAGACATGCTGGCTGCTGGGAGAGGTGATGTGTGCTCTGACTCCTTATGTTTCTCACTGTCTGGTCTCTGCCTCTGTGGGCAGCATGGTGCTCATATCTGTAGACCGTTATGTTGCTATCTGTAACCCACTGCTCTATGCCACAAAGATCACCCTGAACAGAGTTAAAATATGTATCTGTATATGTTGGGCTTGTTCTCTTCTCTTCAATGGCTGGCTTATGATGGGACACTTAGGGCAGCCGGACAGGTTCAACTCCTGCCATGGGGAGTGTGTGGTGGTCATCAGCCACATCGCAGGAACTGTTGACCTTGTTATCACCTTTGTTGGGCCCTGTACTGTCATGGTTGTTCTCTCTACGAGGGTGTTTATTGTTGCCATTTCTCAGCAGCGTGTCATTCGGTTGCAGACTGCTGCTACAACTGTTACGTTAGCTCCAACCGCTAAAAGATCAGAGAGGAAGGCAGCCAGGACTCTTGGGATTGTGATAGCTGTGTTTCTAATGTGCTTCTGCCCGTATTACTATCCCTCTCTAGCAGGCAAGGACACCTCCACTAGCACGTCGTACTTTGCAGTGTTGATTTGGATCATGCTACTTAACTCCTGTTTGAACCCTCTGATTTATGCTCTGTTCTACCCCTGGTTTAGAAAAGCTATCAAACTCATCATCACACTGAAAATACTGCAGCCTCACTCTCAGGACAGGATCCTGTAGACTAAATGATCTGTGTTTGTTCACTTTTCAGTTTCAATGAAACATTCTGTCTGTATCACCTGTGTGTGTGTGTGTACACATGTGTGTGTGTGTGTGTGGTCTGATTACTCACTGTGTGGTCCTCAATGCACTAGACAGTGGCTTCAGCTGCGTACTTTCTTATTCTTTCACACGCTGCTGAAAAACATGATTACACATAAGATGAATGCAATATTATAAAGTGACAAGAATTTTCTATCATGTTTTGTATCATATAGGACTTAAAACGTTGGTAAGATTTCCCTTTTATTGCAAAGTTCCTCTACATCCTCATGACCGTTGTGTTTTTTAAACTGGGAATAATCTCCACTTAAAGGTGTTGAGTCTGGTATGATCTAACAAAACCTTTACGGCTGCTTCTCTGTGCTGGTTTTGATTCTGACATGATTTATTTCCTGTAGCAAGTGAACAAATAAAAGTCTGCATTTTTAAATCTCTGCCATGCTGTAGTTCTGTTTAACATGTAAATTACTGCCATGCAAAAACTGCCATTGCAATAATAAAAGTCAAATACAGAACTATACTTTTGTGTGTTATTCATCCATAGATGTAAGTGTAAAGCTGTGGTCTGTGAACAAAGTCTGCAAATCATAATGTTTGAGAAAAGGGTTATTACATTACATTTAAAATGGCAACATATAA
Source organism: Pholis gunnellus (assembly GCF_910591455.1). Classification (NCBI taxonomy): domain Eukaryota; kingdom Metazoa; phylum Chordata; class Actinopteri; order Perciformes; family Pholidae; genus Pholis; species Pholis gunnellus. The sequence goes on from NC_136551.1 coordinate 3,483,929, forward strand.
ATGATAGATCTATATATCTCTTTGAAATGTGTATTAAGACAGCAGTGCTTTAAATGTATTCTCGTTTCAAGATTACAGGTTATTGTATTAATCACTGTACAACAGGGTTGCACGATGAAATGCAGATTGTTGTCCCATTTTGCCACCTAAATAAAAGTTATAGTAATATATATATATATATATATATATAAAGAGGGAAAATAAAAAATACACCTGTAAAGACATAAAAAAGAAGTGCCTTGAGTGTAACAGTTACATCTAAATCTACCAATTCATAATAAATACTTTATTCATCCTGCAAGGGAACATTTGTTGACTACAACAGCAAAAAATATACTTAAGCAATACAAATGACAGTAAAGAACAATATTAAGTATAAAAATGCACAATATATACAATGAAATAGAATAGTATTAGTATTATAACACCATGTTGCATGTTGTACTATTTTGAATTATGTTGTTGGAGACATAAGAAAAATACATCTTATAGCCTGTCCTTAATACTATAAGAGGCAAAGGTTACACACTATTGTTTTATTATCATAATCACAGTATTGTTTTATTATCATAATCACACTATTGTTTTATTATCATAATCACACTATTGTTTTACTATCATAATCACACTATCGTTTTATTATCATATTCACATACTCGGCTGCAGTGCAGTCCTCAGAGACAATAGGGGGCGATGTTGTGCTGTAACATTTAAAGCTAACGCTGTTGACAGCAATGGAGACAGTCTGGATTTAACACCTAAACCTTTATGTAACCGTGTATATTATTTAACTGCTTTTATTGAAAGCATGTTACGGACATTGTGTCAGGCTGGCGGTGCGGTTTTTAAGGTAAAGACACAGTTTATTTGACACGAACAGTCTTTTTGTGCAAGTTTAAAGGTTGGCTAACTAGCTGCATGCTAACTTTAGCCCTATGCTTTAGCTGGAACAGTCACTTTACGTTAGCCAGTTATTTCAACCGCTAGCACCTGACATTTAAGCTTTCTATGTGAGCATTTGTATCAATACAGACTGCGATCCTATCCAAACCATTTAAATAAATATATATATATATATATATATATATATATATATATATATATCTATAACGTTACTGCACTAGTACTACTTTAGACCTTGTAATCGATAAGATAATTAACAACATTTCACCTGCGGCACTGCGGCCACGCATTTACGGGATGACGTCATTAACCGGAAGCCTTAACAAGCACTTGGACACTAAATATAACTCAGAAACTTGAATATAATTTAAGAACATTTTCTACAATTATCCATAACCGCAACATTTGCTCAAGGAAAAATAATAATAATCTTGTCCCACATCATAACTTTCAACCTCTTGCAGCCACCACCAAATAGTAAAAGAGCTATTTTACAATATTAACATACATGAGAAGCAGTAGTAGGAGATCTTAGAGGTAAATGTGGGTATAATTGGGGCAGATTAACTGATTTGTACGTCACTATGTGTCTCCTGTCTCTGCAGAACTCCCAGCGGACGGTGCCCAGACTGTGGCCGACTCCAGTCCAGCAACGATGGGCCTCCCGCTTACCCATGAACACCGTGGTGCTGTTTGTACCACAGCAGGAGGCCTGGGTGGTCCAGAGGATGAGGCGCTTTCACCGCATCTTAGAACCGGTAATTCTATTCGTTTAAACGTTTAAAGTGGTATTAATTTCTCCTCTAACTCTAGCTGTGTCTTTTTAGACGGCTTAAAGGAGACATATTGTGCTCATTTCCAAGTTCATTCTCGTATTTTTGGTTTCTACTCGAACATGTTGACATGCTTTAATGTTCATAAAACTCTTTGTTTTTATCAAACTGTCTGTTTGAATACACCTGAATTCAGCATCAGTCTTCAGCGGAGTTGCTCGGCAGTTTGGGTCCATGTTTACTTCCTGTCAGCTGATGTCATTCACACACACACTGCAACCGGGTATAAACCTAATAGCTCGTTTAAAGCACAATTTGTGTCGCGTTTCCAGACTTTCACAGTATTTATACAGCACTTGGTGCTGCTTTATAATAATAATAAAACAAAAAAAGATAATCTCACTTTTTATAATATGGGACCTTATGTCTTATCTGAAAGTGGTCGGTGGACACACAATGTATGACTATAAAAACTATAATAAGTGTGATAAGTGTGAAAAGATAAACTAGAGAGGGGTCAATGACCTTTAAGATGATGATGAGGGGGACAGAAGTTACATCATCTCTTTGATTGTAAAAGTGGGAGGGAGATTAGGAGGATAAATCAGCTGTCTAGTAGAGAGTATAATATCTCATCCCTGCTTCTCTCCTCCCTGATGGACAGCACCGAGGGCTCTCTGCTCTGCTTTCCCAACCTCAACTCCTCCTGCAGGCGGCTGCCTAAACCCCGCTCCGAGACTGCTCTGCTCTACACCCTGCTGGCCTCCGTCTCTCTGCTCACCGTGACTCTCAACTTGTTCGTCATCATCTCCATCTCACACTTCCGGCAGCTCCACACCCCGACCAACACCCTGCTCCTGTCTCTGGCCGTGTCTGACCTGATGGTGGGGCTGCTGGTGATGCCCATCGAAAGCCTGCGCTACGTGGAGACATGCTGGCTGCTGGGAGAGGTGATGTGTGCTCTGACTCCTTATGTTTCTTTCTGTGTGGTCTCTGCCTCTGTGGGCAGCATGGTGCTCATATCTGTAGACCGTTATGTTGCTATCTGTAACCCACTGCTCTATGCCACAAAGATCACCCTGAACAGAGTTAAAACATGTATCTGTTTATGTTGGGCTTGTTCTCTTCTCTTCAATGGCTGGCTTATGATGGGACACTTCGGGCAGCCGGACAGGTTCAACTCCTGCCATGGGGAGTGTGTGGTGGTCATCAGCCACATCGCAGGAACTGTTGACCTTTTTATCACCTTTGTTGGGCCCTGTACTGTCATGGTTGTTCTCTATATGAGGGTGTTTATTGTTGCCATTTCTCAGCAGCGTGTCATTCGGTTGCAGACTGCTGCTACAACTGTTACGTTAGCTCCAACCGCTAAAAGATCAGAGAGGAAGGCAGCCAGGACTCTTGGGATTGTGATAGCTGTGTTTCTAATGTGCTTCTGCCCGTTTTACTTTCCCTCTCTAGCAGGCAAGGACATTTCCACTAGCGCGTCATCCTTTGCAGCGGTTTCTTCGATCTTGCTACTTAACTCCTGTGTGAACCCTCTGATTTATGCTCTGTTCTACCCCTGGTTTAGAAAAGCTATCAAACTCATCATCACACTGAAAATACTGCAGCCTCACTCTCAGGACAGGATCCTGTAGACTAAATGATCTGTGTTTGTTCACTTTTCAGTTTCAATGAAACATTCTGTCTGTATTACCTGTGTGGGTGTGTATATACATATGTGTGTGTGTGTGTGTGTGTGTGTGTCTGTGTGTGTGTGTGTGGTCTGATTACTCACTGTGTGGTCCTCAATGCACTAGACAGTGGCTTCAGCTGCGTACTTTCTTATTCTGTCACACGCTGCTGAAAAACATCATTACACATAAGATGAATGCAATATTATAAAGTGACAAGAATTTTCTATCATGTTTTGTATCATATAGGACTTAAAACGTTGGTAAGATTTCCCTTTTATTGCAAAGTTCCTCTACTTCCTCATGACCGTTGTGTTTTTTAAACTGGGAATAATCTCCACTTAAAGATGTTGAGTCTGGTATGATCTAACAAAACCTTTACGGCTGCTTCTCTGTGCTGGTTTTGATTCTGACATGATTTATTTCCTGTAGCAAGTGAACAAATAAAAGTCTGCATTTTTAAATCTCTGCCATGCTGTAGTTCTGTTTAACGTGTAAATTACTGCCATGCAAAAACTGACATTGCAATAATAAAAGTCAAATACAGAACTATACTTTTGTGTGTTATTCATCCATAGATGTAAGTGTAAAGCTGTGGTCTGTGAACAAAGTCTGCAAATCATAATGTTTGAGAAAAGGGTTATTACATTACATTTAAATAAAGTAATATATATATATATATATATATATATATATATATATATATATATATATATATATATATATAGAGAGAGAGAGAGAGAGAAAATTAAAAATACAGCTGTAAAGACATAAAAAAGAAGTGCCTTGAGTGTAACAGTTACATCTAAATCTACCAATTCACAATAAATAAATAGATACTTTATTCATCCTGCAAGGGAACATTTGTTCACTACAGCAGCAAAAAATATACTTAAGCAATACAAATGACAGTAAAGAATAACAATATTAAGTATATAAATGCACAATATATACAATGAAATAGAATAGTATTATTATTGTAATACCATGTTGCATGTTGTACTATTTTGCATTATGTTGTTAGAGACATAACAAGAAAAATACATCTTATAGCCTGTCCTTAATACTATAAGAGGCAAAGGTTACACACTATTGTTTTATTATCATAATCACACTATTGTTTTATTATCATAATCACATACTCAGCTGCAGTGCAGTCCTCCGAGACAATAGGGGGCGATGTTGTGCTGTAACATTTAAAGCTAACGCTGTTGACAGCAATGGAGACAGTCTGGATTTAACACCTTAACCTTTATGTAACCGTGTATATCATTTAACTGCTTTTATTTAAAGCATGTTACGGACATTGTGTCAGGCTGGCGGTGCGGTCTTTAAGGTAAAGACACTGTTTATTTGACACTAACAGTCTTTTTGTGCAAGTTGAAAGGTTGGCTAACTAGCTGCATGCTAACTAGCTGCATGCTACCTTTAGCCCTATGCTTTAGCTGGAACAGTCACTTTACGTTAGCCAGTTATTTCAACCGCTAGCACCTTACATTTAAGATTTCTATGTGTGCATTTGTATCAATAAACACTGCGATTTCTATATAAACGCTTTAAATATATATCTGTAACGTTACTGCACTACTACTACTTGAGACCTTTTAATCGATAAAATAACTAACATTACATTTCACCTGCGGCACTTAGAGGCCACGCATTTACGGGATGACGTCATTAACCGGAAGCCTTAACAAGCACTTGGAAAACTAAATATAACTCAGAAACTTGAATATAATTTAAGAACATTTTCTACAATTATCCACAACCGCAACATTTGCTCAAGGAAAAATAATAATAATCTTGTCCCACATCATAACTTTCAACCTCTTGCAGCCACCACCAAATAGTAAAAGAGCTATTTTACAATATTAACATACATGAGAAGCAGTAGTAGGAGATCTTAGAGGTAAATGTGGGTATAATTGGGGCAGATTAACTGATTTGTACATCACTATGTGTCTCCTGTCTCTGCAGAACTCCCAGCGGACGGTGCCCAGACTGTGGCCGACTCCAGTCCAGCAACGATGGGCCTCCCGCTTACCCATGAACACCGTGGTGCTGTTTGTGCCACAGCAGGAGGCCTGGGTGGTCCAGAGGATGGGGCGCTTTCACCGCATCTTAGAGCCGGTATAAGAGGAGGCTGATTTCTATCTCCAGGACTAAAATTCATCAATGTATTGGTGTACATTAACAGAGCATCATTTAACCCAATCTTTTGTCCTTTCTTACAGGGACTGAACTTCCTCATTCCCATACTTGACCAAGTTCGTTACGTGCAAAGCCTTAAAGAGATTGTTATTGACATTCCTGAACAGTCCGCTGTGTCCCAAGGTAAGTTTTTGGAAACAGTTGTGCTTATTATTGGTCTATTTAACCATCGTCATGGCTGAATGAACTGATATGTTCTCTATCTTTACACAGATAACGTGACTCTGCAAATTGACGGAGTCCTTTATTTGAGAATCTTAGATCCTTTTAAGGTACGTTGCAAAGAAGAAGCGACGAGAAACTGGTTTGTAACTGGCTAACGTAAAGTGACTGTTCCAGCTAAAGCATCAAGGAGCTGTCTTTTACCAGCAGGTGGCGCCAGATAGCTGGATTAAACACGAGACTAATAAATTCTGTGTCTCTCCAGGCCAGTTATGGTGTAGAGGATCCAGAATATGCCGTGACTCAGCTCGCGCAAACCACAATGCGATCAGAACTGGGCAAACTCACGCTGGATAAAGTATTCCGGGTAAGAAACATCTGCACTGCCTTGTGTGTGTGTGTTACATTACAACACAATCATGATACAGGTGTGTACCTTGAACCTGCTGCCTCTCTTTGTTTTCAAGGAAAGGGAGTCTCTTAACTCCAACATGGTCCACTCCATCAACCAGGCGTCAGACGACTGGGGAATCCGCTGCCTGCGGTATGAAATCAAAGATATACAAGTTCCTCCTCGTGTTAAAGACTCAATGCAGATGCAGGTAAGACACTATGACATTTCGCAATATTCTGTGCAGTACCACCTCATTTTTAGGTAACCTAAGAGGTAGTATTGCGTTGTGAAAGTTGCCTCGACCAACTGCTGGGTGATTGTAGTATTTTGTTTCCACGGAAGAGAAATATTTCCGTCTTTGTTCTCCGCTTCCTGCGTAGGTGGAGGCTGAGCGCAAGAAGAGAGCCACAGTGCTGGAGTCCGAGGGGACACGAGAAGCAGACATCAACATCGCAGAGGGTCGCAAACAGGCCCAGATCCTCGCCTCAGAGGGACAGAAGGCCGAGCAGATAAACAAAGCAGCCGGTTGGTTTACATGCATGAATCGTGTGATCACAGATTTAATTGAAGGTCTTGTTGACGTAGCACCGTCATTACTCTGAATCCACAAAGCATTTAATTGCATGCCGGCAGACTGTGTTACAACACTACACAAGGATCTCCCTCAAACAAACCAAAACATGCGAGCACATTTGAGTAGAAGCGAATCAAGAAGAATGTTGAAATAGGAGGTTTAAAGCCCACAATATACTGTAAATCCAAAACAAATCAACTTTGGTGCTCCTTTACACGCTGTGTTGTCTCAAGGTGAGGCCCAAGCCGTGTTAGCCAAAGCAGAAGCCAAATCCAAGGCCATTCGTCTGCTGTCAGATGCTCTGGCTGAACAGGTATGAAGTAGATATATTCTGATGTCATTTGTCATTAAAGGATTAGAAATCATCCTGGGTTATTTGGAAACATTATTCCCAGTGTTTTACAGTAACCAGGTTGTGTTCCTGACAGAACGGGAATGCCGCGGCCTCGCTGAGTGTTGCCGAACAGTACGTCTCCGCTTTCTCCAACCTCGCCAAAGAGTCCAACACGGTGCTCCTGCCCTCTAACACCGGGGACGTCAGTGGAATGGTCACACAGGTATACTGGTTTGGCCCCACAAATATGCTTTGGGATTTACTCTAGTGAAAAAAAGATATATTTCATGTTTTTATCATGAAATGTCTCTAACTATGGCGCTCTTTTACCCTCAGGCCATGACTATTTACAGCAGGCTGGCCAAACCGAGGCCCAGACTCGAGAGCATGAAGACGGATGAACCCATTGAAGAGCCTCCCGTCCAGCCAACGTCGGCCCAGTAGCTGTGGACTCCGTTAATGCTCTAAACTGTCGCTGACACAAAAGAGGAAGAGGTTTTACCACAACTATGGAGCACAACGGCACCGCTGTGTGGACTCGGTGTCTGGTGCAAAGGGCACAGGATGTCGTGACGGAGGAACGCCGCTGGATAAACGGGAGACGATGCTGAGCAAGGAAAAGGAAAAGAGAAACTGAGCCACGAATGATGTCTCTTGTTGCTTTAAATGGACGTTTGCTGGCTGTTATATCATGTCGAAAATTAAATATATTTTCGAAAGAAGTTTCTTTTGATGTTTTTTTTATTTTCTATATTTCATATAAACCTTCTGAAGTCGAGAAAGTTGCTGGAAGACAAATGATTCCTCATAAATACATTTGTTAATGTTTAGTTGATGACTGGAGAAAAGGGAAATGTGAGCACTAAGAAAAATAAAAAAACAATGCAAAACAATAAAGATTTTTCTTTGTTTCCGAGAGCAACGACAACATGTGTTATTAATATTGCAACAGTATGGTTTCTCCGGTTTTAGTACAACATCTCAGATCCACATGGAGCTCAGAGGAGTTCTCTGGTTCCAGTTCAGACATGTCAGTTGGTGTTCGAGGGTCATTCAAGTGCATTTTCACAAAGCTCCTAGTTGTCATAAATGCGCTACTAACCTCGTTATAAGTGGAACAGTCAACAGTCAACACATACCTTTTCTATTATTCCGTGTAAAATCTGATATGAGACTTTATACTGTTGTGATTGAGCCGTTAACCTCAAATATTTCTACTGTGTGAGACCCGCTACTGTCAGTTTGATTTTGAGACGGTTCACCAAGTTCATCTGTGGCACAGCACGGAAGACATCCTTCAAACGTAGCGGTGACTCCTGAGACGTGAAGTCAGTGGTACAAATGATGTCATTTTGGATGCAAAATTAGCGTATTTCTTAAATTTGTTTTTGTTTAGTTGTATTTGGTTTGGAGAGGATCGTGGTCAGTAAATATTTTATCAGAGAGGTTCAAATTCAAACCTTTAATCCTTTAATTCCTTTTAGTGATTTGATTTTAAACAAGAACGTTAGACCCTCTGAAGTACCAGCAAGCCTCTAGGTCCCTCTCTATCACCTCTAATTCTACGCTCACATGATGAAATGGAGAAAGCAATGACTGGAATGTGGATTTTGGTTGCACAGATTTCAACACATAAAGCGTACTGCAAGCAGACACTTGCCACCGTGTGTGTGTGTGTGTGTGTGTGTGGGGGTGTGCGTTTTTTTAATCCTTGAAAAGGCTGGCAGTGACTGGCCCAAAAATCGGATGTTTTCTCAATCAAGCGTTTCCCAGACACACCTCTTTCTCCTTCCTCGTCGCTGCCGGCCTCCTGTCTCCCATCTGTCTGTCCGTCTGTGTTCCCCATAATGACGGCTTTGCCCTAAAAGAGAGAGAGGGGGGGGGGATATATCATAATTTAGACAAAGCTCCTGCTGCTGCTCACCTCCTCTTGCCCTCCCCTTCTCCTCCTCATCCTCCATGACACACAGACACAGATGCCCACAGCCTTGGGGCGGTATAGTTAAGGAGGTATGCAAAGTTTGCCACTTTTAGGACCTTGAACGGCAAAAAGCAGAGGGAGAAAGAACGAGAGCAGAGGCGAGAGGGGGAGGGAGGGAGACAGCGATGGAGCTCGATGACGTGTGAAAGGAGTAAAAGGCAGAGAAGGCGTGTGGAGCTGCAGGTGTGCGATACCAAATGTGTGGTTTTATGTCCGTCTGTCTCTCACGCAAGAGGACATTGAAATAGGTGAATAGAGAAACCAGCAGGACTCGGCGACAGCTGACATGAAGCAGAAACAGCAGAGAGCGAGAGAGAGCGAGAGAGAGACATCAAAGGTATTAGCAGCTCATAAAAAGGCACTTAGTGCTGCAGTTAAGCAACTCACACATGCATCACCGCTGGCTGCTACTGAACACACATTTTTTAAGTCTTACTGGCAGCTGCTTCCATTACCAGGGATTACAAAGATGGAAGGACAAAGACCTCAAGATAACGAATCAGAGTGACAGGGAACACGTGAGCTTCATCTGATTTCACAACTGACAGTCGGATCTCTTTTTTTTGGCCTTTTTTCTAAAGTTCTAAAGAGCACAAATAGGCTCTCCGGTGAATCTAAATCACAGAAAAGGAGGATGATGGCATGTGTTAAGAGGAAGTGTGTCAGTGCCAAGGCGCTGACTGCTTCTGCAGACGCTGTGTAGCCGACAATTTCTGGGGGAATAAAAAAGAAGTGTGCTAGTCTAGTCAGCTGTAACGCAGAATCAGCTCCTTCAACTCCTTCACTCCGCCCACAAGATACAATCCTCCTATCCTTGTATTTGTTCTCATTCACTCCAGCAGGACGTCTATGAGCAGGACGCACATTCACTCTGGTTGGCCTTTTTTTTTTTTTTTTTAAACCTCCGGCTACTACTCTACTTTTTTTTTGGGGGGGGGGGGGGGCAGGATTTGGAAAAAGCTCTTCCCTCTTTTTTTCCCCTCTCTCTCTCTCTCTCTCTCTCTCTCTCTCTCTCTTTGATGCTTCTCAAAGGATCAGACAGCCCGACAGAAAAAGTTGTGACAGATTTAGAAAGGGAAAAAAAAAAAAAGTCCAGAGAGAGACAGCTTTGCCCCGGAGGTTCACGAGGAAGAAACAGGAGACAGATAAAGAGGCAGGGATAATCTGAGCGAGGGAGGGGAAGAGCACAGCTGTTGTGTGAAGAGAAAATACAGATAAAGAAGGCAAGTGTGAAGGGCGAAGGGGAAGAGACTGACGAAGGCAACCAAGGCTGGAGAGAAAAAAGGGAGAGACAAAGGTCAACAAAGACGTACAGAGATAAAAAGGCAAAACAGACACCTGACATCAAATCAAACGGCAGCGAGAATGGAGACGCAGTGCACTGCTGAAGTGAAAGAAAAAAGGAGCCGAGTTTGACGCCGAGAAGGGGAGACGGTTTTTCCTCATCATGTTTTATTCAGCTCGTCTCCCAACTTCAAACAACCTGCGCCGGAAGAGCAACTTTGTCCCAGGATAGAATGAAGAGAGGAGCAAAGAGATACCTGCCGAGTCTGTGATACCCTCCCGCTCCTCCTTTTCCTCCTCTCCTCCCTCACTTTCTTTCACCTCGCTAACTTCCTCCTCCTCTGCCCTGATATCTCCTCTCCTCTCCATCCCCTCACTATGTGGATACCAGCTTTGCTCCTATGGATGCTTAATGTCAGCAGTTTGTGCTCAGGACAAGACTATTCGGACTACTACCCAACTGGAGACATGGCCACCGAGGTGAGACATCGATAAAAACTCATTGTCTATTGAGGAGCTTCACTAACTTCTACAGCTTGTGAATGTCTGCCTGCTGTTGATTACATACAGGTGACAACTTAAAGGAAAAGAGAGAAGGGATATCGAAGCTCTGTGCTCTTTTGAAAGGTCTACAGCTACTACTAGAAGAGGTGCGGAGGTGGTTGAATCTGTTTTGCGGTAAAGTTGATCATCTGACGACACGCGAGATGGTGTCGTCAGCATAGAAATGTATCAAAGCAACGGCCCAAACCAGAAAGATGTGAAACAAGTAAAAGAAGAAAACCCACAGTAAAGTAGCTCATTTAGCTATATATTATGATTGACATTATCAAAGAGTGCAGCACGATGATGCAGTCATCCACAACACCAGCTGCAGTCGTTATTGTGCCGAGCAGGTCCAAGTATTGATCCGCCATCTATATTGATATTATCAAAATAAACTCAATGGACTAGTAAAACGCTCCTACGAGTAGGTCCATTAAAGGAGCATTGTGTAACATTAAGGGCATCTAATGGCAGAAATGGAATCTGAATAATAATAACAATTGTTGCTTTCGGTACCTTAGAATTAGCTTATTATGTCTACATACTGCCGCCATGTTTCTACAGTAGCCCAGAACGGACAAACCAAGCACTGGTTCTGGACTGGTTCCACTTGGTTCAGGTCTCCTGGACACCAAATCGTACAAACTAGACATTTAAAGGAATTAAATGGAGTCTAATGTCAGACCCAGCTTATTAAATCACTTCCTTTTCAAATAGTCACAAACATGTAGAGTCACAGCTCGCGATGTCAACTGTCTGCTTCACTGTAAATGCTGTTCACGAGCCAACCAGGAAACTATTCACTGCTATTCTGTAGAAATTCAAAAACGTGTCGGGCAGAGTCGTGAAACTCTCTCTGTCTGTTCTTGATGTTGAAATACAAGTTTACTACGAGGGGATTGTGTTCAAATTCACTGGAAGAGATCTTACGTCATACGATCCTCTTGGAGTTGAATGAATGAATCCCAATGACATATTTTGGCGGACCGGCTAGTTATCGATTGTTTGAAGGAGTAAAATTGTGTGTTTGTGCGTATCATTAGCTGCAGACATGACAAGTTTATACTGGAAGAAGGAGTGAGTGACGAATGCATGTGCGTGAGTCTGTGTGTGTGAGCAGGATCTACTGCTGGACCCCAGAGCTCTGGTCATTCGTCCATCATGACCTCATGGTCCCACAGCGATGACCTCATGTCATGCAATCACTTAACAACACAAAGGAGGGGGGGAGAGAGAGAGAGAGAGAGGAAATCTGGGAAGACTTTAAAAGAAAGAGAGAGAGGAATCCATCCTTCCAACTGTCAATGTTATTATAGATTGTGTCTCTTGACTATTAACAGTTATGGAGCCTTTGGTACAAATACCAAAATCTGCCCCCCCCCCCCCCCCAAAAAAGATACACGGCTGTAGCTTCTTCGTCTTGTATTCTATATGGATCTTGTTCAAATACAACTTCTCATTTGTTGTCACAGCTTACCGCATGTGTTGAGACATACGAGATGTCTGGAGAGAGACAGAGAGGGAGGGGGAGGTAGACGGAGAGACGGAAAGAGATAAATGGAGAGACTGATAACGACGGAGATCTGGTTTCTGTTTGGGTGATGCCAGCTGAACCAGTTTGCTCTTTCTCGGCCTGGGAAACTAAACAACCGCGCTCCCTCCCCGGAGGAAGCAGTAATATGCGATACTCAAACAGGCCGACGTTTGGTCCCCACAGACGACCCAGCAGCCAGTCTGTCACACAAGTAATGTTTCATCCGCCGAACGTCTACGGAGAGGAGTCATCTATCACGACGGCAGAGGAAAATCATTACGGGGATGACTCACTGCGGGAAATGTTTATGGAGCTACTGTAAGCTGAAGATTTCCTGCATAGACTTGGTCCGGCACGTAACAATACGGCACAACTCTGTACAATAATCAGAACACAGAGATGAGAAAACAACTTAGCATGCTCATTTCCCACAATACATTGACTGTGACCTCTTCAAATCCTGTTGATAATGTCATTTTCTTAATAATTGAAACAAAAAAATTCCTCTTTTAGGAATAATACCAGAACAAATTGATTGATAAGGCGCCCAAAAGGACTTAGATGTAGAACGAAACGTTCAACCAGATTGGTAAACTGGGTCAGATCACAGCGTCTTGCTCGAGGGCACTGCAGCAGCAGGGCAAGTCATTTCCAATTTTATCACGTTGCCTCAGGTGACTCTGTTTTAAGTTCCTAGCCGTCTGGAAGCTTTGAAAGGGAACCCACAAGAAAAGAGCAAGAACCGCAATACTAAGGCAGGAAGAAAACGCAGACTTTGTAGCTTCCTCGTGTACTCAAATGCAACCTGGTGTGTGTGTGTGTGTGTGTGCGTGTGTGAGGAGAAGACACACGTACCCATAATAACTAACAGTAGCCAACAGTAACATGTTGCAACACATTGGTAGCCGCGTGAGGTATTCACTGTTCATCCAACTCAAACCAGCAAAGCTCACTCTGTAAACTCGACAGTATCTAAGACGGAGAGTATCCTTTTCAACCTGAGCGATTACAACACTTTCTGGCACACACGTAAAGAACTAAATATTGTCATTAAAGTCACATTTGTCTGCACGATTCTTTCCTGTCCTCTCCAGGCTCCAGCACTGTCAGATGACCAGCCCAGTTTGGAGTCAGTGACGAGTGTGGATCAGCTATTACAGCTTCTCTACCCCGAATACAGTTTGCTTCAGCAGTGCCTGAGGAAGAAATCCTGGCACGCCTCCTCTTCTTCCCCGTCTTTTTCCTCTGCGAGCCCTTTAGTCCGCTCTGACGGCGAGGACCTGTGGGGTCAGCCGAGGGAGGAGGCTCTTTTCAAAGTGGACGGGACTCTGGGAGGTAAACGCCGAGATTCCTCCCAAGATGTGCAATACAGTAGATTTAGATGACATCGCTTAGATAAAAGGCAAACTAGTGGTTTCTGGATATATTATCAGATAACTTCAAAGCTCTCTTGTATCAGTTACTTAGTCACATGTGTTTTCAGTCATCTTAGAGGAGATCCAGCGGACCTCGTGCCAGCCCAGAGAGGTGTGTGTCGAGGTGGCCAAAGAGTACCCAGAATCCACCAGCCAGTTCTACCTCCCTCGCTGCGTGGCGCTGCATCGGTGCGGCGGGTGCTGCACCAACGAGGCCTTTTACTGCACCAACACGAGTCACGCGCTCGTCAACAAGACGGTGAGTGGCGCAGCTGGCTCCTTCCTGTTTACTCCCATGTCGGACACGTCTGAGCACTTGAACTGTTCCAACACTCGCTTCGCATTACACGGTCGTCTTGGCATTCTTCTGCTCTCACACCTCAAAACTGCCTCGGGGAAGAGGACAGAACGAGACCTACCCAGTTGTGTAACAAGCTCGTCTGTATCACAAACACCGCCCTGCTGCAGTGGGACACCCTTTGGCTACAACTGGACATCGAGTCAAGAGTCACGCACAGTTGCACAACCTTGCAATCATTACATCATCCTCTACACGTCAGCCGAAACACTTCATAACACTCACAACCAGTGTTCTTGTAAAGACAGAAGAAGAAGGAAAAAACTAAGAAGTACACACTCGACAGTTTTGTGCACACACACACACACATCTCTAACCTTCATCTTTCTTTTCTTCCCGCCAGTTGATGGAACTTTCCCCGCCCAGGATGGATCGCTCCGTCATCATGGTAACCTTCGTCAACCACACTTCGTGCGAATGCCTCTCCAAGCGGCCGCTCCACTCCATCATAAGACGAGCCGCGACAGATCACCTGTGAGTGACGTGTGTTTGTGTGTGTTTCCACGCATTTCTGAGTCATTCGTCACGCTTCCGTGGATTTCTAATACGTGCGTCTGCGCAGGTGCTCCCCGCCCGACCTCCCCTGTGCCTCTGGGTCATTATGGGATCCAGTGAACTGTGTGTGTGTCTCCACAGACGCCATAAACTACTCTGAGAGAGAGACAGGTAAGGGTGCGTTGGTCAGTTAAGACAAATAGGGTTCACCTCACCGCAAAGTCACCCAAAATGTGGCTCCACCTCAAACCCCCCCCCGATCCAGTTTTGGAATGTGGGTCAGATTTCGGCAAAGAATTTTATTCAAATATTCCACCACCACAGCCTGGTGGTGATGGTGATGATGCCTGGGCGGCAAATGAAACGATGTGAAACCACTTCCCCCCCGAGGGAATGTTTATTCAGCCGTAACACGAGAAGCGAAAGTGTCTTTGAGGCATTTTACTTGTACAATCATGTAGTGAACTAGTGCCTTCAAACTCTCCAGCTACTTTTTCTTTTTCTAATAATAAACCGGCGAACCGTATCGATTGAACGTAGATTCCGATGGGGAAGAGGGTGACTGACTAGAATCAGCTGATTGCCATCTGTGCGTGATGTGGCTGCAGAAAGACGACGCTAAACTCTTACCTTCTTCCCACTTGGCTTCCAGATGCGCTGGACTCAGGTCTGCTGGCTCTCTGTGGGCCCAACAGGGTTCTGCACGAGTCCACATGCGAGTGCGTTTGTCGAAATGGACTCACCGAGGACAGCTGCGATCCAGGATGGAAACTGGACCACAACACCTGTAAGGAGGGTTCCAGTTACTGAAAATATTTGACGCTGTGGGGAGAGAGAATTAAAAGTCAGAGTCGGAGAGCGAGTCAGGAATTTTTAGAGGATGTAAAGAAAGAACAAACGAATATGACGGGGAACCAGCGAGAGTCACACAATGTTCTCATGCTCTTTTGGGTGAAAAGTGGTTAAAAATACCTCTTTTTTTTGTTGCTTCCTCTGGTTTCACAAGGATCGATTTACTGTGAATACACCAAGTTTCCAATAAAAGGCTTGTAATTTGGAAAGCAACCAGGCCAGATGGAGCCAGAATGGATAAACACAGACAGAGGGAGGTTTTGGGAAGTAGGGCTTTATGCAAATATCTAACAAGTCAGAACCTGACCACCAGATATTTGGCAACAACACCAACAGAGCTGCACAATCTAATGCCTCTCTTCTTCTCTCAGGTGAATGCCAGTGTGTCGGTCAAGGTGAGGGGAAGTGGTGCCCGACCGGCCAGCGGTGGGACGACGAGCTGTGTGGCTGCGTGTGTGCCGCAGAGTGTCCCGGGAATCAGCCCCTGAACCCCGACACCTGCCTGTGTCAGTGCAGAGAGAGTCCGCAGTCGTGTCTGCGGCAAGGCAAGAGGTTCAAACCCAACTCCTGCAGGTAGGCTGGCGGTCTGTCCTCGTCCTGGTTTCAGGTTTCCAGGTTTCTTGTATTCATCGTTTACAGGTCATTGGTTCCTCTTCTCCTAATTCCACAGTTGCATAAAAGAAAAATCGGATCTAAAACCCGCAGAAAACTTCCAGCTGTTCTGCTTTTGACAATAATCGGAACACTTTCATTGCATTGAATGAAGGAACTAGCAATAATTACATAACTCTTATTGGCACGATGGATATTTGTTTCGATAACGCCCGCTCTGTGTCACTTTTTCTGCTTCTACATATTAGTTCACTCTTCAAAGCTCCGACTCTTTGGGACTGTAGTTAAGGACAAGACAGCAACTTCAATTTGGAGACAACTATTTTCCAATTTGTCCAAATCTAAATGCAGTTCCCTGAACCAGTGGCTTGTACTGGGCAAACTGGTCCTGTGTGCGTGAGTTGCTGACCGCCACCACAAGTCTTCTCTGCGAGAGAAAGGGGTGAGGAAAGAGAACCAGAGCTGTGAGAGACAGGGAGTTAGAGGGGGGGGGGGGGAGAAAGCAAGCGAACCCTCAATGGACATGTCAAGCATTCCAAAACGCGAAAAAGAACAACTTTCTTCCTCCGTTTTCTTTAGCTCGCATGTTTCAATGTGGCCTTTTATGGACACACGGTGTGCAAAAACCGCCGGAGCGCGCGGTCCCAGCTGCGTCGTATTGCTTGCGTGTCGCCGTTCCCACAGCCGGCACGCAAAGAGCTCAACCTCCCTCTGACCCCCGAGAGGCCTGCAGAGAGGCAGACAGGGTGACGGGGAGCAGACAGACCCGGGGACGGACGGAGTGACAATGGAAAAACATGAATGCAGACATGAGCTTTGATATGAGGGATTACTAATCGGGGCTTTACGCGTGTGGGAAAGCTCACAGAATCTTGAATAGCTGGTGCAACCCAGTACAATATGAGGCGTTGGTATTCGAGTATGCACAATACTTTTCCCATCATTCTTTTGTCTATTTCTTTGTATTCAACATCTGGTCACAGGAGGTGGTGCACAGAAGACAATACACCGACTGTGATTTTGAAGATGAGTTCCCAGAATTTGGGCCTTATTCTTCCTCTCCTGAGCATTACTCCCTCTTTTTCTCACGCACAGAATCGTTTGATGCACCCTGGATCGGGGTTTTATCCAAAAAAGGGATGTGAAGATCTGAATAATTGATAGTATTCATGCCAAGAGAGTATAAGCTCCCCTGTGTTTTTATTTCTACTTTGTTCCTCCAACCCTTCCCTCAACAAATATTCGGTTCCTTTCTGTCTTCATTCCTTTTGTGTATTCACTTTCTCCTCTCTGTTTTTTTTGTACTTTCCATCTTCCTCTTGGTTGTGCCTCTTCCTCCTCTGTCTAGTTGTTACAGGTTGCCGTGCAGAAAGCCCAGACGTGTGTGCAATGGTGATTTTTACTACAGCCACCAGGTCTGCCAGTGCATCCCCAACCACATGAGGCCTAAGTGGAATTGACCAATCGCAGGCAGGCAGAGGAGCAAGGCTGCAGGTGAAGCCACACATCGCCCCTCGACGTGAAGCTCAAAACCCTTTGGCCTTCAAAGAAAGTGGAAATTAAGGAGGAAGGTGGAACTACACATGTGCTGGACCACAGCAGCACTTAGAGGAGTTTTATTGACGCTGTCTGTGTTCTGACACTCAAAAAGGGAAGACAGGAGTGCTTCCCAGTGAAACGGGGACAAAACAGTACGCCGTTAAACTCACACAAGTGGAGTAATCTCAGCCAAAGACACAACGAGGAGATGTGTTTGACTCTTGTAACACCAACCACACTTACCTAAAAGCAGGACAGCGGGGATGGACCAATCAGACGCGGAGCCAGCGCTCATCCCCGCCGCAACGTGTCGGAGCAAGATATTCAACCACCGGCATGCAGCAGAGACACCGCTCACGACTGTGTGAAATGGAAAGTGGAATAAAATAATAACAGACCAGGCTCCGTGCTTTTATTTATTTTTTAAAGATGAAATAAGCTTGAGGCACTTTGGCAGTCTTGAGTCACGAGGTGTTTGAGAGGTTGAAGGATGTATTTTGCAGAAATCGTGTCATGTTTTGTTGCCGGGGGCCTTGTATTCCCTCTTTTAACGGTGGAAAGGTGGAAATGGTGACAGGATGTTTGGGTGATCCGTTCAGAGCACCAGAGGCTGTTTCCAACACTACAGTTTCATTTGAACAACTATACTGAAAGGAACGGAGTGAGGCTGCTTGTTTTTTTGTTTGTTTTTTACATAAAAGTCTAAACTTCAGCCTTCTCGTTTTGTCTGAGAAGAGGTTTAATGCCAGACCCTGTTTAATTAAACGCTAATTTAAACAAACCGCTACTTTATCATTTAGTTTCTACTTTCCTCTTTGAACGTTTCTCTCATACGTGGCTGAATCCAATCAAAACTGATGGCAACACTTCTAGTAATTTAACTTTACACACTCTTAAGTAATATTATTTGTAAATATTTAAATCTTTTTCATATTTAAAAGTGATATTTTGAAGAGGAAACCATGTGGAGCTGTAAAATACTGTATTTAAGTCACTATCAATACTAAATATTGTTTTGCAATGAAACTATGTTCATGTCTTTGTACTCCAGCAGTTTGAATTATTATTGTGAATTTGATTTGTTTTTAATTGCCCATTTGGCTGCACTGCAAGATCAATGTTAGCCTCTAACATGCAGCTTTAAAAAAACGATTTTTGATTTTAAAAAGTTAGGTTGAAGATTGCAGTGTAGAGATTATTGTGTTTGTGATATATGGATGTAGAGCAAATTTGTTTTCAGGCAGTTAAATATTTAAAGTAGTTATGAAGTATTGATTTTTTTAAATATTGATCTTTGACTGATATGTTTGTGTCCCTGTTTCGATAATGTTAAATATTGTTTTTTTTTAGGGTACTCTGGCAGCGACAACCTGTGAGAAATATAAAAAGCATCTCCTGTATGTTATATCTATTTTTGAAATAACAAAATTCCTGATTTTATTTTGTCATTTAAAGCAACACTATGTAACTTTTGCTTAACACCGGCAGCAAATGACGATTATGGGACGAGGCTAAGATGACTTTATATATATATATAAATCCCATATATATATATATATATATATATATATAGGATATATAGATATATAAATATGATAACAATCAGCCACCATGTGCTGTGCTCACACCAGACCACCTGAGGCTGTAGCAGCAACACCCCTGAATGTACTGAACTGAGCAATTGTGTATTTTATTGCCCATGAATTAAACTTTTCATTTGTAAGAGAAACAATGTGCTATTGTGACGAGTCACATGTCTGTTTAAACACATATAACACGTTGTAATCTTTCCCGTAAACTAGATTACAAATGTTGCATTGCTCACGTTTCAAACGGCGATCTCGTGGAAAAGTTGCACACCTGTGGCTCTTCCTCGTGGTCTCCGGTTTCTTCTTCTCCCTCCTCTTTTGTCGGTCTCTCTCTCTTCTTGTCTGCGTCTACCACACTAAACATTGACTCAGATGGGAAACAAAGGGATCGCCTTTCTGTCTCGTGACCGTCTGCCTCACTACGTCATTAGGTGACGCCAGTGCATGATTAATGGCCGAGGGGTTATTCCAATTACACGCACTTTGGGCTGCTCTGCTTACAATAATCATGCAACACGGCTCGGGTTGGTGGAAGTCCAGTAAAAATGTCATTTAAATTCAAATATGTCAAGAGGTTAAAAACATGGTGGAGAACGCACCCGTGGCAGTGTGGTTCCTCTTGTTTTAGCTTTGAAGTCGTATCACGTTGGCATCGGTGAGACGGGCACGAGGTGAGGCTTGATCTTCATCCATTACTGTGTTATCTGCTGCCAGCGCACCGGAGCAATATAATCCTTCCTCCTGGAATAAACTGCTCATTCCTCGGATGAAAACACGCACTTCTGAAGTCAAACAGATAAGATGCCGTTTGAAATAAGTTTTATTTTTTTTTACTTCAAGAACAAAATATAAACCCCAGCTGCAACACCCACCTTATATAATACGCGATTGAAACTCTTCAATTATTTACAAAAGATAAATAAATATAACCTGCGGCCTCCCGGTAACACTTTAAAACGCTTGTTTATTACTTTCTCTTTGAAGGGAAGAGAAATCACAATGTTTCTAAAGGTCTTGGGGCATTTCAGTCAACATGTTTAAGTGAGAAAATATAATACGAGCCAGAATAAACTGATCATGATCATGATGTGAGTGGGACACCGGCACATTTAGTAGTTATTGCTAAAGGAAATGTCTCAAGTCCCTCCAGTGGAGAGCAAATAATAAAAATGAAATGTTAACATAGAGATTAGTGCACAGCGCCCCCTACTGGTTACTCAAGGCGAGGACAAGCACAGACCCAATAAAGCCCATCGGGATATAAGAAATACAATTAGTATTTAAATAAGAATTATACAGAACATTTCCCGAAAGAAGTTACAGCAACTTTTCAAAAAATTAAAAAGATTATATGCAACCATAAGATGTTAAAATAGCAGATGCTTCAATCGTCGTACAATCTCCATCACTCTAAGTTGACGCAGACAGGAATCGAGAGTGCAAAAAGCAAACAATGGCGTTATATGGCTTACTGGTGTTAAAAATATGCATCCTAGTGATAGCAGGAGCAGCGTTGTCGTCTTGCGTCAGTGTTTTTTTGTTTTTTTTCACAGCTTTCAAGAGTCCCGACTTTAAGCCACAGTTCTTAATCTCCATAGCAGGTGAAGCAGCTGGAAACAGCGCGGCGGTTCCAGAGCAGGCACTTCAGTACTCGCTGTTCTGCCGACGGTCCGACTGGGATTCTGTTTCTCTGTCGCGCGATTGGCCGTTTCATGTGTCCGTTACAGGCACACAGTGAAAGTCAGGTGAACCCTTTTCAGTTCGGAAGCCTCCAGACGAACGCGCCGTTGCCCACAGAGGTGAACAAGTCGTCCAGAGAGCTCTGGTCCGCCTCCATGCAGCTCCACGGCTCAGTCTGTTGTGCATCCAAAACGTCAGTTCACTTTGACTTTATTAGGCATGAAACCGTTACCTGAAACAGGAAAAAGAGAGAACAATGACACAACTATGTGCAACTACTTATTAATATATAATATCTAAGGGTTGTCTTGTGTTCACATTCTTCAGATTTCAACTTTCCAACGCGGACTCACCCTCGTCATCAGAGTCGAATCCGAAGAGGTTGGAGCACTTCTGCAGCTGGAGATGACTCTGCAGATCCTCGGCGCTGTTGAAGGTCGCGAAACAGTTGGCGCACCGTTGCCTCTGCGGAGTCTTTGTGACGCAGGCCTGCTGAGGAGGGGGGCTTCTCTGAGACGAGTGGTGGAACGACAGCTCCTTCCTTCGTTTCGGCATGGTGATGTACTTCTCGTCCAGGTACGCCGTCGGCGGTGGACGCATGTACGGCCTGCTGCTGTACCCCGCGAGAGTGTCCTTTAGCGCGGTGGATTTAGCATCTTCCCTGGTGGCCTGTCCGTTCGGTATGACAGAGTAACCGGCGTTGCTGATCGTAGGTTGCGGTGTTTTTCCCTCTTCACCTAAAGAGAGCAACTCTGCTTTCACCTCAGCGAGCGGTTGGACGTCAGTTTGTGACCTCTCCGGCTTCTCAGATGCCGATCGAACACCTTGATCTTTGCGCGTTTTCTTCACAATCTTTGCGTCGCCGTCTTTATGAACATTCTTGCGCTTCTTACTTGCTTCGTTGGGGCTTTTGGCGATGTGGGATTTCTTGGGTTTTTCCTTTTTCGTTACCTGCCGTGCGTTCTCTCCAGCGGGGGGAGAAGTCGTGTCATTTAAGCCGCTGGCTGCGGCAGCAGGGACGGAGGAAAGAGTTGCATCCGTTGCATCAGGAGAGCCCTTTACCGCGGCTCCAGCCTCAACCTGTTGATGCCCAGATGTCGACGTGGCTTTCTTTTTCAAAGCAGATGTTGTGCTTGCATCGTTCGCTCTTCCCTTCAGCGTTTTCTTGTCCTCTTTATTAATATCCTTGTGCTTCGTTTTTGTCTTGCCTGAGTCTGAAGAAGCACCGGGAGCCCTCGTTTCTTTCTTTCCTTCCGTTTTCACGAGTGACTTCTTGGATTTGTCTTGTGTTTCCTCTCCTGAGGTGGTTGGTGGTGCAGCTCTCTCATTTAAACCGTCAGCTGGGACAACAGGCACAGTTGTCGAGTCTGTGGTTTCCGCTCTTGCCTCTGGTTCTCTGAGAGGACATTTCTTCTTGACTGTCTTTGTGTTGGCTTCACCATTTGTAACCTTTTGCTTCTTTGACTTGCTGGAGTCTGAAGAAGCCGTTTGACTTTCTTTCGGACTGGAGCGTTTCTTCACTTTATGTAGTTTCTTGTGCGTTTTGTCTGCTGAGGTGGTGCTGGTTGATTGATTTAAACTGTTATTCTTCATCTGTTTGTTCATTGATTTCTTAGATTTTGATTTGTTAATCGCCGTTTCTGTAGTTTTGCCGACACCTTTGACCTGCTCTTCTTCTTTTGACTCATTGCTAACATCTGAGCTCGCTGCTGCTTTAGCGGGGTTTGCAAGCTCAGCACTTTTTTCTGGGACAGTTTGATTGATTTGACCGGAAGTCGTATTTTCATCATGCACGGCTTCCTTCGTCTTCGGAGGACGCCCTCTTCTTTTAGGACCTTTTGTGTTTCCTTTGACCTGCTTCTTCTTGAACTTGTGCCTCACTTTGACTTTCCGTTTTAACGACGATGAGATGACTTTGTGACTTTTGGTTGTGTTTGTTACCTTCCTCAATGTTTGCCTTAACCTCAGATTAGGGCCCGCGGGCTGTGAGGTGGTGTCCTTGTTAGAAAGGTTCTTCAAGACGTGAGAATCCTTGGACTCATTTCGCTCTTTCGACTCCTCTTTAGACAGAGATGCACTGACAGTGGTGGGAAGAGGAGCTTGTTTTTCTGTAGGTGAGTTATGTGTCGCTTCTCCTCTCAATATACGAGGAGCCTTCACACTCTCGGTCGTGTTTACAGTAGTGGCAGCGGTTGCATCTTTTGGCCTATGATCCGGTTGTTTCTTTCCATCCGGCGTGTTATCCCCTTTGTCCCCCGTTTGTTCTTCTGCATTCTTGTCCGCTTTAGTGGGTTTGGAAGCATAGTGCTCTCTTTCATGAAGGTTCAGCGCCCAGAGACAAATAAATAGCTGAGGACAACTAGGGACGCAGCACACTGCCTGCAGCGGACTGTGCCTCCTGGCGTGGCGTCTCATTTCAATTCCAGTTTTGAACCTGGACGTGCATCCCCGGTGAAGGCAAGGATGCCGAGGAGAGAGTCTGTGTCTTTCAACGTGGTGCTGAAAATGTTCGAAACTCCACATGACCCTCATGCAACTGCTGCATTTGCCGTTTCCTACACGGAACGCCACTTCTAAAGGTTCGACCTCGCCATAGTGATCTTCCAGAGCGTGGTAAAGGAGTGCAACGCGTTTTTTCGACAGGTCTGTAAACCAGCCGCAACCTTCCACGGGACAGCAAACGTTCTCTTGCGGGTCAGCATGTTTCTCCTCAACGACTTTGTCACTTTGTTTGGTGGCTGCGTTCAGGACCCGCGGGGATTCTGTCTTCTCAGAACAGCTGACCGCTCTGTCCACCTGTGCGGAGGAATCCATCTCTGTATCTTGGGTTTCCTGCAACCTGGAGTGTACAGCTGCATCAGAGGTCTCCTGCTGTGTAAGTGGCGGGTTAGCTTCCGGGGTCGAGGTGTCCCTTTTCAGTCTGTCAAGCTCTTTCTTTTTCCCAATATGCCCGTTTACCTTGTGATCAGGAGTTTTAGTAAGAAGGTGTTTTGACGCGTTGTGTTTCTTTTCATCCACTGGCTTGCCGTTGGACCTCAACTGTCTGGACCCAGATGGGGTTGAATGTGGAAGGCTCGTTGATTTAAGACAGTCTGTAGATTTCCTCGATCTCCCACTGCTGCGGCGCACAGAAGACACGTTTGTGGTCTTAGCTTTGGCAGAGGTGTCTTTGGTCTCTTGGACATCGTTACCATCTGACTCTTTAATCTTCTTCAGCTTCTCAATATGGTCGGACAGGTGCATCATGGCCAGAAGATCATCTTTGAACATCGTCCCACAGAACATGCACTCATCCTTACGATAATGGAACATAGCGTGTTCTACAACACGACTTCCCTTGAACACCTTGCTGCAGAAGGTGCAACAGTAATCCAACTTGGATTCCTCCGATTCTGGGAGATCACCGTTCTCAGGTGTTTCTGGGTCAAACTCAAGAGTTCCCTCCTCCTTCCCTTGCACATCAGCAACTACAGAACAGCTGGAGGTAGTTCGTAATTTGTGAGGAACTTTGGATTTACTTCCAGATGTTGGCTCCTTGGAGGTGCCGTCCTCTGGAGCTGGCTGTTTGCGATTCTCCAAATCTCGAGCAAGTGCCTCAGGTGCAAGTTCAGTTACCATCTCGGTTACTAATGTCAGAGCAGATATGTCATTTATATTGTCCTGATCTGTAGAAGTAGTGTCCATTGTTCCTCCACCCGTGTCATTTTCACAAGGCACGTGTCTTTTGGGGAATTTCGGTGAAACATCTGTAACGTCCACCTCAGAGAGGCTGTTGCCGACAGCGGTGAGCACCTCTGGGCCGTCTGCTTTTGCAACAGGATCTTTGCCAGTTTCAGCCCGAGAAGAGAGTGACTTCAGTTCTTGAGACTGTGAAGGCGTGGGATCAGCAGCTCCAACGCTTGAGATGTTGGCCATATTTGAGACTGGAGGGATTTTATCAAGAACTAACATCTGATTGTTGACCAGAGGCGAAGTTTGCGAGACCTCAGCTGAAGTTGTGGTTTTAAAAGCGTCTTTAACGGCTTTAGAGACCTTATCTAAACCTGGGGACGGAGTCACTTTAGTCGCTGTTGAGGCAATAGTGACTTTCATCTCAACAGCAGACTCGTCACAGAGCTCTCGTGCTGAAGCTATGGTTTGAGCTTGCAGGACCTTATCTAACATCGGGGCTTCTGTAACTTCAATTGCAGCAGACTTCTCAGAGGGCTCTCTTTCTGAAAATGTCTTCCGTGAGACTGCTTTTGTAGTTTGAGCTTGAAGGACTTTTTCCAGTGCTGCTTCTGGTGTGCGATAGGCCGTTCCACCTTCAATCTCAGCAGCAGGTTTGTCACAGGGCTCTCTCTCTGGATCTTTTGGAGGACTTCCTTGCACTGAGGAGCGCGTTATTGTTGAAACTGAGCC
This sequence comes from Pholis gunnellus, assembly GCF_910591455.1. Classification (NCBI taxonomy): domain Eukaryota; kingdom Metazoa; phylum Chordata; class Actinopteri; order Perciformes; family Pholidae; genus Pholis; species Pholis gunnellus. The sequence goes on from NC_136551.1 coordinate 3,509,242, forward strand.
TTGAACATTGGGCCCGACACCTTTCCCTTTCTGCCGCCGAGCGTAACAGTGCAACTGTTGTGCAAACATGGCTGCATCCCGCGCTCTCAGAATCACCTCTTTGCGGTGCACGGTCTTCACGGGTTCGGACGTGGCAGGAACCTTCACTGTCGGTCTGTAGAGAAGCACTTGAGGGAAACCCCTCTGTCTGTTGCAAGTGTCCTCATTAAACATTCCCAACAGTTCATTGTCTGGTAGGGAGAGCTCAAGGATTACTTGAGGAAGGTTGCCTTGTTTGAGTGGGTCCAATGAAAACCCCCTCTGGTGCTTGCTGCTGTTTGCCATTAAATGAGAGTTTACTGAAGGTTTGTATTTGAGCTCAACAGTTTCTGACCCCTTTACGACATTGGATCCATGGTGTTTGTGATGTTTCAACCCATGCTTTTTGATCTTTGGAAGACCATTATTCTCTTCAAGATTTCCTGAGTCTTCAAGAAGCCACTTGGGTTGTCTAATCCTCCGTTTTGGTGGATTCTTCTCCGAGAGTCTTGTCGTGCGTCGAAGTTCTCCATACTCAACAGCTACATTGTCCTGTAGTCTGTCCAGCTGCCAATATGAACGCCTCAAAGGTTCAGGTGATGATGACCTATGGCTGCCTTTCTTCTTTCCGGTGTGGTCACCATGTAGCCGTGTTTTTCCCGGGCCCACCATTAATCTCTTGGATGCAGCGTCAATGTCGTGACGTCTGTCCTCTTTATGGTGCCGCTTTTTAGCTGCTGCCCCCTTACTTCCTTTCTGACATGCTGACGTGCTTGATCGGGAAGCAGGTTCTTTGGCGCAATAGCTCCGGATCCATTTGTCCTCCATGATCTCCTCAAGGTCACCACTAACCCCCTTCTCGCTCATCAGCTTCAAACAGTTGGTCCGCAAAGCAATGAGGTTCCAAAACTCTGGGTCAAAATACAGGTCCTTCTTCAAGACCTGAGGAGAGACAGAAGAGAAAACGTTTTGGTACCACAACATGGATTAATGACGAGCAACAATGCTCGTCTTAACCGACACTTTGCCTTTTTAAATGTCAGGATTTGTTGAACAGGTGCCCTACCTGCAGGGTTTCAAAGCGAATGTGATGTCTGATGGGGCTGTATTCCACGTGGTACTCCTGATCAGGATGCATGTACAGAAGGTACACCAGCTTGTAGGTCTCGACAGTGCGTTCGAGGAAGAAGATCAGAAGAGCGCACGCCCGGGCAACCTCCAGGTCATTGGGCAGCAGGCCGACGATGGTTTTGTAGATTAGAGACTTGGTGATGACGTCGCAGGGAAGGCAAGACCCCAGGGCGTTAGCACACAGCTCCACGGAGAACTGGATACCATCTTCACCCAGCTAGTGAGATACAAACAACAGATTGAATATCAATGCATCAAAACAAATCTACACAGCAGTTTAAATCTCTCACCTCTTGCAGTATGGCTCTGATGAATGGGAAGATTGAGTTGACATTGGTGGCAGACAGCATCAGCTGATGACTCTCCTCAAGTAGAGCTTGCTTGGATGTATTCAACCGACTGTGAAGTTTACTCCAGATGAAGACAAGATCACTGCAAAGGACGGAGTTAGAAATTGCACTCAATGCTTTCTTGAATGCAGAGGCCCGAGTTGGTGTTATACACTGACTTCACATCAGCATCAGATTTAAGTTCACCTACCACAAATAGTGCATGTCTCCCTTGCGCAGCTGCTGGGAGAGGAAGGCTCTGCTTAGGGCTAGTAGCAACTCATCCTTTTCCTCACACTCCAAACTACAGATGATATGAATTGCATCTTTACCATTAAATTCAGCCACCTGAAAAACAGAGGACAGAGAAAGCATCAGTTTCAGCCACAGAGAGATCTCATGCATAATGGTGTGGTAGCTCTCGCAATTTTTCTGAAAGACGTGCAAGTCATCCGCACACAACAGCCACTCCACCCACCTCTTTGTGAAGGCGGTCGTGCTGTGAGGTTTTGAAAAGCCACGTGAGGTAGACCTGGAGGAAGAACAAGTGCTGCCCTGCCGTGGGATGCCGAGCACAACACCTAGCCAGGGCCATGGCCTCGCCGACCCGCTCACAGGATAAGAGGTAGCGCACCCGGAGCTCAAAGAACACCGGCAGCTCAGAGCTGACGCACCCGTCCACTGAGCCAGAAGAGAGAGAGAGGTGTGATTTTAGTTTGCGTTGATACTGCTTCAGAGATTAGCAGGAAAGAAACAAGGATCAAACTATTTTTAAGCACTTTGGAGGAGCAATTCATCTAGAAATTGGAGTGAAACCCTTTGAAATCAGTGGTACTACTACTGATGCATAATACCATGTCACCTACCGTCACTCTGAGGTAAACTGGACTCACTGAGGATTGCCTGTAAGGCTGGGCCGGCCCAAGGCCCTCCACCCCGGACCAAACGCTCCACCTGAAGCAAGTGAACATTCTGATGCCTCGCGAGCGCCGAGTGACATTCCTGAAAGAGCATGCGGACAAATGGCTTCAAAAAGTGCTGGTATTTCAATGGATATATTAAGAGAACCGTCACCTTGTCTAACTATAATGTTCTGAAGGGATCTGCACATCATGCTCACCTGGAATGTAACAGTGAATTGATTCAGTGGCTCCTGCTGGAAGTCCTTCTGGTCAAAGAACAGCAGCAACTCAAAAACGCTCCTGTGAGGAGATCAAAATTGTTTGGCTTGTATCTACAATTCCACATTTAAAAAACAGTTCCACACAAAGAATTGCATTTCTGCGAGTACTCAGATTAATATTGAGTCGGCTTAGAGAGGCAGAGGAATGCACTTAATTGGAAAGCAGAGGGGAACCCTCGGGGAGACAGGATGGACGGAGTAAGAGTCAACAGCTGGCAGCATGCCAGGGGTTTTTCCTGGCTCATAAATTGAGTTGCTCGAGCCAAAGAACACAATCAACCTTCAATTCCATAAACGTTGCCATCAACTGTCCCCAAATATACACGACTATTAGAGATGTTTGACAGATATATAAAAACAAAGGTTATACATACTGTGTATGTGAATATTGTTATTGTTTTGTGTTTATAATGATTTTAATGTTTTTTTTACCCTGATTATTTGTTCCAAACCAAAAGTGTGTTATAAATGTCTTATCAACATCCAATGTGTTTTTACAGGGGGTATGTAATGTCTGATGTGTTACGTGTTCTTCATCAAGGCCACATTGTGCAAGGCCACTTCCCCAAGAGGCAATAAAAGGTTTCATTCATTCATTCACAATTAAACTGATGTGAAACTTGGACAGCGGCGCAAAACTGAACAAAGCAGGAACAAGAACACAACCGTACACAATAATTCCAGTCTACATTCTTTCTTAAGGGAATCTCAAAGTGAGATGCTTTGGCATAAATTTAAGAAGTCTTTTTGTTCAGGAACAATAATTCAAAAAATACATTTTAACAACGCCTCTGTCAACAGTCCCAATATCAACTAGCTTGTAGTTTAACTACTGCTTATAACTACATATATATATGTACTTACAAGGCCAGACTACTGAGTGTGTGGAGCACATGATCACAGTTTGATGTGAAGACGGTGGAGGCTCGAGCAAAGTAGCGGAGAGCTATCTCAAGGATCCTGAGCTGAGGCAGCGGCACCTGCCAGCGAGTGGCGTACTCCTCCACCAGCTGCATGGAGAAAAGACAAAACAAAGACAAGAATACGAGGACAATCACCAGCCTGTAACATTTAGCATGTTTATGTCTGCGCTGATATTAGATGTTTTAACTGCAGTTGTAGGTAGGTCAGCCTAGCATTTACGCCGTGTTATCAATAGCAAACAATTGGCGCTGCAATGATTGGTCAAAATTTCAAGCAAAAATGCCAAAAGATTCTGTTTTCAGCCTTTAAAATATTACGATTCTTTGCCTTTCTCAGTTTTAGAACATTGTCAATCTAATATATTTAATCTAATATATATCTAATCAAAGTACTCACTGTACAGTGACGTGACATGGTGCAGACATTTTGACTAAACAGTTATGTCTGCAACTTTCCCCTTCAACACACTTTTGACAACAGTCTGCAGCTACTAATAGGACAGTTATTGCTCCTTTACATAATATTTACAATTGATCTGTCAAATCCCTAAAACACAATATGCTTATGTTGCCCTCTAATGGTGGAGATCCAAGGCATCACTCTTGAGCACCACTGGAAACATGTGAATGTTAACTGCCAACAATTTAGCACTCAGGTTTGTTTTTGTCTAATCTGTAAAACTACTAAATTAAACTGCAGTAAGTTATGAAGCATTGCATCTTCAGTTTATTTTATATTTAAAAAGCCGAGCTGATGAATTCACCAAACTATGTTTTCATACAGAGCTAGATCTCGAATTTAATGTTTGAATAGCATGCCATTAGCTCAGTAGCAAAATATGAATTTGCATTTGTCAACAGGAAACTTGATTATTTCCCACTGTTTGTCTATTCAAAATCTCTTCAGTGACAGTATCTACAAGATGTACCAACAAAGCCAGACAACTGACATTTAAATGCACTTTTCCATGAGATGCACTGACTTGTTCGCAGCATTGTGACAACTGCAGGGTGTGAGGACATCTTGTGACACCAGGAATTATGTTACAATCATGTTATAACGTTACATCGTACATGGTTATTTGGTTAAGACAGATTGGGCTTTTTCAAATACTTGATAATAATGCACGCTACTAATTGCATGACAGCCTTAAGTGAGAGGTTAGCGAACATCAGCTAAATCCCGGAAACGATTACCAAACGGGTTACAGACGTGCGTAAAAGTTGTCCACTCGATAGTTTGGTAAACATTCGGCGTACTAAGCTAAACTTGCAGGAAAATTCTGGGCTAGCTGGGTTAGCATATTTAGCTTGCTAGCTGTGCAGTGAACAATCAGTCATATTGTGACAGATTTACTGACTGGCTTCGACAACGTGTAACCTAAATCTACGGCTAGGTTGTCACACACATGCATGTTGGAGGGCGTTACCACAATACATTTGTTTTTAAAGCGACTACGACTCGTTAGCTAGATGCTAGAAGCCAATGCTAACGACTCGTTAGCTAGATGCTAGAAGCTAATGCTAGAATCGTTAGCTAGATGCTAAGAGCTAATGCTAGGCTCGTTAGCTAGATGCTAGAGGATACTGCTAGACTCGTTAGCTAGATGCTAGAACCTAATGCTAGACTCGTTAGCTAGAAGCTAATGCTAGGCTCGTTAGCTAGACGCTAAATACTAGCCGTATAGCGGCCAGTCGGCTAACATATCTTAGCTCTTATCTTCGACAACAAGCCTGTCACCAACTTCGGCTCCGGCTCCTTACCTCGCAAAAGTCAGAGCAGAACGGTTTACTATCGGCTCGTATGTCATCACTTGAGTAACGGCTCGACAAACTGTCCAACTGTTTTTCGAGCCCCTCTAACTCGTACACACTGCCCTCCTCCGCCATACTGCCTGTCTAGCCTTGCTCGTAGCAGCCACCACACAACACACATACATCGCAACGGCATTGACAGCGCTGATTGGCTACTGCCAACGTAAAGGGACTTGCTCCTTTACTCGTCCAGCAGGCACCGGAGAGGAGCTCGTTAGGGGCGGAGTCTGAGCTCCGCAATTAAAACAGACGGCCTCAAATTAAGCCCCGCCAACGCGGTACTAAGAGGTGACTATTACATGCGCCACAAACCACATGGCAGACACAAACACTGCGCGTTAATGACTGTTAGTATTAGCGTTTACATCCCAACGTATAAACTTTCATAACAATTCATAAACTTGACTGTTGGAGCCATTCAGCTTAAAGTGCATACATCTGAATTAATTAACACATCCATCATTACTTTTAAAGTTATTTAAATCATATTTAACAATTATATTATCAAATATATATATATAAATGCAATAAAATCCAGTAAGTCCCTTTATATATTTGCACAATTTATAACAAAAAATAATTCTCGGAAAGCAGTCAAAGAATTCCTTTGAGCTTTATTTAATCATACACATTCATTGAGGAAAAATGATGCAATACAAAACGTTTCAGACACAGTTTAGATTAAATAAGTCAAGGCAACATTACAGTTACGTCACAGGTGCTGTGGAAAAAAGAAAAGGTAAGAATGCCACATGATTTTAAAGAAATCAAATTACCATCCGCATGTGTTACTGTTTTTGTGTTTGCACAACACAAATGAAAAGGCAACACATCATGAGCAGCACTGGAAAGATAATGTGTGTATGTACAGCAGCTATCTACTTGTCCATTCTTTGTAAATAAAATAAATGTGGCTTTTATACTATCCTGTCATATATCTGATGTTTGATGGATACAAAAGGCCACAGCGAAACCAGCTGGTAGTGTTCAGACGAATAAATCAGATACACAGATGCCCCTATCCAAAACTGATAGAAAACAGAAAACTTTCTACAAGTCACAAACTTCAAAAGATTTGTTTTGAGCACTACAACCAAGTAATAATCAACTGTTTCAAATAATAAGTAACCCTATAACAAGTTGACATCATGGTAAAGACATATTTTGCTGATTAGTGCTTAAGACTCCAGTTAAAATGTATTTTATTTCATTTTTTAAAATAGGCAACCTCAATCGAAAACCGTCACAAGATTATTTGCCATGTTTATTGCGTGTGTTGTGTAAGCGTGAGAAATGTACAAGTGGTTTGGATCAGTTCAGTTCAGCTCGTCGGTGGACTCCGACATGGATCGCTCTCTCCTTTCCCGGCCCGTGACAAAGTTGAGCAGGTCAACGGCCGTCACCACCCCGAAAACCATCTGCTTCAGACACGGAGAGCCGTCCGTCATGTCTGGTGAAAGAACAGCACGGAGGAGAGCGGGATGAAGATGAGGAGAAAGATGGCAAGGACTGTTGAGGAGTTGTCACCCTCTGTTTACTAAAGCTTTACGATTTGATTTATTCAACACACTGTGCACTGCTGTTCTGCTACAGTGTGTTTTTCCACACTACCACTGGGGGGAGCCAAAGCTAAACATTTTGCTTTTAGTTTATCAGATTTTGGGGCTCAAGACAGGAGAAGCTTGGAGAGCTCAGGGAAATGAGGGCATTTGAATAAAGGACGTGTGTGTATATGATTGTGAAAATGTACTTACATTGGATCTGTTCGTGTACCACCAGGGCAAAGTGGTCAGTCTCCAGAATGCGGGATAACTTCCCCAAATTATCATTCAGACGGATCTAAGAAAAAAAGCAACGACTTAATTAATGAGGACAATAAACAAAACGAACAATAACTTGTGATCAAGTGGCATGTAATGTATCGACTCAGTAAGAAAGGGGCCAACAATTTAATTCTGGTACCTTTATTGATGGGAACAAAGTCAAAAACAGTTTCCTGCCGTGACCACATTTTACTTGGGTCAACTCCAGTCAAAACATCACAACTGGACTTTGTCGTTTTTTCCCCACCCTGACTTGATAAACACTCTTTAAAGCCTTTCCACTCCCCTAAACTGGTTTGTCTCATTGGCTGCTCCTGTCAGCCAATCAGAATGAAGAATTTAGTCTTCAATTTCAGCCTTTACGTCGTTTAGGAAACATCCCGAGAGCATCACGAACAGAGATGTTTCAGTTAGTGTCTGACCTGTTTGAACTGCTTGTAGATCACTTTGCTGACGGGGTCTGACACCTTGATCTTCCCTGCTAGAATACAGGCCAAGATGTTCCCCAAAGTCACCATGCCCAGGATTAACCTGTACACACACAAACACAAGGTCAAGTTAAAGCCTTTGCAGAGCACAACAAGGCCCTGCAATAAAACACAAAGGTCCAGACATGACTCTCACCCAGCCTCGTCCACCACGGGCGCCTGGTCGAAGCCCTTCTCCTTCAGGATTTTGATGGTCCTCTGACATGTGACGGTGGGCAGCACGGTGAGCGGGGCGGACAGGTTCAAACCCTGCAGCTTCAGGTTCCACCACCTGACGAACAGAGAGAAATGAGAGGGTCTTAAAGCGACACCGCATGGAGGAGGTGTGCACAAGAGGAGAATACAGCCTGTAATGTCACACACACACACACCATGTTTTTTTCACCATGAGGTCCTCCTCATTCAGGAAGCCCTTCTGGAACATCCACTTGTCACTCAGGAACTTGGACCTAGAGGGGGAAAAAAAATACATATTTGCTTTATCTGTGTTTACACAAAGATCTGAAGGCTCTTTTCTACCAGACATGTCGGTTATGGTTGGGCAACCAGCGATTGCTGATGTATTTATCGCCTCACATTCCGTTTTTTCTAGCGAATGCAATCGTGGAAGAGCTGCAAAGACTGAACGCCACTTGAAAAAGAGTCCGATGAGGAAGGACGCCTTGACCTGCAGCCTCCGAATGAACGACGCACATACAGTTTTGATCAGTTATTATTGAGCAGACGCTGCTTTTCAGCACCAATCGATCGGACAGCAACCATTAAAGGATACAAGTGCAGTCTGCTCCCCAGATGTTGGTGCTGCTTTAACCATGAATGTTACTGTAAATATTCCCGTAAAAGCCTTATTTAAACCCGAGGATCACTATTCAGAGTGTTTGACATTACAGAAATAGACTGTGTGGTGGTTTGACACGCGTGGGATTCTCACATGTAGTTGCGGACGGAGTCTGGCAGGATGACCACACAGCGCTGGCCCTCCTTCAGCTCTTTGGCGACGATCACTGCAGCTGCCATGGCCGTCCCAGAGCTGCCACCTGTGACAGAAAAAAGAGCCAAAAGATGAGCTGACCTCATGACCTCGCTGGCTCCTCTGGCATTTGTGTTGGCGGGAACCTGAGCGACCTACCGCACAGCAGGCCCTCATCTCTCATCAGCATGCGAGACATGTTGAAGGACTCGTCGTCGTCCGACTTGTACCAGGTATCAACTACCTGAAGGGAAAAAAAGAAATATATTACATTGTGACATAAGAAAAAGGGGAGGTTAGAAAATAAAAAAAGAAGCTCCTGGAACTCACGGATCTGTCGAGCACGGTGGGGATGAAGTCGTACCCGATGCCCTCCACCTCGTACTGGGTCTTATTGGTCTTGTTCAGCTCCTCGGGCTCCGCCAGGATGGAGCCTTCTGGGTCAACACCAACAATCTGCAGACAGAACACAAACCACTCGTAAACAACGAGCGGCTCAACAGGCAGCCGGCAGAATGACGTTAGAAACCGGTGAGTATTTGACTTCTGGACAGACACAACTTACTTTGATGTTGGGGCATCTTTCTTTGAGTTTGCGGGCGATGCCAGTGATCGTCCCCCCTGTTCCTGCTCCTGCCACCAGCATGTCCAGTTTACCTTTAAAGGTAAATTCAGCTTTACTCTGCTGATTCAAATATACTTACACGGAGGCAACAAACTGTCAATTTGTATTCTTGAGAAGAAATATACAAGATATGAACAATCTTCAAGATCACGACAGCGTGGTGGGTAAAAGCTGCTCGTACCGTCACACTGCTCTAGGATCTCCTCAGCTGTGGTGTCGTAGTGGGCCAGAGGATTGCTCGGGTTACGGTACTGGTCCAGGATGTGAGAGTTGGGGATCTCGTTTTTAAGGCGCCACGCGACGCCGACGTGAGACTCCGGTGAATCGAAGCGAGCGCTGGTGGGCGTGCGGACGATCTCGGCTCCAAGTGCCCTCAAAACATCCACCTGTAGAGAAAAACAAACGGAACATGAACTGAATGGTTTGTCAATTTTGTGTCTTGTCATCTGCCAAAAGCATGATGTGCACTTCTATTAGCCCTACATTACAACTCAGCGACCCCAATTTAGATGACGGTTTCAAAGCATCTCTACAGCTTTGCAAAAAGACACAATGTCGCAACAATGTCTGCATTTAGCAGAAGTAGTGAGGACTTGGTTGACTATAAAAGAATGCAAGAGTCGTAGTTTCAATATGACCAAGAACTCACCTTCTCCATGCTCATTTTCTCGGGCATGACGATGATGCAGCGGTAGCCTTTTACAGCTGCAGCCAGGGCCAATCCAATACCTAAAACACACACACACACAGACATTTTACGACACTGCTGCTTTCAACTAAATAACATACCAACTTGTACCTTTAAATAACTCCTCCCCCATAGCAACACGTGCAGATAATTACCCGTGTTTCCAGAGGTGGGCTCTATAATAGTGTCTCCAGGCTTGAGGAGGCCGGCTCTCTCGGCGTCCTCCACCATCCGCAGGCTGATCCTGTCTTTGACACTCCCGCCGGCATTAAAGTACTCACACTTGGCCACTACAAAACAAACACACACACACACACAACAGAACAATTTATTACATCAGACTTCGCCTTCCGTTGTTGGATTCAAAAAGTCTCACCCCACCACTCGCGTGTTTGCTTCGTGCCAATGAGCAAACAACGGTCACACCCACTGTCTGATGGGACAATGAGCCTGAGGCTTGACTCACATAATTCGCATTTGAGTCCAAAGACTTTGGGGATCTTGTTGATGCGGACCAGGGGCGTGTCACCGATCCTGTGCAGGATGTTCGGTAGAATGTTTGGAGCGACGGCTCTGAGAGGAGAAAGCGGGAGAAGAAATACATTTAGAGACACCGCAAATATGATCACACTAATAACCTCACTCAACCGGTTTTCTTCCTGGTCCCACAAGCCTGAGATAACAACACCCGCTCACACTCGTTTCTGGCCCGAGGAGGTTGGTTTGAGCCACTCCCCGGTGGCTTTGGCAAAACTGACTGTCACTGGTTCAAACAAGGCAATGTAATGCACAATAACGCAAGCATTTTAAGTGCACATCCAAACCACCAACCGTGGGACTTGTGGGTGAGGGGACTCGGCTTTGGAGGCTCCCAGGCTCCACGTGCAGCGGCTGGGGAGGTCGGGCCGGATCCATTTCCTCTCGGCGGCGACGTTCTTTGTCTCGACGCCGTTCAGCGGGAACGAATCCTCCCGGAGTTTGCCCTCCCCGTTGGTGTGGGTGAGCAGCTTGGCGGCGTGAGGGCACACGGGGGCCTTGACGGTGGTCTCTTTGGTTGAGGGGACAGACGGCATGGCTTACCCTGGGCGAAGCAGAGGACATAAGGTTCACGTAATAATTTGTATATGTACATACAAACCGTCGACTGGTTCGAGGCTCATATGTCGTTCTCACAACATCGATATGTTACCACATGTCAGCAGCACCCAGTGGAAAACTAACACCGAACCACTCCTTTCTTCCATTTACGCTGAGTCATAGCACCAATAAATACAGCTTCATCATGCTGAAACAGGCGCTTTGGGCAGCTTCCCCCATACTTGTTGCTCTCCAACACACTAGGAAATTAGTCAAACCGATTCTGCTTTCGTCAGTGAAAGAAAAACAGAACTGAAAGTAGTCTTGCCAACATTGCATCATTCATTCTATGTATTAAGAGCTAGAAACTCATCCTGCTTATGTCAAAAGGGCAGACGTGTGTTTATCTACCTCTCGTTATCTTTGTGTTTGTGAATGAAAACCTAAACTGAGTCAATCGACCGTCATTACCGGCTGTAAAATGTTGTAAAAGTCACAAATGTGTAATGTGTAACTAAATGTTCAACATAATCGCAAACGGGAGTTCATTCTGAGTGCCCTGAAGTGGAAAAGATGCCATTTGACGGGACATCAAACTGCAACTGTTATTGTAGATGATTAATAGTTTAAATCATTGATCAAGCAAGAGGGCAAAACAAATTCCCAGGTCCAGCTTCTAAATTGTGCGGATTTATAGTTGTTTTTCACTTTGAGCTTCATAAAAGGTTTCTTTTTACTCTTTATCTGGCATTTTACCGACCAGTCGATTCATTGACAAGATAACCTGCAGGTTTCATCGATAATAAATCAGATCTTTAAGCCCCTACACAGTTTGACTTCAGTGTTTTCTTTACTTAGCAATACGTGCATTTGGGTTTCTCTGTCCGGCAGAAAAGCGCAGCAGATGAACCTTCACTAATACACAGTGCACACAGCGAGGCCAGATGTATAAACCCCTCTTTGGCTAAGTCATCACACTGAAAACATATCTTCTTAAGCAAACAGCCCTTCATGGGAGAGAAAGCTTTAGGGTTAGTGAAGCACATTGAAATGCAATGGTATACTATGGCTCCTGTTTCGTATAAAAAGACACTAAAACCAACACACATGTTACTTCCTATCTTGAGATCACACCTCTTTAGCCACTAGACATGTCACTGCTCGTTAAGGTGGCAAATGCAGGAAAGAAGTAAGTGGTATCTGGTGACCATGGTTCACGGGAGGGCAATGTGATCCTCCAGAGAGAGCACATGCAGCACTGAGCCCAGGCTGCATGCTAGAAGAGACTTTAAAGGGTTTAATAAGGATAAAGTTGATTCTTTTACCAAGAATCAAATCCTCAAATTCCAACCAGGCTGAAGAAATACAGTACTGAAATCACCTGATGTGAGCCTGGCAACATTCTCCCTTTATCAGAGAGCGTTTCTAATCTCCTCTGGTATGTTCAGAGCTCTTACAGCACAATGAAAACGGCAGCAGTAGATTTTTAGGCAATTAAAAAAAAAAGGTCAGACAACTGCTCTGCCAGCAGCGATCTCTCAGCTGGTCAATGGCACAGGAAGAGCAGTCTATAGATATGCACTCAGCCATAGCAAATGGGAGGACAAAATGACAGCAGGAGCAGGAATGCTGGCAGTAAAGACCACAATGTAAAACAGCAGGAATCACACACCTGGGAAACCCACATGGTCAGGAGCTCACGTGCAAGAAACTGGGTGTAATGTGATTAAAAGCTGTCATATGGAGGACAACAAAGTGTGAACACCGATAAGGATGCTATCATAAAGCTGAAACGATTAGCCGATCAAAAGAAGAAATAATCATCGTCTATTTAGTACTTTTTTCCTAATGTTAAATAATCCTATCGTACAGACATTGTGCAAAATGCCAATAATTCACTGGTTCCAGCTGATCAAATGTAAATATGTTGCTGCTCGTTGTCATGATAATAAACATTTATTTGGAATTTGAACTGCTGATCAGACAAAATAAGGGATTTCCAATTGAATTCGTCACTGTTGTAAAGCAAAGGATTCATCGCTTTATCGATCAACATAGAGGTCACATTAACAGTCTGCTGCAGCCATATGTGTTATAACCGCGCGACAGCCATAACATCCGGTAGTAATGTAACAGGAGAAGTGGATGTCAGAATAAAAGGCAGCTGATTAAAAAAAAAGCAGAAAATAAGCAAAACCAAAATATCTGACAAACGGTGCAACAAAAGAATGGGTCCTGCGCAGCTCAGATGTTGCATCACTCTCAGGTTCTCAGTCACCAAGCGGCACAGTGATTTATCAATTACACATTCCTCTCAGCATTTATCTCACCTATTTGCCAATTCCCACTCACCTTAGGACTTAATGACTGCTGTAAAAGAAATATAAATCACGGAGGACCCCAGTGTGCACGCGCAGCCAGTACAACAATGCGGAGGAAGCTCCTCCCGACAAAGACACACGTGGATCCAATAGAAGGGGGAGGTGCTCAAAGTTTTACGCTCGTCTCTGATTGGCTGCAGCGAGGGCGTCTGTTTGGTCTGCTCCACCAATCAGCGCAAAGATTTCGCTATAAGGGTTTGTGGAAACGCCCCTAAAGTCAGCAGCGCCATCTGTTTACCTTTTATTGACTGCGTGTACTTCTGACGCATGTGACATCTTGAGCACTTCTCATGTGTTGGTGCACAAATATTAACTACACACCTATATCATATATATATATATATAATGTAAATGTTATTTTTGGCAATTTTGCGAATTTATACCAGAGTTTTCGTCAACTTTATTCAGATTACATTATTTGATATTAGTGTATGTGAAACAATTCTTGTATAATGAAAAATATTGATATTTTTCCATATTTTTCAGTGCGATTTGTAAATTTAAGACTTCACCAAATAACCCAATTAGTTATAATTTTCTTAAACGAGTAAACATTTGTAAATTTAACGGACTAATAGACTCTGAACAGGTAGTAGGGGAAAAGGGGCGGAGGATTGGCTTTAGCTAATATTGCATCATTCAGTGTAATAAAGCAAAACAAAACAAGTTGCCACGTAAACATTGAAACCGTTTGGAATGACTCACAGATCTGCCGTGACCAGTTGTACCAGTTTAACAGTAATAATTAAAGAGAGGTGATGATTGATAACTGGTGCTCATTTTAGCAGCAAATGACTTTTGTCATCATCAGTATAATAAAGAACTTTTTAATATAAATGTCTTTCCAGAAACAGGATCACGTTGCATGCAGTTTAGCAATAATCAGCCCCGTCCTGATATAAAAGGTCTCTCCATAAGAAGTAACCTCATGTTCGTATAAACAAGCGGCGCCGGTGCAGAGTTACAAATCTGTTTTATTGAGAAAGCGACACAAGCTTGTCTTAAAAAAAGGGAATAAAAGAAAAACACTTCCAACGATTCACCGATAAAGAAAATAACTTTGTCATCACTGCTGGGGTCAGGAGGGGTGTGTGTGTGTGTGTGTGTGTGTGTGTGGTAGGACATCGGGTCGGTCTTGGCTTCTTTCAGAACCTTCCAGATCGCTCTCGGTCCCTCGACCGTCTCGGCCTCTCGCGCTCCCGCCGCCGGTCCCTCGAGCGGGAGCGTCTTTCCCGGGGGGGCGATCCCGAGCGGTTCCTGGTGGGAGAGAGGAAAAATATGAAGTGACGCGTTCCGAATGGTTCCGGTACGAACGTTAAGCGCTTGGATATTACTTCTGTACCCTTTCCTGCGGCGGCCGTACAACTCCCTTCGAAGTTCCCGCGATATGGGTTTCAGGTGCATGAAGTTGCAGAAGCCCCCCCGGGTGCACTCTCTGTGGGAAAACAGCGTAGGGTTAAACTCGCTAGGATTGCATTTGGTGAAGCAATGCCAAGAGGGAAAGTTGGCTCTTAATACAGAACACATGCCGAGGAGCAGAGCCAGCGCACGAAGTAGAACATATGATCCTTATCCCCCCCCCACACACACCCACCCACCGAGTCTGTCTTATCACTTGCAGCGCAAACAGCCCACCGATCCAATGGAAAAACACTGAAGGACTCATAAAAGGAAGAGAATGTTTCCGCCCACTGTGCAAGGACAAAGTTTATCTTTGTATTTACCAGAAAATGTGATGATTCGCACAGTGGCCAAAGCAGCTGTCGTGTTTTCAGTGCTCTGCTAAAGGGCACGTGCCGTCTTCAGGCCCTGATCATGTCAGCTGATATCCCAAACAAGTGTACGTGGATAGCAGCGGCACTCTTAATACCTCTTAATAAAATCACATTCATTGTATGAAAAAAGGACTTTACATTAGAGGACATATCAGTGTTGACCAGGTGTCACTCACCCCATTTCATACTGGCGGCAGCACGCTTCCCTGAAGTCAGTGACGGGGGAGAGCTCCGAGTGGACGGCTTGGGCGTTGAACCAGCGATTATTCAGGTCCGTGACGGCTTTCTCTGCATCCTCCTCACGACGAAACTACACACAGAGAGCACGCGGCGTTAAGATCGCCACGTGTAACGTCACGATAAGACGCTTTGTTACATTTTGAAATCACACCATTAGCGCCACCTCTCTCTCTCGTGGACACAGTCAGACCGGTTACCAACCTTAACGTAGACGTTGCCGACAAGATGGTCGCCCAAGTTGTCGCACACGTTCATCTCCTCCACCTCGCCGTACTTCTCCTCCATCTCCGTGAACACCTCCTGCATCGGGAAGAGAAACAAACAGAGGAAAGTTAACAACGGGCTCTCATTGCTTAGTTTTAAATTGTATGGTAACAACACCACAGGGAAGTTACAGAATGATGTAAAAGCAGATAAACTGAAGGTAATCTCTCATGCGTCAGTGCAGCTGCTGCATACCCCTCCTGTGCAAATATTAACTCTTGCTTTGGCACAAACTGAATACATTTTGTTAATCCTTTGAGCCGCAATGTGCTACGGAAAGGCAGATAACGCCGTTTCCCCCCGTCACATCGCGCTACACGTACGGCGAAGGCGAGACGGCGGCACAAAAGGTCACTGACCTCAAAGAACTCGTCGTAGTGCTCCTGCATTTCCACATCGCTGACGGCGCCTACAAAACAAGGGACAGTCAGGGGCGACGCCAGATGGACAACTCACTTTTAACAAACAAATCTGTGTAGCAACATAAACGTGATACGTCTCGCTATGATAGTCTCACCCTGTAAACACTGAACAGGTGACGAGTCTGTGTGTTTTATGTTACTCTCTCGCAACTTATTTCACAGAAGCAAAAGAAAAACTACAGCTGACCATGTTGGTTTTTTTCCCTCCTGGTTAGCGGGGTTTTACTTTTAAATCTGTTTGTGTAACTATGTGTCCATCATGACGTAACGCCACACAACGTGTCTGGACTATTCCCCTGCTTCATGACAACACTTGGCTGGAACATGAAGGAGAGCTTCCTACGTCGAGGACAGCACTAGTAGAAACCTGCTTCAATGAATCAGGTGGTGTACTCGGTGTGAAACTGTTACGTGTGAAGCAAAGAACACAGAAAGAAGTGAGTTCATTTTGCCCTTTTGAGGTCTAACACATCAGCAGAATGACGGAGCTGACACCAAAAACACACTAAGTTAGATTGAAACATGCAGAAGAGCACGTGGCCTGGTGTGCTATCTCCAGGACATGATGGGTGAAGACATCTCTAGAGGATATGTTCCTACGCTAAGCCAGATTTATGTGGGGAGGTGCGATACAGTAAATTAAGTGCTGGAGGGTCCTGCAGATGAAGGGAGAACTTACAGTGTAAACCATCAGCAGACTGGGCAGAGTTTTGAAGGTTATGAAGGTAAATGTTCAAGAGGGAAATGGTCTGAAATACAAAACGTAAACTTCTGTGACATAAATCAACCAAAATAAAAGAGCTGAGGAGGAAAAATGTGTTAGGTGTTCGTCGGTTCCGGGTCTTAATTATGTGATAAAACTGTTAAGAATCTCAGAAATGGCCTCTCTGTTGTTATCGTTGTTGTTGGAAGAGAAGCTTATTTCCCCTCACTGTTTAAGATTTTAAGATATTTGCTCCTTTCCCTCTACTTTTAGCGTTTGCTTTCTTTTAAATTCTTTATAATATTACAGATAAAATGGGCTTTACATGTGTACTCTTGGCTTATGTTAGAGTCTATGGCACACACATATTGAGTTAGTGAAGCATGAATAAAATGCTGAGCTACAATAAGACGGTCAAAGAATTGAAACCAGACACATAGTGAGGTCATACGTTTGTATACAAGCTGAAACGGCCCACTATTGTCTTCTTATCGTGTTTTTAATTAATGCATTATAAGAAACAAGCAAACTATATTCATGATGTTATACTCGTATCAAGTTACTGCTTCAATGCAACCTTGCACAACACAACTGTAAGTTACTCTTTCACAATAACGGACCGCATTTGCCGGCTGATAAATGAGTCTTTACGAGTTGTCCGCCTGTATAATTAGGCACTGAATGGAAGTGAATGGCCTCAAGCTTTCAAGATATGAAAGCAAAAAACACTAAAGAATAAAATGCCCTTTAAAGAGTCCACAGGTACCGGTTACATTTAAACCAAACCCTCTTGTGATAAAGGACATTTCACCGGTCGTACGCGACGCTGAAGTTACGAATGTCTCGTGTTTTAATGGCAGACTGAATGCTTTAAAACTCACTGGATGTGTAATTATGGGGCACCGGAGGAAAACACACACAAGTCAGTGACACTTACCTGTATGAGAGGCACTGCTTCAGCTCTATGAGACCAGGCTCAACGCGTTTACTGCTCACACGGCTCTAAATAACTTCATAACCAGCACAGCCCGTAAGAGCTGTTTGGCAAAACTCAAGAGAGAGAGCGGAAGAACCATGAGCGGGAGTTTGTGCCCAGTAATGCCTAATTTGGGATACTCGGGAGATAATAGGGTCACAGCCCGGGTCAACAGGTCAACAGGGCTGAAGCAGTACCTAACATCTGTTGTTGTACGCGAGCAAAGAACATAGAAAGAGGGAGGTGGCTGACAAATCTGAAACTTACAGCGCGAAGCGTCGGCCGTCTGTGCACTGTTCTGGGGATTACGGTAGATGTTCTGGATCAAGATGGTCTGCGGGAGAAAGAGCAAAGAAGCACGTGATCAGGCTCCTTTGATGCTTGTTCAGTTTTGTGCTATTTCTGATCTTTTGATGGACGTGCGGGCACAACGTCCTGAGGAGAACGTGGTGATTGTGTCTGGTATAGTCCATATACCAACGCTCCTTGCAGTGAAGCGCTACATGTCTGTGTGTGAAGCGATATGTCACAGTGTTCTCGGATCCTCACCTGGCTGAAGGTCGGTTTGTTGTGCAATCTCGAGCAGCGGTCTCCATGTCTGCAAGCACCGATTTTAAAATAGAAGGAGCAGTTGACCCTGGAGAATAAAATAAAAATAAAACAGACGCTTCAGAGGATCAGAATCTTTGTTACTGTCAACAAATAAAACGTATTTTCAGCCGTGGATTTTGTGCACTAAAGAGTATTTATACATTTGTTACCTATCTAAGCAAGATAAAATAAATAATCCTTTATTAGTGAGAGAGGGAATTTACAGGATTACAGCAGCATAGTGTACATATAATATATATATATATAAGTAAATAAGTAATAATAATACAAATAAAACGGAAATAATAATAATAAAACAGTAAAGAATATTAAATATAAAAATAAGTAAAACACTAACAAATCCACAGTAACTAAAATATTATATACACAGACATGATAATTGTATATGTGTATTTATAATAGTGTTTAATTAGTGTTTAGTATTAGAACTAGACAATATCAACTCGTGGTTCGTTTACATCAGTACTGTATTAAATATGAGATCACTAATAACGTGACCCTGCACACACAGCTGCAGGTTATCTGAGGTTCCTTCCTGAGTTTCATTCAATGTGTTAGCTAGGAGTTAGCTTCCTGTGGCTACTGTTAGCTTGACTGCAGCGTTCCGCAGCGCTGCGGCTACACACTGAGCCCAGCGCGCGAAGAAGACGCACAGCTGCATGCATAGTTATTATAACATGCATCGTTTGCGCGACCACTACAACACATATTAAATAAAACTTACTTGTCTTTCTCTGTGCCGAAAATGGATGCCAGATACTCCGCCATTTTCGGCTAGTTGGAGACGTGGGGACCGACGTCATTACGTAAAAAATAGTGCGATTGCGCAATACGCTCCCATCCGGTAACGTGCACTGCCACTGAACGCCGCACGATGGCGCCATTGTTCCAGAAAATATATAGTCATTTCTCAATTACAATGATTTTAACTTGTCTCATTGCGCGAATCGCCAAAAGATAATTTACCAAGTTTATCAAGTACTATCATAGCTTAATGCATCAGTGATACCCCAACAGTATATATGGGATATATAATACTATACCCTATTCTGAGTGAGGTATTGTTATTCTTTACTTGGGTAAATGATCTGAATACGTGTGTACTTTCATTCCACTAAAATGATCTGATAAAGCAAGGTTTTAAATGAAAACATAGTTAGCTATAAGCTCATCATAAACTCATATAATGCATTGTTAGGGCCACCTGCAATATAACAACTTGTTAAAGGTGGGCGTCAATGTTTTTACTGCTACTCTTATATTGGTAAAAATTTAAATGCAGCGCTTTTATTGGAGTATTTATCTAGATTTTGTTATACGCTCATTTCTCCAGAGTCCACATACACATATCCCATAATACAGCTCTATCATATCTATTTAACCCTGACACCATCAGGGTTCATTTTCAGATATCTCCATGTATAGAGCCACAGAAGACTTTAAATAAAGTCTGTGACAAATAAACTGAACTCATGTGCAAAACTGGTGTCGTCATCCTTTAAACCTGAATGAGGCAGACTCATTGACAGATAAGCGGTCCACGGGCTGATGGTGTTGCCCGATAGCAACCACACACGCACACACTTCAACAGATTATTAAAGAGGCCACAGCGTCCCCATCTCCCCTTTTCACTGCGCTGTGCATCCTCCTCTGAAACCACACTGCTGTGCACAAGGCCGCACACGTTTGCAGGAGACGCAGATGGTGACGATGAAAGGATGGGAGAGGGTGGAGGAAGTCAGCTTAAAGAGGGTGAACCACAGACATTGACAAGAAGTGATGAAGTCGCTGTCAAAGGTGCACAGACTGAAACAAGACTCGGAAATGAAAATAGAGGTAAAGTGAGAGAGAGAGACAGATCTTTGCTTTATAGCTGCATCGTAGCGAGGTGAGCACCTGAGAACTGTGGGATCCTTCTACTCTGAGATGTTTTACTGCATCGGAGCTGCAACATTTAGAGAAGCAAGCCCACCCACGGACCTTCTCTCCCCTCCAGTGCACTCGCCGCCCCTGCTTTAAAGGGGAAAGAGGCAGAGGTAGGAAGGGAGCGAGCAGAGAGTACAGAAAGAGGAAGCGGCGTGCATCTAAGTGGCTCCAACATCAGCTTCAGCACTTCTCTGTTTTGTCAACCAAATAACGATGTGCTCGGAGGAACATTTCACACTTGGACTGACTACGACGGAGGCATCATGAGGCCAAACCACCGCTGGACCGTCCTGCATGTGTTCGTCTTGGCGGGGATGCTTCTCACCTTAAAAGCTAACAGTGAGTTATTATTTTTTGGGCATATTGTGCAGTCTCGGTATTTGTGTAGCGTCGCCTCTCCTTCCTCTGCAGGTCTCAGGTGTGTTTAATCAGGCCCTTGGAGTAAAAAGTCAGTTTTGTGACCGTTATCCAAGTTCTCTAGTGAAGGTTGGAGGCCTGGTTTCTGTGTAGGGTCATGCACTTTAAGAGTAGATGATAATAGAGTTAAAAAGCAGCTTATACAGTTTTTAAAAGGAAGAAGTCGGCACACAGTCATCTAAACCCAACGAGTTAGGTCAATAAGGTTATTCTTCCTTTAATATACCACATTATAATCTTAATCTTCTTTAAAAGTCTGTAAATTCTACCATGAATGTCTGTTGAACTCGCAACATAAAAATCGGTTTCAGATGCTAAAAATGCAACTTTCAGGTAACGTCTTCCACGGCAGGTGGAAGTGGGAGTTTGATGGAAACAATTAGAGATTGCATGCGAACATAAAAGAGGCAGAAATACATTTTTATCAAAACATGGCACAAAAAAAACCCAACACATTTTATTTTTTTGTACTCAAAGCGTTATAAGTCTTCGACCCACGTCATGTTCCTGGTTGCTATAATTTCCCATTTGTCATAAAGGTGGGATTTCTTATCTTATGTGAGCGACTCTATTTACTGCCACCGACCACAGTGTCATTCATGTGTTCATCTATAAGTGTTCACTGTGGTTTCCTTGTGCCTCAAATGTTTCTTTGTAGTTTGAGGCCAGAGGACGTATTATTAAATAGTGACTCTTGATGGTGGCAGTGAGCAGCCAACATTTGAAAATGGAGCAAAGTACAAAGCACAGGGCAGCTTTTCTCTGTTCTTTAAGGTTGTTTTGTCGACTTCTGTTTCCCAGTTCAAGAATTAACTCTAAATCGACATTCATGAACAGCAGAATATCCGGTGATGATGCAGATTTCATGCAAAGTATCTGAGATTTAGAATCAGATGAGGAGTTCCGGTTCCCCCTGGGACGCTGTACTTTACACTTCCCTTTTTCATGCAAATTGTGTTTCCGTTCATCAAGTAAATGTGAGCTTCAGTGTGTTTCATTAGTTTTACTGTATTAAGTCGTGTGTTTGGTGTCCTTACACCCTCATAAAATGTTGATTTAACCTTATTAATTAATCTACTTATCCGGGTCCAAGTTGTTGTCTTTTTATATATTTTCTGAGAAATTTGAGTTGGTATGTGCTTGTTATTATCAATTTAGACGACATCATCATGATATCTCGATAAATGATTGCATCGCGGTACGACTCCATTGAAGGATAAAATTATCATTAGCTGGTATAAATTGCTACATTAGTATCACAGTAAACTGTAAACTAAGGATGAATGAACCTTTTCTGTTTGTTGTTTTTGCTTTTTGCAGGTAAAGAATCAGATTGTGAAGTTGAAATTGAAGTCAATCGTAACACGGTTTATGAAGCTTTCGTCGGAGACGACCTTCGGATTCACTGCACAGTTGAATTCTGCAGCGGTTCACCGCCTACAGTCTCCTGGTACAAACTTGAGACAACTGATGTCCCCGTCAATGTGAGCAGCAGCAGTCACATTAAAACAGAGTGGAAACTTCTAAAACATCTCGTAGGGAGATCATTTTTGATCTTTCAAAAGGTACGCAGAAACGACTCAGGTGCGTATCAGTGCCAAGGTGGAGGAAGTATCAGTCATTACATCAACGTCTCTGTCCACGGTGAGTGAGACTTTCTGCACAGAAAGACACAATCTACACAGATGCAGATTTTTAACTGCTACTTAATACATTTGAACCAAATGTCTGTCTTCATATCATAAGACTGAACATTGCTGCTGTGCTTTGTTTTATAGGTGATGGTGAGCGCAGCAATGTTACAAGGAGCAATGACACAAGTAAGAATAAACTAAATAGAGTTGTGCGGTGAAACTGATATTTCGACGTCTTCATTTGAATCTAAATTCTTCAACCACTGTAGCCTTCATTACTTCGGATCAAACACATTCATGTTAACTTGCTCTTCTTCTAGCAGGAAGAACTTCGGATCAGAACTCCACAGATCTATGGCTGTACGTGTACTTTGCTGCAGGGGTTGTGGCGTTCGTCATCATCGTGATAATTATATCGGTCGTATCAATGCGAGGGTGTAAAGGTGAGACGTTGAATAAATATTTCACACGGGGACGTGATTGTGACTTTAAAAACAGTGACTAACTTCAGCAAAATGTCAACATGCAGGCAAATCAGAATCAAGGAAAGAGACGCAAACGGAAAATCAAGTAAGAAAAAGGTGCATTTCAAACCTTTACATCCATTTTTTTTGAAATTCTTCAAACATTTTCATGCAAGATGCTTTGTTTTTGCAGTACGCGGCGATCCCCATGGTCGAGCAACCCTTCTTGCACGCCGGCCCTCGGCCTCTGCCACGAGGAAGCCCCTCTGCTCCGCCGACCCGGAGAAAGACCCCGCCCTCACAGCCCAACGAGCCGCCATTGCTGAAAGACAACGCGCACGTGTACGGCAAGACGAGAGCGGACAGAGAGAGACGGGGGCTCCCGGCGGAGGAAGCGGGGGGTTCTGTCGTGTACGCTGCTCTCAACCATCAGCTTCCAGCGGCGGCTGCTGCCCGGCCGCGGAGGCCGAGGGAGGAGACGTCAGAGTACGCGGCTATCCGTGTTAAAGACACGTCACCCACGAGACTGAATCACTTCAAAGAGCACGTCGTCTTGATGTAAACTCAGCAACTGTTAACACACATTTCAAAGTGCCACATCCCAGAGGAGCTCAATTTTAGCCCTATGCTAAAATTAGCATCTTCACAATTCGGTCAACGCTTTAAAGGCTCTGCTGGAAACGTGTGAGGTCATCGTGTACCAATAGGAAACGGGTGCACTCCAAACGCGCCCAATTGAAACGGAGTGCAACCAAGCTCGACCGTCTGTTTGGTGTCCATCTCATCATTTACTCCTGTCCTAGTAACGCCTGCCAACACCAACAGGGCCCTTCTGTTTTGGGAAATCACTTTTCAACAAAGTAACGGTGTGTTTGTGCTCCGTTTTTTTTACGTTTTTCGTCTCCGGTAAGAACCAACGTGCTCGGGGCCACAGACAGGGGAAGTCAAAGAATTGGGTGCTGGACTAATGTGTGGGATTTTTGGTGTTTTATTGGATTTATTGACAAGAAAAATACTGAATCCTCTAACGTGAGGGCTGAAATTGGGCTATGAAGTCCTCAGTCTGTGTGAATCTGCAGCGTTGGAGAGGCCAAAAAGCAGCTCCACCTGTGACCAAACTAAACCACTTTTTTACAGAAATGTTGCAAAATGTCTTCAACTAATATAGATTTGTTTGCAATCTGAGTTTGAATGTTTTGTGTCACGCACTCTCTGTGGGTTAAAACTGTGTCCTTGTGCTGATGCACATCCGTGACTTGAATTTACTCTGTCGAGTAACCTCACATCTATTAACAGTAACGGTTTCATGAGCTTACAAACTGTGCCACATCAGTGACTCACTGTCTGACTATATGAATGACTAATGACGTTCTGTAATAATTATTGTGTTTCTCAAACTGGGAAATCAAGAATGTAATAACGATCTAATCATTTTGTGCAATCAAATAACATAATATGCATCCATAACTGTTTTGATTTCAAATAAGACGACATCCATCATTCCCTGCCGACTGTCTTTTGTCTTTCAAACACTCTGTGTGTGCCTGAAACATGTCCTTCTCTGTGCTGTCACATGTAGTGTAATGGGGGTATGCATACGCCGAAGACCACGGTACTCAAAGGCAGGAAGTGAAGTAAACCACATGTCATTGACGTTGACGTCTAGAGCAGAACTTCACTGATAGTTGTTTTACAGAAGTGGATAGCTGGTTTCTTTTCCACCATGAGACCCTACTGGTGCCTGACCATCCTCCGTGTGTCCGTCTGTGCGGCGCTGCTCCTCACGCTGGATGCCGATAGTAAGTTTTTGTTAAAGATGCTAAAAATTACATTTTTTTAGTATTCCTCCCATATCCAGAGCAGATATGCAGACACACCAACAACTCAACAAAGAGATAAACTGGACTGAAAGTGAATGTGGTTGCAGTCTAAAACTAAAGAAAATCAATGAATGGCTGTTAAACTGACTTTGACGCTATAATGGAGTGATTTTAGGTAATTGTTTGCACATCAGGAGGATCTTTTAGATGGTTGATGGAAAATATTCAGCATACTTTTCATTACATTTTCATTATTTACATTTCAGCCAGTAAAATTACATAAAATTAGCTTAGCTTTTTTTATTTTGCAGATGAATATTCAGATTGTGAAGTTGAAATTGAAGTCAATCGTAACACGGTTTATGAAGCTCTTGTCGGAGGAGACCTTCGGATTCACTGCACAGTTGAATTCTGCAGCTTTTCACTGCCTACAGTCTCCTGGTACAAAAAGTCTCTTGGTACACTCTCTCACTTCCTTTTTTCATGCAAATTGTGTTTCCGTTCATCAAGTAAATGTGAGCTTCAGTGTGTTTCATTAGTTTTACTGTATTAAGTCGTGTGTTTGGTGTCCTGACACGCTCATAAAATGTTGATTTAACCTTATTAATTAATCTACTTATCCAAGTTGTTGTCTTTTTATATATTTTCTGAGAAATTTGAGTTGGTATGTGCGTGTTATTATCAATTTAGACGACATCATTGTGATATCATGATATCTCGATGAATGATTGCATCGCGGTACGACTCCATTGAAGGATAAAATTATCATTAGCTGGTATAAATTGCTACATTAGTATCGCAGTAAACTGTAAACTAAGGATGAATGAACCTTTTCTGTTTGTTGTTTTTGCCTTTTGCAGGTAAAGAATCAGATTGTGAAGTTCAAGTTGGAGTCATTCGTAACACGGTTTATGAAGGCTTCCTCGGAGACGACCTTCGGATTCACTGCACAGTTCAATTCTGCAGCGGTTCACCGCCTACAGTCTCCTGGTACAAACTTGAGACATCTGATGTCCCCGTCAATGTGAGCAGCAGCAGTCACATTAAAACAGAGTGGGAACTTTTAAAACATCTCGAAGGGAGATCATTTTTGATCTTTCAAAAGGTACGCAGAAACGACTCAGGTGCGTATCAGTGCCAAGGTGGAGGAAGTCTCAGTCATTACATCAACGTCTCTGTCCACGGTGAGTGAGACTTTCCGCACAGAAAGACACAATCTACACAGATGCAGACATTCATTTAGAAGCCTTCATTTCCCCCCAAATAGCCTGATTGAAGATATGTCTCTGTTATGTGGTGAATAAACAATCTGAATGTTTTTCAGGTGAGCTCACCACCGTTGCAATGACGACTTCAGAACCACGTAAAAGAACTTAATTCACTCTCTCACAACGATATCGCTTAATCATGATGCTGAATCAAATGTCCTCTGGTATCTTCCAGTGACGGAGGCAGTGACGGAGGACACTTTCTGGCCATTTGTGTACCGTGCGGTCGGGATCACTGTGTTTTTCATCACGATGCTAACTTTAGGTGTTGCATCAAGACGTAGGTGTGAAGGTGAGACATTTTTGAATTTTCCCATACATTTGTTGCAGCAGCCTTCCTGCTGAAGGTCTAATCTGAAAAGAGTAAAAAAGCCACAAAACAACAAGAATGACTACACAATAGAGTACATATTCACTAAAAGGATTCCTCTCAATCCAATTGTGCAGGAAAATGCAGGGACACACCGAGCCGCCAGCCCTCCCATGATGCTTTGCCAACATCTCCCATCAATGAAAACAGTCAGCCGTGCCTTGAAATCAATCCGCCAAGTTAAATTGCATTATTATTGCATTCATTTCAAGATTACAAGACACTTGTATCTGATCTGTTCTCATATTTACTGATCTGTGTTTCTCAATAATTGGCTTCATTATCATGCTTTGTATTTGTATGCAGCATGCTTTATTTATTGGGTTTTCACAGCCTTTAAAAACGTTTTTTACATTGACAAACTATGAAGATTTCTTTTGCTTAATGATGTGTTTTCTGTCCTGAATAAGAATGAATACTGCTGTAGAGTCTGTGTTGTGCATTTGTATTACTGTAAATCAAAGTGCAATTGCACAGAAGTGAAATTTCTCACATGAGAAACCGCCATTGTTGAGCTCTTGCAGTGTGTGTGTGTGTGTGCGTGCAGAATGCAACACATTCACAGGTAAATAGTTTTGTTTCCTGTAAAGGTAACTGTGTTCACACGTCTTGTGCAGCTATCCTTTTTATAAACGTCTCTATATCTATACTGGTGTGTGTGTGTGTGTGTGTATTTTTACGTTGGCACCTCTGGTCTTTACGCACTACTTTGATCGAAGTAGCTTTTGTTCTTGGGGACAGCGTCTGAGCAGACAGACTGACGAACAGGAAGCAGAATTAAACCACACGTCACGTGAACACAAAGGCTGGAAGTTGTTTCACACCAAATAATACACATTTTGCAGGCTAATTTAGCTATTAACTTGTTAAGCCTGACACAAGAGGCAAGTTAGCTGAACCATATGGAAAGCAAAGCACTGCTTTCAGCTCAAAGATTCATCCTCTGGGGACCACGATTAGCTGTACGAAGCTACATTGCAATCCATCAGAAAGATGGTGAGATAGAACAAATGTACTGAGGAATTCATTATCCTATTAAACGCCTGTTTCTGCACGCCAAACTTAATCAGGCTTTCATGCTGATGCTGTTGCAGGGAGAGTTGCATTATGGACGTTTCCCACGTTGTGATTTTGACACCGAAACTAGTCCAAGGTGCTAATAAATGACTGCCTTCCACACTTGAGTATGACTCACATTTAAAGCACATGTTCGGAGCACTCGGACAGGGGAAAAAGCTTCTTGTTGTTGTATTTCAGCTCATCATACGATCAACTCCCACTCTGAATCCAGGAAATGGCACCTTTCACTTCAGACTGAAACCCGCTACAGTGTCAATGACAAGTGAACCAAAACTCTCCACGGGCCTCCTCGTGTTACGTTTCTAAAAAGGTCATGAAGCGTTTCGTTCCCACGACAAAATACTTGTTATAGACAATCAGATAACATCATTTGTCACATATCAAAAGGTAGTGGAATGTGAATTAGTGCACAAGAACAAACATGGCAATACGAGTATTACTGGAAAAATTAAAAACATGATTTTGAAGCGGAGCTTTGAGAGAGAGAGATGCTTTATCTTCCTACAATATGTTTGACATCTAGCATGCGATGACGTTACATTTATATATATTTAACACTAAATGAGCAGCTTCTTGATTTTAGAGGATTTTGCGGCAACAAAAACAGTCACCACGTTGTTGCCTGATAATGTTTTGGAGACTTTTATCATCCACATGAGGAGGTGTCGAAGGAGAGTATTTTGCAGCTGGTTGAACACACAGTTCAAAACTGATTCGTCAAATGAGTGGAGAGCGAAGCGGTGACGGTGGGGAGTCTGCCGTATACAAGCGCAGGGCTGCAGAAGCTGGAGGAGCGACGTGGCCTGTGGCATGTGTGGTTTTAAAAGTGCTAAAAGCATTGCTTGCACGGTACTCACACACACTTGCACACAAACACCCCACCCAACAAACTGCATCGCCCACCAGCCACGATGTGACACGTGCAGGTAGAGCGGCTCGTTGCCCCTTTAGAGTTACAAACAAGGACGTTTCAAAACTTCTACATCTTAACAGCTATGCTAGGTTCTTCATTGTGTTATTTAAGGGGAGTGGAAGTGGAGAAATGTAATTAATGCTGGATGGGACAACTTGAAAAGTCACTTTAAAGCAAATCAAACATGGTCACCATCTAGTGGTGTAAGAGTAAAACTCTGGATTCTGAACTCAAAAGGGAACCAGACAAATACTTTATATTAATATTTCTGACCAGTGTGACTCCGTAAAACCACAGAGGGACCAAAACAAAAGGGATTTTATTGTGAAGTCCACTCAAGGTTAGCGGTTTCCTCCATGAGCCCCGCTGTTTATATTAATAGTCCGATTATCTGCTTTAAAAATAAAATAAATATGTTAAGTGCCTCCAAGTAAGAAGGGAACTACTTTCCCTTTCCTGTCTTTGTGAGGTTTGTGGAAACTGTAAGCGGGAAAATAAATGTCTCAGATGTTTGGGGAAAACGTTGCACAATGGTTCAATTCAGAGTTAATTTCCAAAACAGGATGAATAATTCAGTTTGAGGAAAAGTCAAGTGATGACTTAAATAAACAAAAACATACTAGCGCTTTCATTGTGAAGTCCAATGGAAATTAGCCCAGTTTCCTCCAGATAAGCCCTTTTCACCGTTTATCGGTCCCGTTATATAACTCAACCATTTGTCCATAACTTTTACTAACTATTCAAACTTACTACAGTTCGTGCTCTCTCGTAGCGTCCCGGAGTTACAGCTACACTGTAATGAATTGCTGTAAAATGATTGAGGACAAGTAATAGACTTATTGTATTGTATATGAATTATTTTTCTTTTTTAGTCGTAGGGAATTAAATGCAAAAGCATTAAGATCAAATCAGGAACAATAAAAGCGATTGCGTCCTGTGGAACTAGAGGTTGAACTCTTGAAGTGCTTTAATTTCATGCCAACAATTACTTTGCAATGTGTTTTTTAGATGATTGTTTGGGCGCGAGACTCAATTGTGGAACCAGGCGCGTGTTCATTTGGGGATATTTCAAGCTTTAAATATTGACATTAGTCATAGATCGTTATAGAAAAAGGCACGAAGACGGCGGTACGCCACTCACAAGGTCTGAGAGTGAAATAGTAAAGTCACTGGAGTGGGCTGTGAAGGAAATGAGTTTCCTATTGTGAAACATGTTGGTGTCTGTACCACCCACAGTCTCCATACAGCACAACCCGGCGATGTCTAAAGAATCCAAGCTGCTTCGGAGAGTTCAGTGAGAAATTAGAGGAATTATTCAAAAGGAAAACATTTGATTATTCCTAAAAGCAGATGAAGTCTCTGGTTTTACTTCATATTTTTCTCAGCACCAGAACAGTAAACTAGTTATCAAGTCTCACAGATATTAAAAAAGGTGAATACTGAAGATGTGATTATTATTATCACTGAAAGAAAGAATGAAAAGGTTTGTTTTTACTTCAATGTAGGCATTTATTAACATTTAATCCTCTTTATATACAGATAATTACTGAAAAAACATCCAACAACTGAGTTTAATTGTTATTAGAAAATATTTTTTCCTGATAAATGAGATTAAAATGATATTTTCAACAAACCTAACTATGCTGTACACAGCCCAAGTAGGCCTACATTAATATTTTCCCAAATAAAAAGTTAGATTTTCCTACAGCGCGGCTCTGTAAGTCATGAAATACTGTACAACACACACTCCGAATGTCTTTGCACACACACATACACACACACACACACACACTGTCCCACTCAAACAGTGATTCACAGCTGCAGGGCTCATTGTTTAGGCGGTGTTAACCACCGAGCGAAGGTTACAAGTCGACCACCCTTCTCTGTCCCGCACAACACAGCAGCTATAAATAACAAACCTTTCATTATTTCTCACTCAAATATATCCTTTCAGTCTGAGTCACACCAGGGCTGGTTCACTAAAAGTCAGAGTTTAGCCTCCTTTCCTGTAACGTGTAAGTCTAGTTCAGGATTGGCACCGCGTCCTTTTAATCTTCTTTTCTACAGTAGTTTATAAAAATGGTGGTCTCACTGACTCCCACTAATTGGGTGATGTAGCACCCTGTGGTGGGCAGCTTTGGCAAAATGACCTCATGCTGCTAAACAAAACCCGATACATAACCCAATTAACTTTAATTTAGCTTATTTAGCGATGTAAGAATAAAGTCAAATAGAAAGAATTAAGATTTTAAGTTTTTTTTAAGGCAACGTTTTTGCTCAATTTAAATGAATTCCCTGCTAACAAATGACTGGTGTATTTAAATTTAGATGTACTTTAGTTAATTTACTTTTCAAACACAAACCAAGCTAAACATATCAAACAATATAAAAAATATATACATAATTTATCACGCCTGAGAATTGATCTCACACACACACACACACACACACACACACACATTGCAACATTGTATCCATCACTACACTTTATACTGTAAGTGTAACATGGAGCATTAAATAATGTGGTTTTAGTTCTGTTTACGTTGTGGTAAATGTCAAAAGAAATGTGTTTCTGCACTTGCAGGATCTTCCCGGCTCGTGGAAGCCGAACCAGCAGCGTTGGCTCAGTTCTGTAGAAAGCTCTGTTCCCTTCCTCTTGCTCGCTGAGCCGGAGGGCACGGTGCCGAGCAGCTCGCTCAGGCTCAGAGCGCCGCTGGGCCTTCATCAAAGCAGTGGTGACGTCGGGCCTCCAAATCAGTCTGGACGGAGAGAAAAGACTCTTGTTAGTTGGTCAGAAACTTTCCACAACGTTTCATTAATCAACACAAATCCTTCCTCGGCAGTCTGGATGTCCTGTCGGGCTGCGACACCC
Source organism: Pholis gunnellus (assembly GCF_910591455.1). Lineage (NCBI taxonomy): Eukaryota > Metazoa > Chordata > Actinopteri > Perciformes > Pholidae > Pholis > Pholis gunnellus. Next base: position 3,540,450 of record NC_136551.1, read on the forward strand.
TTTTCCTGACAGAGCACCCGTTGAGAATCCACCTGTAAAAGGTTGAGCAGTGACATTTACAATAATAGAACAAAAAGGTATCATCTTCTCCAACTCTTTATAATAATTAGACATACGTCTTAAAAAGATTTTAAGATTTCTGCAGCTAAATGCGAACAGGACAGGCCATAAATCCTATTTTTGATTTGTAACAATGAAGATTACAGCTCCAACAAGTTCAAAAAAAAACTTTTATTCATCACAGTATACGAGATGGAAGTTGGGTCAAAGTTTTACGGCTGGCATTGAGGCAGGAAATCAATGTTGTGTCTGCAGCTCCAAGAGAAGAATGAGACAAAAATGTCATAACGTGATGGGCAGAGGTTGCATTTAGGAGAAATAAATCCCACACAGGAATGCAAAAATAAACACAAGCACGCACATACACGCCTGTATCCCCGCTCACATCCAAAAAAAGACCACATGCACTAAAATGATGAAACACTGCAGGCATTCCTCCGCCGTGATTCACGGCCTGCCACTCCTCAGCGTGCATGTGGCAGCAATGCGAGTTATTTCGCGTTGGCCCACTCAGCCTGTAAGATGAATCGGCACACGTGGCCGAAAAAAAAGCCAATTAGAGCGAGAGCGGCAAGTTAAGTGTGTGGCAGAAGGGCCTGGAAAATCACTCAAACACTGCAGAGCAGAGGCCACATGTGACTGAAAAAGAAAGTGCAGCGCGAGCAGCAGGTGTCACTAGCATCCTGTTAACACACACGGTGCGCCGCGCGGTCGGCGTGTTTTTCCTACATCTAATCTCTGAGGAGCAATCGGTGTTCAGTTGAGTTCTGCCCTCATGGCCGGATGTGGCTGCTCCCTCGTGCTTCCTGTGGTGCTACAGATTAAAAGGTGCCACTGAAAACATTGGCTTTCATGAATAAACGCGTCTTATCTGAGGTTAACTCCCCGTTCTTGAAGCGGTGTGCCACCCCTGCACCTTATAGTCTGTACATCTCAACCCCGGCCACACCACAAAAAAATAAAACATGGAAACACAAATAGGCGAGCAGCGTTTTACTGGAAGAACCTCGGCCCTATTTCCCAGCCGTGATTGAAGGCCGAATTACGCCCACTGATTCAGAGGGAACCACAAAAGCCTATTTGTGGCCGGCTCGCGGTTCAACTTGGGCCGCAGACATCACAGCTTTTCAGGCCGTCCACAGCGGGTTCCTCTGCCGCGGAACGTCTCCGCCGCACTTTAAATGCGCGCGTATCTCTGTGAAGTCTTAATTAAAGGGTCAGTTCACCCACGTTACAACAAAAGCATTCTCTCTTATAGTGGTGTATGTCATGCAGAGAGTTTTTTAGTTTTTACTCTGATTGTTGCAAATATTTAATGTTGCATAAAAATACTTCAGGGGCTTAAAAAAGTGTTCACAGGGACTATTTCTTTGAGATCTGTTTCTTCTAGATCAGACGCGTGCTCTCTGTCTGTTTGATGCCATTTAAATAACTATAAATATAAGATATGATGAAATGAATGAGGTCTGCTCCAAATAAGGACACAGCTCTCCTCCCTTAAACTGAAATCGGAATCACATCACAGTAAACTGTGTCTGTACAGTCGAGTGTTGTTATCAACTGGGCAGGATATCAACTTCGAGCTGTGTTCCTCCTTGTCACCGCTCCCTCCTCCAGGCCTCTAATGTCAGTCTTCCCCCCACAGTCCAAAGGATTCAAAGAAAGAAGGTCTTTTATTCTGGCTGCTAACTCACGACAATCAGCACAACCACTTGGTATTCCGCTCAGGATCCACGGAGTTGAGAACGAGGAAAGACTTTCAAGCAATGTGGAAAGTCTCAAGCAAACGGAAGCTTTTTTTATTTCTGAGAAAATCTATTTTTGCAGTGACCCAGCTGCCATTTATTCAAGATATCCCACAGATGCTTGAGCAAGCTCTGGTTCAACACCAGACCATCAATCACATGCAAATACAGTATTTAAGACGACAAGATTGTCCCCCATCGTCTGAAACATTTGGGACGTGAGAAAAACACAATCACGCCTTTGTTGCGGGCGAATGTGGAATTTGGAGCTTGACATGGGGAGGTGACGAATAAAGAGGGAATTAAAGCGACGTGTCGGCGTGTTTCCATCTCTGAGACATCAGGAAAATGTGCGTATGTGCCCTCTTCTTTCTTATCGCACGAGAAAACAAAGACGAGGGGGAGCTGAGGCGGAAAAGGAAACTCATAAATCTTTTGGGGGAAATTAATTGCTCTAGAAGAACTTTATTAGTTGGGATTTCTCTTATGACTCTGGTTTGCTCACAAGTGCATTGCCAAATCGAGATTATCCGTGGGACCGTGCTGACCTCGACGCGTCGGCTCCCACTGTTGTTTTTCTTCCCTTGCGACTTTTGTTTGGCCGGCAGAAGCGCCGACGTCAGCCAAGGCTTCTGTCAATGCCGCGATAACTTCGGCTCTCCCGGCCTCTCCCTCGGCGGGCAGAACATTGAAGATAAAGGGGGAAATGGGCTGTGGTCCACACGCCACATTACGCTGGCACCGCACTGTTTCCACGACACCCGGAGAGCATTGTGGGAAAGGTGTTAACGGGAGTCAGGAGAGTGTTTATGACACACGAGCGAGTAAGCAATGCCACCTCTGTGTGGAGAGTTCCCGAGAGCCCTGTTGACCTTTCAAATGTGTGTTTTCAGAGCAACGTGAGGTATTTCATGGTTTGATGACGCTCCTGTTCACTCTCACTTTACCAACACGCAGCATATTCACTTCCTCTGAGATTTCTTTCCAAACTACTGTGCTGTGCTGTACTACCAGGCAGCAATGCGCGGGTCTGAAAAGTGAAGCTAAAGCTGAGTGACTGAAGCCGGCAGGGGGCGACTCCTCTGGTCGCAAAATGAGTCTGATTGTTTAGAAGTCTGTGAGAATATGACTTCTCTCTTGATTTATTCCCTCAGTAAACATTGTAAACATGAGTTTATGGTCTCGATTACCCTCCTTTTAGCTCTGTTTTTAGCTGTTAAATGCTCTCGATGTTTATGTAACCAGTAGAAATACTTCATCATAATCACTGCAATGACAAGAGGCTCTCAAAACTTGGCCACAAGACAAACAATGCGCTGCATTTCCGCTGAGTGCTTTTGTCCCACGATGGAGATCCTGTAATGAAGAAAAGCGCACGGAAAACCCTCAAAATGCTCAGCCGGTTTTTACAGTTAGTCGCTCCGGAGAGCCGCCCACAACAACCTCAGGTTTCTGCTGAACTCTGAAGCACTTTAGGATTTACTCAAAGTGCCTCTTTTTCACTTTCTTCACCCTTTTCCTGAGCTGCTGGCAGCCTGAAAAGAAAACATCCACCTTCTCATAACAGGAGTTACAGTCATTTTTGATGACATGCTGTAATGTACTCTTTTGCAACTTCCCAGAATGCCTTTGGAAAACCACAAGAGAACAGGCTTGACCTTGTTGCCCACAGAAACACTCTGTAATTCGCCGGTGCTGTTTTAGGCGGATTAAATGAAATTGTAATGAAACGGTACTCCCAACAAATGTGGACATAAACTGTTAATACATTTTGTCAAGTCACTCGCGAGTGAATGTGGCTTGAAGGAGTGAATGCGGGAGGTGAAGCTGCAGAGTCGGGACTCACCGTCAGTACAGATGAAGCACTTGCAGAGACACACACACAGACAGAGGAGGAGGACCGCTACCACACCGCACACTGAGAGGAGGATGACCATGGCTGGACTCACTGCAACACACACACACACACACACACACACGTATAGTTAAATCACTGTTTATGCTTTATGACATCTGGACTAAACATGTTAGGTGCTTTGGTAGCAGAATAACGACTTTCTTATGTGAAAAATAATCCTTCTCGTATGCTGCGACATTACAGGATTCAGGACCCCATCAAAGCAGCCGTAATTACCCCAGACTACAATAGCTGAGAATAAACACATGTGGAAAACAAAAGGCCTCTTTGTGCCTCACCCCAGCACCCAAGAATGTGAAATATAACTGGTTCCTACACATTTTTGAGACACGAGGTACGTAGATTTACTTTTGGACTGTTTCTTGTGCTGCTTTCTTGTGTGCGGGGCCTTTACGGGAAAGGTCGTTGCACATAAGATGTGAGACACCAGAGGAAATTGGACTCCTTAGAACAGGATCTACGAGCTCCTCACCGTTTGTGTTGAGGGACACTGTCAGGGGTTTCTCCAAACCCGGGTGGTGCACGAAGCACTTGACGGACAGCTCATTGAGCAGCGCTGAGTGGAAGGACAGCGTGCTCGTCACAAGCGTCGTGCCGTCGCCCTGGTCGTAGGCGGATGAAATGGGCGGTCCAAGAGTTTGGTTGTCCCCGCCGATGTTCCACATGATCTCCGCTGCAGGTCGGGACCGGGCGGTGCAGTTTGCCTCAGCGACCCCCGAGGGCGAGGTCGCGTAACCCGCCTCTGGTTTGGGTAAAACTGGCGAGAGAAAGATTGTGTTCAGTGGCTGCTTCAGTCAAATTGAGCATATGTTGTTTTTTTTTCTCCGGGTTAATTGCAGCCTATTTGTATTTTGTCTGAGCTTGCCAATCACAGACAACAGAAAGCAGAGATGGAGAGACAGGGCACATCGCCGGTTAATCTCTCCCCCCCAGGACACAATAACACAAGTTGTCCTCCGACGGGCCGCCAGAAAACAGAGGCAAAGCAGCTTTTACTAACTCTGTGTGGTTGTGTTTGTGCGTCTGGATCTTCTGTCAGTTGAGACAAAGCTTGTTTAGCAGAGCGAGTAGAAGGACACACACACACACACACACACACACACACACACTGAGGCCTTGTGTCTGGGGAAACAGTGAGCCACTCATCCCCTGGGCTTTCGCCCAAATTAATCACCCCTTTCCCCTCAGTGACACCCTCCCTCTGTCAACATTATCACCCCAAAACACACACACACACAGAGAGGAAGATCAACAGCCACTCACAGTCCTGGAGCGTTTGCTGACGTCTTCTAAAAGGCAGAAAGGTTGTGCTCTTTTTAACGTTGTGGTTGACACGTCTCTGGGACATTGAGGGGAGAAAGAGGACGGGGCTGAGTGCTGGCGAGCGTCGCGAAGCGCCGTCACCAAAACAGTAGTTTAATGACCCACTCGAGAAACTCTCACCTCAGGGTTTGTTTATCCACGGAGCTTCCTTCCCTTTCCTGAGCTATGTTTGGGATGCACACACACACACAGTAGCACACATTTCCTCTCAGCTTACAGTATATTTCCAGTACAATTCGCGTCAAGATCCTTAGGAAAATAATCCCGAAGGTGTTCAGTGTTTGTATTCGGACATTACCGTTTCTTTAAAGCTCCTCAAAAACGAATTTATTACGAATACAATTCAGTTTTTATGCTGTTCTGTATGTATTTTGTTGTTGACTTTTGTGTATTTATATGAAGGCCAATCTACAGTAGAGACAGTCATTGCAAACTAGTAAATCTTTTCACAAAGAGAACAAACTCCAAGTGGAAAGCCGTGGGAATGTGTGTTTTAGATGCTAGATCAGAGCTCAGACAGTCCCGTATCATTTCACAGCCTGGTAGCATCATTATTTCTCAGTAAGTGACCGCAACTAGTGGTGGAACAAACGGAAAACTTCTTATCTTCATCTGATTATTTAGAACAATGTCTGGAAATATCGAATATTAGTCATAAGTTCCAAAATAGCTCCACGAAACATGATAATGTGGCATCACCTGAGTAGGCGAAAGGGGCATTCTGCAAAGGATCTAAATAAAGGATCCGGATCTACTTTAAAGGTGCTATATACGAGATTGGGAGCATTTCGATTGCCTCTCAACAACTCTCAACATGGCGGCAGCTGAGCTGAGCCGGCAGCTAACAGTGCAAACAATGACAGCAGTGCTTTAAATACTTCTCCAAACACCTACCTTGCGTACAGTATTAAAGATAGTTTGGGTGCTCACCGTAAACAGACAGGCAGGCGGTGTCTTTTCTGGTGCCGTCTGGGTATGTGTGGAACTCGCAGGTGTAGCACCCCTCGTCCTCCGTCTTGACCCCCTGGATGGTCAGCTGGGTGTCGCCCAGGGTCCGGCTCAAGCTAACCCGACCCCTGTACTGCTCCTCTGTCTTCTGGCGGCCGTGCTTGGTGAAGGAGGCCACGGTGGTGGTGTCTCCCTGCTCGGCCGTCTTGCTCCACAGCACCTGCTGCACCCTCTCGGGGAGGTTGTACCAGCAGGAGAGGGTGGCCGGCTTCCCGCTCACGGCCGTCTTGTTGCCCTCCAGGCGCACTTTGCCTGGGACAAAGAGAACGCTCCCGTTATTAATCTTAACATCAGGAAAATGAAGAGGACTGTGTGTGGATTTCTGCTGGCCTCAAATTGTACAATAAAAACTTTACAGGACTGCTGCTTGTGTGCAACAGGAGGAGTCTGGGTTCATTAAAGATGTGTGTGCACATTTTTTAGCAACAACAGGAAGTGTCAAGGCTAGCTGGGTGGGTGGGCTCTCCCCCCTGCTGGTCTGCTAGTTCAAACCCAAGCCTACTACTTCCTGTCTCATAAGGGGTCTAGTGAGGAAAACCAAACACCCTCTGTGACCCTAAAAAGTTTCAGATGTTGAGTGTGAGCTGCCGCATTAAAAGATGTTTATTGAAGATAACTTCTTTAAGATAACAGACGTGAGGAGCCAACTCTGATTAAGTTGTTTGGCCAGTAGATTCTTGACACAACTCGAATCTCTGGAAGTACATTTTAGATGAGATTTGAACTCAGACTGACCAGTGATGGTGATGCACGTGGTGCCTTCCAGCGAGCCGATGGGGTAAACATCAAAGATGCATCGGTAGCAGCCCTCGTCATCGGGCCGCACCCTCTTGATGGTGATGTAGCTGGCGTCGTCGTGGGAGGCGGTGAGCTGCACGTCGGGTTCCTGATGGCTGACGCGCACCGGCACGTTTGGCTGGTACGCCAGCAGGACCTTGTTGTGCCTGTTGAGCCAGCGCACTTGCCGGACGGTTTGGCCTGTTCCCGTGCTGACGTTGCAGCCAAGCAGCAGGGACCGACCTATCTCTGCCCTCAGACTGGCAGGAGCCGTGACCTGACCTGAGTTCAGAGACCATATGACATACAGTGGTGAGAGAGGTACTGAGAACATTAACTTATGTATCAATACAACAATGTAATGAAAATTGAAGGTCCTTCATACAAAATCCTTCGAACAGCACAGAAGTATTATCATTAAAGTGTACTTAAAGTATCAAAAGTAGAGGAACTCCTTCTGCAGAAGATGACATTATTATAATACAATAGAACTGAAGTAAATGTACTTAGTTATAGTTGTCATCACTGCCAAGAGAACTCAGTACCAAGGAAACTGAACGCACTAGAGTTAGATCTTTCTCTCTCACCCAAACCAAAAAGCACCAAATGGCTGCAGAACGTACCTTGCGTCCCGGGAACTCCCCTTCCCACCGTCCAGAGCAGCAGACACAGGGACAAGGCAGGTCCACACATCGCACACTGAGGCTGGGTCACCAACTCACACGCTGAGCCAGAATCACTTCCAGGCTGCAGCTGCGAACACAAACACTGTCAGAGAGCTAGAAACAGCCCACACCACAACCAACAACCTACAACTAACTTGTGGCGACGCGCAAAGTAAAACATTAGCAATGACACAAGTGTGAATGCAGAGGATGTGATGCAGATGTACCCCCCCGTCAGCTGTCCAGTGGCGTGACTTGTTTGAGCTGCTGCTGGTCAGCACAGTCGTAGCTGCATCTTACTGTCTGCTGTAATGGGAAACATGAAGCCAGAGGATGACATTAGCAATGGCAGCATCCTCTCAGCAGCATCACTGATTACTGGAAGGGAATGAACCTTTTTGCAGCTTTGAGACATTGTTCGCCACGGTAATACAATGTGTCGGCATCAACAGCAACAGCTGCTGACTCATGAAACATCACCTGGAGGTTTTACATGATGATCCACAGCATGCACACCCTGTCCGGTTAACCCACAATCATCCGGCAGCAAAGAAAGCTGCCCCACTTTGATGTCTCGACAGCGGCGACCGCGAGATTTCAAGATCAATACCTGAAATCTTACCTCAAAGACCTTATAGTGGCCGTGTGTGTTTGTGTGTCTGTGTGTGTGTGTGGGGGGGGGGGGGGGGGGGGGGGTTGCAGAAACCAGCCAAGCCCAGCTGCCGTTTGGCTTTAAACATCACATTGTGTGTAGAAGACAATACAATTAATTCACTTCTCTATATCCTGCAAAAGGTGGAAACAGCAGGGGTCAACTGGCCTTTGATCAGACTCAACCAAACCGCCTACAAACCACAAGACAGACCAGGTCCAGACCTCAGAGCTTTATGGGCGTCATGTTCTCATTCACAGTGCCAGCCATCTGGCTTCAAGCATGCAGCAGGCTCCTGTTGGGCAACAGTTAAATCACGTTTCCACTACAAAAAACGCCACAGATGTCTCACTGCAACTCTCAAGTCATCTCCAGGCTTTTAATGTGAAACTCAAGCAGGTACAGCCGAAGGAAAGTAGTAAGTGCCACATATACAATGTTCACCAAGAAAGGGACTGGAACCAGACTGGCAACCTGGATCCTAAACGTTGGCCCTATACATCCAGATGTGGACCGCAGCTGGTTCAGTCCCAGAAGACAGATGTTATGTGAGATTTCTTGAACAGATTATTATTATTTCACATAATCAAGCCAATTTTGAGGATGTAAATATGTCTCTTGACAGGTTTTATGACAATTTAACCCAAAATAGAAATGTTTATAAAAAGGGTGCCACAAGTAAAATATTTTGTGGCAAAGTTATAGTTAATTTAGTTACAAGTTGATTTTTTTCTGGTGTATGTTAAATATGAAACATGTATATGAGTTCATTATATGGGGAAAAAACAACTCTAAAAGAAGTTTTAATATATCCATATCTTCATAGTCAGGTCCTGAAAAGTGTCACCATAAAACAAGCTAGACAAACTAATTAAGGTGTGTTGACATTCATGGATTAAGGAAGAAACAACTTCTTACATTTAAACTCCGGATCATTTTTCATAATAAAAGACGGAACTTACCCGCTGACAGGTGAAAGACAAAGTGAGCTCCCGGTGCTTGAGGTGCTGTCTGAGCTACAGGTAACGTGGGACTGGAGCAGGAGAATCCATGCTGCAGAGACTAAACTACGAGCGAACTGCGTGGAGTTTCCTGCTGCCGCATTTTACTCCCTGATTTCTCAAACGGCATCAACTCTTCCGCAGTATATTTGAGGAGAGCAGGACCTCCAGTGGCCATGTTGTGCATCTGCTGCTTAACACCTGCAGCAGACGTCTCATGCAAAAATGCATTTTACATTCTGTTCGGTACATTTCATCTTGGGTTTCTTTCTCTGCTGGTGTTTGAACTGCAGTAGGTTCTGTTAAGTCCTGTCCAGAGATGTAAAATACCAGATTTTAAAAGACTTTCTTTTGCACAAAACCCTTATTTTGTTAAATGTTGCTTTCAGACAGTAATGATAAACATGGTTTGTATTCAAAGCCCACAATTGCATGCTTAAGCCATCATTTTGATTATTAGATGACACTGTGTTCTGCTGACACATTCTTATTTTGTTGAATATTCCTTTAACACAAGAATCACACATTCAATATTTAAATCCAGTAAAAATGCCTGTAGTTTCAAAAATTCTGTTTATTTATTTTTTTAAATACAAAAATAACAAATATAAAAGTAAAAACAAAAGAATATATATACAAACAAAGGATACAAATGCAACAGTATTGTGAGAAAATTACAGATATGAATTACAGATATTTAAAAAATCAAAACTACTGTGAACATGAATCTTTTTGACCTGCTGCAATTATTATCCATGAACTGATACTTTAAAAGACAAGTTCTCTATGTTGTACCAAAAAACTAATCATGATTTCAGGACTTTTCAGCAGTTTTCGTTTTGGGACTTCAGTCTTGTGGGTTACTCTGTAAAACGTTTTCTTCCTGACAGAGGCCTCTCTGGTCGGTCGCTTTTTTTATCCTTTCCAGCAGACGTCCGTTGCCGCAGTTCGTTCTCTTTGTTCATTAAAGGTGTTCTGGGCCTTCAGATAAAAACAGTTAGTCAGAAATCATTCAGAACAACAGTGATGTGCATAAACATGCAGTTCAGAAACAGCAGTTCAGTCTGATTAGCACGTTAGCACGTTGTTAGAAAAGTAAAGCCCCAAATTAGACAAAGTGGACTGAATTGTTTTTACAACAGAAAAATGAATGAATTGACTCACGCATGAGAGTCTTTCTTGTTCTCCTCGTCCCTTTGAGACACACTGACGGATTCAAGAAAAGCCAGTGTTGAACAAGTATTCACTTGTGAATTTTGTCTGAAAAGATTTGAATCAGTCATTATGACATTACCTGTTCTGGTGTTTCCGTTTATAAAGGATGGTGATGACAGCAGCAGCAGCAGCAGCAGCACAAACACAGAGCACTACGACCAACACAATGATCCAACTGTGATCAGATCCAGATTCCACATCAAAACCTGGGAAATAAAATCCAAAGACTTGAGCTCAGAAAGTATTCATCAATCTATAAATCAGTGTCTTTAGAAGCGTTTCTCACCAGCAGACGACTGTGTGACCTCAGGAATCACCGCATACACCTCTATCTGAGGACCGGAGAGCACTCGCACTGCACATCCAACCTGGCCGTTGTCACTGAGACGAGACAGCACAGCTGTAGTGGTGACGGTGACCGTGCCGTTGGTGTTGGTGACGCTGGTGGAGTTGCAGTGGGGGAGAGTCAGCGTGACGGTGGGAGCAGGTCGACCTGTGGCTGAGCAGGACACGAGTACCTCTCCAGCAGAGTTTGATTCTCCGACATGTAGAAAGGCTTCATGCAGCTCTGCAAAGAAAAGATGTTTCAATGCTATTAGTGGTCATATTACAGAGAAGACAGAGGATTATGTGTCTGCAGTAATGCAGCAAGGTTCTTACCATAGAGCTGGAGGCATGTTCTCCCAGCGAGGGCACCGTCAGGGTAGATGTCAAACAGACAGCGATAGCATCCTTTATCTTCGTCCGTCACGTTCCTGATCACTATGGAGCTGTTCTGCAGTCCGGATGCTTTAAACTCCACTTTATTTTTGTAGTCAGGATTCACTTTGTGACCGTAGATTTTGTGTTTAGAAGCCAGATTCAACTCCCCCTCAGGTAAACTTTTCAGCCACGTGACCTGCACCACATCTTTAGGCTGCATCAGCTGACAGTTCAAGCAGGCGTTGTCTCCTAAAGCTGCCAACACGGTGTGCTGGGATTTGACCAGAGCGGTTTGACCTGCAGGAAACACAACATGTGCATGATGAGATACTCCACAGAATTCACTTTATAGGGAAAAAGATGTTTCAAATCAGGAATCCGTCTGCATGGCACACAAAAGAGAGTAGCTATGTTCACGCCACCGGGCACTGCACACCATTACATGTGTTTGTGAAGAGATCACTGAGATCACTCTGAGCACCACCACACACTGGAAAAAATACTTATGGACCACATCTTTATGGAAAATGAATCCACATCTACCTCTACCTATCCACATATATACATATATATATATATATACATATATATATATATATATATATATATATATATATATATATATATATATATATTATAGCAATAATATTACTACTTTCTGGAGACAGAAAAAAGACCAGCAGGATATAACAGCTCTCATTGTGATTGTAATTAGCAACGATACTGCAAGTCCAGTTCTGAAGGAGTTTGATTAATAAAAGACGTTTGTTTCTTTTGCAAAATGTTAGATAGAATATTACGTAATCGACGCAATCATATTAAGCGCCAAAAACGTAACTTTATACAATAAGCAGTAAACATAAATCACATACTTCGATATAAAGGTCGGGAAACTCGTCTGTATCATCTCTTCCTCACCTTTGTAAAAGACTCCTAACGCACATAGGAAATGTAGGACAGCACGGTGTGACATCTTGGCTGCATTAAGGATCTGAATCTATCGCCAGAGAAAGTGAAAGTGTACCTGTTGCCCTGCTGGTACGCATGCGCGCGCAGATGACGCTGGGTGAGCCGTTTTTGAACTTTGTCCCTGTGACTCATGATTTATATCCAGATAATTAAAAGGCGTCGCTGTTCAGAGACACACATAACTGGACACACTACTTATTTCCATACAAATGAATGGAATGAATAATACCAATAAATAGTTAGCCAACATTTTAAACGAGTTTATATTTAATTAATGTATTTCGTGAATAAGAATAAGAAAATTAAATAAGGGCATTATCATAGAAGTAAAACAAAATACATTTAAACTGAATGGATTTTGGCTCCATTATTTGATTTCTCCATTCCTTCTACGGTCCTTTGTGGCGGTTTGTTGCAGTGATGAGGAAGATAAGAGTATCGCATGTTTTCATGTGCTTTGGTGGGAAGTTGGGCATCTTGGTTTTTTTTTAAATTTTTTTAATTTAACCTTTATTTAACCAGGAGAGTCCCATTGAGATTAAAAATCTCTTTTTCAAGAGAGACCTGGCCAAGACCGGCAGCAGCATCAAAGACACATAGTTACAGACAGACAACACAAAACAAGACAAGTTAAAAGAAAGTAAAAGTTAAGAGAGTAACGTAACCGAGTCAATTTAAAAAACATTTACATTTTTGGGAACCTGCCTCTATTGCTTTCAATTTTGATTTAAAAGCAGTAAATGGTATCAGTTCTTTCAGTTTTAAGTCCTTTTGCAACATATTCCACGATGAAGGTGCGGAGTACACAAAAGCCCGTTTTCCCAATTCCGTTCTGGCTTTTGGGACAGTGAGCATGAGGAAGTCCTGGGAGCGCAAAGAGTATTGTCCGACACTTCTCTTCATGATGAGGACACCCAGGTAGTTCGGGAGCAGGCCAAGGATAGATTTATAAATGAAGGTGTGCCAATGACTGAGCCTCCGGGTGGTCAAAGCAGGCCATCCAACCCGAGAGTATAACTCACAGTGGTGAGTCAGAGCTTTGCAATTTGTAATGAACCGCAGTGAAGCATGGTTTTTGAACTATGGTTCAGTGTCCCATGATGTTTATTACCAGATAATTAAGAAACAACCCCTCACTGTCATATATATGAATAGAATGAATGACAATGAGTCTGGTCTGACTGTTGTTCTGCCATGAACTGATACTATAGAAGACAAGTTCTCTATGTTGTATCAAAAAATGTATCATGATTTCAGGACTTTCCAGCAGTTTTCGTTTGGGACTTCAGTCTTGTGGGTTACTCTGTAAAAAGTTTTCTTCCTGGCAGAGACCTCTCTGGTTGGTCGCTTTTTTTATCCTTTCCAGCAGACGTCCGTTGCCGCAGTTCGTTCAGTTTGTTCATTAAAGGTGTTCTGGGCCTTCAGATAAAAACAGTTTATCAGAAATCATTCAGAACAACAGTGATGTGCATAAACATGCAGTTCAGAAACAGCAGTTCAGTCTGATTAGCACGTTAGCACGTTGTTAGAAAAGTAAAGCCCCAAATTAGACAAAGTGGACTGAATTGTTTTTACAACAGAAAAATGAATGAATTGACTCACGCATGAGAGTCTTTCTTGTTCTCCTCGTCCCTTTGAGACACACTGACGGATTCAAGAAAAGCCAGTGTTGAACAAGTATTCACTTGTGAATTTTGTCTGAAAAGATTTGAATCAGTCATTATGACATTACCTGTTCTGGTGTTTCCGTTTATAAAGGATGGTGATGACAGCAGCAGCAGCAGCAGCACAAACACACAGCACTACGACCAACACAATGATCCAACTGTGATCAGATCCAGATTCCACATCAAAACCTGGGAAATAAAATCCAAAGACTTGAGCTCAGAAAGTATTCATCAATCTATAAATCAGTGTCTTTAGAAGCGTTTCTCACCAGCAGACGACTGTGTGACCTCAGGAATCACCGCATACACCTCTATCTGAGGACCGGAGAGCACTCGCACTGCACATCCAACCTGGCCGTTGTCACTGAGACGAGACAGCACAGCTGTAGTGGTGACGGTGACCGTGCCGTTGGTGTTGGTGACGGTGACGCTGGTGGAGTTGCAGTGGGGGAGAGTCAGCGTGACGGTGGGAGCAGGTCGACCTGTGGCTGAGCAGGACACGAGTACCTCTCCAGCAGAGTTTGATTCTCCGACATGTAGAAAGGCTTCATGCAGCTCTGCAAAGAAAAGATGTTTCAATGCTATTAGTGGTCATATTACAGAGAAGACAGAGGATTATGTGTCTGCAGTAATGCAGCAAGGTTCTTACCATAGAGCTGGAGGCATGTTCTCCCAGCGAGGGCACCGTCAGGGTAGATGTTAAACAGACAGCGATAGCATCCTTTATCTTGGTCTGTCACGTTCCTGATCACTATGGAGCTGTTCTGCAGTCCAGCATCTTCAAACTTCACTCTTCCTTGAAACTCACTGTTCACTTTCTGACCAAAGTGTTTGTTGTCGGTAGCGAGATCCGTCTTCCCCTCATGTGAGATCTTCTGCCATGTGACCTGCACCACATCTTTAGGCTGCATCAGCTGACAGTTCAAGCAGGCGTTGTCTCCTAAAGCTGCCAACACGGTGTGCTGGGATTTGACCAGAGCGGTTTGACCTGCAGGAAACACAACATGTGCATGATGAGATACTCCACAGAATTCACTTTATAGGGAAAAAACATGTTTCAAATCAGGAATCCGTCTGCATGGCACACAAAAGAGAGTAGCTATGTTCACGCCACCGGGCACTGCACACCATTACATGTGTTTGTGAAGAGATCACTGAGATCCCTCTGAGCACCACCACACACTGGAAAAAATACTTATGGATCACAACTTTATGGAAAATGAATCCACATCTACCTCTACCACATATATATATATTATAGCAATAATATTACTACTTTCTGGAGGACAGAAAAAAGACCAGCAGGATATAACAGCTCTCATTGTGATTGTAATTAGCAACGATACTGCAAGTCCAGTTCTGAAGGAGTTTGATTAATAAAAGACGTTTGTTTCTTTTGCAAAATGTTAGATAGAATATTACGTAATCGACGCAATCATATTAAGCGCCAAAAACGTAACTTTATACAATAAGCAGTAAACATAAATCACATACTTCGATATAAAGGTCGGGAAACATGTCTGTATCATCTCTTCCTCACCTTTGTAAAAGACTCCTAACGCACATAGGAAATGTAGGACAGCACGGTGTGACATCTTGGCTGCATTAAGGATCTGAATCTACCGCCAGAGAAAGTGAACGTGTACCTGTTGCCCTGCTGGTACGCATGCGCGCGCAGATGACGCTGGGTGAGCCGTTTTTGAACTTTGTCCCTGTGACTCATGATTTATATCCAGATAATTAAAAGGCGTCGCTGTTCAGAGACACACATAACTGGACACACTACTTATTTCCATACAAATGAATGGAATGAATAATACCAATAAATAGTTAGCCAACATTTTAAACGAGTTTATATTTAATTAATGTATTTCGTGAATAAGAATAAGAAAATTAAATAAGGGCATTATTATAGAAGTAACACAAAATACATTTAAACTGAATGGATTTTGGCTCCATTATTTGATTTCTCCATTCCTTCTACGGTCCTTTGTGGCGGTTTGTTGCAGTGATGAGGAAGATAAAGAGTATCGCATGTTTTCATGTGCTTTGGTGGGAAGTTGGGCATCTTGGTTTTTTTTTTAATTTTTTTAATTTAACCTTTATTTAACCAGGAGAGTCCCATTGAGATTAAAAATCTCTTTTTCAAGAGAGACCTGGCCAAGACCGGCAGCAGCATCAAAGACACATAGTTACAGACAGACAACACAAAACAAGACAAGTTAAAAGAAAGTAAAAGTTAAGAGAGTAACGTAACCGAGTCAATTTAAAAAACATTTACATTTTTGGGAACCTGCCTCTATTGCTTTCAATTTTGATTTAAAAGCAGTAAATGGTATCAGTTCTTTCAGTTTTAAGTCCTTTTGCAACATATTCCACGATGAAGGTGCGGAGTACACAAAAGCCCGTTTTCCCAATTCCGTTCTGGCTTTTGGGACAGTGAGCATGAGGAAGTCCTGGGAACGCAAAGAGTATTGTCCGACACTTCTCTTCATGATGAGGACACCCAGGTAGTTCGGGAGCAGGCCAAGGATAGATTTATAAATGAAGGTGTGCCAATGACTGAGCCTCCGGGTGGTCAAAGCAGGCCATCCAACCCGAGAGTATAACTCACAGTGGTGAGTCAGAGCTTTGCAATTTGAAATGAACCGCAGTGAAGCATGGTTTTTGAACTATGGTTCAGTGTCCCATGATGTTTATTACCAGATAATTAAGAAACAACCCCTCACTGTCATATATATGAATAGAATGAATGACAATGAGTCTGGTCTGACTGTTGTTCTGCCATGAACTGATACTATAGAAGACAAGTTCTCTATGTTGTATCAAAAAATGTATCATGATTTCAGGACTTTCCAGCAGTTTTCGTTTGGGACTTCAGTCTTGTGGGTTACTCTGTAAAAAGTTTTCTTCCTGTCAGAGACCTCTCTGGTTGGTCGCTTTTTTTATCCTTTCCAGCAGACGTCCGTTGCCGCAGTTCGTTCAGTTTGTTCATTAAAGGTTCTGGGCCTTCAGATAAAAACAGTTTATCAGAAATCATTCAGAACAACAGTGATGTGCATAAACATGCAGTTCAGAAACAGCAGTTCAGTCTGATTAGCACGTTAGCACGATGTTAGAAAAGTAAAGCCCCAAATTAGACAAAGTGGACTGAATTGTTTTTACAACGGAGAAAAATGAATGAATTGACTCACGCATGAGAGTCTTTCTTGTTCTCCTCGTCCCTTTGAGACACACTGACGGATTCAAGAAAAGCCAGTGTTGAACAAGTATTCACTTGTGAATTTTGTCTGAAAAGATTTGAATCAGTCATTATGACATTACCTGTTCTGGTGTTTCCGTTTATAAAGGATGGTGATGACAGCAGCAGCAGCAGCAGCACAAACACACAGCACTACGACCAACACAATGATCCAACTGTGATCAGATCCAGATTCCACATCAAAACCTGGGAAATAAAATCCAAAGACTTGAGCTCAGAAAGTATTCATCAATCTATAAATCAGTGTCTTTAGAAGCGTTTCTCACCAGCAGACGACTGTGTGACCTCAGGAATCACCGCATACACCTCTATCTGAGGACCGGAGAGCACTCGCACTGCACATCCAACCTGGCCGTTGTCACTGAGACGAGACAGCACAGCTGTAGTGGTGACGGTGACCGTGCCGTTGGTGTTGGTGACGCTGGTGGAGTTGCAGTGGGGGAGAGTCAGCGTGACGGTGGGAGCAGGTCGACCTGTGGCTGAGCAGGACACGAGTACCTCTCCAGCAGAGTTTGATTCTCCGACATGTAGAAAGGCTTCATGCAGCTCTGCAAAGAAAAGATGTTTCAATGCTATTAGTGGTCATATTACAGAGAAGACAGAGGATTATGTGTCTGCAGTAATGCAGCAAGGTTCTTACCATAGAGCTGGAGGCATGTTCTCCCAGCGAGGGCACCGTCAGGGTAGATGTCAAACAGACAGCGATAGCATCCTTTATCTTCGTCCGTCACGTTCCTGATCACTATGGAGCTGTTCTGCAGTCCGGATGCTTTAAACTCCACTTTATTTTTGTAGTCAGGATTCACTTTGTGACCGTAGATTTTGTGTTTAGAAGCCAGATTCAACTCCCCCTCAGGTAAACTTTTCAGCCACGTGACCTGCACCACATCTTTAGGCTGCATCAGCTGACAGTTCAAGCAGGCGTTGTCTCCTAAAGCTGCCAACACGGTGTGCTGGGATTTGACCAGAGCGGTTTGACCTGCAGGAAACACAACATGTGCATGATGAGATACTCCACAGAATTCACTTTATAGGGAAAAAGATGTTTCAAATCAGGAATCCGTCTGCATGGCACACAAAAGAGAGTAGCTATGTTCACGCCACCGGGCACTGCACACCATTACATGTGTTTGTGAAGAGATCACTGAGATCACTCTGAGCACCACCACACACTGGAAAAAATACTTATGGACCACATCTTTATGGAAAATGAATCCACATCTACCTCTACCTATCCACATATATACATATATATATATATATACATATATATATATATATATATATATATATATATATATATATATATATATATATTATAGCAATAATATTACTACTTTCTGGAGACAGAAAAAAGACCAGCAGGATATAACAGCTCTCATTGTGATTGTAATTAGCAACGATACTGCAAGTCCAGTTCTGAAGGAGTTTGATTAATAAAAGACGTTTGTTTCTTTTGCAAAATGTTAGATAGAATATTACGTAATCGACGCAATCATATTAAGCGCCAAAAACGTAACTTTATACAATAAGCAGTAAACATAAATCACATACTTCGATATAAAGGTCGGGAAACTCGTCTGTATCATCTCTTCCTCACCTTTGTAAAAGACTCCTAACGCACATAGGAAATGTAGGACAGCACGGTGTGACATCTTGGCTGCATTAAGGATCTGAATCTATCGCCAGAGAAAGTGAAAGTGTACCTGTTGCCCTGCTGGTACGCATGCGCGCGCAGATGACGCTGGGTGAGCCGTTTTTGAACTTTGTCCCTGTGACTCATGATTTATATCCAGATAATTAAAAGGCGTCGCTGTTCAGAGACACACATAACTGGACACACTACTTATTTCCATACAAATGAATGGAATGAATAATACCAATAAATAGTTAGCCAACATTTTAAACGAGTTTATATTTAATTAATGTATTTCGTGAATAAGAATAAGAAAATTAAATAAGGGCATTATCATAGAAGTAAAACAAAATACATTTAAACTGAATGGATTTTGGCTCCATTATTTGATTTCTCCATTCCTTCTACGGTCCTTTGTGGCGGTTTGTTGCAGTGATGAGGAAGATAAGAGTATCGCATGTTTTCATGTGCTTTGGTGGGAAGTTGGGCATCTTGGTTTTTTTTTAAATTTTTTTAATTTAACCTTTATTTAACCAGGAGAGTCCCATTGAGATTAAAAATCTCTTTTTCAAGAGAGACCTGGCCAAGACCGGCAGCAGCATCAAAGACACATAGTTACAGACAGACAACACAAAACAAGACAAGTTAAAAGAAAGTAAAAGTTAAGAGAGTAACGTAACCGAGTCAATTTAAAAAACATTTACATTTTTGGGAACCTGCCTCTATTGCTTTCAATTTTGATTTAAAAGCAGTAAATGGTATCAGTTCTTTCAGTTTTAAGTCCTTTTGCAACATATTCCACGATGAAGGTGCGGAGTACACAAAAGCCCGTTTTCCCAATTCCGTTCTGGCTTTTGGGACAGTGAGCATGAGGAAGTCCTGGGAGCGCAAAGAGTATTGTCCGACACTTCTCTTCATGATGAGGACACCCAGGTAGTTCGGGAGCAGGCCAAGGATAGATTTATAAATGAAGGTGTGCCAATGACTGAGCCTCCGGGTGGTCAAAGCAGGCCATCCAACCCGAGAGTATAACTCACAGTGGTGAGTCAGAGCTTTGCAATTTGTAATGAACCGCAGTGAAGCATGGTTTTTGAACTATGGTTCAGTGTCCCATGATGTTTATTACCAGATAATTAAGAAACAACCCCTCACTGTCATATATATGAATAGAATGAATGACAATGAGTCTGGTCTGACTGTTGTTCTGCCATGAACTGATACTATAGAAGACAAGTTCTCTATGTTGTATCAAAAAATGTATCATGATTTCAGGACTTTCCAGCAGTTTTCGTTTGGGACTTCAGTCTTGTGGGTTACTCTGTAAAAAGTTTTCTTCCTGGCAGAGACCTCTCTGGTTGGTCGCTTTTTTTATCCTTTCCAGCAGACGTCCGTTGCCGCAGTTCGTTCAGTTTGTTCATTAAAGGTGTTCTGGGCCTTCAGATAAAAACAGTTTATCAGAAATCATTCAGAACAACAGTGATGTGCATAAACATGCAGTTCAGAAACAGCAGTTCAGTCTGATTAGCACGTTAGCACGTTGTTAGAAAAGTAAAGCCCCAAATTAGACAAAGTGGACTGAATTGTTTTTACAACAGAAAAATGAATGAATTGACTCACGCATGAGAGTCTTTCTTGTTCTCCTCGTCCCTTTGAGACACACTGACGGATTCAAGAAAAGCCAGTGTTGAACAAGTATTCACTTGTGAATTTTGTCTGAAAAGATTTGAATCAGTCATTATGACATTACCTGTTCTGGTGTTTCCGTTTATAAAGGATGGTGATGACAGCAGCAGCAGCAGCAGCACAAACACACAGCACTACGACCAACACAATGATCCAACTGTGATCAGATCCAGATTCCACATCAAAACCTGGGAAATAAAATCCAAAGACTTGAGCTCAGAAAGTATTCATCAATCTATAAATCAGTGTCTTTAGAAGCGTTTCTCACCAGCAGACGACTGTGTGACCTCAGGAATCACCGCATACACCTCTATCTGAGGACCGGAGAGCACTCGCACTGCACATCCAACCTGGCCGTTGTCACTGAGACGAGACAGCACAGCTGTAGTGGTGACGGTGACCGTGCCGTTGGTGTTGGTGACGGTGACGCTGGTGGAGTTGCAGTGGGGGAGAGTCAGCGTGACGGTGGGAGCAGGTCGACCTGTGGCTGAGCAGGACACGAGTACCTCTCCAGCAGAGTTTGATTCTCCGACATGTAGAAAGGCTTCATGCAGCTCTGCAAAGAAAAGATGTTTCAATGCTATTAGTGGTCATATTACAGAGAAGACAGAGGATTATGTGTCTGCAGTAATGCAGCAAGGTTCTTACCATAGAGCTGGAGGCATGTTCTCCCAGCGAGGGCACCGTCAGGGTAGATGTTAAACAGACAGCGATAGCATCCTTTATCTTGGTCTGTCACGTTCCTGATCACTATGGAGCTGTTCTGCAGTCCAGCATCTTCAAACTTCACTCTTCCTTGAAACTCACTGTTCACTTTCTGACCAAAGTGTTTGTTGTCGGTAGCGAGATCCGTCTTCCCCTCATGTGAGATCTTCTGCCATGTGACCTGCACCACATCTTTAGGCTGCATCAGCTGACAGTTCAAGCAGGCGTTGTCTCCTAAAGCTGCCAACACGGTGTGCTGGGATTTGACCAGAGCGGTTTGACCTGCAGGAAACACAACATGTGCATGATGAGATACTCCACAGAATTCACTTTATAGGGAAAAAACATGTTTCAAATCAGGAATCCGTCTGCATGGCACACAAAAGAGAGTAGCTATGTTCACGCCACCGGGCACTGCACACCATTACATGTGTTTGTGAAGAGATCACTGAGATCCCTCTGAGCACCACCACACACTGGAAAAAATACTTATGGATCACAACTTTATGGAAAATGAATCCACATCTACCTCTACCACATATATATATATTATAGCAATAATATTACTACTTTCTGGAGGACAGAAAAAAGACCAGCAGGATATAACAGCTCTCATTGTGATTGTAATTAGCAACGATACTGCAAGTCCAGTTCTGAAGGAGTTTGATTAATAAAAGACGTTTGTTTCTTTTGCAAAATGTTAGATAGAATATTACGTAATCGACGCAATCATATTAAGCGCCAAAAACGTAACTTTATACAATAAGCAGTAAACATAAATCACATACTTCGATATAAAGGTCGGGAAACATGTCTGTATCATCTCTTCCTCACCTTTGTAAAAGACTCCTAACGCACATAGGAAATGTAGGACAGCACGGTGTGACATCTTGGCTGCATTAAGGATCTGAATCTACCGCCAGAGAAAGTGAACGTGTACCTGTTGCCCTGCTGGTACGCATGCGCGCGCAGATGACGCTGGGTGAGCCGTTTTTGAACTTTGTCCCTGTGACTCATGATTTATATCCAGATAATTAAAAGGCGTCGCTGTTCAGAGACACACATAACTGGACACACTACTTATTTCCATACAAATGAATGGAATGAATAATACCAATAAATAGTTAGCCAACATTTTAAACGAGTTTATATTTAATTAATGTATTTCGTGAATAAGAATAAGAAAATTAAATAAGGGCATTATTATAGAAGTAACACAAAATACATTTAAACTGAATGGATTTTGGCTCCATTATTTGATTTCTCCATTCCTTCTACGGTCCTTTGTGGCGGTTTGTTGCAGTGATGAGGAAGATAAAGAGTATCGCATGTTTTCATGTGCTTTGGTGGGAAGTTGGGCATCTTGGTTTTTTTTTTAATTTTTTTAATTTAACCTTTATTTAACCAGGAGAGTCCCATTGAGATTAAAAATCTCTTTTTCAAGAGAGACCTGGCCAAGACCGGCAGCAGCATCAAAGACACATAGTTACAGACAGACAACACAAAACAAGACAAGTTAAAAGAAAGTAAAAGTTAAGAGAGTAACGTAACCGAGTCAATTTAAAAAACATTTACATTTTTGGGAACCTGCCTCTATTGCTTTCAATTTTGATTTAAAAGCAGTAAATGGTATCAGTTCTTTCAGTTTTAAGTCCTTTTGCAACATATTCCACGATGAAGGTGCGGAGTACACAAAAGCCCGTTTTCCCAATTCCGTTCTGGCTTTTGGGACAGTGAGCATGAGGAAGTCCTGGGAACGCAAAGAGTATTGTCCGACACTTCTCTTCATGATGAGGACACCCAGGTAGTTCGGGAGCAGGCCAAGGATAGATTTATAAATGAAGGTGTGCCAATGACTGAGCCTCCGGGTGGTCAAAGCAGGCCATCCAACCCGAGAGTATAACTCACAGTGGTGAGTCAGAGCTTTGCAATTTGAAATGAACCGCAGTGAAGCATGGTTTTTGAACTATGGTTCAGTGTCCCATGATGTTTATTACCAGATAATTAAGAAACAACCCCTCACTGTCATATATATGAATAGAATGAATGACAATGAGTCTGGTCTGACTGTTGTTCTGCCATGAACTGATACTATAGAAGACAAGTTCTCTATGTTGTATCAAAAAATGTATCATGATTTCAGGACTTTCCAGCAGTTTTCGTTTGGGACTTCAGTCTTGTGGGTTACTCTGTAAAAAGTTTTCTTCCTGTCAGAGACCTCTCTGGTTGGTCGCTTTTTTTATCCTTTCCAGCAGACGTCCGTTGCCGCAGTTCGTTCAGTTTGTTCATTAAAGGTTCTGGGCCTTCAGATAAAAACAGTTTATCAGAAATCATTCAGAACAACAGTGATGTGCATAAACATGCAGTTCAGAAACAGCAGTTCAGTCTGATTAGCACGTTAGCACGATGTTAGAAAAGTAAAGCCCCAAATTAGACAAAGTGGACTGAATTGTTTTTACAACGGAGAAAAATGAATGAATTGACTCACGCATGAGAGTCTTTCTTGTTCTCCTCGTCCCTTTGAGACACACTGACGGATTCAAGAAAAGCCAGTGTTGAACAAGTATTCACTTGTGAATTTTGTCTGAAAAGATTTGAATCAGTCATTATGACATTACCTGTTCTGGTGTTTCCGTTTATAAAGGATGGTGATGACAGCAGCAGCAGCAGCAGCACAAACACACAGCACTACGACCAACACAATGATCCAACTGTGATCAGATCCAGATTCCACATCAAAACCTGGGAAATAAAATCCAAAGACTTGAGCTCAGAAAGTATTCATCAATCTATAAATCAGTGTCTTTAGAAGCGTTTCTCACCAGCAGACGACTGTGTGACCTCAGGAATCACCGCATACACCTCTATCTGAGGACCGGAGAGCACTCGCACTGCACATCCAACCTGGCCGTTGTCACTGAGACGAGACAGCACAGCTGTAGTGGTGACGGTGACCGTGCCGTTGGTGTTGGTGACGGTGACGCTGGTGGAGTTGCAGTGGGGGAGAGTCAGCGTGACGGTGGGAGCAGGTCGACCTGTGGCTGAGCAGGACACGAGTACCTCTCCAGCAGAGTTTGATTCTCCGACATGTAGAAAGGCTTCATGCAGCTCTGCAAAGAAAAGATGTTTCAATGCTATTAGTGGTCATATTACAGAGAAGACAGAGGATTATGTGTCTGCAGTAATGCAGCAAGGTTCTTACCATAGAGCTGGAGGCATGTTCTCCCAGCGAGGGCACCGTCAGGGTAGATGTTAAACAGACAGCGATAGCATCCTTTATCTTGGTCTGTCACGTTCCTGATCACTATGGAGCTGTTCTGCAGTCCAGCATCTTCAAACTTCACTCTTCCTTGAAACTCACTGTTCACTTTCTGACCAAAGTGTTTGTTGTCGGTAGCGAGATCCGTCTTCCCCTCATGTGAGATCTTCTGCCATGTGACCTGCACCACATCTTTAGGCTGCATCAGCTGACAGTTCAAGCAGGCGTTGTCTCCTAAAGCTGCCAACACGGTGTGCTGGGATTTGACCAGAGCGGTTTGACCTGCAGGAGACACAACATGTGCATGATGAGATACTCCACAGAATTCACTTTATAGGGAAAAAACATGTTTCAAATCAGGAATCCGTCTGCATGGCACACAAAAGAGAGTAGCTATGTTCACGCCACCGGGCACTGCACACCATTACATGTGTTTGTGAAGAGATCACTGAGATCCCTCTGAGCACCACCACACACTGGAAAAAATACTTATGGATCACAACTTTATGGAAAATGAATCCACATCTACCTCTACCACATATATATATATTATAGCAATAATATTACTACTTTCTGGAGGACAGAAAAAAGACCAGCAGGATATAACAGCTCTCATTGTGATTGTAATTAGCAACGATACTGCAAGTCCAGTTCTGAAGGAGTTTGATTAATAAAAGACGTTTGTTTCTTTTGCAAAATGTTAGATAGAATATTACGTAATCGACGCAATCATATTAAGCGCCAAAAACGTAACTTTATACAATAAGCAGTAAACATAAATCACATACTTCGATATAAAGGTCGGGAAACATGTCTGTATCATCTCTTCCTCACCTTTGTAAAAGACTCCTAACGCACATAGGAAATGTAGGACAGCACGTTGTGACATCGTGCTGCAAGGATCTGAATCTACCGCCAGAGAAAGTGAAAGTGTACCTGTTGCCCTGGTACGCATGCGCGCGCAGATGACGCTGGGTGAGCCGTTTTTGAACTTTGTCCCTGTGACTCATGATTTATATCCAGATAATTAAAAGGCGTCGCTGTTCAGAGACACACATAACTGGACACACTACTCATTTCCATACAAATGAATGGAATGAATAATACCAATAAATAGTTAGCCAACATTTTAAACGAGTTTACATTTCATTAATGTACTTCGTGAATAAGAATAAGAAAATTAAATAAGGGCATTATTATAGAAGTAACACAAAATACATTTAAACTGAATGGATTTTGGCTCCATTATTTGATTTCTCCATTCCTTCTACGGTCCTTTGTGGCGGTTTGTTGCAGTGATGAGGAAGATAAGAGTATCGCATGTTTTCATGTGCTTTGGTGGGAAGTTGGGCATCTTGGTTTTTGAACTGTGGTTCAGTGTCCCATGATGTTTATTACCAGATAATTAAGAAACAACCCCTCACTGTCATATATATGAATAGAATGAATGACAATGAGTCTGGTCTGACTGTTGTTCTGCTGCTTATTTGCATAATATATATTTCTTATAGATATAACCCAGGGCAACAGAAAACATGTAGTGAACATAAGTGAAATCACTTTAAACATAAATGCTTTACTAACCAAACAAAAATACATATTCATACGCAATGTGTCAGAGAATAAATTACTAAAACATAAAGTAAAAGACATTTTAGTTGATGGTGTCTTTCTAAAAACATTTTGACAATGAGTGAAAACAATACAACGTAAATACAGTATGTGTCACAGTTACAACCTTACATTCAATTGAGCAATAAATAAAGTTAGTACACGAACATCAAACAGTGCAACACAAATCGTTATACATTATGTATATTGTGTACTATATTACGAATAACATAGTATACATATTGCTAGATTTAAATATGATAATTTTGCAATACAATAATCACATTCACATGTCAACTTTAAAGATCACTTAATCACTTAAAGCTCCATAAATAGTTAAAGTGCTGAGCATTGAAATGAAAAAGAAACGGTAGATTTTAAAACTACCTGTGCAATATGCATCTAAGATAGCTTAACTCACGCACCTCTAACGTTTAGATGCAATAAAATGCAGATTTTTATAATGCTCGAGTGAAAGGCTCATACAACATTTTCGTTTCCTCTGGTACTCTTTAACCTGCCAGGAAGAAAAAAAGAAAGAAAGTTCATTATAAGGAGAATTATACTACATGTACATTCCCAAATGTCGTTGTCAAATATCTCACCTTTTTCGTGTCATTGCAGCAGCAACAAGGAATGAAATGAGCAACACAGCAGTTGCAGTGATTACAAGTGCAATCCCTAATGAAGACAGTCCTTTCCCTGGAGACAAACAACACAGGGCTAGTCAGCATGGGGAAAAGGTCAATGAAAGAGAAAGGTAAAGTTATTGCTTTTAAATGACGAGTATAAACTTCCCAGATCTGTCCCATGACCTCCTCCAGAGAGCTAAAGACCCGACTCACTGTGACTGTTTTTTCTTGATCATCAAAGCTACAGAAGTGAAACTGAAACGATTGCAGCACAGCTGACTCTTACTGTTTGCCATGAGTCATGAGTTCATGAGTTCCTCACAATGTCAGGAACTTTGAGTTCTTGAATAACGTGACACGGAAGTGTTCCTGAAGGCCTCTCATAATAAAGATTTCCTTTTAACAGTGTCAGAAAATGAATAATGGGTATAATTAGTAGTACACCAAAATCAAATAACATCGCTTGGAGTTATTCAGAATATTTTGCAAATTTCTGGGGAGTTTCTAGTCAGCTGATCTTCCAGTATACCAGAACAAGATTGACAATGGGAGTTCCCTAGATAGGTTTCCAAAGAGCCAGCCCATTCTCATTCCCAGGGCGTCAAGTACCGACGCACAAAGCCTCCTTCAGGTGAAAAACTATGAGTCATTTTCTATTGGATATCATACAACACCGTTGTATGAGGAAACATTTGGTCTATACAAAATGATTGACATACCCTCCTCTTCCTTCTTCCTGGCAGGTAAAGAGAAAGGAATCCTCTCGCGCCTTTGTCCCGCCGCTCCCCTGTTCAGCAGACAGTCCACGTGTCCCGCCCAGCCTGCAGGTACTTGCACGGTGACGTTCCTGCTGCTGGTAAATGTGTGGTCACCGTTGTTTTCTGTCGAGGTCGGCGGCTGGTCTGAGCTGGTGGCACCCGGCGAGAAGTCCCAGTGAATGGTTGGAGCTGGTTTCCCTGTAGCAGAGCAGCTGAACACGACCTCCACGTCCTCGTCCTCGCGATCAATGTCAGGGGGTTGCACTTCCGTTCTCACCTTGGATATCCCTTCATAGAGAGTTAGAAGTATTCCCAGAATAAGACGATAATTCCATCACATTTTCCTTCAGAATTCACATGTGAATTTGCTACAATTTACCTTGCACGGTGAGGCAGGTCTGCTTTCTTTTGGACCCATCGGGGTACACGTTGAAAGAACAAATATAACAGCTTTCGTCCCCCCATGTCACGTTCCTCAGAGTGATGGATGTCGAGCCGAGCGACGCCTCCGTGAAGATCACTTTCCCCCTGTGAGGGTCATTTACTTGCTGTCCAAACCGCTTGCTGTAGGTTGCCAAATTCTCAATGACCTCTTCCTTGAAAAGCCTCTGCCATGTGACCTGGAGCACACCTGTTGGGAATGGTAATCCGATTAAAACATTTAGTCTTTTGTGCTTGTTCTTGTAATATCCAGTTCGGGCTAAAAAACACAATTTCTTGCTTTACAAATGATTATTTTGATATGATTAAAATTTGATTAATTTGATATGATGATATTTGATTAAATGATATTTTCATGCAAAACATATGAAGAGCTGATAAAATACAATGCCCAACATTGTAAATGGAAATGCAAACATATTTCATGGTACCAGCTTCTCAAATGAGAGGATTTGTGGCTTTTAATTATTAAAATGTAATTAGCTACAGTCCTGTAAAATATAGTTATAAATTAGTTCCACCTCAACCAATGCTTTTATTTTAATACTTAAAATGCATTTTACTTACATACTTTCATGAATACTCTCGTTATTACGTTATTATACACGTTTTTACTGGCAAGAAGAAGAACTTTCTCACCTGTGGGGTTCGCTACTGAGCATGAATAGTGCGCGTCCCCGCCATAGTCAGCTGTTTTATCTCCATAACCAGTGATCTGCGACGTGGAGGCTGATAACAACAACAGCTGGGTGTCAGTAAATGCAGACTTGAAAAAAAAAAATCCATTTATTTTGCTGTTCAGTATTAAAAGAAATAACTAACTAAAACATACATATACACACAGTACATATACAAAGGCTGGATTGTATTCTTGAATATAAAAAACAGTACTACAGAGAATATAGAAGGGCTTTTCAGTGTCACTTACCTTTAAACAGCAAAGCAGTAAGCATCAGGATCAACATCTTCTTCTATGGTAGACACAGCTCTCTTTCAGTTCAGCCTCTCTGCTGCCTTTAAAGGGCTCAAAGTGAAACTGAAAGAAAAGGAAGGGGGGTGGGGGGGGGGGATTTCTCTCAACCTCTGATATTTAACACAATGAATATATAATCTGACACTTTGGTAAATGAATGAATGCTTTAAAGCAAATGTATCTTCAACAGAGAAAAGTCGCATTAAGGCTGCGGTTGAATGTACATGATCTGAAAAACGGACTGTTTCCCTGAAGCTGCTATCAAGGTAAAACATATCCTTATGGACTATTCATATATTTTATTGAAGAAATCAATTAGACTACGCGTGATAACAGTGTAAGTAAAGGGTGACACTCTGCTTTCCTCTTAATGGTGAATATTACAGTGATGTCCAGTAAATCGTATACTTACTGTATTTAGTACCGTAGTCCTGTAAGTGGTCAGAGAAAAATCCCAGAGCAGAAGCAGAAGTCCCTCGTGGTATCATGGTGTTTCGAGGTTCACCAAACTACGTGATCACAATCAAATTCTCATAACTGCAAGTGTGATAACAAACATGTGATGCGTGACATTTGTCGCTCCAGCAAACTTGAACTCATTTGAAAAAGTCCGCCTCGATGAGGGGGACAAGACTGTTCTTCTGTGTAACAAGAGGGACAAGATTTCGTAGAAACAAATTTATAAAACAGAGAAAATAAAACTACAAATTCCCAGTCACGTCCTGAACGTGTCCCATCATGCCTTCCTTGTATTTTAGTGCCAGACAGGAAACAATCAACTCTAATGTTTCTATAAGACAATCATGTTGAACAGGGATTGAGTTCTTTGTAAACCATGATTCACGTCTATTTTTTAAAATTACACAATCTTATAAAATCTTTAAAGGTCCCAAGTTTTTTTATATTACAACTGCTGTATGTGGTATTAGTGCCGCTAAGCGTTGTATAGACACAGTTAGTCCCCGGCTGTTTTCAGACCGACACCAAGAGAAAAATAATGTGTATTTTGAACATTAAATCATGCAAATCTGTTCAAGTACAAAACCAAAATACAAGTAAAGCAGTAAATGAGCAGGGAGTGTCCCCTTTAACTGAATGATGTTCAGTAAACCTCATCATGCATTCCAATGCCGACGCATACACAAGGAATTTGTTGTAATCGTGAAACTGTTCTTCAGGAAATCTGTCAATGATACATTGTTGCTATAATCCTGGATTGTATATTCTAGTCATAGAAACAAGTCACATCTATTCAAAGCAAAGCGCAACAGGAAGGAAGAGTGTGCACCCATGGATGTTGACGCACGCCTCTATCATGCCTCTGCAGGTTTGTTGTGCGATGTATCTGACCTCATAATTACATTTCTTGTGAAATCTTGTTTACAAAATAGCGCATGAGTCACTGTATATAATTCCTCTTAAGTGTTTTTATATCCCTGTTGGAAAGAACCTAACAGCTGTTAACCACAGCCTGGAGATAAAGAATGTCCGATGCTCCCTCCTCAATCATCAACCATTTTCATTTTCACTATAACATTTATTAATGCTATAAGACCTTAAGGGGCGTCATTAAGATTAGACAACTGCATAAGTTGCAGGTTTGATTGGACATTTTGTATAAAAGTGTGCAACAGATGGACTCCATTGTGTAATAGTGATGCAGCCCTTGATATTGAGGAGTCCTATAGCAGCCGATTGTATTTTGGAAATTTAACACAATCTATTCCAAAATATAAATTACACCTGGAAAGTACCTGTGTTACCAGACAGCTGTGCTGACACCTGTAATATTAAACCAGGATGCCACGCGGAAGCATAATAAGCAGCTTGCGGTTTACCAACCAACAGCATGCTGTGCCAATTTTAAAGCCCCATGGTCTATTAGACTAGGGACTGTCTATTATTATTGTTTTAGTCACATGTTCCACTTCTTCAAAGTTATATCAGCAGTCACAGCCTGCCAGTCAGACGCAAGATAACTTCAGTTTTCATGGTTTTGTTTTGTAGTTTCATCTTGTGTGAAATGTAGGAGGCTACAATAGAAATATAAAGTGTAAAATGTTGTTGTTTTGCCGATTGAGTAGCCTACTTGATGTAGAAATCGAGCTATGTGTCTGAGAAAATGCTAAATGGACTTAATTTAACCTACAATACATTATAGCTCCGTCTTCTTTGGTGTTTTACACTTAATGTGTCTGACAGCTTGGTTTGCCTCAGAGGAGCTCGTCCAGGCCCAAAATTCTTGATTGAACGTCGTTGAAAAAGGCAGATGCTGAATTTGCTTGTTTCAATCAGGACAGCTGACTCATTTCCCTCAAATCTCCCTCAATGGTTCAACAGGAATCTATTCTCTCGATCCTTCATGATAAAATATATTGCAACTGGCGTGTCTCAAACTCAAACCAAACGCTTGTGACCCAGTCGTACTTCCTCCGTTGATAAAGAGGAAGGCCAGCAAGGAAACACCATGAGAACAACAATAACAATAAGAGATTCAAGTGTTTGCAGACTGAAAATGAAAGAACATTCTAGCTCATTCATTGTAGCCAAATAAATGTTTTACAGACACAATCTCCTGTAATTTAGAAGAGGAATATGTTTTCCTTTAATCGGTGTGTACAAATTTAGACATTTGTGCTTCAATCCCAAATCATCATATAGAGTTTATATATAAACAATGAGAACAGATGGTAATAGCAGAGTCTTATAAGCATGCTTGATATAATTTATTGTATTTATATATTGTAAATCAGCTAAAATGAGTTATTTAAAGCAAATGTTTGGTTTCACTACAAGAAGAAATTACCCGTAATGATCATAAATATCTTTCTTTGCAGACAATATGAAAAGTGCACTTTGTTGGTTATTCCAATTAGAATAAGTTTATAGTCAGAGACGGGACCAACAACTACGTTTATTTTTTTAGATTGTTTTGTTGTTTCTTTCATTATTACAGTAAACTTACATACAAGATACATTCGTCACAGAGTTAAAGAGTGCCACCTCGTGGACAACAGGTCTCATTTCACTTGGCATAGATGCAACATAGACGGAGCTCTAACGCGTCTCTGAATGCGTGTGTGAGTGATTATTATTACTGTTACAGTTCTGTAGTCTGACAGTAGAATAAAGGCCGCCCTCTCTCTGTATGTAGGTGCTGTACGGCTCGATGTCTTCTGGCTCCTGCAGGAAGACACACACATGTATTTAGTAACTAATAACTAGAGCCAGATGAACCGCATTCATGTAAAAAAAAAAAGGTGTTTTCAGTACCGTGTTTGGAAGAATGCTCAGTGGTTCTGGTTGTCTTCTGCTGGGTCAGACAACAACGCTTTAGTAACAATCTTAATGTTAATTCACTCTATTCTTATAGAGAAACAAATGGAAGGCAGTGTCTTCCTTCAGGACTTCAGAAAATAACAGTCAAGATCTGCATATTTATGACATTATAAATGTAAACTTTAACTTAACAAATGGTATATCGACTAATAATCTCTCACCACGATGGATATTTATACTGTTATCCAATGCTGTTAAGTTATTCCCAACAATAGTTGTGAATATTACAGTATTTCTCTCACCTATGACGTATTTCTCTGTAGATCAACCATATAACTGCAGTTGTAGAAATGACTACCGTTGCACCGATCAATGCTGATGTCACCGATGTCGTGCTGGTGTCTTCCTCTGAAACATTGTAGCCTAAAGAAAAACTTCTTTGTCAGAAACATGACAGGTATTTGTTCTGTTTAAGGAAACCGTAAAGCAAAATGCATACAATGTGTTTACCTTCCACAGTGATATTCAGACGGAGAACATTTGTCCCACCAGGACGTGAACACTCACAGGTGTAGCTCCCACTGTCCACTGGTGTTAATCCGGTCAGGTGGAGGAACACCGTCTGATTCTCCATCATAAGTGTGAACCTGGAGTCACATTCGTACACAAAGTCTTCTCCGTATCGATACAGCAGACGACACTCTTCTCCGCTCCTCTCTGTTCTGATCTTACACACTATGAGAGTGATGATGTGCTCTGTTGCATTGCTGCATATTCGAGTGACATCTGGTGCTCTCCCAATGGTTTTCCTTTCAGTCACTGCAAACAATAGTCAGTTAGGGATTGCAATATTTTTTAGCATTTTGTGAATATTAGAAAAACAGAGAAAAACAACTAAAATGTACAATGTGTGGTTACCTTCGCTTTCAAGACACAGTGTTAGCGGCAGAAGCAGAACAAGGCACAGTTTCCATTCTGACATACTGCTAACGCAGCAAGTTGCAAGTGAGCGTTGTCTGGTACTGAAGGGAGGCGGACACCTAAACCTCAAACTCTCACAGACGTACGAAAAAGGAAGTGCTGTTACAGGAGCTTCTACTTTCCCACCGACACACTCTGAGACGCTCATCACCAAAAAAACTGCTCATGGGTGCTTCATAAAGCATCGGGTGTGCAGAGCCGGACCCGATCAGAATGAAGTGTTGCGTGCATCATTGCGGTCAGAACACTTTTAGAAACCTGAGAGCTTGGGCTGTGAATAGGAAGCTGGTGGCATTTAAGTCTTCAGCCTGTTTCACAAAGAAACCATGTGTGTCGTCTTCATACAGAACTAGGTCATGTGGCGGTAAGCATGACACTCACTCCTCAACTAGCATTATGCAGGTGCAATTAACATTAATATTAATAATAATGACAACAATAATAATAATAATCATCATCATGGCCAAAAGACCCCAAATTCTTCTCTTTGTATCATTTTAAGGACATTATCTGGACACATTGTGTGTGTGTGTGTGTGTGTGTGTGTGTTCAAAAATAATTAAAATACTCTGATAAGAGAAATGAAATGTTACACACTTTATTGCATTTGACTGATACAGAGCATTTATGAACAAAGTACTTAAAAGGCAAAACTGTAAGATCTTACCAAATATATTTGTCTAATTACTAGTTAAAATATCTCATAACTTAATATTGGACACAGTCTCATTTCAGTGAGATACAGAAACTTGTTTTTAGACAATTCATCTTGAATATTTGATGTCGTGAAACACTTTTTTGCACTTCCTAATACTAGTGAAATATAAAGCTCAAAAAGAGTTTCCCCAGATCATCCCAAGATCTTTTTACATCACATTTTATTTGAAGAAATCAGTCCACAAGTGCAAACACAAGTCACAGTCCTAATCCTCCTTACAGCGTAATCTTGACTCTCTAGTTTAAACATTTTCATAAAGGTCCTCGCAGCTTTGATCAGACTCTCTTCCATCTATTTCCTGGTTGTTAAAGCAGATATCTTCGATGTTACTTCTTGAGATAGTTTGGTAGAGATCACTGGCTGGTTGCTGGAGGCTTGTATAGGGATCATCTGCGTCATCTTCATCCTATAAGAAGAAATAATCTCACCTGAGTTACATTTACAGAAACTACAGCTTTTCAAGAAGTGGTTTAAGGTTATAAGTGAGAGCTTAAAGGTACAGACATCATATCGGCTACAATACTTACAAGAGAGGCGGGAGTTTCACGTACAGATAATCCAGATGGGGCTGACCTTAAAAGGTCACTTTAAAATTAGAAGAGTTATCAGAGTTAGTGCATCACCAAATACACACACACACACACACACACACACACACACACACACACACACACACACACACACACACACACACACACACACACACACACACACACACACACACACACACACACACACACATTTATATTAGTCTCTCACCGTTTTATTTTGCAGATCAACCCGATGATAAGTCCAGTTATAGTGATGATTATAGTTACGCCGATCCCGATCACAGCACTTAGATTTATAATGTGAATAAAACCGCTGATGTCCTCCTCTAAAAAATTGTAAAGACAGAAATCAGATAAATGGCGCTGGTATTTACTCAGCTTGTAAAGAAACATTAGGATTCTAATATACTCTAACTTATATCCTCTGCAAAATAGAATGTATTCAAAACTAAATTTCTATAATCACATGTTTTATATCTGCACTAGACTGTGGAATCTGCATTTCACTTCCACAGACATCACGCTGTACCCAGAAAACAACGTTTTATTCTTTATTTCATGTATAAGGGCATGCATCACTTTATCGTAAGATATTTCTCAATAGTGTTGACAATGCTGTGAAAAATTACCATCTTAAACTCAGAGAAATGCCTAACGTTTGAAACACAAAAGCAGGAAGATGAATTTAACATTTACCTTCCACAGTGATATTCAGACGGAGAACATTTGTCCCACCAGAACGTGAACACTCACAAGTGTAGCTCCCACTGTCCACTGGTGTTAATCCGGTCAGGTGGAGGAACACCGTCTGATTCTCCATCATAAGTGTGAACCTGGAGTCACATTCGGACACAAAGTCTTCTCCGTATCGATACATCAGACGACACTCTTCTCCGCTCCTCTCTGTTCTGATCTTACACACTATGAGAGTGATGATCTGCTCTGTTGCATTGCTGCATATTGGAGTGACATCTGGTGCTCTCCCAATGGTTTTCACAAGAGACACTGCTAACAATCAAAAAAACTTATTACAAACTGCAAAAGTGACTGACTTGTACAAACGTCATGTAAAGAAGTTCAGTACCTTCAGAGTGAGAACACAAGCACAGCGGCAGAAGAAGAACACAACACAACTGTGCGAGCTCATCCATGATGGTCCGGAGCTCTGAACAGGGTTGCAGTCTGTCAACTATGCTGCAAACAATGACCTCAAACTACCTGAAATATCTGAACAGCATGTGAGCGGACGGTGGAGGGTCCTAGAGAGGAAGTGCAAGACAAGGCCACGTCTCAAACGTAGCATCATAGAGAAGGAAATGATGCTTTATCTCAGTGATTTCCACAGAATTCAGAGCATACAGATATCCGAGCAGAGCTTCAACGACTTTAAATATCTTATTTCCCCGAATAAAGGAAGCTCACACAAGCATACATATTTAGCTTGTGTGCATTTTACAGAATAATTCAATGATTTTAATTGACCAAAAATAATGCATCGAGAAACTATAGTTCTCCTCGTCAACAAGCTTCAAGAGTTATTGTTGTTTTGTTAACATCTACATTAATAAAACAAGACATTCTATTGTGGGTTAATATCGTCACGGTTCAAATGTTTTCATAGATTTGACAACTTTCTCCACCATCTGTTTCCTGATCATCCAAATTCAGACTAAAGAATCCTGAAATGTATTGTGTATTAATTATTATAATCCTATTC
Organism: Pholis gunnellus; assembly: GCF_910591455.1. NCBI lineage: Eukaryota > Metazoa > Chordata > Actinopteri > Perciformes > Pholidae > Pholis > Pholis gunnellus. Next base: position 3,576,358 of record NC_136551.1, read on the forward strand.
TGGAATTACATATAAGTGCTATCTTGTAGTCAACAAGTGTATTTTCTCTGAGCATACCTCTTCATATCTGCAGTGTACTCAAGTAGGAAGGAGGAAATATTTAATATTTGACAGCTTTAGTCGGATTAACAATTTAGCATAACAAGCTTCTAAAATATGTTTTGTTGTAAACTAAACTACTGTACCTTAAGAGCTGAAACAATTAGTTGATTCTTTGATTAATAAAAGGTTTGGCAAATATTTTAATGATTGTTTTTTTCCCATTGTTTTAAATTATGTGTGAATAATTGTGAAAGTGTCACAGTTTTATGATTACTTTGCAAACCAACCAGTTAATTGATTAATGGAGAGAAAATAACCGTAGTTGCAATCCGACACATAGAATATATAATAATATAACAGTCACTTAAACGTTTTTACTTTGTGGTTTTAGTACTTTTACTGATCTGAATACTGTTTCTCTGTTATGTCAATAGAAGGTCACAGGACTGCTGTAAATGATCTGGAATGTACAAAAGGCTTCTTCTACTGTTGCAAAGTCGATACGACACTCTCGCCTTAGCATCAGCTCAGAGGCGGTGTGGCGGCCTTGCGGTTAAGACGCAGCATTATAAGCTATGAATACATGGTTGGATTCCGGCCATGAGCATTTGTTTCGTCTCCCTCTAATCACTTCCTGTCTTGTGATCTTTCAAATAAAATGAAAAGGCCTTGGCTATACGCCTTGAATGGAAATGATTGCGCGTATAAATCCCAATACACAGATTCAAATACGTTTAAAGATTGTGTTTTTCTTGAAGCAGGAAGAAGAAAATTGGATGTTAAATCCAAGCACTCAAGAACTTGTTTGAGGACGGACAACTTTATTGTTCCCAAGAGGGAATATATGCCTCTGCAGTATCAATGCATCCGTACACACCCAGAGACACACACACATAAGACACCCAAGTAACGCAAACACCATCCAGGAGTCCAGCTTATGTTGCAGGCCACACACAAACGTTGAAACACAACTCAGAGGCAAAACTCAGTGGGTCAACGTGCGCCCTTTAGAATAGCCGGATGAATAGTGGATGAAGACAGTGAAGCCCCACAAAGCTGTCAAGAGCATAACCAGGACGACAGGAACCTGAACTGGGATTATGAACGTCTGATAACTGGAATAATCAGATTAGATTTCCTCTCCTATCTCCTATCATTGATAAATATATCATATATATATATATATATATATATATATATATCTGGTGGTGTTCAAGGAAGTAGTACATGATATACTTCAGATAATCCATGTTCTGGAAAAGAGAAAAGACTTATTCCAGTGTGGGAACTCATCCATTCAAACATCATAGGAGGAAATGTGTTTTGAAAAGCCACATCTGTCTTTTTGCATTTCCTCTGAAAGCTTTGAAGCCTCAAGCCGAAGCGTGACCTAGATATACAGTCAAACATGTCTCACAGCACTCAAACACTCTTACACCCCCCCCCCCCCCTTACTAAAATATCACAGTGTCCTTGCTCACATAATGTTGTATGTTACTCAAAAGATAAAACCATATACATATATCTGGTGCTTTTGCAAATGTTTAGCTACAGAACCAAGATGTCTGGCCTACTTTACTCTGATTGTAAAAGTGAAGCCAAAAAACTAAATTTAGACAGATTTAGAGATTGGGATAAAGAGATTGCATACTAAAACTTCCAAATTAAATTAAACGAATATTAAAAAAGGACAATAACTGAAAATCTCCAATTTATTCCACCTTTATGACGGTTTCACTCTTTCACAGGTGTCCAGTATTGTGAATATCCTGCATGTCCACTAGGTGGTGCCACTTAGCCGGATTCTTTATTTTAAATAGCTCAAAGGCTGCTGGGAAATATTTGAAACAGGAAGCAACGTGAGCCGATAAACAAGTCGACATCTAGCAGGTAAATGTTCGCTAAATAGAGGCGTTCAGCCTGTAAATAGAAGCAAATATTGTGACATTTGACTGTTCGTTAGCTGTGTGTTCTTAATAGTTATTCTTTATCTTTCAGAATTGGCAGGTTTGCGGGTGGAATAACGTCAACAACGTTCACATAACAGCAGGCATCTTCAAGCATGGTAAGGCAGCCGAGAAGGTACAATCTTACCGTTTTTAGCTCATTAAAGGTGTTCTCGGAGTTGCGAAATAGAAGCCCATTTACTGAAAACTTTTAGGACCTGTTGCCCACAGGAAACTCAGGTGTTATGTCCACAGGAAGTGACACATTACCCCTGTTGTATGTGCAGTTAAGTGACGGCACATTCAATGATTTTGGGTCTTTTTTAAAATACAAATTCAGTGTGCAAAAGTGCCCAGTTTACCTTTTTTAAATTCAACCGACAGATTGCTGATGAAACCACTGTGAATGATATGAAAATAAGCCTAAAAACTACTGATCTTCTGCAGGAGGACATAAGCACCGTGATGTCCTGGTTCTCCAGCCCCGTGTACAGCCGCTACTGGGAGCACTACCAGCAGGCCACGGCCTGGCACCAGAGACACAGGCGAGCCTACCAGAAGGCCTTGGAGGCTGCCTACGGCCACGCGTACAGCCAGGGGCGGAGTCCCGGCAGCCAGCGGCAGCGCTACGCGGACTGGAACGCAGGGAAGGACGACCGAGAGGACGGAGAGGAGGAGAGCAGCTCGGACAGTGAGATTGAGTGTGACATCAGCAACATGGAGATCAGCGAGGAGCTTCGGCAGTACTTCGCCCAGACAGAGAAGCACAAAGAGGAGCTGAGTAAGAGAACAAGGGGTTGAGGAATAGTTCAAGATTGTGACATTAGTGGCAATTCTTTTGAGGACTGGAGTCTCCAAACGTCCTCCGTCTCCATCATTGTATCAGGAAATGAGCTCTGCTTGGGGATGCCGACTTGGACCGCGTGCTTTGTGCCTGAGAATAATCCGTTGTCTTGTCCTTGCAGAGAAGCAGCAGCAGATCGAGGCCGAGCAGCACGACAGCTACGTGCCGGCCGACCAGGACCTCCGCGGCGTCTCCTGGCGAAGCAGCGCGGCTCCTCCCTCGGACCGACCCGGCGAGAGACGTGGGGCGGAGATGAAGAAGCTGTATGGCAAGGACGCCGCCAAGATGCTGGCGATGGAGGCAGCGATGCAGCTCAATTTCGACAGGAACTGCGACCGCAAACAGCCCAAATACTGGCCTGTTATCCCACTGAAACTGTGACGGCTGTAAACTGTTTGATTTGGAGGAAATCCCTTCTCTGATCTCTCGGGTGGGACAGCGGCTTTGCCGTGTAATGGACTGTGGCTGTCGCTGATGTGGAACTAATGGTGTGGGTTAGCTGAGGGGTCACAAGTTATTTTAAGCCCAAATAAAGTTGCATAAATTAGCTGAGCTTCTGCTTAGCCAGGCGTGAGGGTCACTGACCTGTCAGCTGCTGCTCTAAATGAAAACTTGTGATTTTGATGCTTCACATAATGTCGGATTCACGCTTTTACAGAAAGTATTTTAAACTTGGGATCAAGCATGCAGCGCTACCATAAATTTCAGGACAAAAAGCGAAAAGCACAAAGAATAAAATTGAGTGTCGGCTGAGGTTGAGAGGTACAGTACCTGTCGGTGATGTAAATATACTCAAACGTGCGTTCTTCCTCCTAATCTGTTCTGTTTCCCCTCTAGCTTGGTGATGTTACGTGCTGCAGTAGGTCCTCTTGTGCCTGTCGACTTAGTTTAACCAGAGAAACATTGTTCAGCCCCCTTCCTCTGTTCAAATGGAGACGCGTTCCCGCATGGCTGCGTCTGATATTCCACTTTTCAACAAACACGAAGAGTGATTTGTTGTTGTTGTTGCTTCTAAACTGTGCCTCTCTGATTCTGACATTTCATCGGCTTCAAAGCGTTTTTTTCTCGGGAGGGACGTTGACTATTCACTTTTATCTTGCTCTTCACCACCCAGCCCCCCTTTTTTTAGACTGAAGGATGTATATTTTAATATAAATTCTGTTTGTAATAAAGTGTTGGATTAAACCTGCTATGTCAGTGGTGATTTCTTATTTACCTCTCTTTGTAATGGGAGTCTGGCTCTTCATTAATAATACTATTAAGCTTTTAGGCTGCATTTCATCATCCAAAATATTGTGTTTTTATTCAAATTTGTATCAGATTAGGTAGAGGAAAAGGTAAAGTACAAGTACCTCAAAATTGTACTTGAGTAAGTATTACTCTCTACCACTGCATGTAAGGAGTAATGGGTCTTCTAAAATGTATTGATTGTACACCACGTGAATATCATTGGGGCATTAAATAAATAACGCTATCTTACTGTAGTTTGGTTAAAAAGCTTTATTTTAGCATATTACTCCCCTCCTCTGTATTCAATAACGCTTGGAGGACCAATAAGGACACTTGGAGAATTAATGAAGCCTGATCCATTTCTAGAACAAGTGATGACGTCAGCCCCCCCCCCCCCCCCCCCCCCCCCCCTTGTGATCCCGTAACGGGACGTCCAGTTGTTTGAATGCAGCCCCCCTCCAAACAACCTGTGGACTTCATCTGGACCGGCTGAAACATGGGTAGGCGAACTGCTGTGATGACTTTAGTCCCAACAGAAGAGGAAGTGACTTCGCTTCTTCTTTGTTGTTGTTGTTTGTCTTCTTGCAGTAGCTGCGCGGACTTTTTCTGCTTGCGTGCGCTGCGCGTGATGCAGCGCGTGTTAGACTCTAATTTGCATGTCTGCTAATCAGTTTAAAGGCTCACGCGGAAAAGTGTGCACTTTCACTTCACTCTGACTTTCTTGCAGGCTTTTATTTTTTTTGTCAGTTGACAACAAAGTTGCACTTTGGAGGAGCTCATCTCCACTGTTAGTTTTGGACATCATGGTTCAGTTTTTACATTGCGCGCTCGTGCACGGTTATCTGTAACTTTATGTGTGCGAGTGAGTACCTCTGTGTGTAGTTGGCTCCTTCAACACTGATGAATGTCAAACTGTGCCAGCAGCAGAAAATCCCCTTTGTTCCTGTGGATGGAAAAGAAAAATGCATGTAGTCCTGTGCAGTGTGTGTTGGATTTATTTGTGTGTGTGTGTGTGTGTGTGTGTGTGTGTGCGTGTGTGTGTGTGTGTGTGTGTGTTCCATGCCACTGTTCATAGCAAGGGTTAAAGCTTCTACATATTAGCACAGGAGCAGCAGATTTCACAATTTATTGCATATATTTTCAGACTATTATTGACTTTTTTTACCTAAGTTTGACCTAAATATCAGCACAAAATCGGTCCTTTAGTGCGTCTCTATGGAGGTAAAATGGGAGCTTGGCTTACTGTCCTTCCCTCATGTGAGAGTGATGTTGATTGGATTAAGAGGGAGTGATCGGCTACCTCACTGTGGATTAAACAGGCTTGACAAGGTTGAAACGTGGAAGACAACGTCCGTACCGTACAGTAGACGTGGACGCGTGCTGCAGGAAGTTGCACATATCTTTATTTTCATATAAGCTTCGTTCAATCAGGTGATGTCATTGGCATCGTGTCTCTTTTGCAAGAGATAGTACAGCAGGAGGAAGAAGCACATATTGGGAACATTTAGACATCTCTAAAAACAAAAAAAGGATTAACATCTAGAAAAGTTCTCCTCCAAAAATATATCGAGTGTAAGATCAAACCAGAGCAGCAAGGGACATAAAAACCAAAGGTCATACTCTGACATGTACGTGTAGTAAACAGTATTAAAAACAGATAGTTGTTGACATCGAACACACCAGTTCCTCGTGCATGAAAAGCCAAACAGCCGAGAAGGTGAAACAAAAAAGCGCGTGTCAAACTTTCGGTTCAGATCATGGAAGGCAGACGGTAGACGGTGATCACCGCTGGTTTCCAATTCGCTGTGGAAGGAGCGATCAGACCGCAATGTACTGGCAGACGTTCAGCGCTGAAACCAGTAGCAGTCATTAGGCCTCTGAGCCAACACAAGCAACTTTTCCAAGCACTTCTCTTTGTCTCTCTCTCTCTCTCTCTCTCTCTCTCTCTCTCCCATTCACAACATCTGTTTCCAATAAGGCAGCAGGGCTGTTTATCACCTTCAGGCCAGTGAGAAGTTGAAGACAGACAGGATGTAGTCAAGTGACATGATTTACTTCAGTTTTTCCGCGGGAAGCCATCGTAAACTTCTCCTCTTTCGTCTCCCCTTGTTTTTCGCTTGTTTTTCCGCCCAAACTGCTACTTTAGTCTCATCATCGTCAGCATCATCATCCCGTCTTTCATCTGCATCTGCTCCTCTCATTGTCTTCATCACTCTTCTTTCCATTTCCCCTCCCTCCGCTGCTTTCTTTCCTCTCCTCCCCCCTTCAGTGCGTCCTCCTCGGTGAATTCGCTCTTTGTGCTCGCTGCAGTTTCGTCTCAGTGGGTGTGTGAAAACTCGTATCGCCTTGCATCCTCTTGCATCGCTATATGCGCTGATCTGCAGGATGGATGCTGAATGAAACAGCCGTCAAGCAGGCAGACTTCAAAAGGCTGCAAGATATTAGAGGATTGTTTTATTCTGAAGGAATAAATGATCACTCAGCTGGAAAAGAAGGAAGAAAGTGGAACGATTCACTGACCTGATTAGAGTAACAGCATGCCAACACTTAAACTGCAGCAATGGTGTCACAACAACAGCCTTGGGATAGCTGAATACAAAGTATAATTATAGTGTTTTCTGTCTTAATGAGGTTACAAGTTGCTGAAAGCTGATATTTTTAGACCGAAACCCACATTTTGTACGAACATTACTTCGTTGAATCACGCATTTTGCTTCTAATGGTTAAGAAACTGTAAAGAGCGTGTGTTGTTGTATCACACATCTTCACAGTCACATGAAGATGTGGATAAGTGGAAAAGGCTCAGTAAATAGGTAGAGGACTCTACAGATGATGTTTCTGTTGGGGAGCAACTTGTACTCTGTTGCAACACAGCTGATAAGATTCAATAGCTTCCTCCATTTAGGACTCTCCATTTCCCCTGAAAATCGTTTTTTATCAAGACAGCTTTCTATTGTCCCAAATGTGAATACACTTCCATTCAAAGTAGATCTTTGAATGGAAGGCAGGTGTGCAGGCTGGTGTGGAGCTCAGGGGAGGATGAGAGGCGGGAAATGCTGAGGACGACTGCAGGACAGGGAGGAAGTAGACAGGAAAGTTAGTGGCTGAACTGTTTCTGTGACAGAGGGCATCCTTCTTTGTTCTCCTCATCTCCAGCCTCTCTACTTCATCTTCCTGTTCCTGCCTCAGAATTGATTTGGTGGTTTTTATTGATCACTTTTAAGGTGCGATGGATCCAGATCACATCAGAGAAACCTACAACAAGTTCTGTCTGGAACAAAAGCATTTGTTTTCGTCTTTCGTGCCTGTCTTCTATACGTCTTATTGATTTTGCGATTGATTTTATGTCCTTTGCTCTTTTTCATTTTATTTTGAAAGCTCTTTTTTAGTTTTAGCACCACATGTTTGTGTTGTGCCGTTGATTCGGGCTGACAAGAGGCTGCAGAAGAGACTTCTTCCTCAATATACCAAACACCGACCCACCTCCCAACCCCAATGTTTGCTTTCATATTTAGTCTGCTAGTCTTCCTCGTCCTCAGCGTTGTAATCTCAGCCCGACGGCTGACTCTGATGTGTCAGAGTCGGTCGTCGTCGAGAGGACCTGTTGCCATGGCGCCGCGGCGACGCACCAGGCTCTGAGGCGGGCGTCATCTCGACTCGAACAGTCATGCATCTGATCACACGAGCCCACACGGGCCAACGAATATGAATATATATACACACACATTCTCCCTCACCTCCCTCTGCCGCTCTGCCACCCCTGGAGTGATGATGATGAAGATGATGGCGATGGTGGTGATGATGAACCCACCCTGCTTTGCTTTCCCTCCACACAGTGACTCACAGCTCTTAACCCACATCGGTGCTGGCGTGCACTGCGCTTCAGTACAGTAGGTCACAGGTGCAACAGCTCCTGAGTCACATGACTCTACAAACATGATGCAGGCAGGCAGCCGTGGAGTAGTGTGTGTGTGTGTGTGTGTGGCCATGGGGTGGTGTGTGTGTGTGCAGTTGTTTGGGATGACGATGACAACACATCATGTGGAGCAGACTGTGGACCAAATCTGGGCCAGTGGGATTAGCGGCTCGTCGGATAAATTGCTGGGCGATGGGGCGATGGGGGGGATGGGCGTGTGTGTGTGTGTTTGTGTGTGTGTGTGTGTGGGTGTAGAGGTGAGTGTAGGTTAATCCATCCGTACCGACAGGAGTCACATATTGTAAATAGGGCCAGATGTATCAGAGATGCCCCTGCACTTATTTCTGTAGGTGGTTCCAGTAGAAGCTGAAGGCGTTCGGTTCGCGCATGATTCGCTAATGACGTTTCACATTTAAGCAAAACTTTGCAATCGCATGCAAATTCAGCGCGCACAGAGGCGCAGGTGTCTCAGGCAGCACAGATGATGACGGAGCAGGATGCGATTCATTTGCATGAATTTGCATTAAAGTTGCTCATGTGCCTGCTTTCGGTTTCAACTGATGAGAGATAGAAAGAGGGGAAGAAACTCTGCATATGTTTGGCACGTTCCTTTAAAACAATCCAAAATAAGCGTTTTCACGCTGATGTATTTCGATCGAGTGTTGGAGATGGACTAACCTTTGTCCGCATGCGACGGTTCTGTTCAGGGATGAGAGGGAAGCGTCTCCTTGGCGACCGACGGCTGAGGGGGTGGGAGGGGATGGGTTGCGAAACTGGGTCATCGTCACCACCGCAGATTAAGGGGCCCGGATCTGAACACACTCACGTTCACCAAAGAACACAGACACTTGCACGACCACACTACCTCTGCAGAGAATTTAGAGGAACTTTCTCCAGGTGAGAGACGAGACGCTGCTAGGTGCTTCAACCTGGCCGTCCGCCAAAGGTTTCCCTTTTAGAGGAAGCCAGAAGCCCATTAAAATATCAAGGATTAGACTAAAGCGACAGCGGGAGGCTCGTAAAGCCGTGGCTGAGACACTGTGTGTGTGTGTGTGTGTGTGTACCAGCGTCCTTTGTATGTTTATGTTTGCCCAAGTGATGCCCTGTTTCCAGCTTTGCTGATAACACACTTCTGTTTGACTAATGAGGGGCCGGATGAAGCAACGCCGAGACGGATAGAAACATACGGGGTCAGAACAGGAAGTTGGGGACGTCTAAACTGTTGCATGTAGCAGAATATGTGACAAATTTAGACGGACACAGACACAAACATCTCTCAGCAGTGATTTCCCCGAGGCGTGGGACAACGGATCCCGTCGGCCACGGCGAGGTCAACCTCTGGGACCAGAGCTCAAAGCCTGACAGTCAGTGTCAGCGCCCCGACAAAAGAGATGCATAATGGCGTCGATAAGCATGTCAGGAAGACGGTTAAAAGGTCAATGCGTTGCCTGTAGCGAGGCCGAGCATCCCACAGGAGACAAAGATTGCTCCTTTTCACTGGAGGCAACTTTCTTCCATATTTACACTCCCATTTGATCTGCTTTCATGCAGCAATGCAGGGAGCTTTAAACACGTTGGCTGCATGTCAAGGACTCTCGCCTTCAGCTGAGCCGGTCGTAGGCGTAGAAAGCGTTTCACTGATGCTACAGATATGTATTTCAGTCAAGTCGCTCTTCATGGCTATCTCATAGAATTTGTTTCTTGGCTTCTGCCTCTTGGCGGATTCAAGCTGTTACGAAGGACACACGAGAAGTTTTTCTAGGAACTGATAGCATCGCTGAAAGATCTGAATTAGTGCAGCCTATCGGCGGTGTTAGACGTCTCCCTGGCAACAGCAGAGCCGGTACCACTCTGAGATCAGAGCGCTCTGATGCTGAGGATGTCACCGTCACGAGAGCTGGTTGTGGAAACCTTTGAAATCAATTTGAAGCCGCTCTTTACAGAGGTGTCCAGAGACTGCTGTGTCCTCCCGTTCTCCTTCTTCTTCTTCTTCTCGCTGCGATGTCCTCATTACTCGGGGACGACGCTCTTCTCCGTCTCGCTGTGATGAGGGAAGACAGGCGTTCGGCCGGCACTCCTGGCTTTCCCTTTAATGGACGCCAAGAGTTGTGGAGGCAGATAAGAACGTCTGTGCAGCTGAGCAGGAGCTCCTCCTGAAGCCACGCTGAACACAGATGCACACAAACACACGGTTTAAGGTTGAAGCTATGGCTGAAGGGGATTAGCTAACAAGCTAAACTAAGATGATTAACATGGTAAACATTAAGAAAAAAAGAGACAGGTGTGTGTTTATACATTTATTTAAGAAAAGTACAGGTTTCTTCTCCTCCATCCAAGCGTTTTGTGCTTTGGTAATGCGGCATGAACATAATTTGTCTGTCAGTCTGCAAAATTATTGACGTATGTTGAGGACCACACACAGATAATATTAGTGTGTGTGTGTGTGTGTGTGTGTGTGTGTGACAGGGTGATGGTGAAGAGTGCCAGGGAGCACTGTATCTCATCTTCTGGACAAGTCCTTAATCTGTGTGACCCAGCAAGGGATTATGGGGGTTCTGGGAGAAAAATGGGACTTGAAACTAACCCGTAAAGCCTAATAACTGACAGTTTGTTTGTTTGTTTTTGTGATTCATTCTTACTACAAAGGAAGTTTTTTTTCTTTCTGCAGATTATTTCAGCTGTAAGAGAGGCTTCCCCTGCCTTATTCTCCTTTCCCCACGAGGAAAGAGTCTCGGTGACTACCTTTACATGCACAAAATATTACATGTGGCAAAACTGTGTTCTTAAAGCTACTCTTTTAACTTCCATAACAGTCGCTTGAGCTAATCGTGTGGCTCTGTTCCCAAAGTTTGCTGTCTTTACAGGAAGTAATAATTCTTAAACTGCCTTCGTTTGTCTTGTCTGCGAGTCGGCTTTTGGCTTCCCTGGCTCCCCACAACTGCACGCAACTTGTTCTCAGCAGTGTTTTATAGAGACAGACTTTGATTCATTTATGCAGCTGATCGATGATTGGGTGACCAGCATATGGTGCAGACTGGGTGTTTATTTCAGCCCTCGGGGTAAATGGATCCACTAAATGTGTCCAGCAAACTGTTCTGGTGTCTTCGGATGAAAACATTAGGGGCCGGTGGGGTCACCTTTGTTTGCAGTGTGTGTGTGTGTGTGTGTGTGTGTGTGTGTGTGTGTGTGTGTGTGTGTGAGGGTGGGGGTCCCCGGACTGCTGTGTGGGCTGAGCTTTGTCTGAAACAGGGCCACGTGGGCCTGAATTAAAACCTTGTTTAAGAGGATTCAGGACAGATGGCGTCCCATTGTTTCAGGACGGTATTAGAAAATGGGGTGAATGATGGAAACAGCCCCCCCCCCCTACATAAACACACTCCACCCACTTTGAACCGGGGACCCACCTTGCTTGATTTCTCATTGGATTGTAGCATCTTGCACTCAGCCAATCAGCAGCCCCGGGGGCAAACAAAGAGCGCCCTCACAAATAAAGGCAGACACATGGCTGTTTAGCATAAGAAGCTGCAATTGGTCAAAGGTGAGCCAATCAATGTCAAATCAATTTAAATGAAGCTCTTTTTTCTTCAAGGGGAAACCAAGGAAAGTGTATTGAAGTAGCAATAGGGCTGTAATAACATATGCTGAAGCAGGAAACAGAGCATCCTCCTCTGAGAGTGTTTATTCTAATGGGAATAATATCTCGACAGCATCGGAGATGAGTGTTGCAACTGGCTTGTTTTGAGTTAAACCTCATCACTGCATTTGTCCCGCGTTGAAAAAATACATCTAAATGTTGATGGGTGCTGCACAGGCCATTTCGACGTGAGACAGAAAACTAAAAACAACAATGACTCCTCTCCCTTTTATCTTCTCTTGAAGCACACTAGATCATCTTTTGCTTTCCCTCTCTTCGCCTCCTTCCCTTTCTTCCCTGACTCTCTCAACTCACCAGATGGAGAGGGGGCGGTGAGTGTGTGGTTGTGTGTGTGTGTGTGTGTGTGTGTGTGCGTGTGTGTGTGTGTGTTTGTGTGTTAATTCATGCATGCATGGTTACCCATGAGTTTGCATATTTACATATCCTGTACATTTTGTCCTTATATCCTCCTCTGCTTCACCGAAGCAAAGAATATTAATCAAAATCAGTCATTTTCACCTGCAGACCAGCAGACAGAGGAAGCCGTGGATGACACAAAATGACAGGAATAAAGTGAATGAGCGTCATTTTCTCCACAGTCAGGAGAGGGTTTAGGGGCCAAAACGCGTTATCTGGCATCATTTGGGGCTGCTAATCCGCATGTGCGAAATAAATCCAATCTGACAGCGCCTGTGCATCATGAGACTGGATTGTTAATATACATAGAGAGACAGAGCTAAGCTTCAACAGGGAGGAGGAGAGAGAGAGGGAGGGTGTGTACGAGGCGAGAGAGAGAGGGAGAGAGAGAGAGAGAGAGAGAGAGAGAGAGAGAGAGAGAGAGAGAGAGAGAGAGAGAGAGAGAGAGAGCATCGAGTCACCAGGATAGGCTCCACCATCCACAGACTGTGATTTACAAGTGCCACAAGGAGACTATATTCCTCTAAAATAATGGATGGGACAAAGCCGGCCATGGAGTCCAACGCGGAGGAGACTCAGGACGAGGGACAAGAGAGCAAAGGTACGCTCAATCATCCGCTGACATTTGCGCGTTTTCCTGTGTTTTCTTTGGAGACATTTGCGTCTGCGCCAGCCTGAGCGGTTTAACCTACTTGCAATGGCTTCTCGCTTGTGCGCGAGACAATAGCGATGCTCCCCCCCCCCCACCCCCACCCCCACTCCCCCCTCTGGCCTCTCACCTATTCCAGGGCGATTTGGAAAGCATTGAACGGTCTCTCTGCTGCGGATGGCCGAGATTATTCCCACAATCCCGAGCGCAATTTGACGTTTTCTGTGTTATTTGGCGCCCTCAAAGGGGATTTGGAGTCTGGTGGGGGAGAAGAACAGGGGTGGGCGGGTTGATGCGCTCTGGTTTTATGGTGCATACGTTAAAGCCAATTTGCTTTTACATTGCTGCACCATCATGTGCATATGTCCGCCTAATGAGCGGCTGATAACGCGGCGGTGGAGGCGCTGCTCTCTGTGTGCATGCGGCCGCATCGTTTTATCGTCAGGTGTGGAGCAACGGCAGCTCCACGATCCTCCCGCCGCAGCCACGTCGATCAATATCAGCGACACCCCCAACACAGAGGCTCGGTGTCCGATCTGTCAGCGGCGCGATTGGTCGAACATATGAACCCTGTGGTTTTGGACGCGCGCAGTAGTGGCGGTGCAGGAGGCTGCAAAAGAAACGAGCAGCGGTGCTCTTGGCGCACCATTGATGGACGTGTCCATCAGTTACAAGCCCACCGTTCAGACATGTTAATGGGGCCTCTGTAAGGTGCACACATTCAATGCTCTGTGTGACTCATGCAACAAGCTCCTTACTAGCATTTTTAAGTGTCTTTGCAATGTGCATGCAAAAGAAATTAAGATGTAAATAGTAGTAAATTGTGTTTTTCGTGCACATCAAAGACCAGCCATAAATTAGTCGATTTTGTCCAACCAAACTGTTGCTGTTGCCGAACAGTGTGGGGTGTCTGTGCGCCCAGACTCTGTGGATGTGACTGATCTCATCCTTCAGTTTGGTGTTGTTTGTGAAGTCACACTGATGACAGTTTGTCACTGTCATCTTGACTATGAATGCACACATTACCCACAGTTTTGGCAGATGCATAATACAGAAGATGAATGATGATGTTCTCCCAGCTTTTTTTTTTTACAGACCAGCGCAGAGTTTCAGTCCGTGATGCAGCTCATCTGGCATGATGCCTTTTTCCCTGTTGGCTGGTAGAGAGCAGGATAGTTGATATCAGAGTGCATGGGCCTGGGGGGGCTTTACACACACCCACCTCACAGCAACACCCAGCGTTTCCCCAGCTTTATTCCTTCTTGTGCGGCAGTTGTTCTCCACTTTCATGTGGGCAGTTTTGTTAAAAGTGAGGGTTTGTGTTTGAAAAGTCAAATTTTCTTTACAAAATGGTATAAAATATTCAGAATTTTAGCTTCAGCGTTACAAAATGTAACTTTTTTGGAAGCAAATATAAAAGAAATGTTCATATTTAGGGCACAGATATTCAGATTTTTAGCACCAGGATACAAAATGTTGTTATTTTGGAAGCAACTAAGAAATTTGACTATTTTTAGGGGCAAATATATTTACATATTGGCTCAAGTATTAAAAAAGATGACTATTTTGGGGGCAAATATTCATATATTGCAGTATTACAACATTTTACTATTTTCAAAGCAAAGGATCAAATTTTTAGCTTCAGTATTTCAAATGTGACAATTTTTTGCGGCAAATATTCAGACTTTTAGCTCCACCTTTACAAAAAGTTACAATTTTGGGAGCAAATATTGAAATTTTTAGCTCCAGTATTAAAATTGTTTCCAACTTAAAAAAACCTAATTTGTAGTTCCTGCAGCACTTCTTGGGCCCTGCCACGGTAATATTGCTGGGTCACAGTCTATGACGTATACGGTGCAGAAAAGTGGGGTGTCCCTCAACAGTGATGTTTTAAAAAGACATTACGTCATCCTCTCCGGAGGCACGCTGCTACACACAGGCCAGTGTCCAATGAGAGCTTTTATCATGCAGCTTTAATTGACAGCGTGGGTGAGTCTGTTCAAATTCCCTGAGGATATTTGAGCAGGAGGGCGGCCATATTTATTGTTAGTAATTAACCCTTTTGAATATCTTAATCACCATTTTAAGCTGAAGCAGTGACATTATCACAAAGCTCAACCTCTTCAGCTCCAGGTGTAATGTTGTGCAACCGAGCCCCCCCCCCCCCCCCCCCCACACACACACACACACACACACACACACACCAGGGAACCAAAATAGACTGGATTGGAGGATGGCCTATTTATCGGTGTAATCATTTGTGTGTGTGCCTTTGACATCTGGAATGTGACCATAAGCTTACAGCATCCGTTGAGAGGCTGAAGATTTACAATGGGGGCAAGAAGGCGAGAGCTGTCATGTAAGGAGCTTGAGTTGATGTGAGCCAGCGGTTCATCATCTGCTTCGGTTCATCACGTTTCTGATTCGGACGGAAGAAGTTTTGGAATAAATACTCACATCTTTACAAAACTCCCCGAAACAAACGCTTTGTGTGAAATGATCTCATCTTGGAAATCTGTTTTATAAGGTATTGAGGCTAAAATGCTCAGGATTGTATTTTAGAGCTGCACTGATAAATGGTCCCCATTTTATTGACTGTTAAAAATTGCATAAATCTCCCCATCAATATATATGGGCCAATAAACAACAAGATATTTCAGTTGAAAAATGGGTAAAATATGTTCCTTTAGAAACCCTGTCTTCAATACACAATTTGACCACCAATTTTAATTATCATTATTATATAATATTTATGCTACATTAAAGGGATAGTTTGACACTTTTTTTTGGTTTCTATAAAGGTAAAACCAAGAGACAGCTATCGTAGCTTAGCATAAAAAGCTTTCAGGTTATGTCTCGTTTGTCTAAACCTCAACTATTAACTAAATCTTTCATCTAAAATCTTTTGAATATAATAAAGAAATAGAGACGGAGTCCCTTTTAGCTACACGAGTGCGATTTTATCCGACTTATCTGTCTTCACATCCTGCATTAGCATCAGGTACGATGTTCTCAGTTGTAAAGAGCATGTTGATTAGCTGTCATTATGCTAAACAGACTATGTTCTTGATTGCACCACTTATTGTGTGTCTCCGCATGATATGGAGCCGAGAGTATTTACGAACTGGAAAGTGAGCGCAGAACTCCGGCAGGGTTTATAATCCGCGCTGGTGTCTGTCGGTATATATGGATTGATCTTTTTGCTTGATTGCGTCCTATAATCTCTAATCTCTAAGTCTGTGGACGTTCACTGTGCTCAGGACTCAGCTATACGCTCTCTGAGGTACGATTATATCTGATTTCATTAGTATGCAACAGTTTGATTAGAGAAAGCACCTCCCATGTGACGTTTCTATTTTTAACTTTAATGTGGCCCCTAAATTGGCTTTCAAAGTGGTTCTGAGTGCATTTGAAGTTCCTCTTCATCTGCCGTCCTCCCCTTTGTTGCAAATGAAAGGCCTGTTCTCACACACACACACACACATACACACACACAGGAAGGGAGCAAGGTGTGTGTGTGTGTGTGTGCCCGCTCTTGCGTAACGCGTCGCCGGCTCGCCGCCTTTGCTTATGATGTTCAGATCAGAAGCGTAAGAGATTACATCATCGTCTGGAGGGGCGCAGGTTTTTTTGTTGAATCTCCTGCGTTGGAAGGGCAGAGCTTTGCTGCAGCCTCTGCAGCACAAAGACAGTTCCTCCTAATCAGCCTTTCAGGGTTTTTCTTCTTCTGGTGAAATCTGTGATGTTTGACGTGAGCAGAGGAGGATATAAAGATTCTGTGCTGGAGAGCTAATGCAAAATGTCTTCCGGCCGATTTAAAGATCAAGCAAAGGAGAGCAGCCTTTAAAGGAGTAGTTTGGGAAGTACGCATCGTTTGCTGTCTTACCAGGAATTAGATGAGAAGATCGGTACCAGTTGCTAGGCAACCCTGCTTCCAGTCGTTATGCTAAGCTAAGCTAACCAGTTGTAGCTTCACAAACAGACATAAGACACATGGTTTTAATCTTCTCATGTAACTCTCAGACATAAATTAAAAGTCACAAAATGTAGAACTATCCCTTTAACTGCATCACATCAAACTTGTTTGCCTATAAGCAGCATATACATTTAAAATAGCCTTGCAATGCTTTATATCACATTTACTTTTCTGCAGTGACTGGTAGGTTGAGAAGATGGTTTACTGGGTCACTGCTAAACGTAAAGGTCTGGTTCAGTCCTTATTGTATTGGTTGTATTGCTGTAACTCACATGGAGCTGAAACAATAAGTTGATTAATGGATTGCTCCACTGGTACCCAACCTCCAAATGCGATGCAAGAAATCAAATAAAACGCCTTTGGGCCTCTAAATATCCTTCAAATCAAACAATCCTGAACAGAATAAGCCAAGCCAAAAAGGTTAGGAGCCTCTGAATAAGTCGATTTACAAAAAAGCAATTCTCTGGTTTTGGACTGTGGTCGGACAAAATGAGCAAACCGAATATTTCACCTCTGGTTCTTCCTTAAAACTCGCCGGACCTAAACCTCCAATGACAACGATGTAACAGGAGATGAACCAGGTCGGCTCGACCCAGGAAGATACAAGGGTCTCCTTTGAACAAAAGCTTCAGTAATACAGTCGAGCTGAGCTCAAGTTGAGGCCTTGAATCTAAAGGTCAACCTCTGTTTGATGATCGGGAGTCGGGACGAGGAGCCGGACCGTCCTGCCTGCTGGTGCTGACATTTAGTCTGTGTTACTGATAAATATTAAACAGGTTCCCTTCCATGCCTTCTTGACCTTACAAGCACAACTTGTTTTCTGTTAACATTTCAATCCTCTATGGATCATTGCTGCTGTTGTGATAAATAGTCCGATTCCAACGAAGTAGTACAGGTTGAACTGAAAGGACGCGCTGTAAATGACCTACAAGTATTTATACAATACTCTAACAAAGTGTACAGTCAACATGATAATAAGGTGACTTCTGCTCTGAACCTGTTGCCCGCGTTCAGCTTTTACTAAAGTAGATATATTGATGCTCTTTTGTGACTTTTTAAACCATGTGGCTTTTCATTTTGCCATACAATTCGGCCACTTAAATGTTCATCTCACCAAAGTATCGGACGCCACATTGTTTACCTGGTCACTATCCAGCGCCAATACATTTTTACCACCGGTGGGAAAGCTGACTGTAATAGTAGCTGATATGAGGACAAACCAGCCTTGTGCTGCTGCTGCTCTCTCACACACACCCACACACACTCCCATGCGTGCACTTGCCGTTATTGGCATCCGTCTCCTACTTGTCTTTGTTACACATAACCACCTCTCACTGCAGGCTCTCTCCAGTTTTTATCTCTTCGTGGCAGTTTTTCAACGAGAATTTCAAGAAGAGGAAAAAAAAAGGCTCCCACACAACAGACGGATGTACAACCACAACGTTTCCAACATGGCGTCTTCATCGAGGAAAGGTCCACGTAGAAACCTTTTACTACAAAGTCCTTCTGAGGGTTTTTAACATGTTTCTGGCCGTGGTCACATCTTTCTTTAGTCCCGGCCTAAACAAATCCTTTTTGGAGGTATAGTCTGGGTCTGACATGGGACAACTCCGGGTCAAATCCAATGACTTTTGCTGTGCTTTTAGTTTGGGTTTGCATGCAAGGAAAACAGCAAAACCGAAAGGTTGCTCCTCTTAATACGTTGATTACGCTCATGATTCTGTCCTCACATGCTCTCAAAACACTTTTAAATCTGCAAATCTCACTTTTTGATTGATTTGTTGCACATAAACCGCCACAATACTCCTTTTTGTTTCCTCTCAACTCTTCTTCTCTGCTCCTCCCTGTCTTGTCCTGATTCCCGAGCTCATCTGTCTCCCACCCACACACACACACACACACACACACACACACTCATGCACACACCCTTCGCATATTCCCCTCTCGCCCTGGAGGTGTGTGAGGTTGCGAGAGCATGTGAAAGCCGTCACACAGGGAGAGGCTCATGTGTTCCTCATTTGAAGCCATTTGCCCAAAGCCTGCTGTCAGCCTCCATCTGGATATGTGTGTGTGTGTGTGTGTGTGGTTGTATTTGTTTACGTGTCAGTGACCAGGAGTGGTTTAGGGGGAATGTCTGCGTCGGTGCTCTGCTTGCACCAAAGGAAACGCTCTATTTTAGTGTGCACATATGTGGGTGAGCGCGCGGTACGCCGCTGTGTTCATATTCAGCCCTCTGAGTACCCACACTGTGGTCACATTCATATTTAACTGAATTTCTCCGCTCGCATGTTCATAAAGCCAACGGTATTTAGTACGGATGTGTCTTGTTGCCGTTCCTTTTCTGCACGAATGCCAACAGAGTTTGTTTCATGCCTTCAGAAACAGCTGCATATTTACTGCATATCAAGCAATAAGTCACAACATTTAGATTTTAAAGTGAAAGAGCGGAAACAAGATTTCAGTAATCCATCCTTTTAAGTGAGTCTATGTAACTTTTGCTGAAGAATAATAGATGCCAAAGCATTAGCACAATTATGAATGAATGTCTTAATTCATTTAGTTTCACTTTCAGTTACTTATCAAGCAGAAATGACTTAATATTCACGAGTTTCAGACAAAACAAGACACTTGAAGACGTCACTTTGGTCTTTAGGGAATTATTATATGCATTTTCTTTCACTGTAATATCATGTTTTAAAGACTAAATGCTAAAAAAAATAAAGTAATAGATGAATTGACACTGAAATAACCACGAAGCCCCGTGAAGCAACAGATTACAAACATTTGGAAACAAGCGCACAAGCTCCCGCAGCGCATCGCCGCCCAACACTGCGTCTATGTTTGAACCCCAGTCTGCAGCGGGAGTATGAATAGCAGCAAGTGGCAGGTTGGCGCAGCATGCCTTGTTCCTGAGTGATGCCAACCTCCTCTGGCCTCCCTCCATCACCCACTGATGCCCAATCTGCTGCTCTCATCCATAGCCCATTACACGCCCGGTGCCGATTAAGCACTCGTCATCGTTAGCCGAGGCTGACATCGATGAGTGACTGGGCCTGTATGATGCGCGGGTCATTCAGGCCGCCTGGTCATCCGTCCTGCTGTAAGTGCTGAGTTGCACACATTCAGCCGCAAACTCTCTTTGAGGTCTCCTTATTTCCTTGATGTATGAGGAATATTCATAATAAAGGCCGATTGTGAGGACGGCCTCCACAGAAAGAGTATCTGTGTTACAGACCCACACACGCACACATAGTGTTGGCGTAGCCCCTGAGGCTGCTGCAAAGTGTATCTCCATAATCACATCAAAGGGGGGGGGGGGGGGGGCGGGCCAGCGGAGAGCCAGCGACTTCTTTGACATCTCCGGGAAAGTGACTTTGGCCAAGTTGGTTGCGTAACCGCTGAGCCATTCAGTCCAATGGCACGGCACTTCTGGCCAGAGGGGCCATTTTACATGTTGGTGGGACAAGACTCGAACTAAATAGAAGAAAAAATAAAGAAAGAAATAGAAATGCTCATGTTAAGTCACTATCCTCCAAAGAAAAAGGATTTTTATTTGAATATGACTGCGTCTTTCATCATCTTTTGTTTTTCTTGTCCTCTTTTAGGAAAAGGTTTGTCATATAACTGAGCAGGGTTTTCACTTTTCATTTCGGTCATTCTGGTGCTTTTTGTTTGCGTCCCATCTGTTACCACATGGTTCCGGTCTTGCCTCATGTTGCCATATAAAAACAGTAAAAGAAGAACACGTTTGATCCACGTAAGAAAGAAATCTCACAGTCACAGTGGTGGATATTCACAGCCTTGACAGTCGAGTCTTTCACCCAGCTGTCACGAGTTTAGCCCAGTTTGGCCGCAGAAAGAGAGAAATGGAGGGAAGCAGCATCCAGCAGTGAAAGTATTGATCACGCAGCAGAGCGAGGAGAACGGGATTTGAAGGCCCATCATGCTCGATTTCGCCCGGCCAGATGCTGAACTTGTGGCGTCCATAATGCTGGTTATAACGTACCGTGGGAAAATAAATAAAAGAGAACTGGTTGGTAACGGTGAAGGCAGCCGGCTCAGAGCATATTGTGTCCTTTTGATCAACGACGCAAACAAGCCGATTACTGAAAACATTCGAGTTGATTTTAATCAGGAAATGAAAAAAATTGCATATTTTGAAGTATTTCTTTTGCATGAATACTTTCTGTACTTACTGCCAACAAACTGTTGGACACATCAAGTTTATCACAACTTGGAGCGGTAAGAATAACAATTGTTGTTCACAATTAGTTGATTAATTCATTAATAAAAATGAATCTATGATTATTTTGAGTTTTTCCAAGTAAAAATGTCTGAAACGATGTTTTCAGCTTCTCAGTTTTAAGAAAAGTTCAACTTCCTCATCTATATGATATATGTCCATCATCACCCAGTAAGGTCCCTGAATGCATCGCGCTCTGCTAATGTGCTGCGTTCACTATATTTCCTGTCCAGACAAAGTGTTAGTTGGACATAACGAGCTATTTGAAAACTTAG
This sequence comes from Pholis gunnellus, assembly GCF_910591455.1. NCBI lineage: Eukaryota > Metazoa > Chordata > Actinopteri > Perciformes > Pholidae > Pholis > Pholis gunnellus. Next base: position 3,597,530 of record NC_136551.1, read on the forward strand.
TTTGGGCAGAGTTCAATGTTTTCTGATATTTTATGGACAAAACAATTGACTACATTTTTGTTTTTGGGTCGACCACCGAACATAACTAATAGAATAATGACAAAATTTGACACAGCTTTGTTTTGAACTTCATAACGATGCGGTTTTGATGTTCTCTCGTGGTTTTTAATAGTGTTTCATAAAAGCTCAGAGAAACATTTTATCCTTCAACTGGAAAGACGGAAATCTCCCAAGCTGAAGTTATGAGGTTACGAGTGTGTGTGTGTGTGTGTGTGTGTGTGTGTGTGTGTTGTAGCTGAAGTCTGCTGCTATCAAACAGATGGGGCTTCTTTTTCATCTCAACCAGAGGAGACGCAGCTTTCCATCCTCCTCCCGTCTCTCTCTCTGCTTTACTTGCCCACACCTTTATTCTCTCTCCTCGATGCTTGTGGGAATGTACCCACAATGCACCGTGAGGAAATAGCCCCAGAATGAATACAGCACTTCTAGATTGGAATACGGCCGCAGGCAGGGACCAGACCGGCCGCTGAAATATTCACAAAGCTTTATTAACGCGGATGTTACTCCTGGCAGATGCACTGTGCGTACTAACAGTTGCCGATAATCATGCGGTGCCACTGGGTTGTACAGATTATAGCAAATTATTAGGACTGTCGATGTAATCTTCCCTCAGTTTATATTAAAAAGCAAGTGTGTCTATAAACAGTATTTTTATAACAGCGGACGACTGATGTGAATCCACCATTATCTCCAGACTCTGCAGTTTAACTGAGATTTTTAGCGTCTTTCAGCTCATTGTTTTGGTCTTATCGCCTTCATCTTGACTGTTTGTTTCACTCTCACCTCACTCATCAGCAGCAGGCGGCTGTTTTTAAAAAAACGCACGGTACACGACCTGCTCAGCACCACACAGAAGACAGACAAAGCATGCGACTAGCTGGTGAACGTATGTGGAGCATTTAGCGGCTAAAGAGCCGGATATTTCCCTCAGGAGCTGGCGAAGAGCGCACACAGAGCTAAACACAGAGCGGAATATTGGATTTACGTTCATCCGTTGCACAGAAACACAACTCCAACTCCGCGACTCCTCTGGTTGTATAGAAGTCTATGAGAAAATGACTCTACTTCTCTCTTGATTTATTACCTCAGTAAACATTGTAAACATGAGTTTATGGTCTCAATCTCTAGTTTCAAGTCTTCTTCAATACAGCATGATGTTCATTTAGTAAATGATGGTCCATTTAGAGTCAAACAGACCATAAAGCAGGGGATGCTTTAGGGCGGGGCTACACCGTGATTGACAGGTCGCTACCACGGTTTTCATCTTAAAGAAGTTTTCAGTTTATCAAACATTTTGCTCGCTATGTTTTGTCATTCGGCGTTCGGTTGTACTTAGCTCCACCCTCTTGTTTGCCACAAAACAAGATGGCGACGGCCAAAATGTAGAACTCGAGAGGCTTTAACATGGTAAACCGCAAACCATCGCTCCCAGTGACTGTTCGCCCACTTCTTATGTACAGTCTGTGGTTTACCACAGCAAATCACTGCAATATGAATTCTCTAAGTCCCCGAGGAGCTGATCAAATGAAATAATCTTTTTCTCTCGTTCATTTCAAACAATATAATATCTGTCTGACCCACTTCTTAAAACCTGAAAAGCAGATTATGGATAACTTTGCATCTCCCTCCGTCTTTACCTTTCACATCCTGTTTGTTGTCTTTGTGTCAAATTCCACACCGCTGTCACCATTTAGCACCGATCTTTACTTGTTTATTGAGGTTACATCACTCTACGTCAGTGCGTGTGTGTGTGTGTGTGTGTGTGTGTGTGTGTGTGAAGGACTACGCTACCGCTGAACTGGGTCGTGGGTAACACGTTGCTATGGCAACTGCTATTTGCCGGCCCCGGGGCCAAGAGCTGCTTTTTCGCTTTACACTTTCTCTCTCTCTCTCTCTCTCTCTCTCTCTCTCCGTTCTTCTCTCTGTTCTTCCTTTGCTCGCTCTGCGTCTTTCCTCAGCTCCTTCTCTCTCTCTTCCTCTTCCCTTTGTCGCTCTGCTCGCTCTCTATCGATCTCTTCCTCTCCATTCACCTCTGCTTTCCTCTCATTCCTTCTCACTTCTTCTTAATCTCCTTCTCGCATCCTTTCCTTTTGTCTTTGTAAAATACAGACAAAGAGCGAGCGTCTATCTACCCGACTGTCACCGTGTTTTGTCCTGCGGGCCACAGCGGTGGGAGAACACGAGCTTTAACAGCAGGAGATGTTAATCCTAAATTGCAGCTCTTGTCTGTCAACTTATTTCTGTCGTTCGTGCTGTGAAGTGTTCCCGCGAAGCGATGCATCGTCCGTGGTGTGAGGCGGGTTGAGATGATGTACGGTACGGCATCGTAACAGGAGCGTAACATATTGTCTCAGCGATTAACTCCAGCTGGTTCACTGTAAGTACAGCGTGGGCATGCAGCCATGTTTCACCGAGAGAGCAGAGAAGACAAGCGGGGCAAAGGCAGAGAGGAGAGGTAGCGAGATGCAGCGAGGTATAAAGCGAGAGCGATGGACCGGCCTCGGCGTGTCACCTAAATTCTACTCTAATGAATAGTCCATTGATTTCCATTAGGGCCGGCTGGAGTTGACCACTCCGGCCTGTCTGTTCCCCATTAGTGCACTTTAAAACTGAGGCTGACAAACAGTCGTAGCCACAGGCGGACCGGATGAGGAGCCCCCGCTCTGTGTTTAAATGAAACCTGTGAGTTCATCCATGAAGCTGCATGGGGCCCGGGGAGAAGAGAGAGTTAACTGCAGGAATTATACGAGCTTTAAAAAGTCATGTTTTTTTGTAAAGCAAGTGAGCAAATGGGCTCCTTTTCGGCACCTTGAAAGGAGCTATAGTCAAAGCCCATGAACATCAAGATTACATCACATGGAAATTCTTGATTTGCATTTGAAAAAGCAGGATCACCACATCACACTGGCAGGTCTTACTCTCCTCTCTAAATAGGAACGACAGGTAGACTAACATACTAAATCACCTGGGGAGATTGACCTTTTATAGCAGGATGGAGTGTCAGTGCAGAGCGGCTTTTAAACAGCCTCCCGGTCCTCAAGGTATCGACCAGTGAGTCCACCCCCCCCCCCTCGAGGCCTGGCCTGTTTCTCGGCTCAGATTTTAGAGCCATCCAGCCTTATCAGCTCCACCTCTCTCCATCAGCCCGCTTCCTTCATTAACATTAATAGGATTTGGATCTATTATGCAACGAGCCTCCCGCTTCGTTACGCAACGCGCGGTCTTCAGCACCGGCAGCAGCAGCAGCAGGAGGGCAGTTGCATCTCTGATTTACGTCTTGGGTTTTCATTCACTCAGACATGAAGCGGACCTCACTCTGAGGTCAGAAACCTCAACAGAGAGGAGAACAGAACAGCTCTTATCAGAGGAAAGACGATAACTGTTTTATGTTTTGAGCTTTACAAATTCTTTATCAAAGTGTCTGTAAATTCCCGGCTGCAGTGAATCGTAAAATCTTTTAGTTTGTAAAGTATAGTTTCCGAGCACCAGACTCTCATTTTACTGCAGCAGGGTTTGATGGCTAGATGAAAAGTCAGGGGATCATCCCCTGGAGACCATGAATGTCTGTCTCAATATTCACTCTTTAAACTCATCGATACCAACGTGTCACACTACGTATAGCCTGAAGGAAGTAGGTTACGGTCTGACAGATAGGTAACATGGTCAATTGTGTATTCTAGGCTTTGCGAACAGAAATATTCAGATTCAACACATTTCTGAACATGAGTTGATGATGCTTCAGAGTTGCCAATTGGAGCAGGTTGTCATAGAAACAGCAAAGTGGCACACACAAGACAGTTCATTTTGTCTGTTTTTTTTTTCCAGAGTAACTTCCTGCTTTGCTGGAGGAGCTATTTTTAACGGGTATTATATAAGATCTTGTGCTCAATACAACGCGTTATCTTTCCTTCTCGGCTGTGATGGGAGCAGAAACCACCTGAACCCCCTGAACCCCCCCCCACCCCCAGTGAGCCACGAGCTCCACACGCCGCCACCGTTAATGGAAAACAAATTTACTAATTTATCACCATCATCGTTCTGTCGAAACAGCTCGAGCGCACAGGGATGACTGGCGCATCGTCATCATTTTGCTGTGCGGGGCCAAATTTTAGCCTCTTTCAGTTTCTCACGGCATGTCCACCGTTTGCGTTTCCTTTTTTTAAATAATTGATTGAGGTCAATGACTTATTCACGCCTCAGAAAAAGAAAAAACACATGAGATGTTTCTTTAAAGACAAAAGGGGAGAGTTTTTGCAGTTTCTTGAGCAGTGCAGGATGTGAGCATGTAGCGCAGCTTGCATGCAATATTCAGCTGCTCCCAGCTGAGCTCAAAGTGAACTCACACCAACTGTGAAAGATGCCATGATTAGCCGCTCTGAGTGCCTTAACAGGGAGAAGTGTTGTTCTTCTCTTGCGGCGCTCTCGCAGCACATGCATGCTTGATTCAGCCCCAACAGTATGAACATCGACACGGGTTTGCTAGCTTAGCAGCAGTCGGCAAAAGGCCGTCGAGTGTTGCAGTGTGTGTCACCAGGCGTCATGCCGCAGACGTCTGCTTTTAAAAACTGACAGATTAAAGCATTTTTCTCCTCATAAAGGCAGTTTTTCTACAGCTGACGTCAACAGGAAATCTTCGCGCCAGTGCATTAACCCCCTTCTCTCTCTGTCTCCCCCTGTAGGATGCTTCGAGTGCTGCATCAAGTGTCTGGGCGGGGTGCCCTACGCCTCGCTGGTGGCCACCATCCTCTGCTTCTCAGGCGTGGCTCTGTTCTGCGGCTGCGGCCACGTGGCGCTGACCGGCACCTTGACCATGCTGGAGAACCACTTCTCCACGGTCACCACGGACCACGCCACCCTCGCCATGGTGTAAGTCCTCAGTGCGGTTCGGTTGGCTGACGGCAGCCCGAAATCAAGCACTAAAGTAGCTGTGACATGCTTCACACTATGTTTTCTTAAAGACTTGAGGAGCACAATGAATCATTTATGAGCACCATTAATAGTTTCAGCAGTGAATACACCGGTACTACTCCTGCAGTTATTAAATCTGTCGAGGAGAGCCACCCACATATCTGCCCTGACTCACAACACAATAAAACTAGTAAATGTAGAAGAAAAGCACCCTCTCTACACATTTTTTTTAAATAGTTTGCTCTGTGTTATTGATTCTTAACAATGCTTTCTCTTCTGTCTGCGTGTGTTCAGGATCCAGATCTTCCAGTACATCATCTACGGCATCGCCTCCTTCTTCTTCGTCTACGCCATCATCCTGCTGGCTGAGGGCTTTTACACCACCAGCGCCATCAAGAAGGAGCTGCAGAGCGACTTCAAGACCACCGTCTGTGGACGCTGCATCACCGCCTTCGTACGGCAACACACACACACACACACACACGAACAGCTGCTGCAGATCACCACAGCCACTGACCCAGATACACTCCAAATGAAAGCCCTCTAAATGAGATTGAATTACTTTGTTGTGTATTTTATAATGCTCTTGCTTGAAATAAAAAAAATGAACAAAAAACAGTCAATCTTAGTGCTTTACAAGCCAGGTTGGCCTTTACACTGACAAAATATAAATCTGTCCTTTCTTCCCTCTTCAGTTCATGTTCCTGACCTACATCCTCGCTCTGGCCTTCCTCGCCATCTTCGGCTTCACGGCGATACCCGTTTTCCTCTTCTTCAACGTTTGGAATACCTGCGCTGCCATGAAGTCTCCTGACGCCAACATCACCTCGCCGGACTCCATCTGTGTGGACGTCAGGCAGTACGGTGGGTTGCTCCGCCATCGAAGCATCTCACGATTGTCCTGACGGAAATAATTGGGATTCTCGATATTATCCCGATATTATACACTTAAAAATCAGAAATACGTTTATTATCATGATTTGGGTTCAAATAAGAACGTAATAACGAAACGTGGCGACGTTAACGTGAAAACGTAACAACATACATTAACAACACAGCAGACTTTCTTACGAAACGTTATGTAACCAGCGTAAAGGTGTGTTTGACCCATCCATCAGCACTCACACTTTGTCGCGTGTTAAACTCGTTATTATACCACTAAAGTTTCGATAAACGTTCAGCTGCTCTGATCGGATGCAAAAACGTCGACATTCGACGTATCCGTCCGTTTGCAGAAACGTACATTCCAACATGTTCCCCTGCCCGCTGGGCTGGGAAGGACTTTCTCTTACATTTTGTAAGCAAATATTTTTATTGCATCACAGATGCTCTTTTAGTGAAGAACGAACAATCGAACAATCTTAAATAATGATGAATCATAATGCCACCCCCAAAAACAACGGCAACATTGTGTGTCTGTTCCTTGTTACATATTTCCTGTATTTAAAAATAAATAAACTCACTTCTCACTCGTGAGGATATATAAATACGTTCATCCCGATAAAACTAATTCCCATTTAGTCAGTTTTCATCACTTGTGGCTGATGTGATGTCATCTGTCTGCTTCTAATAAAAGTGTTTTTTCTGATTTAAGCCGACAACGATCGTTAAGGTTCATAAATGTCTTCTGCTGTCACCTTCCATTGAATCAGGAGTATCTCAAGCATTCTGAGCATGTGTCTGAAACAATGATGCCGTATTAAAGGGTGGATTTTTTTCCCCCCTCAGTACCTTTTAAATGTTTATTATTCAGATCTAATAAATAACCACAAACAACAATTATGAGGACTGGCTGCCTCCAAAGCTGTGTTGCTCAGCTCTTCCTCGAGTCCCTGCGTCGAGTCTGTCCTTTATGCTTCTGCTCCGCCTCTGATTCTGCACACCTGATCTAATTAAGGGTGATTGCAGCTGAATTGGATCAGGTGTGCGGAACTCGCAAACTTAAAAACTGGGCTTATAAAACCAAAGATTTACAGAAAAACAAATCACTTTTAGAGGCTCAGTATCCTACTTGTACTTATCTTTCTTTAACTTCATAAATGAGAAGATACCAACGTTATGCCTGCAACAAGGTTTATGGAAAATGTTTATTATAAGAAGCAAAATGTTATGTGTGTATCTGCTGCTATTCCAACTCACTGCACAATGATTTATTATTACAGTTTTAGCTTGTTAATTGAATACGTCTGTATTGTGCCATCTGAATCATCACGAGCGTTGCTGATCCGTTCACGCAAACGACGTCACGCTCGACGCTCCACTTCCTCGTTTGCTCAGCAATGCACCCGCCGAGTGTGAAGGCAGTCAAGAAAATCACATTACATTTATAGATTTGAGGTGAAACTTGAAATGATCAAATTATTTCACACTTTTTTTTGTTTTTTAATTGGTTGCCAAAACCATAATTATAGAAGCAATCCCCTCTGGTATTTTAATTTGCAGGTTTTGCCAGCCTCGGCAATAAAATCTTTTAACTTTGCACACCAAACTAATTCCAAAAGGCTTCGCTCTCCTCTCCTCCATACACCATAAACACCGCACGTTCATCTGCAGGCTCGGTCTGCTTCAAAGGTAATTTTACATATAGGAAGAGGTCATCAAAGACACTGAGATTATTGATGAAAACCCACCTTCCTGCAGTGCTTCTGCTATGATTGCATATCGGTTTGATGGCCTAACGTACAGTATGTGACCCACATTTGAAGGACAGCTGGCTCACAAAGTAGGACGAGGATCACATATGCTTCACTGGCAGTCGGACTGTACTACACTGCATGAAATATTCACCCCAATTACTGGCACTCGTCAAATCGTTATCGGAGTGAAAGGTTTTGATAACTTCCTGCTTTTATGTTATTTATAGTGATAATATTAATGCGGAGAAGAAAAAGTGAAGGAGGATTATAACGAGCCGATAGTGAAGACGAAAAATGGAAATAATGACCCGTATTTTTCCTGTCGGAGAGGCTCAGCAGCCCTGTTTCCTTTAATCTTTATCCGAGGCGGATTCATAATGCCTTCAATCACACAGTCTCGGGGGAGGAAAAAACCTTTTTGTCTCGCGGCACTCCTCTGACTCCTCATCCCTCTGATCCTGCAGGTATCATTCCCTGGAACGCCACTCCGGGAAAAGCTTGTGGAGCCACACTGGGAGACATCTGCAACACCAGCGAGGTGAGAGGCCGCTGACGTGACCTTTCCTTTGTACCACTCTATCCCTCCTTCCCTTCCCTCTTCTGATTGTCTCCTTGCCTCCACAGTTCTATCTGTCCTACCACCTCTACATCGTCGCGTTCGCCGGCGCCGGCGCCACCGTCATCGCACTGGTAAGGCTCACGTGATCCCGCCGATTATCTGGCAACCCCTCTCGAAAAATATGCACGTTGCCATGGCGCCGCTTGTTCCGTTGCCGTGGCAACACCGCCTCCAACACGCTCGCCAGTGTGCCGTCCTGCGGGTTGGAATCCAACCCTGCGGCCTGCCTCTGCTGAGTAGACGGGGTCGGCGTTTTACTCCGCTGTGGAGGCGGTCTGCTCTGTTTTATGTCCAGATACTAAAAAAAGCAATCAGCAGATGTTGCGTTGGATGATCTGAGAGCCCTCTCTGTACTACGATGGTACCCAGCTAACCTATCGAGGAGGTGGGAGGAGATACAGAGTAGTATTTCAAAAGAATACCTTTAAATGTGTATTTAAATATTCAGTTTGAGATTATTATGTTGGCTCTGATTAAAGCCTGAACGCTCAGTGAGACGATTTCACTCTTTAGCTCTCAACACCTCAGTCTGTTCCCACTGGAGAAGTGACTAAATCAGGGACACTCACCCTCTTGATTTGTGTACACGATTGTCCCACAATGCATTGCACAAAAGAAATGGAGCTCGCAGCTGCAAAACATTAAAATAAATTGGGGATAGCGGTGAAACAGTTTTGTTTCTGAAGTATTTCTGGAGCTGTTTCACAATCATCCAATTAATTCCAGCTGCTCCACCATTTATTGTGTGCATTGCATTGTGGGTAAGCAGTTTCCGTCATTAGCACAAACAGAAAAAGTCAGTATTCATCCTGTTTTTTGCCTCGTGGAGTTGGGTCACAGTACCCGTCCTCCTCTGCACATTATTTCCTGTAAATGTCGGTTTCTCTTCAGATCCACTACCTGATGATTTTGGGGGCCAACTGGGCCTACCTGAAGAGCGCCGTCTCCACGCACGAGTACCAGGACATCAAGACCAAGGACGACCAGGATCTGGAGGCCGAGGCGCGCTCCAAGGAGGGCCAGAACTCGTCCTCCTACTCATAAGGACAAGCGCTCCTCTCCCGCCGCCACACCTCAACCCCCCCCACCCTCCCACTTCACCCTGCAACACCCAGCGCCCCACCTCCCTCCTCCCCTCCGTTGAAAAACAAACCACCTCGGTCATGTTTGATAGTCCCCCCCCCCCCCCCCAAACCTCCTGATCCTCCATCCTCTTCCCTTCCATGAGGAGTCGTGGGCTCACACCCAGAAGGGAAGAGAAAAGAGGATCGGGAGACGCGGCAGTTCCCGGTCGGAGGCAGATGCTTCAGAGCGGGAGAGCTCGCCCCGCCGGGTTGCGGTGCGCCGGTTCAGAAGCGTCTCCTCCCGCGGGCTTTATTTTGGGGCGGGCGGCTGGTGAACGTGGCCCGGCTGTGATGGCCTCGCGCCCTGAGCCAGCACAGCCTCTCAACAGCTCCTAAAAATTAAAGAAAAAAAAAAAACATTGTACACTGTCTGCTTCAGCCACAGGGGAAGCCAGGCAGCAACCAACTTCCTCCGTTTTTTTTTTTTTTTTTTTGGTGTTTTATATGCATATATATATGAATATGAATATATTGTGCGAATGTGTATGAATGTTGTTGTTTTTTTAATACTCTCTGAAAAGTATGCCAGGTACTACTACGATCTTTACGTTTTTTGCGCTCATTGGTTGTTTTTTTTTCCTCCTTCTTCTCCATTTTGGACTTTTTATTGCTAACACTCGATACGTTATTGCACTATTACCAAACAAAAGAATAAGGGAGAATCCCTCAAACACACAAAGCCCCGCTCTCATAGCAACATATACAAGACTCAAATCATGTGGTATCTCAAGGATTATGTGCGTTTACATGATCAGAGTTTGCCTGCTAAGCTATCAACCGTTTATTTGAAACCAGAGGTGTAGCAAACTTCTACTAAAGGGATGTTTTTGGGAAATATGCTTCTTTGCTTTCTTGTCAAGGGTCAGAGGAGGCGAACAGAGAGCTGTATGATGCAACTCTTGGCAAGAAAGTGACTTAAGTGTGTTCAGACCTTTACGGGTTTTGCTACACTCATCACCAGCGGCAGCAGAAAATCAAAGATAAATCTATTCCGGGTCTTTTAACACACACCTCAGGTATCAAACCAAATCTGACTTTAGCCAGTTGTGTTCTTTTCCAAAGCTTCAACCGTCTAAACACGAACCCCCTCGCCGGATTTGATACGCTGTCCCGTGTGAATTCTACAGTAAAAAGCCGGTTCTATCGTTTTCTAAACTTCCTCCTTTTGTGAATGAAGTTCACCTGTAAATATCTGAACCACCCTGAAAAGATCTCGATTCACACCTCCTCTTAAAAACACGTGGAGAGCACGATCAGTGCTCCGCCACGCTCTTCTGTTCTTTCTTTCTTTTTCCACAATATGTAAATGTACCCTTTTGAGATGTGTGTTTAGCACTCAAATACTAGTTCTGCATTTGGTATAATAATTGTAATGTAAACATCTTAAATGATATGTCGTGAGAGGGATACAGTGCAGTTATGATATGATACGATGGGTTGAGGTGCTTGTGACGTATACATTTAAAAATGTGATTAAAAAAAAATGGATCTTTAATGTTTTATCAGTTTTAGGCAGCTGAGTTCTTCTTGTGATTCAGTAATTATGATTTTATGGAACTCGTTTGTGCTTATTTTTTTCGGTGGCCGGCCAAATGACTGACTCATCAACATGTGAGTTGAGAGAAAAAGTCACTTTTCTTTTTCTTTTGATTTGTTTCTTTGACGTCATGCCTCTCATATGAGCCACAGAGACTGTTTTGGATGTTTACACTCTGAATAAAACAAGTCAGGAATTTTCATACATTGATTTTATAATCAGATATTGTTTAATAATCATGAACTATATTCTATATTGATCATCACTGGTTAGTTTACCCTAAAAAAAATAAATCAATAAAAAAAAAAAAAAACACTGAAGAAGACAAATATTTGAACTTTGATGAGATGAAGCATGTCAGTATCGTCCATGTGTGCAGCTGTCTATTCTGTATAAAAAAGGACTATATTGCCATGTGTGTTATGTTTGATAAATATACGTGCTTTGCCACCAGGTTGATGTAAAGGCAAAAACTTCAATTTCCTATAAGACGATGCGTGTCAGGGTGTTGTTGTTTCCTCGTTATTTGCATGAAGGAGACATGACTGTGTCTTTGCAGTTTTTCAGGTGATGTGTAGTCAATCGTACTGACAACTATGGTAGGCGGTGTTTGCCCCCCCCCCCCCCACTCTCCCTTTCCACCCGCCCTTTTCTAAAGAAAACTTCATTGTACTTTGATGGCATTGTGGTCCCTGTAGGTGTTTCATTATGGTTTTATTTTTTAAGTTGGAAATAGTTCTATGACTCCTATATAGTGATGATTTTTGTAACCTTCTCTAGTAAAACCGATATTTTTTATTATCGTGACACCGTTTGTCTCCTGTCTCGTTCTTGTGTTTGGGTCTCTGAAGTGGAATTAATTTGAGTTTTTTGTGGTAACAAACACATATTTAAGGCATTGCTGTAGAGCTGGAACTACTGACAATTGTAATGGAAAAAAACCCAAAATATTTAGTGGACTATCAAACAGGGAAGGGTAAGAATTCCTTACATGCTCTACTAATCAATTCTCATTAATATTAAATACTTTGTTCATTCTACTCATTTTATTTCAACATAAATTAAAAATCAAACATTTCTAAGGTTGGTTTGTGTGATATAATCAAGAAACAACTCGTGCAACAGGTGAAGCTGATTGACGTAATTGCCTCCTGCGTCACACACACACACACACAGGTGATTTCACTTATGTTGCCTGATTAGCGGTCCGCTCGGAAGCCTTTGAGCGAACCAGCTGTATTTGATTGACATCTCATTAAGAGCCAATAGGTGAAAACACCTGTGTGTCACTGGATTCAGCGTCACTGTGTCTTTTACCTTTGAGGTGAGGAGCTCACCGATGCGACTGTGAAGCCACAAACTTCTGGCACGAGGGCGCCGCCTTGTGGACAAAGAGGGCACTGTGTTTCAAATAAATAAATAAAAAAAGGAAGTGAACAACACAAAAGACTGATTTTTCTCCAGTTTCATTGTTGGATGCCGTTTAATTTCCAGTGTAAAAAACAAAACAGATGAAGAGACTCAAAAACTTAGTTGATCACGTGACTGTTTAATCTGTCTAAACCTAAAGCAGTCAATCTCATTAATCTACTTTATCTGTAATTTGATTAACCACATACATTTTAGGTACCTTCACGATGATGCATTGATAACTTATGGTAGTTTGTTAAAGACTTGAAAATCATTTTGAGGGTTACAATCAGTACCAAATCACAATATTTTAGCTGTAAACGTGGTTGTTTGTGCTGCTAGAGGCAGAAATACTCCTCTTACTTCTCCTTTTGTGGAGTAAAACTTGTAACCACAGCTTCGTCAGGGACTTATCACAGACACCCGACACAATCACTCACTACAGGCCTTTAACCCTCAGATTATGTCCACTTCTGATGCAACAATAAATCTATAAACCGTGACAGAAACATCATTCTATTAACTGTCCATTCATGTTAGGTATAAATTAATATTCCTAAAAAGGACCATCAGAGTTGGGAAATGATGGGTGCAGAGTTCTGTGTGGAAAAGATGAATATTGGCAGAAGATATTGTCAGTTTTGGTCTTAAAAAGGATATTCTGATCCTGTCCACACGTTTATCACCGGTTCCTCTTTCTGCATGGTCTGTCGCGCCCGAGCTCTCCGCTCAGCAGCAGGAGGAGTCGGGGTGACTCTTCCTCTGCAGGTCCACTGTGTTGGTGTGAATGAGGTGATCGGCTCTGTCGTCCAGCGCCAGAATGCGACGCACCGCCTCCTCGAAGGCCGACGCCACGTTCGTGGCATCCTTGGCGCTCGTCTCAAAGTACGGGTGGCCGCCGTTCTCGCGGCACCACTGCCGAGCGTCCTCCCCCGACACCTGGCGCTCCGGCACATCCAGCTTGTTGCCCAGCACCACGAAGGGGAAGCTGTCCGGGTCCTTCACGTCGGCGTAATAGGTGAACTCCTTCTTCCAGTTGGACAGGTTGCTGAAGCTCTGTCCGTCGTCCACGCTGAAGGTGAGCAGGCAGCAGTCGGAGCCGCGGTAGAAAGGCGTGCGAAGGCTGCGGAAGCGCTCCTGGCCCGCCGTGTCCCAGATCTGCAGGGTGACGTGGTGGCCGTCCACCTCCAGCTCCTTGTTGAGGAACTCCACGCCGATGGTGTGGAAGAGGTGCGAGTCAAACTTGTTGGTGACGTAGCGGTTCATGAGCGAGGACTTGCCGACGCCGCCGTCACCCAGGAGGATCACCTTCAGGAGGGTCGACTTTGACGTCATGGCGCCAGCGGGTCGGGTCAGGAGGAGAATAGACGCCACAAAGAGAGAAAGTAGTTCCACCTGAGGAGCACAGAAACATCCTCTTAACTCAGAAAGCAAAGGGCAAAGCAACGTTCAGTGTGTCGGTATAACTTCAGGGATTTCTACCTTTGGCCACGCAGATAAAGTCGTGCTTGAGATAAGAACAATGTGCTCACCTAATAACACACTCGTAAAACTCACTGCTCACATATTCCCTGACACTGATTAAATCTAGGATTAAAGCTAATCCTATTAAAACAACCAACTCACGCCACTACGCCATGAATAAACTTCCTCCAGTGTCAGATATGAAATGATACATCACATGGACACGGATCACAGGACCAGTGAGTCGTCCACAAGTGAATCAACAACAGAAAGAAACATGAGTAACTCACTGTTATATCATTTTGTCAGCAATCTGTAAAAAAAAGAGAGAGAATTTAACTTTACAGATCAAGTTCACCCACTCACAGGCTAAGCTGCAAAGAGGAGCGACTTACGGGGGTTTAAGCACACATTTAATCAGCCGCCACACGTGTGCACGCTTAACATACCAGTTTAAGCTAAATGGCAAATTCCACCCACATAGCAGAGGGAATCTGGGAGCGAGGATCACCTCATCCATCACAGTTAGATTTCTAATATAATGTAGTATAACGTGTATATTACAAAAACAATATCTACTGCTACTGTCCCAACATCCAACAGGAGTGTATACGTGCAGTCTGCAGCCAATTAGGACAACACTAGAACAAATCCCCTGCTTGTTAGGAGAAGTTGGGACTTCTTTGCGGAGTTTAACGACGTGAATGAAGACGGAGCACGGTCACATGAACAGGCAGCATGTTCAGCCCAAGGACCAAACCTGTGTAAATGATGTCTTTGTCCTGAGACCTTTAAAACTCACCGCTGCTCACCGTCAGTCTCTTCTGGAGAAATACTATTAGAAATGTTATTAGAAAGTGACAATGTAATAGGAGCAGGAATGAATGGACAGTCTCACACACACAGTCTCTCTCACACACACACACACACACACAAACACAGTCTCACTCACACACAAACACACAGTCTCACACACACACAGTCTCACACACACACACACAGACAGTCTCTCTCTCTCTCTCTCACACACACACACACACACACACACACACACACACAGTCATGTGCTTCTCTCAGCAGACTGCACTAGTTAAATGCTCTTTGGGGTCATGATTATTTCCTCCAAACGAACCAATCACATGATTTAATTCAAACCTACAGAATGTAAAATGCACTTAATTACTATCAATAAACAAGATTTATGACACTTACAACATGGGAACAACGGCTGTTATAACAGCAGTTTGCTAGCATAAAACTGACTTACAAAAGAAAGGGGTTATCACTCAGAAACTAGCATACACCTTTTATCAACATGGTTGAATATTGGTGGAGAGACGCGAAGCTAAATAAGCTATGTCCGATAATGGACGCACCACCATACACTGTTACCGTTAGCTTAGCTGTCCGATAATGGACGCGCTAACCGTTGCACGCTTCGCGACCGATTAAAACATCGGAAAGTGGCAATTTTAGCCACTGAAGTTAAAGTTTTTTTCCGCTCCATTTCAGTAACTGTACCTGTCGGTGTGTTCTGCGTTCAAATCCTCCACCTCCATCCCGGCAGTGTGCTGCTGTGAGCCGGTGACATGGCGCTGCTCTCTGGCCTTAGAGCCGCTGATAAGGCTCACATGACCCGGGGAGTGTCACGCCTCCTCCTCCTCCTCATCATCATGCGCTCTGCTGGATGAGGTGTCATCACATCCACCTTTCATTGGCCTTGTCTGTTCTTATTTGTTACATGAGTGAGAGCAGATTTCTGAAACATATTCATTTATACATGGAATATATTTTAACCTAAGAATTGGCGCCTAACATCGGGGTTAGGACCCTGAAAAGAGAAATATTTGTGTCCACAAGCAGGACAAAAATGATGTGAAGCACTTGGTTAGAGGGCCTGGCAGCCTCCTGCAAACTATAGGAAAATGAACCTACTGAAATTGTGCATTGCCAATGCTATTGCACTGCTTAAATGGGCAAAGATAATCAAAAGATGTGCCTTTCTGCAGGTTTAAAGCCTCTTAATGTTGGTATGTTTGTTGTGCGAGGGAGAGAAGATATACATGGCGACAGAGTACTGATTTGACAGGCCAAACCAGACTGGAAGGGTGGGATCTGTCACCCAACACGACACTCTAAAGATAGGGAGCATCTGAAAGGAGACACAGAGAAGAGCCACAGTGCTGAGATAGCAAACAGCGACACTCCTGCATCTGCCTGATAAGATATTGCAGCTCCAGACCTCACAACCACGAGAACACCCCCGAATTATCCTCTTAAAACCGAGTCTGCTGCAAAGAACAGAAAAGTCTCACTCCCTCATCAGCTCAGAAAGATTATATTTAAAAAGAAGAGGTAGTGAAACTCCTCAGGCCTGTACAGTGACGCCACGATGACGTGTAAACCAGTCACCGTGCCACGTCGACTGAGCGAAGGACCATGGGATATCCACCCCAGAGGCCGCTCGGGAGGGCAGATTACTGACTCACATGCCCACTGTTTTCTCAGGTCACATGCTCTCCACATGAATGGGATGCAGGAAGCTAGGCGCAGGTTTTCTTCTCCTCCTTCTAACAAGGCGTTTAAACATTCACAGCAATCTTGGCAAAAAGAATACACGTTCTTCTCATACATTAAGTGAGGTCAAAGGTCATTTCTCTGACCAGTAAATGTTGCGCGAGAAAGCAGTTAGCTACTGGAAGTATAGATTTGCTGGAGGAGACAGGAAACGATTAAGCGGGAAGAAGATGACGAGAGCTACTTCTTTTAAAGTGGTTTCAGTCTGCAGCTGCATCAGGCAGTGACTCGTCTTTTTCAGCCCGTGGCAGAAAGGCAGCGAAGGGCTTCTAGTGACGGATTAACTGGTGAATGCACATGCAAAATAAAGGATGCATCCTAAAAAAATGTCTTGTTTAAACGGCAAGTATGCGCTCCATCCCGCGAGAATGCTCTGTCCCTTGTTTCCCCACCTCATTCCTCTGACATTCCTCCTGTTTCAGTGTTACAGAAGATGCTTGAAGCATGTAAGATGCTGCAGAAAAACGTCTTCTGTCTCATTTTTTGTTGTTTACGCACTCGGTATTGAAGAGACAAGAATAGGAACCACAAAGCCTCGAGAACAATGTTTTTAACTCCATTCGCAATGACACAAAACAGCAGAATTGATATGATGAAATTGGCAACAACAGCAGTTTATGTCATGTTAATAAGTAATAATGGTTCTGATACTTGTATCTAGAGGCAGACCCAGCCGCTGTGGTACCACTGCTGCCCACACCCGCTGCAGGTCACAAAGGTCATGGCGTCCTCGTCAGGGCCGCCCTGCCTCACCCACGCGGGTAAGAACAGGGCACCCCTGGACACCTGCGTCACGCTACAGTCTGACCCCCGCATCTCTTGCAGCGGATCTTCTGCGTCCGCGTCCCTTCCGTCCCCCGAGGAAGCTGCCTCTCGCTCACGCCCCGGGACGAGTACTCCTCCCGGAGCTGCCGGAGCTCTGCGCTGGCCATCTCCTCTGCAGACATCCGGGCGAAGGCCTCGGGCGACAGCGAGCCGCTCAGGAGGCCCCGGCGTAGATGCCGGTTTCGGGGATTCCTCAAGTTGGCCACCTTGCTCCTCACGCACGCTTTGTATTTGATGGATTTGTGGAGCTCGTGGATGTGCCGCTCGATGTCAGCGGCCAGCTCTGCGGCCTTGTCCCCATCGGGAAGTTCGGGGCAGAGGGCGGCAAGAAGGAGCTGAACACATTTGGATCTTACAGATGAGAAACTACAGGATGCAGAGGGGCTCTCTGCAGGGAAAGACAGCTCTTGTTCCACTAGGGATGACGCTTCTTGTTGTGCACACTTCACTTTGCTGTCACATGTCTGTGCTGACTCAGCGCGGGAGCCCCCCTGCTCGGAGAGTCCTCCATCCTCGGCCTCGTCTGGCAGAGACACCCTCGGAGAGAGCTCAGGATCCTCGGTGCTTTTCACACCTCGGGCGTCTTTGCCGTACTGTCTCTTCCACTTGGACAACAAGCTCTTGGCTGTCCTCTTCACGCTGTCATCAGAGCAGCTTTTCAGGAGCCCGTGGAGACGTTTAACAACGTCTGTTGCTTCGAGCTGCTCGGCCGTGATGTGAGACTTGTCGAGGTCACCGAGGAGGGTCAAGACGTCCCCATAGCTTCTGTCTGCGTTGGATCTCTCTATCTGCACCGCACACTGGACCATCTCTTTTGCATCCATGGTGGCTGCAAGAAGAGAGATAAGACACTTAAAAAACAGTAAAAATGTGATCTAGACAATAAAGATCTCGAACCTAGCACACAAGCCTTTACAGTTTGCACCGTTCAACATTTAGAAATATTGCTTTCTGTGTTAGTTCACCTCCAATCCCTCAATCTACTCCACACAACCAGGAAGCCTGAACACGTCTCCACAAGGGAGCAGCCATGTTGGATCTATCTTGAAAACAGGAAGTTGCCTGAACTCACCTCTAGATGGTGCTGTCACCTCACAGAATTACACACTCATGAGGGTTTCTAATGAAGAAAAGAAATGAGCTTTGATGACACCTATTGTGATTACATTTGTGTTTTCTTTAAAGCATTTTGACCAAGACATCATATTTCTAAAGGATGCAGAGTTTTTCAATTGTGAGGCTGAGTGAAGGGAGTGAATCCTGTAATCCTCCTGGTGGTACTTTGAGACGTGTTAAATCTATTATTCTGTCACAATAACAGGGCCTAGCAGTTGTGCTGTGGTTTGTCTAAAATGCGCAGCAGGATTAGCTCTTTATGTGCGGATTTATTTGTGTGCATTTGGCTTTTCCGGTTATTGCTGTTTTCAGAAACCAGGCTTTGTGTGTTTCCACAACCCTTTTCAATACGCTGACAATAACAACAAAGCTGGATTAACATCTGTGTCAAGGCGTAGGGAGCAGCGAGGGTACGCATTCCTATTAATCTGTATGATTATGACTATTCCTGGATGGTTGTGTTGCCGTCAGAGGATTTGCAGACGCTACAGAATTGCATGTTGTGCTGCGTGCAGAAACCTGCAGTCCTCACATACCAACAGGCAAACAGTCTGCAGACAAGGATTCTGAAGAAGAGTGGACGGTGTCGCATAACAAGATGAGGCCAGCCTCCTCGGCTGTTGTGCAATTATATGTTATGAGGGGAGAAGATGAATGAGCGTGTGGGATAATTCATGGTTGTGGAGCTTACAGACAAGGAAATGTTTCCGTGCGTCAAAACCACGACAGTGGAGAGACTAGTTCGTGGTTCAAATGTCCTCAGAGCCAGTTTGATATAATCACACACTCGAGAGTGACGTGTGTGGGTGAAAATATAGAAAACTCTGGGTGTTTGAAAAGTTGTATCTTCACATCTGTCGCGACGGATTTGATGGATTTGACAAGAAGAGCTGGAGTCCTATGGCATGGCTCCACTGGCTGCCTTTGTGTCCATGAATCTGCGCTTTTATATCATTAATTCACATTTAATAGCAGCGACCATAAATCAAAGTTCACCCCCTGTCGCGTTATATTTTATTATTCAGACATAAATAGCTCCATGACACATGAATAGCTTAGCAGGGTGCCATTATGTAACCTGAGGTATGACATCACCCTCTTAATCTCATATTTAAAATGTGCTCTCAAGATTGATGCAGCGGGGGCCAATAGCGGTGGAGGGCCCCCAAGGGAGCGCTGATGCGGTGTCTCTCCCCGTGACAGCTTCGGGCTCTCACATCTTCAAACCGCAGCTTTTAAAAAAACAAACAAATGGGAAGCGGGAGCTTCCAGGAGGCTTTTAGCTGCATTAATGTTTAACTTTTGGTTTCCGAACGCAAGTGTGCCGGCTTTAGGAGCTTTCTGCCGGTGTAGCCGGTTAATGTGCAACGTTGGATGTGACAGTTTTTTGTTTGTGTTGTCGTCTTTTTTAGTGGACTGAGGGTCCCCTCAAAGTGTGTGTTGCTTCTATATGTGTGTGTGTGTGGAGATGGGTGGGGTCCAGCTGGGCCTCCAGTGAAGAGACACAAACAGAAACCTCTTTCTCAGTCGACACACTGCAGGCCCCCTTTGCCTTTTGTTTCTCCAAGCACACACGACTGGAATACCCTAAAGGACACACACACAAGGCTCCTCGGCTCTTATCAAGTCATTTGTTGTGTACTCTTGCACGCTCCTTCCTGGTCTGTGGGAGTGGAATTTTACCAGCAGGCCCCGGCTGTGGCGTCCATTCGTCAATGGGTGGCGCTCTCTGCACTGTGCTGATTTCACTGGAGGAGTGGAGTCCTGCTGTATCACATCCTGCTTTTGTTGTCTCCGCCTCTTGTGCAGACCACGCCACGCTTGATGGCGTGTTCGCATGAGCGCACACACACACACGTACACACACACACTCGCACACACACACTACCCCTTGAGGAGGAGGGCGGCCTCTCTTGTTAAAGTGATCAGTTTCTTCATGGGCAGACATTCATGACAACATCCCGAAAGACCCCCCTACAACCTGAAAACACCCCCAACGCACACAATTATACAGCACAAGTGTGTGTGTGTGTGTGTGTGTGTGCGTGTCATGCTGCATGAATGTGTGTGTGCGCATCAAGCAAAACAAGAGCATAAAAGATGGTCACAAAGTTGGTGAAATCACGAGCTGCCCCCATGTGAAGCGTTTGTGTCTCTCATTCTCCATCATATTTAATATTAATATAGCTGTACACAGACGATGGGGGGGGAGGTTAGAAAAGGGGGAGGGTTGTGTATTTTTTTTCTTTCTTTTTGCTGAGGGGAGGGAAGTCTTTTTTGGGAGAGAAGAAAACTTTCCCATCACTCTGAACGTTATGTCTTCATTTCCTCTTTCACTTCGGCATCAGAACAAACCAGTCAAGTTAAAGTTGGCCTTTGTTCTGTTTGCTAAATAAGATTTGCCTTCCATACAGTTTGAATCAGCCCACACCATCATCTGATTTAGCCCACACCATCATCTGATTGTATTTCTATAGATATAGAGACAGTTTAAAGGTTGTGGTTTTCATGCTGTGGGAGGAAAATCAACTTCTATTTTGCATCTGAGCTTAATGCTCTTGACAGGCGGTGTGTGCGGAGAGTTTGTGTGTGACAGGGTGGGGGGGGGGGGGGCTACTCCTCACCCTCTCACACACACACACACCCATCATGACCTTGAGGGTGATAACAGATGACTGAAGTGAACCTTTTTTTTTTCTCTC
Source organism: Pholis gunnellus (assembly GCF_910591455.1). Lineage (NCBI taxonomy): Eukaryota > Metazoa > Chordata > Actinopteri > Perciformes > Pholidae > Pholis > Pholis gunnellus. The sequence goes on from NC_136551.1 coordinate 3,618,508, forward strand.
TTTGTGTTTCCTTTCTCTTTGTTTCACCACGGGGGTTCACTCCGCGTTGCCTGGCGCTCTGAAAGGTTCCTGCGTTTCTATTTTCGTGGTTGTAAACCAGACAAAGTGTCACAGTCTCTATCTTGTGCTTATTAACGGTCTCGCGCCGCCTCAGGCAGGAAATGAGACTCCCCGAACATGCGACCACAAACACTGTTATGTCTGTTCCAAGTTCATCATAATATTGTCCTTTTTCTCTGGTGAAGCTCTTGTCAGAGCCAGAAACAACAAGGAAGTGATATCAGCGTGTTTGTGGTTTTCAGCTGCAGCGGACTCAAATGCAGAATCACAAAGCCACACAAACGTTCATGCTGCCTCTGGCGTGTCCTTGTGACGTGATGCAACTCTTTATTTTCAACCGACAAGCTCTGCGAAGGCCTTACCCCGAAAGCAGTGACCTGGATTCTAAAAAGAAAATATGAGTATTGATTTGAACGCTCTGCTCCCTCTCATGACTTTGCTCTGAAGGACGTGGCGAACCAATCCTCCGTGGTTACAGCCTTGAAACTCCCTCTCCCGCACACACACACACACACACACACAAACTAGACACATGCTCGGCCTTATGGGGAATCCGCCACCGCCACCCCGGGGTTACAAATAACCACATCCTCCCACGACGCTCGCAGTTGTGCAGCTTCTAACGTTACAGTGGAGGGGCGAGGCTCCACGAGCAGACCGTGCACAGGTGGCACCGAATAACTCCAAACAAGAGTCCTTCCAAGGTGAGAGTTAGTTCGATGTGATCCCCGTAACGCAAGCATTTATGGGTGAAATAGATGTATCATTACAGGCTAATCTGAAGCCTGAACCCGAGCTTCAGGTGACGTGGGCCGATCACTGCATTCGTACCCTTAATCCACTAAATGTCGGGCTGAAATGGATTCAGACAGAAGTTCACTCCTCATCATAAAGAGCTGTGACCTCACAGTTAAATCTATGCGGATGACAAAGTTCAAACAGGTGTGTTTAAGTACCTTATAGATAAGAGCTCAAAGTGCTTTTGTCTCACAGGGCGGGCGGTGCCTTGTGTGTGAACGAGCACTGTACCAGAAGGCTTTTTGTCTATTGTGACCATATCTTCTCTCAGATATGAAGCAGAAGACAGATATCATATCTTTGACTACATTTCTCTGAGATGATTATGTTGCTGCTGAACATGAGAACGAGCTTTGGAAGGATTAAGAGCATCTCTGCACAATACAACGATCAAACTAGCACGTCGAGAATGTATTTTATTTTCCAAAAACAGAAAGGACAGTGACGGCACGTACTGTCCTTTTTATATTTTTAGCCTGTAATCTCCCCCTTCTCTCCCCCTCACTTCTCTGGTCATTTCCGTTGGGTGATTGAGTCTGAATTCCAGATATCCCACAGTTAAGATTCATGCTGCAGTGTGTGTGGACGGGACACTTCTTTACCTCTCCCACCGTTCATTCTTCTCTCCTACTCTTTTCTTTTCTATCATCTTCTCTCTCTCTCTCCTTCATTTCCTGCTCTTCACCTTCCTCTCCTCTCTCTCTCCTCTGCCCTGCAGATTTACATTCCTCCGACATCCTCCATTTCTCCTCTCGGCGCCCGGTCCTCTGCTTGCAGCCGTCTGATGGATGCCTTATAGGAGGACCGAAATAGTGTCTGAAAAGTGAGAAAGAGTGTGGGATGACACACACACGCATTTACTGTATGCATGTGTTTGTGCGCTCGCTCAGTCATGTGGCGGAGAGCAGGAGTCCCCCCCCCCCCCCCCCCCCCCGCTCTCTCTTCTTCACTCTAACGTAATCAATAGAGACGCACGCTGTACACAAACGCACACTGTTTGGTTTGAGCCACGAGATGAGGAAGCTGCGAACAGATTGGGTGTCAAAAAAAAGGTGCGATCACACCTACAGTTCTTCGTAGATCTAAAATAAAAACACTGAATAATTCCATCAACATATAAGCAACGCAGGGTTTAAAGCGAGACTATGTTGAGTGGAGAGAAGAAATAACTCAATCTTCCTGAAGCGGAAAAAGTGCATCTTCCTTTTAATTAAAGGGAGAAAAGGCCAGAGTTCAAGCAAAACTCTCCAAACACGCTCGGTATGAACACACACCCACACACACACACACACACACACAACTGGACATCACACACATTTGATGACAGGCTGTCTGAGAGCTGCTGCTCTCCTGCAGTCCTGGTGCTTCTGCAAATAGTTAACCTCTGAACCGCTCAACATGTGGAATCTGTGACAGACGGTCACTGAACCTCCTCCCTTTCTGCCAGCTGAAACTCCACTGAGAGGATGAAAGCTGCTCTCACAATTAGGTTTGGAATGATGAAACGCATCTGAAGACTCAGTGCAGGTCATGCTCTGTTCATTCCCCTCGGCTTTGAACTACAGTCCTTTGTTACTCGGTCGATTTGAGGTAAACCCCAGCGCTGCATCTCACTTCCTCGCTTTCAGCCAGCATGTAGCACTTGTCTCAGTCCAAAAGGGGAAGTTTAAAGTAAGAAAAACACACACAGACAATGTGCTGGTACACAGCTTAGAGGAAGTAACACTTAACAGGAAGCTGGTGAGCCGTAGTGTTGTCTAGTATCAGGGCTCAGCAGCTTGTTTTACTCAAACTCAGGTGCGGAGAGTCTTGGGTTCATTGTGTGCGCTCTGATGCCGACAGTCGGTGAAACACAGCAGCTGTTACCAGAGGTGGAAGACGGGAAATGTTTCACTCCACGCTGGTGCAGTGGTTCACAATCTCGCCCTCGCTACCTCAACGCGGTTACACAACAGCGAACATGTGAAAGTGAAAAAAGGGCAGGAGGCAGAATAAAAAGAGGGGAAAGATAGAGGAGAGAGAGAGAGAGAGAAGGGGAGGAGGGACATAGATGATGTCATGCATTTCATAGATCAAGTCAGCAGGGAAAACACACTTACGTCACACTTTTTCTTCTTCTCTTTCTCTCATTCTTTTAGGTCAGATGCCGAAACAATGAGCGAACAGCTACGACGCACACCTTCAACTTCAGCAGATGTTCAGCAAGCTGGCCTTATTTGGCATCCTAGGAAAGACAAAAAAGGAAGGAAGGAGGTGAGGGCCAAAATTCCACATGAGGTTTTTATCAAAGCAAGACTGATGTGGAGTCAGCTGCCCCTTGTCGGTTTAACAATATCTGGAGGCTCTCGGGTCAGCCATTTTGAGGCCTGAAGTCTCTACTTTATAAACAAAGACGTGCTTCTGAACCTCCGATTGCTTGATGCAAGGAACGATTTGGAGCAAAAGACACACGTCCAAAGTCGTCCTGGAGCTCGAGTAGAGGTTTCTTTATCTGCCACCTCACAGCACAAACAGTTCATTTTTGACACATAAAGACACATTCAGCCGCTCACATCTGACAAAACAACCAACAGGAAACAGAACAGACACCTCCTTGTCTGCTCTCCGCTCGCCGTTTTCAGAAATAGTCGCCCCCGCCGTTATCAAGCCTGGGTCACACTTCCTGTCTTTCTGGTGCTCGAATTCGCGCAAGGGATTCTGGGAAAGGGCTGGAGGTACAGGAGCCCCCCCCCCCCTCTGCTTTCTCCGCCCACCTCTGCTGGCAGCAGGAAGTCAGCGCTCCCACTTCCTCCTTGGAGAGCAAATGCAGAAGTGGAGATGGTTTGGGTCGGAGGAAGGTCGCTCTCAGTTCTCTATCTGAACCTCTTCGTGGTCCTCTTCATCGCTGTTATCAGTGTTCACAAATACACAAATACTCTGAACCGCAGATAAAACAATCCAGTTTGTTCTTCTTTTGTGAAACACACACACATTTTGTAACGTGATACACACAGAGTTAGTCAAAGCGTGACCTATGACCTTTGCAGTGCTGCTGCAATGTTTCACAGCAAAACATACTTTCAGAATGCAGTGCCGATAAGATGCAAGGGACTGCTGTCGAACTGCTGAGCAACCGAGTGCTGTGAAACAGGAAGTCAACAGAAGAGAAGAGAAGATGAGCCTCGGTTCACTCGGTTCACTGAAAAACTGTAACTCCCATGATGCACTGAACTCCAGAGAATAAAAACGATAAAACAGACGCAAAGTATCCGAAGTGGTGCACAGGACTTTAACTTCTCAGTCTCTCTTTTTGTCATTTATCAAACCCTCTTTATGTCTTCAACAACACAGAAGCATTGAAACGACACCTTTTCTTTCTGTTTTATGATATATAACAAAGCAGTAATATATCCAGTGATATAACAGATATATCCAGTGATCACTTCGTCTTCATATAAGGAAGAAATACGGTTAAATGCTGAAGGAGAACAGAGGTTATACCGCTGGGTGACTGCTGTCGTCGCCTTAATAAACACACCATTCCTCCCACATTCCTGAATCAATGGCTGCTCTTTGTACCAAAAACAGTGGCTCTTCAGCTCAGGGACGTGTGATGGAGTTTAAAAAAAAAAAAAAACACTTGATGTGGTCACATATTGTCCATGTAATGGGGAGGTTATCTGACTGGTTTCAGTGAAACAGAGGAAGGGCCGGCCCACATTCTTTCGAGCTGACCTCATGCTTGGAAACCATTATACCTGCCCCCAAAAAACAAAAAGAGGGGACGTGAATCCACGAACCAGCTGAGACTCAGAGGGATTATGTGTTGCAACACATACTTTCTCTAATTATTGCTCCACGTTTTTTGTCCACATTTTCACATTCAGAGTTATGAGAAGAATGAACGGAGTGAAAAAATGCACGAGCAGTTCCGCCTTTCTGCAAACTGGGAGGAAGATAAACACATATTTAACATTGCTTGGAGTTTCTGGGGCCTAAGTGAAGAAGAAACTGTTTATTTCTCACTTGCGTCCTCTTTCCCGTCCCCTGAAAGACGCCATTACTGTTATCACAGCTTCGATTAGCAGAGATGAGGGGGCCAGATTGGGAAAGGCCTGCACAGAAAATGGGAGCATGCTCATTCGTTTCCAAATATGGTTGCATGCTGGCACTTGGCAAGAAGCTGAAAATGAGGTAAGAGCGACAGATTTGAGGCTGTGTGTGTGTTCCACGCGGACGTCCCAGGAGGAAAAAGGCTTGTTTCTGGACGCCCACGCTGGGAAAACAAGCCAACGGACCCCTGAGCCCAGGTGGAGTCCCAAAGCGGTGACAGTTCAAACTATGAAAAGTCTACGCTCGGTGCGCCTGTCATCTTCTTTTTCCAGTCACAAAGATGCCTTCACGCACATTCTTCTGTCAGTCCAGGAAGTCTCGTGCATATTCATTTTTCTTCCTCTTACTTTACCTGCCACAGTCAATTCGTCAGCCGTGTATGTGCACACACAACAAAGGCTGCTAATGAGCAGGAATGCCCACAGATCAGTGGAACAGCACGACAGCAGTCGCCGCGGGGGGGGGCTCCCTCTTATTGGTCGGCCGTTGTTCGCAACTAACGGCGCCCCCGTAATCAGACAATGGCAGGCCTGGCCACGGGTGTGTTAACAGCGTACAGTGAGAGGGAAAAGAACAGCGGGTTTGGAGGGGTGAGTCCATTCAGCTGCCACAAGATGAAACTTTCTCTCGAGGACCGGCCTAAAAATGCAGTTTCCAAGAGTTACGCCGAATGGGGACGCACAAAACCATATTTTAATGTAGGCAAAATAAGTCATTCTGCTAAAATCATGCAAACATATCCAGAGGTTTAGAGCAGCATGCTGGAAAATGGGCTTCACGTTCACCGTGACCAGAAGAATCCATTAAACAATTTACTGCCGTAATGCCCCAGCTGTATAACAAACAACGGTGTTACTTTCCACATATTTATAAATTCTGGGCATCTGCGCGAAGTGCCTCACAGGGGTCCGTAAAAACACAATCGGCATTCATAGCATCCCAAACATCCAGAGATGTAGACGTCTCTCTTCGTGTAATAACATAAATGGAACAGAAGCGGGTACAGTAATTCCCATCTGCTGCAGCGGCTCGGCCTAATGTCTGAGGAATGCACAACAGGACACGTTGGCACGGGGAGGAGGCATGTTGGCAATTATGGCTGGTCTGGGTGGACTGTGTGTGTGTGTGTGTGTGTGTGTGTGTGTGCTCCCACATGCAAACCATTCCTCCACAATTGGTCTGCCTTCAATGAGCTGCTAGATGGATGCAGGGATTACACATAGCAGCGTCTGATGGGCTGCTTCTAAGCATGACAGGTCTGCACAGATGCGTCCCGGTGGATTATGGGTAAAATCGGGAAGTTGCATTAAGGGCAGACTGTCTGTCCATCCGTCCGTCTGTCTGTCTGTCCGCACTCTTGATATTAATACAACAAAGAGGAAAACAATGAGATTAATCTGTATTTGTGCAGCAGATTTCAAAGTCAAAGTCCCACCGTGTTTCAGGGAAAATACGAGTGATTGATGGAGCCGAGAGCAGATTACACACGATTGCATAAGAATGCTGGATAAAAGGACGACTGTGACACATACTCTGCCAGCTGTATATATATATATAACAAAATGGTATAAATCTCTTTGCGGAGGTGGTGCAACTAATGTAGTTTGTGGACTGTGAAGCCTGACCCCACAGGTGAGGCCCTCTGTGTCGTGAAGTTGCCTTCCTGGTTCCGTACACACTCTGATTTCTACCACATTTCATTTCAGTTCGACTTTAAGCTCGGAGCAGCTCAGAAACCCTCACCTGAAACCACTGATAGTGGCAGATCGGTGCATGTTACACACACACACACACACACAAGCTGAGAGCGAGTCCAAACACTCTCTCCTCTGGGTACGAAGCAATATCAGCGGATCAGCTAGTTTGAGTCGCCGCCATCGATTTCTCGAGCCATCTGCTCCCTTTTTGGGCCCGGCCAGCGTTTCCATGAGAACGCAGTGTGTTGATAAATGGAGAGTTTTATTTAAGTCTGCAATCTGTTCGTGTTGTGAGGTAAATTCTCCGCTGCCTCCTTTCGCATGTCTATTAAAATGAGCGCCGGTGGCCGCTGATATGAGCTGTAATCCTGGATCTACTTTTTCATAACAGAGGGGGGACCTCGCTGTTGTTTTATTATTAGGTTTTAAAGGAGGCATGAAACTCACCAAAATGTGATTTTAAAAACAACAACTTGCTGTGATTCTGTTTCAACGTGAACCAGATCCCAGAATCATGTACGACGCAGACGTTTACGCAGCAAACTAAACACAGCTGCTCCGGTTCCCCATGAGAACACGTTGCTCGCCTTTTGTCTGCGAGGAGATCCTCTTTCTTGTGACCTTTTTATTTCTCGCATTTTAACCACGAGTTTTCAATTCCTCCGGCCCTCCTTCGTCCCACTCCCACTCACGTAGAGCTGCTCTGTTTCCAGTCAGACTCCACGAGGCTGCGACCTGCTCAGTGAGATGTTGTAGAAGGCTCACAGTGAAGGCATTTCAAGGTGTTAAGTATCCATCACAATGCACAAAAACTTGTGTTTAGTTATAAGATAATATGTTTGGATCAAAGGTTTGTCTACTTGTAGTTTTGAGGGGTTATATATTATAACATTATATTTAAATTTGCAGCCCTTACAGGGTTTAATTAGTCGCAGTAGCTCCTCCTGAGTTGGACTTGTTTTGTGTCCTTGCAGGGACCCCTGCCTGCTAACTCAGCATACATCTCAGTGGGTGAGACGTCAGATAAATGCTTAAAATGTAGGTAAAATGTGTCAACCTCAGCTTCGTTGTGTAGCCCCGAGGTACCTGAAACGCCGTCTTTGTTGCCCGTCTATCTCGCAGTCTGTCTGTCATGAGTTACACAACCATCCAGCCTGAGGACTCACGTACTCAAACACGCTGCTTGACTTTGACAGGACCTGCACGTCTATCCGGAGTGTCTGGCAACGCTCTCGTCTATCTGCGCAGCATCTTGTCCGGGTGGATCAGTGTGTTTTCTCTTCCGACAGTCTGGTGGGTGCCGAGGAAAGCGCTGCCAATGAGGGCACATGCCTGTTCTTGATGAGGTTCAGTAGCACCAGCGCCAGGTGTCTCCTGACAAAACTCAGCTCAGCCAACACAAAAACCAGTTTATTAGTAAAATGCAACAAATTCTGCATTGCGATGAGACTTAATCTTCAGCTTTGAGGCCACGGTTTAGCTGCCAATGAGTCAATTTGCATCAAAACTTCAAACATTACACTCCTAAGCTTCCGTTAATACATGTTCTTAGCCATAAAAGCGTCCTACGCCTTCGCTGCTGTCAAGAACATGCATCAGTCTGCCCTTTCTATTGAGAGTAATGTGAAAATAAAAGTAAGCCGAGTGTCCCGGCATGCTGTAGCTAGAAGCGCCATTTGTCCTATTTGTCAGCACCGAGCCCGGGCCTTGCAATCCGACTAAAGCATTTCACCCCTCTGGCAACCGGGCGCTCCCGCTGCCGAGCCCTGATGTGACATAGATGTGCAAAAGACGGGACCCATCTTGCGGCGCGGTTCCTCGTCACTGTGCGAATTGAGTGGCTTCTAGTGGCTTCAGGTCGTCCGCGGGCCGATCTGTCTGGTGGAGGCAGGAATGTGAGAGGCTGCCGGTCGCTAACATTAGCCTCTTGTTTCCATATCAGTGAAGGAAGAGCTGATCCATTGACTCCAGGTTTCATTTGACCAGCTATCTAATCTGAGCTGAGTGGAATACAAATGTGATGTAAATCTGTTAAATTGGTCGTGTATCCGTGTTTAAAGGCCCTGCTTTACCGTTCGAGTTTGCCCACTTTAGCTCCGGGTTGTTTAAAACGTCTCTTGTGTTTGTCTCCATTAACTGTCACAATGTCAACACACTCACCGAGCTGTTTATCATAGTTCCTTTAACAAGACGCACATGACTGTAAAGGCCGTGTGGACACTCTGGATTCACCAAGTCGGTGTTTTCCGGACATTTTCCGGACATTACCTGTAGGAGCTGTACGTGAGAACGCAATATTGCAGCCCAATCGCGTCGGTTTAGCTCTCTAGCTACAGGAGCTCACTACCTCTGCAGGGAGTCTCGGTAAATCACAAAGCTTGTTGGCGCCACACTGCTTTTTTTTTTTGGTGTGTTCTTTTCCGTGTTGTTTCAGATGACTGAAGGACGGCGGGACCTCACGCAGACTACACGAAGCGCCACGGCCGTGAGATGACACATATCACTCCCCAAATATGGCGCCAAAACACTGGAGCTGCATGAGTTTCACCGCTCCTCGGGCTACTCTTGTGTTTGGGAAGATTTGTTATGGAAAGAGAGAGATCGAGGGTGGGCCTGTTTCTGGGAAGTCACCCCACTCTGACCTTCTGGGGAGGAGAGTCTGGGGGATGGGGGGGGGGGGGGGGGGGGGGGGGGGGGGTGGATGAAGGAGGAGGAGAGGATTCTTTGGGATTGTGGCGGCCCTTCTTTCTCTACGCCTCCTCCTAACCTTTCCCTCTCTGTTTCTCCTGTTAATCCTCTGCTGTTTCGTCTCAAATTTCCCAGCATAGCTGAGGGCCTCGGCCTGGAGAAATGCTCTCTTTTTAATCAAATGAAAACAACGGGGCAGATTGAGGAGGGATTCACTCAGTTGGCTCTCGCTGCTGAATATTTTGGCTGCAGGAGTTTCATATTACACATGCTCACAGCTTTTTCAGGCTTCATTCAGCTGCTTCTGTTCGAGCAAAATCATTATTAAAGGAATGTTTTTAAACTGGAAAATGTCTGTTTTTGAAGGTATAAAACAGCCATTAGGGGAAATATCATCCAACCATTGCTGACATTCCCTCCTCTCCCACATCAGTTATTCCCGCCTACATCCAGCGAGGTCCGAACTACATGGGAATGTTAATCTATTGTGTACCAGATGGGATGAAACCTCAGTTTTCCCCCGTGCCAATCTAAACATATACATTCTCACGAGAGCCACGTCAGAAGATGAGGCTTGTATCTGGGTTTTTCACATCTTCTCTGATTCTTTTGAACTGCACACTGCCTCTATTGACACAAATCAGCTGTTTCTGGAGAGGCGAGTAGAGCTGCTGTCGCCATGGCACACCTGGTTATTCACCTAACCGTAGATCTCTTCTTTACATACATTTAGCACAGAAAACCCAAAGCTAATAAAGACGTGGTGACTATTCAAATCAACACATGAGCGCTGACGGCATTATTGTAGACGTGCCCGTCTTGGCGGCGTGCCTACGCTGGGGCGCTGGCAGTTTTTCAGGGGCCCAGAATGGGGCACGGGGAACAATAGGGGCGTGGGTGGCGTTTTGGACCTCTGCCCAAGGCGCCAGTTGCCAGAGCAAGTCATGTGCCAGATCTGCAGACAAAGAGGGTGAGTCGGTGCTCATCTGGGCAGGAGTCCAGTCGAACTTGGATTGGGACGGTGGAGGTGGGGGGGGGGAATGTAGGCACACGTCTGACTAAAGCCTTTATTTCAGGAGGGGGCCTCAACGGACAAAAAGGACACAGGGACCGGCTGTCTCCCCCTGCAAAGACGGAGAGGCACTCAGGCATCTGGGATTCTATTCAGCCAGCAACGGCTCAAATCTTTAAACCGAGCATTTTGGGGGAATTACAGCAGCTTGCTGGAAGTCCGTTTAGCTGATTTACAGTACACGCAGCATTAGCATGTGTTATTGTTCTCAGTGTGCAAACATGTGGCTCCTCATTACTCCTCTCTCATTGGTTCTTGTGTGTAACCTCGTCACATTTTGTCCCTTTTGGCTTGTTTTCATGGGAATTATCTACCGCTATGAACAAACGGCCTCCCCGCAAAAACCTCCATAATTCATTCATCCAGACGTCAGAACAACGCGGCTTGACCTTTGATACTCAGATGGAGGAAATTTGGCAGCGTGGAGCACAGCAGAGCCAGAGACTTGCACCCAAAAAAACAGGAAGAGCAATCAGATCCTTGACTTCCTCGTGCAGCCGCAACAGAAAAATGAGTCCATCAGCGAGTCTTATTTCGGAGGACAGAACCTGCAGAGGCCTTGAGAGCTGGTTTCTTAACACAAAACACTTCCAAAATTAGAGACTGTTATGATTTATTCTCGTGTTGCAGATATTAAAGCATATCCACGATAATCTGCTGGCTCACATACGCGCAAAAGCCCTTTTAATCTCCGCAGATTAACAACCGCGATAATGGTCTCCGACTACTTTTATAATTGAGATTACTGCGCGTACTGTTAATCAGCTCTTGTTATCTTCATTGATTGGGTGTTGACCTAAATAGCTGACACACTATCAGTGAGTCACAGTCTGGGAAGTTTGTTTTCCTTTCAATCATTGGTGATTGTTGCCGGTAGCGGTTAGTCATCTCTTGTGCAATTGTGCTAATGTGGACGGCAGTGCGGGCTGCACGCTCAGCATCTTTGCTGCCGCTTGCGAGTCAAGTTTCCACATCACTTTCCCCTTTGACCCACGGCCTTCGCCCCCCCCCCCCCCAACCCCCCCCCCCCCACTGAGGGAGCATCAATCCTCCCCGGAAGGGACAAATTACGTGAGATGCATTCAACGTTTTTTTAGCCACGTATCCATGGTGAGGAAGCATGTCTGTTGCCTTGGAGACAGCTTATAGACCACTCTGACTTGGTCAGAACGCATTAAACATGGCATCTTCTAAATGTGTTGAGAATGTCATTTGTTGTTGATTTTCTGCATATTTGACGTTCTTTTTGAACGTGTTATTGCATGAACGGACAGCACGAGTTACACCAAACGAGTATGTTATATGTGAACTTTTTGGCACATGCAACTTCCTGCTTATCAGCTCTGAGAAATCATTCTTGAGCAGGATGCGCTCCCCTTGAAGATTATACATCCTGTGACATTTAAAATGCAGGAGGAACTCTTCTGTAATCACACAAACGCTTTGCTACCAAAAAGCAACAAGCAGAGTAATAACTGATACAGTGTGAGAGGAAGTAGAGTGCAGCCAGACTTCCCTTTTTTGGGACAGAGAGAGCACACAAAAGACCGTATTCATTTTTTTTTCTTTTTTAACAGCGCTGGAAAGGCATGCTGGGACATTCAGGAGGCCGAGGAAGCCGAGCAGATTTTGGCGGGCAATCGGGGCTCATTCCTCCGCGTGGGGTAAAAACCCCCGGAGGATCCTGAAGTGGACTAAGACAAGAAAAGAAGAATTTATTTAAAATGTTGCGGGTTTGGGTTCAACTCACGACCTCTGGCAGCCTCGAGCTGAACAAAGACCACATCTGACTGATCACTCTCCAGATTAAGTGCGGGTTTTGGTTGCTAAGACCTTGAGATATGGACACCAAAATCAATTTTGCAAAAACTGCTGCGATTATAACAAATCTCATACTCGGGAAATTGGATTCACTCGCAGCGGGGTCAACGGTCAGGCTCAGTGATGCGGGAGGTTAAAAGAGATTCTCAAGGAAAACAGGGCTCGGACGAAAGACGTCCAGGGGCAAGATACTCCTTACAACCCCACGATGTCTTCACAAAACTAGCGTTGCTGTTTCCACACTGATCAAACCTGCAGCTTCCTCACACAGGGCTCAAGGCACGGAAACCTTTCATGCTTCAAAAAGCCAGGGCGACAATGGGTCGTGTCCAACAACCCCTTCTCATTGCGATAACACGCGTTTTTTTGCCAAAGTAAGCGTTCTCAGTTGGAGTATTCGCTTCCTTTAGACAAAACAACACGTGGTTCAGAAATTCCTCGGATGCCTGGAGAGACTGGTCATTTTAAGTTCTGGGTTGTGCACGTCTGTGTTAATGTCCTCGCCTGAGCTGGATTGTTGACAGCAAAGACGTTGCTTCTAAAAACAATGCAAATGCCTTCATGAACGTCCAACTTGCAGACGTAGCAGAGGGGAAAATGAGCCACGAGTTCGTCATTACATCTCCATGCGCTCACCCCCAGCGTCCAGATGTAACAGCTTCAATAAATCGCAGGAGGAGGCAAAAAACTTTCCGCTAACGAGAGGAAAATCAGCTCCCCGGGTTTTGAAATCTCTTGGCATTGGCGTGTGTTTGGGTCCGTGGGCGTGAACGCAGGTGTGTGGGATGCCGTGTGCAGCTTAATCATTCTTAACACAGCGGATTCACAGCTTTGCCTTTCTTTTCCCCAAACAGACATAGCGAGGTGTTCATAATGCACTCAGCTCAGCTATGCCACATTTCACCTTCACTGACTAAACAGACATGTTTGTGCCAAAACAGAGGTATTCACATTGTTGGGTTTTTTGCATCCTTGATACATTTTTTAATAGATTCTAGATTACCAAACAGCAGATTCCCTAGATTTCATGATGTTTACAACTCTAGGGACTAATGCTTCGTGCACGCTCCCAACCTCTTGGAGGATGGCAGGAGTCCAGCTTCCTTGTTGTGTTACCTTGCACTCTAAGTGTGCCGCTTCGCTGCTGTTGATACAGCTTCGGGCTGACCTTGACGCACTGCAACTCACTGCCGCGCCAGCAGGCGTTATCGCCACTGGACCGACCTCGCCGGCGCGCAATAGAAAATAAACTCCACGTCAAACAACCATGAGACATGAGGTCAAGTGGATTATGGGTGTACCGTCGACGGAGCTGAGTGTGTCTGTCTGTGAGATCCCTCCATTGAAACTATATTAAATACTGTATTAATCACATGCATGCGTAACTCACGCCTGCGGTGATTGCATCCTGTGTGCCAGAACACAGCGAAGGTGTTGAGCAACTCTTAGCGAGTCTCATGTCGCATACGTATGATGCAACACCATGAGGAAGCTTTAATGAAGCCCTGAGGACAGAATGAGACGAGGCGGACTTACATGCAAACTCGAGCAGCATGAGCATGCCATTTAACCCCCGGAGGCCCTCGACACATACATAATGAGCTGATGGATGGCAGAGAGCACGCATGCTTGGCGCTCTTAATAACAACCCTTCCTTTAGGCCATGTGGAGAGAAGGACAGAGAGGAAAACTCCAAACCTCCACCGAGAGACGCCATTCACTCCGCGGTTAAAGTGCGACTTTACCAGCATGCAACGTTAAAGAGATGAACTCAAGAATGCAACAATAATTATAATGCAATAATCACAGTTTTGTGGGACAATAACTGTGGGTTTAGAATGTGTCCTTGGGCGCTGCATAGCCCGACCTTTGCTCTTGTGCTGATTAATACCTCTAATAAGGACGTGACATGGCTACGCTTGTTATTAGCGAGGGGGCCGTAATTTAGCCGCTCTCTGGGACTACCAGGGTAATTAACACTCATGGTCAACATTCTTTCAGACAGCAACTCTGCAGTTTTAGTCCATCCTAAGCAGCATGTGTCTGGAGAGAGGAGATAAAATGGTTTTAGGTTCAGGAAATGAGTCTTTCTGGAGGGGGTTCATAGATGTTTCTAATAGATTTTCCATCGATGTATTTCTCAATGGACTGGAAATCTTCCAGTTAATGAATAAATAAAACTGCACCACGTTTGTTGCCATGAAGGGTTATTCTGCTGCGTATTAACGCTGTACGCAGACATTTGCTCTGTGGCGTTTTTGCACAAGAGAAACCAAAAGTGCCAGGTGTCTGCAGCAGTGATACCGTCTCATGCGAGGAGGAGGAGGAGGAGGAGGAGGAAGAGGAGACGCAGAGAGTGTGCCTGCGGCGAAGGGAGGGAGCGTCTCGTCTGCAGCGTGGCGGCGGCCACCGCCTCTCCGCTCGGGGGGGGAAAATGTCAAAGCTGTCGCTCTGTGTAAACCCTCTGCGTTTGCACCTCGTGGATGCACCGAGGTGACACGCACGCGAGCCCGAACGGCGTGTCGCACGCGCGTCTGTTCACTGGATCGTGCGTGGTGGTCACGCGCGCACGGGCTGCAGAGGCCACGCTCGCTCGGACCCTCACATCAGAGTGGCTGTTCGCTGGACCGCCTCATCCTTTGCTCTTCCGCCCGGTGCATCGATTCCGCGCAGTGCTCTGACTAATGCATTTACATTTACAAGCAATACGGAACACCATTTAGACAGCATCGACCAGGGCCCATCTGGGGCCGTGCTAATAGAGCACGTCTGGGATAATCAACCCATACAGACAGGCAGCCGTGCTGCTGTGATGTGGGACCACGCCCGCTCTCTGCCCCACTGTTTCCTAACAAGCCAGCTCCACGTTTACCCACCAGTTTGATGTTGTAATTAGCGGTAACACAACTGTTTAACGGACTTTTACCAATCCACAGGATCTGGTGTAATAGTCACTGATGCAACAGGAGAGCTAGTGCTGACATTATAGTTGGGTTTCTGTCTGCTTCTTTCTTTCACAGCCGCTGGGCTCGTGCGCTTTGCTCTCCTCGATTTCAAGAGCACTCTGTGTCTTTGTTCACAACAGTGTTATACAAAGTTGGTTCCTGCTTCCTCCGGATGCAGAGCAGCACTTATCTGTAAACACAATGCGCAAAGAGGACGTGACTGCTGAAACTGTCTAATGTGTGTAGCCTACTCAGTATGGGAGCCAACTCCAGGATCAGCATCAACTTATTCCATCCAGCACTTCTAATTATCCATCAACACAACTTATTCACATACATAACTTACTTATTGAGTTAAGTTTCATCCACAAGGCGATGTGGGAGTAACCATAGCTGTGTTAAATTACAGCCTGAAGTCACATCCTATGAGCTAACACATGGCCCTCAACTCTTAAAACATGGCTGCTCATACCGCACATGCTTGTCATTGCCATGTGTCGACACAAAGCAGCAGCGGTCTGGACAAATGCTGCATACTTGCAGGGCGCATCTAGCTCGACATTATCAACGTCAGCTGAGAGCTGAGATAGCCAGCGCTCAACAATGACACGAGGCAAAGCGGTGGTTTGGACAGGAAACCATGATAATGACACAATTATGCTTGTTTTTCCTGTTTAGTCCCCACTGTCTGTTTGTATCTCTGCAGCCAACGGCAATGGCGGACATCTCCGAGCACATTAAAGCTAATGGTCAGGTGTTAACGCGCGGCACATCCCTGCTCCACATGCCGAGCGTAGCTCCTGGGTGGGTAGTTGCCATAGAAATGGAGAGCAGACGCGGCGTTTGTCTCTGCCAGCGAGCTCGATAGGAAGGTAATTGACTCGGCCGGCTCTGTGGAGAAGCAAACCTGCCGATAATATACAGCACAGTCAACAGAGGGACGCTTGGGGAATGAGCTTCACTGAATTTATTTCCCCTCCCAACAATGGAGCGAGAGAGTCCGCAGCCGTTCTAGTGGCACTGTGGCGTACTCGCTTTGAGATAATCATGCCGTTAAACAGGTGTGTTTGTTATGTTCACCACATGTCCATTTGATAATCAGCAGTAAACACAAAGTACAGCTGAGTCTGATTGGTGCATTAGGTATTTGGTTATAAACCAAAGTATTGGGTACATTTGAATGTTCATGAATGTTTGAACCGAACTGAATAGTTCAACAGCTGTTGAGACATTTAACTGAACGTGCGTAGTTGGCACGAGATGAAGAGTCAGTGCCAATGTGAACCCCTCTACGTCATTATTAGAAGGAAGGACGGGGCGGGGCGAAGGATCGACGGGTCAAACAAACAGACTTTCACCCAGGAGACCGACGTTTGTGTCTGCGTTGATTTATTCTACCTTAGTTTTGTTCCGTAATCTATATACTTACCTGACACCAGTTTGGTAACAACTCATTTTACGTATAAAGCATATTTATTTCAACCCCAAGCACAATCTTTACCTCCATCAAACCGAGTACTTTTGTTTGACACGTCTCAAATACAGACAACAGAGCAGAACGTGCTGCGTTCGTAGTGGATTGCGTGTCCAGCGTTAATGACCCCGTGCCTTCCAAGGAGAAACGGTCTCAAGCATCCGACCGCCCCAAATCAAGGATGTGACTCAGCAGCAGCTGTTGCCATGGGTAACCAGGCAGTGGACAGTGACTCCACCCCATCTGCTCAAATCCGTCGTCACTTTCTTTCTGGGCATGTGCAGCATGCAGAGGGCCGCGGTAATCCCGTCTGAGGGAGGACCTGCGAGGCTTTGGCTCCCTGCACCAGCCCACTAACCTCCACACCTCCTCCTCCTCCTCCTCCTCCTCCTCCTCCTCCTCCTCCATGCAGATTAATGCTTTATTAAGAGCAACTGACTTAGCACCAATCCACTTACACTAACTCACAAGAGTAGCGGACTATTTCGTGGCCGGAGAGCGATCTTCCCCGTGGGAAAGAAAATAGCTGAGAAACCTCGATGATGATGATGATGATGATGAGGAAGCACGCCTGCAAGGCACAAGTTGAATGCTGCTACATCTGACATGCTGAAAAAAATGCCGATTCATGCCCCACGTGATCGCAGTCATAGCGGATAGCTTTAGCATTCACAATGCTACAGCCGTGCTGAATACACCAAAAGGGGGGGGGGGGGGGGGTCCTTCCTCAAAGCCCAGTCGCATCTCAGTTGAATAAATGTAAGTACCATTATATGAAGGACGTCAGCGACGTCATGCTAAGGACATTAAGGCTTTGCAGCCGGGGGCTAATCTAGGACAAAGGGTTGTGTAAATCTCCCGCTGAGGCTGAACTCTGGGTCAAGGCACGCTGTCCCATGAGCCACCGCTCTTCTCACCAGCGCGTCGCACCAGGTAACAGGTGCAGGAGCAATGCTACTGATTCACCCCCTTGTCTTAATGTACAAGCCCTTTAAAAACAAAAGAAGGTGTGGCTAAGGAACAGTGTTTACTGCAATTAGAGGGTCCTCGGTAGGAAGAGTTTACTTCCTGGATTGTTTCTAGACTAGTTTCTCTGCAATAATCACCGGCTTTAAAGTGAGCTTTGTGCTGACAGTGAACCTCTCGGAGAAAAGACCTTCGTGACAGGTGGTCTAACAAGTGGCTGTCGTCACAATGCCTCTCTCTACACACACACACAGATACACAATTCATCTCCTGTGCTGGTAAATCCCTGCAGGCCTTGAGACATTTAAGCCTTTTAATAGTGCACAGCCTAATGCTGAAGGATTGTTTGGCGCCTGAAGAGCGTAAGTTGGTGTGAAATGTAAAACTGCACTTCTAAAAGTGCCAGGATTGTGAATGCGCGTGGATAAATGCGCGAGGACGCCAGAAGAAGCACTCTGCGGCACAGTTCTTTAGTAACAAATTCTTTTTTATTACAACATTTCACGTTTTTTTTTTCCATTTCTGGTGATGGTTTGTGGCAGAGTAGCATGACTTTTCGGAATTCTGATCTACTGTTGAAAGCAAACAAATGGAATCAATTGCCGGTGTAATTTTGTTTTTTCCCCGTTTCCTCATTTGAGACAATTCAGAGACAGATTGCGACACAAGAGCCATCCTGAAGCGCTCGGACAAAAGGGCGTTCAAATAAAAACCGTAAATGAGGTCCATTTGAGCGTCTCCCAGATCTAGATGGAATTCGTTGCATTTTTCATCCTCGTGAACATACAAAAGAAAAAAAAAAAAAACATTGTGACAGACAAACAGTATCACTTTTTGAGGGGGCATTTACACTTTGGCCAGCGTACAAACAAAGTTGTGCATTTTCCGAAAATTAGAAGACGAAGAAACAATAACAACAAAAAAAAGCCAGACGCCTCAGCTTGGGCGCGAAAGCAGCCGCACAGGAAGTTTGGGTGTTGGTGGTGGTGGTGCGTGAGACGCTGACGCGCTTCCTGGGACGCGGGCCACGCCCCGTGCCTTTTTTTGGAGGCGGTGTCGACGAAGAGACACACCTTCTGCAGCTCCCCTCCTCTGCCTCACACGAATCCTCCTCATCCTCAGAAAGACCCCCCCCTCCTCCCAGCGTGAAGGTGGTATTTGGTTAAAAGGGGGACGAGGCCCGACCGCCCCTGGTTGGAAAAGCGTCACCCGTCCACAGGCTGTGCAGCTTGGTTATTGTTGTCGTTTCATACTTTCGGTTACAAAGTTATACATCTAGAAGAAGTGGCTGAAAACAAGGCAATGCGGGAGGAGGAGGAGGAGGAGGAGGGGGGGGTGTACAGTGCATGACGGGAGGGAGGGGCTTCACGACTTCTCTGAGGCCTTCTCCTGTTCGATGACTGTGGAAGGAGAGAAAGGGAAGGAGATGTGAGATTCCTGGGTTAAAACAACACCGTGTCGAGCTTTGTATTAAACAAAAAGCGTCAGTATAAAAAAGCACAGAAAGAGTCCAGAGGAATGTGATTTCACCCCCCCCCCCCACCGCCCCATGCTTACCATCTTGTGTAGGCAAGGGATTCTTCTCTTGGGTCTCTGTCTTCTTCAGCTTGGACTTGTCGAAGCTGCTCACTTCTGAAACGTCGGGCTTTGCGTCACTCATTGTTGCAGGTAGTCTGAAACACCAGAAAGTAAGCACTTTAACAGAAGCCACATAAACCATCAGCCATCACATGAGAGGGAAATATATTCATCTGTTACAATGAAACCACCGGAGCATGAGCTTCACCCTGACTTTTTTTTATTATCAGTCTAAGGGCGTTGCCTAAATCTCAGTGGCCAAAAAAAACCCCGTTTGTTCACTTTAACTGCATGCGCAACCGCGGACTACTTCCCCCCCCCTCTCTTAATGTGCGTCCGCCTCCTTTTGTTCGCCCAGCGTGATCTGCCTCCCCGTGCGTCCCGTTACCCGACGCACAGCCCGGGATGGTGCTCACGCACGGGAGGAACGCGCCGCTCCAGACAATGAAGCCAGTCCGAAAGCGCTCAGACCGCGACATTTACATAACAACAGGAGTTCCCATGCTGCGACAACCCGAGACAAATATAGGGAGGGGGGGGGGAGAGAGAGAGAGAGAGAGAGAGAGAGAGAGAGAGAGAGAGAGAGAGAGAGAGAGAGAGCCGCATGGCTTGTGTGCAAATATTCTTTGAAGACAACTAGAAGGGTTATAAATGATGCAATGTAGCGGTAAAATATTGATTTATAAGTGCCCACATGGCAGCTGTGCAACATCCGCAAATGCCCTCGTCACGTAGGCTACTTCTCCCCTCGGGTCGCATTCTGAAGGAACCACCGCCCAGAATCGGCTTTTTGCACGTTCACGTCAGCCTTAAAATCCAAGTTCAACTCCGTTCATGGAAAATATACAAAAAAAATAAAATACACAGCAAGGCGCGTTTATGGACGAATAATAAAAAAAAAAAGGTTTTAATAACGGTACCATGCAGCTCGAGCACAACAAAGGAAATCGAGTGATATCTGTTATGAGAAAGATAAAGCACACACGCCTGCCTTGTTGTCACATTACTCTCTATAATTAGCTATTTAAATAGAAAAAAACAGCTGTATTCCTTTATAACTAATGATCTAATGTCTCGTCCCTGGTTGTGTATTTGGCGCAGCATCTTTTGGGATCACAAGTCCTAACATTGGACTCTTCTAGCTGCAGGCAATAAAGCTGAAACAATAGAAACGCTTTGTTAGAGGAAGCTTACCGAAGTGTTGGCTGATGGCTGGATGGTCTCTTGGTCAGTGCGTTGCAGCAGTAGTGGCGCGTCTTTGCGCAAGCATCAGATATAGTCAGAAATATGCTAATGACATCTGACATCACCAGCTCGCATCCTCAGTATCCCCCTGCTGGAGAGGCGCGAGCCCTCCATCCTCGTGCAGAAACCAAACACTGAAGAGAAGAAGAAAAAAAGCCCCGAGAGGAGCCTCGTCTCATCTCCCTCAGGAAAGAAATGTAAATAAACAGATTTATTGGGTTTCGTGAAGCTGCACAATCCACCCCCACCTCTCTGTGTTATGACTGTTTTACAGCAGCATGGCGCCCTGACACTTCAGTTTACCGCCACTACGGTTGTTTTACCTCAAATCTACTTTTATTTCAACAGCATTTGATGAGACAGTGACTCTCTTATTCATATCAATGGCACATTATTTCTCCTTTTTACTTTCATCTGCCTGCAGCTGCTCTGGCTGCGCATTAGTGCAGAAGGAGCGCCCCCTGGTGGCAGCTTGAGCTTCACCCTCACTTCATGCATCACTCCTTTACTGTCTCAGAAGATGACGTTTCTATTGTCTTTTATTATTAGATTACTTAATACAAAAATGTAAGAATCGACGCATAAGATCCACCAGAGCTCACCGCTCATTACTATGCGATTACTCAAAGCTTAAAGGACACTGAAATGAGTTAAACTGTATCATTATATTCAACTTACTGCTAATAAAACATACCTGAGGGAGAGGGTGCATTAAGGGAGCTGTGGACTGCAGCCTTTTTGGAGATGCTAGAGACTTATAGTGAGGATATCTCAGCATCTTCTTCTGAACAATAAAAAACACAATACTAAATGCATGTAATGCCCATTTAAATGAACTGCTAATGAAAGTGAAGATGAGCATCTTTAAACCATTGTCAAAGCTTTATTGTCAAAGAAACAGCTTGAAGTGTTACATATAAAAAAAAAAAAATTAAATCATGGTTTTTTCACCAACTTTTTCTTTTTATCCACCTCGAGGCAAACCGTGAAAGCTGCCTCGTTGGAGTTAAGTGACCCATTACAGCCGCGATGACAATTGAAATCTTGACACTTTAAACAAGCTTCGATTTGTTTTAATGACCTTTTGGAACAATGGGTGAAACACCCACCTACACCTCGTATCACACTTATCAACAACAGACCTGTCAAGAGTTTGGAAAGTTGTCTCTAAATCTTATCGTTCTTTTTTTTTGTTGTTTTTTTTAAGCACAATTAATAGAAGCAGAAGGTTGTCATACAGATGAGCCACCACTGGGTGACAGCAGCTTATTGTGGGAGGAGTTACACTGCAGAGGTAAGACGCATCAGCACATTCATGAGAATCACTAAATAAAAAAAAAAGAGAAATGTCTTTTGTACTCCTGTTTGGTCAGATAAACACATCCCCACTTGTGGTGCAGCTTTAAAGTGATGAAGCACAAGCTATTACAATCCATATAGCTAGTAAAGGGTTAGGCTGCATTTATTAATACTTAAAGCGACACTCAGGGGGGGAACGGTGCTTTTTTTAAAAACCCATTTTTATGACTTTGTGAGGGAGAAAGGGGCCAACCTATTTCTAAATCACATGACGTCGTGGAATGCTTCATTTCAAGTGAGTTCAATATGAGGTACAAATACACGGTTACATAGTGGAGCCTTTGGTTAGGGTGAAGGCCTCGGCTGATCATGGTACTGAAACATGAGGAAGAAATAATAAACAGGAAGGAAAAAAAAGAGAGAGAGAGAGAGAGATACTCATAAATAGAAACTTGGTCTTCAGAAAAGGAAATGATATTTCGCTCTGTGTCCTGGGTGAGAATGTCAAAGACAATGTGAGGGCGGGACCTTTCAGTCATGTGGGTTTGGCCAAAGACCATCAGGTGGTTTGCAAAAGTGGCAGCCTAGTGACCCAACGGGGGGGGAGAGAGGGAGGAGAGAGAGAGAGAGAGAGGGAGGGACGGAGGATGCCCCCTCTCTTTCTTTACAAGGGTACGTGGCTGAAGAGGTAGGACACAGACTCGCCGTTGTGGGTTCTCCTGATCGCCTCCGCCAGGATCATGGAGATGTCGATGACCTGGAGGAAACAAGTCAAACATGAGTGACACAGCGTCTAACACATGGCATGTATTAAAAGGGGTCAGAAACTGTGCGTGTACCTGTATTTTGGGGCACGCCTTCATCTTCTCTTCCTGTGGGATGGTGTTGGTCACCACCACGGCCTCGAACGGGGCGCTGTTGATGCGAGAGATGGCCGGACCGGAGAAGATGCCGTGCGTGAGGATGGCGTAGACCTTCACCGCGCCGGCATCTATCAGCCTGGATGAGGTAGATATGCATTATAACCCACGCAGTTCTGAAACAAATGTGTTTTATTCCTTTCTGTTATAGAACAGTACAAAAGGACACTGACTTGTCGGCGGCGTGGCAGATGGTGCCACAGGTGTCGGCCATGTCGTCCACCAGGATGGCCACGCGGTCCTTGACGTCACCCACCAGCACCATGCGGTCCACCTCGTTGGCCTTCTTCCTCTCTTTGTGGATGAGCGCGAAGTCCACGTTGAGACGGTCTGCGATGGACGTCACGCTGGACAGAGAGAGAGAGAGAGAGAGAGACCCATTAGACCTTTAACTGCTCCTCAAACAAGGCGGCGTGTTGACTCTCCATTTGGCCCGGTGCAGGCGATGAGCTGGAGCTTGAGGACGGGGAGACGTGCAAACCAAACTCTGTGTGATTCATACCGTTTCGCTCCGCCGGCATCTGGAGACACGATAATGCAGTTTTTCCATTCGGGGATATTTTCTCGTATCCACTGAAGCACGGCGGGCTCTGCGTAAAGGTTGTCTACAGCGATGTCGAAAAACCCCTGAAAGAAAGACACAGCGGTTACTAAAAAAAACACACGGCACAGCTGTATACTGATGTTCAGTCTCTTTATTACCCCGTCAATAGGTTGTCCCCGCCTGTACTGGTTATTACAACTCTGAGCCAAAAATAGTGTAATATCTATGCTGTACTCTGGGATGAAAACTTGCAGTAGCTTGTGACACAAACGTTCCCTAACTGAAGGCCTTGCAGGTGTTCTTTGCCCCGTTAGACCCGGAGAGAAGGCGGCGTACTGACCTGGATCTGAGACGCGTGGAGATCCATGGTGATGATGTGGTCGGCCCCGGCTACAGACAACATGTTTGCCACCAGCTTGGCTGATATGGGTGCTCGGCTCTGGGACAAGCATCAAGACACAGTCGCTTGAGGTAAGTAAGTAAGAAAAGAAATGTTGGAACTTTTGCTGAGGAAAGCGAGAAAACTCCCCGCTGTGAGCGCCGTCTGACTGAAAGAAACACGTCAGGCTTCGGGGCCCGTTGACAAAACACCCGACTACCTGGAGGCGGAGGCTTAGCCGCACTTGTGCGAGTGTCTCCGAGGAAAACGCTTGAATTTGAAGAATATCACACAGCGACAGGGGAATGAAATGTGACGGGGACTTATTCAGGGGATAAACTCCCCAACACCTCTCAAATGAAAGTACGAATGTGGTGAATCACAGCGTTCATTGGATAAACTGTGTGCAGCCGGAGAGGTGCCGACTAGTGCAGCGCTCCCGTTGCTTCATTTGGACCTGGTTTTGCTGTTGTGGTTACAACACGAGATAATGATTTACAAGATAAGCAGGTTGTGTGAACCAGTTTCTCGGCCTGCAGGAGCGTCTGATGTGTCAATCTCGGATTTTCCGAGGAAAGCACGCGACTCATATTGCAGTAACACCGAGTACGCAGAGTACGCTGTGTACGTGCCAGTTCTCTCATTAGCACATCCGTGTAGAAGTATGTAACCTGCAGCGCTACAGTACAAATACGAACATTTGTTTCAAAAGGTGCGTTCACAGTGACTTGTTTTTATGCAATTTAGAATTCATACAAAGTACATAAACCTTTACTAAATGCTTCATAACCAACTGTAACGTTAGCAGATGTACGGACATTTTAAGTGTTTATTCAAGTAGTTGTAACTTCTATGAGGACTTATGGGAGGAGTTATAGTTGTGGAAAAATTAATAATAACTCTTATCTGATTACAGTAGAAGTACATGATAGTGTTGTAAATCATTTGGTAGATGTTAAAACAGGAGAGGTTGAAGTATTGTGACCTATGCATGCATGTAATCATCATTTCTTGATCCAATAAAAGTCGGTGGGTTTCATAGTGGTGATGATGCCGCGTGTGTGTGTGTGTGTGTGTGTCTACCTTGTCCTTCTTGTCCTGCCGGGCGTAGGGGAAGCAGGGGATGACGGCGGTGACGCGGGACGAGGAGGCGATCTTACAGGCGTTGATCATGATGAGCAGCTCCATCAGGTTGTCGTTGATTTCGCCGCAGCCGCTCTGCACGATGTAGACGTCCTCGCCGCGCACGCTCTCCCCGATCTCCACGCTGCGTGGACGACAGAAGAGGGGAACGGATCACCTTTTAGGGCTCAACTCGAGCCGGGAAACAGATTCAAGTGAAACACGTTCTAAGCCCACGTATAAAGTTACGCGCGACAGGATGTTAAACTAATTTGGGGCGACACCCTCTGCTCATCTGAGGAAAAAAAACTTTAGGAAGTAAAAGCAGCACGGCCACACACACACACACAGTCACTGAAGCAGGCAGCACATGTGTGTGAAACATTCCTCTGTGGGGGGAGGACCATGCCCCCGGGCCTCAGTCATGTGATCACTGGACATCTACAGTTGTAAAGGGTAACAGTCTATGCGGTCAAAAGGCCTGTTTTTTAGGCCAACCCCAACCCCCCAAAGCCTCTTTCCCAGGAATCCGCTCCCTCGGCGAGTCACCTGGCAGAACCTGAGAGGAGAGCTGTTGTTAGCGTATCGCTCTCACCTCGTGGTTAATCTGTGAGAATGAGAGAATAATCATTTGTTTTGCACTCTGTGTCGCCCAAACAGCTGTGTTCCCTAGAGACAAATCGGCCGCCGGATAATCAGAGTTTTCCCTGGATTTTAGAGCTGTGGGTGTAAACATCAACAGCAGAGAGAGTCTTAGCAGATACAAAAAAGGGGTCACGGCCACTTTACTGAGCCCAGCGTTTTAAAGCGCTCTTCGGCTTCATGCAAAGGAAAGATTACACAACAATGTATGCCGTCTGGTGCATGCTTTTATCCAGAGTGCATTACAATACAGTGAGTGCATCAGTGAGCGATGTTCACTAAGCCACAGAAACACACTAATGCAGCGCACGGCTCCCTTTGACTGAATCAAAAGAGACTAAAATGCACTTAGAGAGCCACAAATACATTCGAATGTATGCAAAGGTTAAAGCTGCACCGCTTTAAGCAGTGTTGTGGTGAGTTCAGGTCGACGGAGAGAGCAAACAGGCCATTATGTGGCCCAAAGGTCATCCTGCAGACCAGCTACAACAGCCTGTTCAAGGCCACCCCCGGTGAAAGTAATACAAGTCATTTGCCATGCAAAAGTTAAACCGTGGTAGCTGCAAGCGTGCAGTTAGTAATTTAACTAAATGGTTAGCTCGGGCTGCTTTTGGAAATGAGCACCAATTAGGTGCATGTGATTGAAGCTAACTTCCCTAGCAATGCAGGCAGTAATGAGAGCTACCTACACATGTATGTGTATTAACCTGCAGGTTATCCTTAGTTTAGATACATGTAATACCTCCGTCTAGGTGACTGTTGGGGCTGCAGTGAGCCACATGTTTTAGTCCTAGCACCCAGAAGGCACTGAGGTGTAACGTCACATTTTGTATACCCGTAACAATCTGTTCCTACTTCAAAAACTAGCATCTTTCGAGCTCAACTGTTACCATTTTAACGGTAAACAAACAGCTACCCCCTTTCTCGTGTTACAATGTCACCCCACATAGTTGAGACGGGTGAAAGGGGAGCTTGGAGGAATAAGAGACATACAACATTTGGCCTCCTCCATAATCACCCATCACACGAGAAACGCACGTACCGTTAGCGTACTTAGCATCGTACGCACCGAACGAAATACTACGTTACGCAACTCTATAGCAACTCCGGTTCTGCCAGTTTTGGGTCATTCTAACGGGCACCAACGGCAGCTGCAGTCACTTCAAACCTCCAGTTAAACGGTCAACTATGAGCAGAGATAAGAGGAGCTGTCCGGTAAAGGACGCACTGGTGTTAGCCTGCTGTGTTTACATGTGGCTAGCTAGTCACGTGTAAGCCCGCTGAATAGTAAACTATTGTTAGCCTCGAGCTAGCGTACCCACATGTGATACCGAGGCTGGAGCGACATGAACAGCTAGCAGCTATTTGCAGCAAAAGTCCAGCCGGACAATGAGTCTAATAATCTACTTGCCATGTCTCCTGGTTGCTGAATTTCTTCGTGATCACTTTCCCCAGCTCCAGTCCGAGCCGATCGGCCACTTTCTGGGACAGGTCGTGGTGGGAGCTCCCGCTAAAAAGCACGATGTTAGGCATGTCCGGGGAGGGGGGGGGGAGAATAAAAACCTGTTTGTTAAAGAAAAGAATAAGTAAAGAAATACGACAGGTCGCCCACTTAAGGGGTTTATGAAAATGGGGGGAAATTAAGCGTGCTAATGTTGCAGCCGTGGCATCGCAATGGTGCAGCACTGGGACCAGTGTGTGAGAGGAACTACCAGGTCAGCATTAGCATGGAGAGGGAAGTGGCCTCCTCTCATTGGACGGTGCGGTAGTCCACTGACACATGTACACTTATTACGAGTGTATTGTTTATCGGCGCTAAACACACAAACGCCTGTTTTCATTAGATTAGCAAATATTTTTTACTATTTTAATCTCCTTTTAAACGTTTTTTTTTTTTTTACCAGCTTAATTTATTTATATTCCTGATGTTTCATTTATTTTATATTCCTGATGTTTCAATTTCATTATTTTATGTTTACATTGTTTCTATTATAATTTTGAGACTATTTTTATCTTCTATTTAAAGCACTTTGTGGCTTTATTGAAACGCTTAAGGATGTTAAAAAACCTCCAAATGACTTGTTTATTGAATATCTTTCTGATTATTCACAAAACATTTGATTTAAACTGGTTTATTTGTGGATTTAGTCAATCCTGAAAGCATTTTGTTATATTATTGTCATTATTTTTAATACCAATACTTTCTTCTTCTACTTACCCCCTTTGCTAGTAATTATTATTTTATGGAAGAGGAAATGCGTTGCTTGTATGTATTTCTCATTTGTTTTCCTCAAACTCAATTTCCAGCTTCTTAAAATACCACTTGAAGTCTTTTTGTAATCATGAACTAAACATGTTTTTGATTTACCATATTGTGACAGGATGTCACCTGACAGCTGCTGCTCTGAACACTTGTGATATTGGCTCTTGTAATTAGATGTTCCACTCAGCGAGCAGTCAGCTGAGACTCCACCATCACTGCTGTCATGTGCCATCTAACTGTACTTCACGTGCAGCTCAGGTCAGAAAGTGTAGGTTTGTACTGGAGATATCCTCTAAAACAACGAGGGTTTCTCAGATGAGATAGCTGAAGCAGCTGTCCTGTCTTTCTAAATAAAGTTCAGGAATTCAACCACAACCATTGTTGGCTGTTTGCACTTGGATTTGCTCTCATGGACTTACTCAATAATCATTTCTTCTTTAACCCTCGGAAAGCCTTTATGTGAACAAAAAGAAATCACGCGACTGCAGGTCGGTGTATTTTTCAGAAATATATTTTATAGATGTCAGAGATGAAATGTCCAAAGCGTAGGTCCCAAAGAAAGATAACATTTTTCATCAATAGAGACAAACAACAAACAAGAAAATAACGTTTTTATCCATTTACATGTAAACCAAGAATTGCTCTTGAGCCACAGTGGTTCTATATATATACACACATATATACATATATATATATATACATATATATATATATATATATATATATATATATATATATATATAACTGGCCGAGGTGGGTGTGACAATCAAACGACGATGCCCTAGTTTCCAAACCAATATCCTCCGTTTCTCTACCGTGATCGTGATCTTTGAAAGAGGAACGTTCTTTGGGAGAGTCTTTCTAACTTGTGGATGTCGAGGTTTGGCAGAGCATTGTTTCTCCCTAACACAGCCCGTCCCTGTTGGAAGTGCTATGTTGTGTTCAAATCGAATATTCAGTAAGAACAATATCAAATGATTTACCAGTGGAGTCATTCGGACAAAGTTTCTTGAGTTGTTTTCCCACCACAGAGGAAGAAAGCCGCCCTGCCTGGTGCTCTTGGGAGTTGTCACGGGAGGTTGTGTTTTTTTTATTTTTTGTTTTTTCTCCTCAAAGTCCTCCAGTGTTCTTCTTCTATTGTGCAAATACATTTTTGATACATAGACAAGCAGGCATGCTGACTCACAAACCATGCAAAGAGTTAAAGTTGGCGCGAGCAGACGGCAAAAAAATAAAAATAAAAGTAGTGTTAAAGTAAAAAAAAAAATCACACAAATAAAAAGCCAAATTAAACGAGTAACAAGTGGAATGTTTTGTTAGACATGAAAAAGAACATCTTTCTAAAAATGATACTTGAAACATGATCGTCGTCTTTAATCGGGTGGAACAAAGCAGTCGACAGACGGGGGATCGTTTGAGTGGAGTTCAATGTCAGATCGGTTGAACTGAAGCGGGAGAAGGGAAGAAGCAGACAGCGATGTTACGGACAGTTAAAACATTATAGTGCAACACATGCTCACAAAGAGATTTATAAATGATCGGCTGATGTTTTTTTCCCATCCAAAACCAGTTCCGAGTTCCACTTGACATCCGCGTGCCCTCCTCCTCTTTCCCCGCAGAAGGAAAACTCAGCCAGCTACATGAAACGGCCCCCAAAACCTCTTTTTGGATGCGTGATGTTGTCACAGTCGAAAGGTTAATAAGTGCATTATCACCCGGAGAGGAACAAATGTATCAATTAGGCAACAAAGTGATCAAACGTTTTACTCTGAAGGTGTTCAAAAAGTCAATATGCAGTGGCGCTTGATGACCCCGTTTCACGAGTTAAATACGCTGCTTTTCCTTGAAGTTCGTGGAGTAATATCGCACACCGTACTGTTTCTCGCTCACAATATCATAGCTGTCATTAGTTAGAGTACATTTATAAATTTTCCATATACAAATCTTCTATAAACAGTACATGTTATAAATACACAATTGATGAAAATGCAGGAAGGCCGAGAGAGCCGTAGAAAGAAAGAAAGAAAGAAAGAAAGAGTTGCTCCTTATTTCTGATAAATACAAGAAAGAAAGAACGTTTTTGAAGAAGTGACAGTAGTACTAAGTTGGTGAATGGCAGCCCTATAACTATCCAGAAAACGGATAAAAACACACAACAAAATCTATGGATGAAAAAAAGTTAGAAAAATAATCTTATACAATACAAAATAAACCGTGGACACGCTAACCAAACACATGTTTTGATATTGTAAAATCGACAACTTGATGTGGAAATCATACATTGTAGACACAAACGGGCAACGCTCCAGATTACCGCCCCTCAAAATATATTCAATTCAATATACATGACCGGTGTGGAGCTCACACCAGCAACCAAGGTAGCTGCCAAACCGGCAGACGCATGGGAGGCCGATCGGCACGCGTCAGGAAATGAGGATTAAATCAGTAAACAGTGAACTGGGTACCGGGAGCCTTTTGTGAAAGGGCCAATACGAGAAATGTCTGCGGACTTTGCCGGCTAAGTGGAGTGAAAGTATTACTGTAAAATGCAAACTCATGCTTTGGCTTTTCTTGCTTGGCTTTTCTCTTTTGGATAACATTCAAAAAAAATCTTGCAAAAAAACAAAACCCCCCCCCACCCCGTCTGGTCTCTCCGCTCAAATGCATGCTTCATGTGTTCACAAAGCAATGACTTCAGTTAAAGGGAAGCTACATCAAAGGCTCAGACCTTTTGGACAGTCCCATCCCATTTCCTCGTTTTGAAGGTCTCCATGTTTGCACGTTTTTTTTCCGCTGAAGCCGGCAAATTACCTTTTAACAAAGCGCTTTCCTTTCTTACAGAAAAATAGATCCATCCAAAAGTAAAGTAACTCTTCAAGAGAGGCCGTGAGAGACACAAACGTCGTCGTCGTCACGCTTCCAAGTAAACATGCTGAAAGATTGTTTGCTCGGGATCTCTCCGTCCCGTCTCCTTCCCTCGCTTCCTCGGGGCGAGAGAAATCTTCTTTTTTTTTTTTTTTACTTAAGGCAATCTTTTCCTGAACAATCCTGAAATCCGGCGGACCCCCCTCACCAAGGCACTCCTCTCGCTCGTCGGCCTTCAGGGGAAGGCGAAGGCGACGGTCTCGTCATCAAATCTTTGTAAAGGCCGACTCAAACTTCGGCCGACTCAAAAGTCCACAGTGAACGCATCTTGTAAAATATTGTCTCAGTTGCCGCGATGCCCCTGTCGTCTTCGTAGGGGACGAATAGTCGAAGAAAAAAGAGAAAAGAAACTCCCGAGCTGTGCTTGGCAGCCGGGAGCGCCTGCTGTCCCCGGTGTCCTTGTGGGTCAGAGGGCAGCCGTCAGACCTGATCTCCCCCCACCACAACTCCAAAATACGCTCGCCCTCTCCCCGCTGCCTTGGCCACCGTGGGCCGACGGTGGGGGCTACGAAGACTAACAGAAAAAAATGAGTGTCTCTGAGCGAGTGCCGCCAAGCAGCGCTGTTATGTTTAATTTTTTTTCCAATTCAGTCCTCTGTCTCCTGATTGGCTCCCTACTCTTGAGGCTGAGCCCACCCCCTCTCCCTCGTTTTTTTGTTTTTTTTGGCCGAGGGGCCGCCAATCAATGTGACCGACGTGGTGAGTGGGGTTAGGGGGACTAAATGAAGGGAATCAGTCGAGACTCTTCTCCGGAGAGGTCAAAGGTAACAGTGTGACACCCTCGTGTTTCCCTCGGTTACAGTGGTTCCTCCTCCTCCATGGGTTCCTCCTCTGGCCTGGTGGACACAAACAAAAATGAAATTCAATCTCAAGCTGACGTCTATGCTACACGCAGTAGAAGTGAGGTGAAAGCTTATGAATGTACTCCAGTAAGCGGTGGGTTCACCTTTGATCCATGACGTTGGTGTTGGCCACAGACAGAGAGGCCATGGCGCTGACGGCTTCGGCCTCCTCCGAGTCTCCTCGTTTGGCCTCCAGCAGAGAGAGTCCCAGCAGCGGAGAGCAGCGCTGCACCGAGCGCCAGTACTTACCTGATCGGGAATCAAAGCGCATCGTTGGAAAAGGACACGGGGGATAATATTGTGACAAGATTTGTCAGCGTTGAACTCACTGTGAGTCTCTAAAACTTTCTCCAGAGAGTGAACGGCGTTGGGGTTGGGCCTCTGCTCCAGGACGGCCTTCGGCAGCGGGTCCAGCTGTTTGCAGGAAATGAAAAGTTCATTCATCCCACTCCCAGTTTTTCTAATAAATAAATCTAGCCCTGAAACGTATCAAAAGTTTTTAAAAGCTGACAAACACGCCACACTTTTCCTCCCTCTGATATAACATCCCGTGGGTTGTCTAAGTGACCTACTTACCTCCTGGCCTAGCAGGGCGGCCACGCAGGCCTCAGAGGCGTCGCAGATGGCGGTGAGGTCGTGCCCCCCCTCCAGAGCCAGGACCACCCGGCTTCCAGCGAGGGTCATCAGCTGCCTGGTCAGATAGCCGAAACCTGAGGACAGGTCACAGGCCGCGTGTGAATTTCATTTCAGTTTCGTCGGCTCCAGAAACTCAATTTTCACACTTGGTGTGTTTCGTGAGGTCAACGGCTGCAGCGCGAGATAAGACACATTCTTCAGATAATCTCGTGCTCACATTTGGACGTCAAAGTGTAGCCGCCCAGCGGGGGAGGGTGTCCCTCCACAGCGTCGAAGCCAGAGGAGACCAGCACGATGTCCGGGGCAAACTCGTTGGCGATGGGCATCACCACTGACCTGAGAGCCGGAGGGCGGAGTGTACAGATTATGCAGAATAACTTAACATACTTTAACATTTCATCAACCTTAACCCACCGCAGTCAAATCATGACCCAGCGAGTCATCTCTTATAATCTGTCCATCCATTATCCCACATGAGCTGCTGAACATTAAATGTATCGAGCTGGTTTTCCACATGAAGACTGTGCTGCTGGCCTCTGTGGGACTTGCTGGTATTGTAATCTGGTACCTGAAGGCTGCCAGGTACTCCACATCTCCCATGGGTGGATCGAGGCCTCCGGTGAAGGCCACGTTGACGTTGAACCCGACTCCGGGCCCGCTGCCCACCTGCAGAGAGAAGCCCGTGTGGACAAAGATCAAACACTGTACTTGGTATTAAGACAAGTGTTTATTGAACTACTTTGTCTATTTGTGTCTGTAGATTTCTCCTAAATTCACCAAACGTTAGCGTTAGATAATGCCTCACACACATGCACGCTTACCTCGTCAGGTGCTCCACTTCCAGGGAAGAAGTTGCCGTCGTCGTATCGATGGATGGACAGGTAAAGGACGTTGGGGTCGTCGTAGAACGCCTGCTGGGTGCCGTTGCCGTGATGAACGTCCTGAGGTCAGACAGCACACATGACACGATCACAAACTGTGTACATACAGAGGCAAACGACGTGTCCTCTGTCACGTGACAGACGTGCGGTTTTCTCAGGGAGACTGACCCAGTCCACGATGAGGATCTTGTTGACGCTGAGTCTCTGCTGCAGCAGTTTGGCTGCGATGGCCACGGAGTTAAAGTAGCAGAAACCCCTGAAACAGCAGCAAAGAAATGAACGTTTATTTTCACCGTTTTTAAAAGAGCCTTTTGAACACGTTCTGAGAGGGATATGAAAAATAAATAAAGCGGTCTTGAAACAGCCGGCAGAATAAAGGCGCTCAGTACTTTATGTGCAAATAAACTCAATGGTCTGTTCCAGACGAGCCTGCTCCAACGCTGGTATTTGTGTATGCATAGACGCTGACGGCTGAGGCCTTACATGGGAGTGCTCTCCTCTGCGTGGTGTCCAGGAGGGCGGACCACAGCGAAACCGTTCTGCAGAGACAACACGGGAGAGACGGGAGTCTTGTCAGCCACAGCGGCACGGATCACCACTCGATGTTTCCTCTGTTTATCGAACCACCGCAATGTCGCCAAAAGCACAAAGAGCGGTGCTTTGGGTTAGCTTACCTTCAGCTCTCCGGTGGCCACTTTGAACACCAGCTCCACCACGGAGCCGACGGCGAGGCGAGCCGCGCTGGAGGAGTGGACCTCGTTCCAAATGGTGTCGCTGTCCACCTGCAAACACCACAGACGGGTGTGTTATTCTCACACCGGAGCTACACTTACTCATTACAGTATTTTTAGTCTATTCATCTGAAGTTTTAAATTACAAGGACACTTCTGTACGTTTCATCATTTAGAAAATATGACTGTATAGCAGATTATTCCATTATTATGAGATAACTGTTACTTACCCCCACCCCGCCACACGGTAGACGTACAAACATGGGAGTGACTGAACCTGGTGAACAAGTAATACACATTAAATTAATGACAGTTAGGTACTGGATATTAACAGCTGAGTGTGTGTGTGTGTGTGTGTGTGTGTGAGCTTACAATCAAGTTTCTGTCGGAGAGGGTTGGTCCCGTACAGCAGGACGTGGGCTTCCGAGTGAACCGTCTGCAGCTCCTCCAGAGTGGCCTTCCTCCCACGGATACACTACACACACACACACACACACACACACACAGGGGGATACAACTCTCGTTTACGGTTGACTCCGTCGTGTGATGTTCACTGCGGAGTGGTCTCCTCTTGTAACGTACCTCACACTGCGCTCGGAGTCCCGTCTCCTGCAGCCGAGACCAAATGCTCTGAATGCGGCCCGCGTGCTCCGGGTGGCTGTTGGTGTTTCCACACATACACTGGTGCTTCTGCATGAGAGAGTCGTACACCAGGCCTGGGGGAAACACACACAGAGAGACACATACACTCAAAATACACTCTAAATTATCATCTAATGGAGAAACCTGAAAGAGGTAAATGAAAGGTGTCGCCCACCTGTGGTGAAGCGGGGTTTGACGGGAGGATCGGGGGCCGGGACGCTGATCGGGAAGGACGAGGCCGAGGCCGGAGACGATTGGGCCCTGGACAGGGGGCGGTGTCCGGGGAAGGCGATGGACAGGCCGGCAGCCTCCATGGAGGCCTGATAGTTTCTCAGCTGATGAATCCGCTGCTGCTCCAACAACAGGGCCTGCTGCTCACACACACACACACAGAGGAACATAAATAAAGAAGATGAGTTCTACAGAGCTGCTCAGTGAAAACGTCTTAAATGTAAACGCCTCAGGGGACTACAGGGGAATAAATGCTGCTTCAATGTATTCTATACTGCAAGTGCAACTTATGGCCAAAAGATGGCAGCCAAAACAAATGCTACGGCTCTGATTCTCCCTCAGCGGTTAATCACAGAGGCGTCGTAGGACAAAGAGCCCTAAATAAAGTTATGTGCCGGTTTTCTGTGTGTTTTCACAAAGACAGCTACAATACATCAGTGCCAAGCAGAATCAATTCCCCGAAACCTTCATATCGATTCTCTCAAGCCCACGTTGCTTTGATGTCTCACTTTGAACTCCCCGTCCTCTACCTGTCTGAAGAGCAGCTCCTGCTCCCGCTCCCTGTGCTGCTGATGCTGCTGCAGCGCCTCCTCCTGCAGCTCCTGCGGGTCGGGGGGCTCCTGCTTGATGGTGACCCCCGGCGGCAGAGCTCCTCCGTCCTGGTGCTCCCTCAGCTCCTCCTCCGTCTCCTCCGGGTGGCTCTGGTGCTGGCGGCCCACGGGCGACTCGCTGGGCTTGGTCATCATCTGAAGGCAGCGGGGGGAGGGGGGGAGAAAAGGGAGGATGATGCTCTGATGTGAAATGAATTTCACAATCGAAACAGCAGGATGTGACAAATCCCCTCTCCAACGTGTGAGGCTGCATTCAGACAAACGGGCGCTCTCTCCTCTGAATCAAATTCCTGGCAAATCACTCCTTTCTCTGGAGTATTCTTCTTTTAACAAGCTTAATTTGGATTACTCAGTCAGATCGGTGGCTTGCTCATTTCAAACCCGTCCGCTCTAATTGAATGTGAGCGGCCTCTCTGCCGTCTGTACTCCGGGGCAAAATGTGTCTGGTGGAACAGAGACATTCCGCGCTCCCCGCGGCGCTGCTTTTCATCCACTCACTCTGGGGCCTGCTGTTAACCGAGTAGTGATTCAGTTGTCTATTCATTCACGAGCGCTGACAGGAACCGTTCAGAAGTGCCATTCAAGTACATTGTGTGTGTGTGAGTGTGTGTGTGAGTGAGTGTTTATGATGTGAAGACAAAGAGAGCTGCGAGAAAGAGAAGTGTTTACTGGAAGTCTCCAGAGTGCGCTACAGCTACAGGTGTGTGTGTGTGTGTCCTGGCAGAGAGCTGGTGCAGCATTGACGTCAAAGCATTCCCCCCCCCCCCCCCCCCCCTTCCTTTTCTCCTGTACTGTTCTTGTCTTCTCTGCGTTCAAACAAACCCCGAATCTCCATTTCTCACCTCCTCCCTCGGCTCCTCTTACCCAGAAGCCTCCTCTTCATCGGATCTGTCCATACCGATGACGAGTGCTTGTTCATACATGATGATGTTTAAATCAGATTACAAGCACACTAATGATAAAAGAAAACCTTTATCACCTTTCTGTGAGCGGCACGTTTGCTGCCATATCAACTTTTTTCTCGTTTCTCACACTTAGTTTTATTTATGTGGGTTAAACAAACCAGATATGTTACTCTGTGAGCTGTGGTGATAATGGTAGCTGCCTTCGGACAGAGCCAGGCTAGCTGTTTCCCCCTGTTTTCAGTCTTTGTGCTAAGCTAAGCTAACACCGTGCAGACATCTCCCTCTGGGCAAAAAAGCAAATAAACATATTTCACAAAATGTGGACCTATTCCTTCACTTTTTCGACAAAGAGAGCTCTGTTAACGGATTTGTCTGAGGTATAAGTTTTTGTATCAGAATATGGAAAGAGCCAAAACACAATTATGCCACTTTCCCACCAAAATGTGTACGTATATGGAAGTTTTTTACCATCACCAGGAGACAATTACGCCTTTCTGAGGTTGTTTTTTTTTGCGTGTCTGAAGGGGAGATTTAAATAAAAGGAGGCTGTTATCGAGATGTTTGTGTGAAAAGCTGCCACTGGAGAGCATTGAAACATATGGAGGAAGTGAGAGCAGAGCAGGGGAAGAGGAGGAGGAGGAAGAGGAGGAGGAGGAGGAGGAGGAGGAGAGGAAATCCCTTGTTTCATCCACCCACCTCTCCTCCAGCGAGTACTCTGCTCGAATAGGTAAAGCCGTCCAGAGCGGCGGCTGCTCACTTCCTCCGCGACCATATAAGGGCAGAGGCTTCCGCTCTGTTGCCATGGCAGCACACTGGACGTGGACGCAAACGGTCGCGCGCAGCTTTTACACGTTAACCCGTTAACTGCTCATTTTGTTATCTTTTGGCCAGTTCTACGACAGAAAGTCTTTAACGACGGCGACAGAGAGGAGACGAGAAAGGTAGGGAGGAGATCTCCACCCCTCACCTTGTTCAGGTGGAGCTGCTGCTGCTGAAACTGCTGCTTGTGCTTCTCCAGGAACTGCTGGTGCTGCTGCTGGACCACCAGCTGCTGCAGGGCCAGGGCCTGGGCGTGAGCCTGCGCGGCGCTCCCCTGGGGCAGGGGGGCCGACTGGGTCCGCCCCAGGGGCCGGTGCTGCCGCTGCAGCTTGGCCATGGACGCCGCCGGCGACATGGACAGGCCGCTCACACCTTGGAGACAAAACGGAGGAAGACTTTGGTTACGAGAGGAGGCGAGGACTCATATCGGGGGAGCTTCCTTCATGAGTTTCATGCACTAAGTCGTGGTGGTAGCGTTTTTTTTCATGAGCCATCCGTCTCCCATTGCCGGTGCCTGAGTATTTAGACTGGGTGTCATAATGATGCATGGGCCTCCGTCTGCAAGGCCTAATTTGGCGACTTCCTTGAAGACACGTGACGTGAGGTTTTTGTCGTCTTCTCGAGCCTCATCAGACCACAACGAGTGGTCAGCAGACCTAATTCCTAAAATAAAAAGACAAATATATGATGTGTTCACATGAACACGTGGATTCCTAACTTCGCTCTTCTTGGTGTTGGACCTCAGATTAGTCAGCAGATGTATTTGCGAAAACCAAATAAAAAACGCCATCTGTGCAGCCGTGATTGCTCTCAACAGATGAGTTCATTAACAGTGCATCATCCGGGGTGAGGAGAGTAAGACAAACAGACTCGATGGGGCCCAGGAAATGATCTGAGAGAAGATGACTAAACACCCAGCGTGTTTTCAAATTGTTTCTGAAAGAGCTTTTTTTCTGAAGCTTTTCTTCCCATGGTGCATTTCTTCTTTTTCACGGCTAAAAACATGACTTTCCCTCGTCTGAGCCGAGGAATAAATTACCGGATCTGTTGAAATTCTCTCTCTGCCGAACGTGCGCGGGGGCGTGCGCATGCAGCCTTGTCTGTATACGTTTGCGAGCGCGGATAGGCGCCCATACGTGCGTCATTGCCCATTCACCGCCAGTGCCCCCGCTGAAAATAGCCGCAAAGTGGTAGTCAATGAATGAGCTGATGGGAAAGGGGCGCACAATGCAACCATGTCACCCTCTCATAGCGCACGCTGACATATGAAAGGAGCTCATTAGTCTGAGCTCGTGAATGGTCGTCTGTCAGCGAGAGCGCTGTATTAAAAGAGATGAACACTTTAACTTTTAGTCGGAGTTGTATTTGGTGATTTGCTGTTTTTCAGTTTTAACAAAAACTACCACCACGACTTTTGTGCCTCATCATTCACCGGCTTCAGTAAAGCATCCATTACTACTCCTACCTGTCACCAGGGGGCTCTGTGCCGGGCTCTGCTCCATGAGCACCATGTGTTGGAGCAGCGGACTGTGGGCGCCGTGCCCGCCCGTTCCGGCGTCGGCCAGGTAGGGGGTCAAGTGGCCGCCGGAGAGGAAGGGAGGGCTGAGGGAGAGGGCCGGCTGCAGACCTCCATCCTGCTGTGCCGAAGTCACCTTGAGAAGGAGAGGAGAGGCGAGCACAACCGGTCACAGACAGCACACGCTCGAATCCACAGATAAATAGTCCGCGGCGGTTTTCCCTCCTTACGTTGGACGCAGCGGTGGCCGTGGCGGTGGCGGGCAGCCCCAGGGTGATGTTGGGCAAGGATGGCGAAGTGTAGAGGGACAGCTGGTTAACGGAGCACCGCTCGGCACCGCTGCACAGCCTCTGGGCCAGAGACGCCTGGGAAGCACATTCAAATGATTTATCAGTGTTTGAAACATGAGGAAAGAACAGCACTGGGGGCAAACACAGCAGCAGTGGACATCCACACATGAGGAAAAAGAGCCACGTCTGCACCCGATGTAACAACCGTCACGGCCATCGGCCTCCTCCACACTGCCTGAGTGCCCCTAATGGCTGCCACAAATAGCTTCTTGCCGGCTCCTCGGCTGTCTTCCTCCTCTGCAGACCCATCACCTGAACATCCCTCACTCAGAGCCTTTGTCCACGCCATCGGCTGCGGAGTTTAAATACCAAGCACCTGTAGCCCAGCGCCCACACAAAAGAGCAAAGCCACTCTGAGAGAAAGAAAGGCTGCAGAATGCGAACTGAAGCCGTCTGCCGCTCACGATACAGAACATTTAAAGGTTGTGAAGGTTTGAATAAAGATACCACTCATTCATCGGCCTAAACCTAGGATACCTACTTACTGTGTGTGTGTGTGTGTGTGTGTTACCTCCGTGTTGTTGGAGATGCTGATGCCGTTCTCATTGGGGATGTTGTTGGAGCTGTTATTCGGGGAGCTTGGGCCCGAGCCGGGGGCGCTGCTACACGCAGAGTCTGAAACACACACACACACACATCAAATACAGTCACAAGAAAATGCAGCAGCCTTGAAAAGTTGTGTTTTTATCGCCACGCGTGTCGCTCACCGGCCATGTCGAGCGAGCGCTTCTTGGCGGTGGTGATGGGGCTGTCCCGGCGCCGCAGCAGCGGACTGCTCCTCCGCTCGCTCACCTTCTGCTTCAGCCGGGAGCGCAGCTTCAGGTTGGGCTCCGAGGCTGAGAGAGACCAGACCAGGACGTTACCGCTCGTGCATTCATTCATTCATTCGTTCATAGTCTTAGCGGACAGAAAAGGAGGAAGACATCTGACGATCGTACGCCTCATCTTTGATACCCGCCGTTCCCCACCTCATCAGAATGTATTGCAACATTTTCACAAAATTAATAACTATATTTAACTTCTGAATTCTGGGAGTGTCGCCTAATGATTGTGAACCAGCAGCCCCACCTGTGTCTGATTATCGGCTGTACTCATAACGAGGCGTGTCACTGAAAAGCTGCTGCGTTGTTTGTGTGACTCTCTGTAGAACTCCTGATATCTTTAGTCAATTCACTCTCTTTTCTGTCTCTCTAATGTGCCAATTCAACTGCTAAACTACACGTCGACTGCTAACCTCTATCATCAAAAAGGGTGGGAGAGTTACCTGCGCTACAGTCTCACAGCTGGAGCGACCTTTCCACAGAGCCGCTCTGTTAGGAAAACCCGTTTGCCAGACAAACTGCCACACCATTCCTCCCTCCCATTTAAATTGCTTTCTGAACATGCCAAATTCTGATCCCATTTTCCCAACGCCGCTGCGGCTAAAAAAGCAATTAGCTCCAATTTCGGAGCCGTGTCTGATCGCCTAAAGGCCCGTTGGTCTTTTGTGAACGCTGTCACAGAGTTGTGAATGGAGACAGGGAGAAGGGAACGGCATGTCACCTTGGCTGCAGCAACGGAGGCTAATGCTCTGTTTACTCTGCCCTGCCAATCAGCAGCCTCGGGTAATTTCACTATTCATTATCCAATTTTTAAATCGTCAAAGGGGAGCTGAATCCATCTGCGGTACACCGCCAGCCCTGATTATGACATAACGTACTGAAACGCTTCTTCACCTGCAGCAAACGTCCCTGACAAAAGCCATTTTGGGGAACAGTCGTCCAGACGCTTGTTCCCGTTCACAGCGTCGGCTCAAAATAAACGTGCGGAAGTTAAGTGTGAAGGTACGAGAGCGAGAGCTCGGCCCAGATGGAGTCAAACCAATTCAAGTTTGTGGAGCCAATTTACTGCAATGAGCATTTCTGAGGCTCTCTGAAGTCGATCTTCAGATCTGAGGGAATAATGAAAATGAAAAGTTTTGTGCAAAAGTACATTACAAGGGCCACAGAGATCTAGGTCATCGTGGTTTAATGGACGTTTCTGCCATCTGTAAGAACAATGCCATTTAGATTGTGCAAACATCTTTCATAACTTCACTGTGTCTGCAGTTACCGCTGTCTGCTCTTGTGAAATCAAAACATGAAAGCTTCAAGTTTGACATTTTTTATCAATTCCTCTGAGCGGAGAATAAAAGCTGATGTGCGTTTCTTCTCAATTTTCATTCTCGACATGCTTCCTCTGTCTGATGAATTAAAAAACGTGCTAAAGTGCTTTTGTTTGAATGGTTTAAAGAAGTCATACATCGCATGATCAAGATGTGAACATCATAACACGACACTAAAGCTATTCGATTGCATGACTGTAAGTGTGTCTTGAGATCCACCGTTTTCGGTGGATTAATGAACTCATTCCAAGGCGTCTACGTGACTGCATGAATATAATTGGAATAACACGGGGCCTCAACATGACCGTATCACTGGTATGTCTTCATGCAAAATGAGAGGCTTTGTTACAGGCTTTAGGGAGGCCTGAGCACATACGATCACACATGATATCAACGCACAGACGGGGCATTGTCGCCATCTTACAAGCGGGCCTCATAGCAGGGATGAAAGGCTGGCGTTCGGGAGGAAACACGTCCTGCATTCAGACGGCCGCATGTTGCTCTGTGTTCATTGGGGCGAGCTGTGTGCCGTGTTCTGGAGAGTATTAGTCTGCCTGCGTCTGCCCCAGTTAGGCCACACAACAACAACAAAAACAACACATATTTGCTCATCAGTGAAAAGACAAGGGCCTCCATCTAAGAGCGCGGTGAGTGTGAGGGCCTCAAAGCTTTCCCATCCGTGTGTATGTGAGAACATGCCGCTGACATGCGACGCTCTCTGACCCCACCGAGTGTTCGCGGCATAAGAAGAGTTATTGATTTTAAAAGGGGCGTCCAATTGTCTGAGGCCTCAGCTTGAACCCTCCTCCCACCACACATTCAGATGATCCCCCTTTATCATAAGGGGCGGTAATGTACTCTGTCATTACCTCTCTGTGGAGTAGTGTTCACTGTTAGCGCAGGATTTAAAGGGAAACAATGCAGCATGTAACCCAGCATGAATTAAAAAAAAAAAAAAGTGAAAGAGGAGACGCACAAAAGAGCGCTGTTGCTTCCCTGGGTGCCAGTCCTCTACTTTATGGCCGGGCGGTGATATAAAAGAGCCTCTAACCTCTCCCGAGCTGGCATTACCATAAGTAAACCCCGCAAAGCACGTCATCGCTGTGGGCAAATATCAGGGTGGCACAGGTTCTCTCCCCTCCGACACAATCCTCAGCCTTATAGACGCCAAGGGACGAACTGACACTCCAGGGACGAGCGGTTCGCTCCCCGCCATTTTCCGAAAGCCTTTTTTTTCCTCTTCTCTACATGAAGCGAGTTCTGTGGGAGTGTGGTGTCATTGTGCCACTTGCAGGATTTAGCTTCAATCCTGCTTGTTCTGCACTCTCATCAACCGACACTCCCTCCGTCCTCCACCCTCTCATCTTCCTCAATCGATCTTTCTGATTATCACGGCTCTCCCTTCCCCCCCCCCCCCTCATATTCTCCTCCCGCTCTTCGTCTTCTCCTCTCCCAGGGTGGAATGTGGCTGCGTGAGCCAGTGTCAACTGTGGTCTGTGTATCTGCTGCCGTAGCCCGAAGGCTCAGAGTCAACAGGGCCGCCCGCCGCCGCGCTAAGTGAATAATTGCACTGTAAGACGACCGCTGCATCACGGCTACACCACCGCACACACCACTCGTGCACATACACACCTGAACCCCCCCCCCCCCCCCCCCAAAAAACACACTGCAAACAGCTGGTTTTACTCTGCAAAGGGATCTCGACTTTGAGCTCGAAAGCCTGAAGACGTTCAGATCGTAGGCCACAAGGAAACTTTATTCCAGGAGCGCACTCTGCAGCGCTGCAGCAGAGATTTGTCACCAATTTAAAAGAAAGCACGGTGCTCTAAGTATAACCTAAAAGCCAATAAAAAAACAAAGACATAAAAGACATAAATAAAGCAAAAGAATTCCTTTTTACAGCATCAACCCAATGGAAGCAGATCACTTTTTTACATGTTCTATATTTCGTTCATTTCATATAAAAAATGTATTGGACGTCCACGATGTGACATCTCTGAGACGGTGAGTAAACAGAGGACAGGTCTGATGTGTGTGTGTGTGTGTGTGTATCATCAGCGCAACAGTGAAAATAAATATTGCAGCTGTGAATTACTTGACCCAGAGCAGAAGTAGCACGCAAATTGAAAACAATAAAGGGCCGAGGATGGAGCCCTGGGGAACCCCAGAAGTAATTGCTGCTCTGCTAGAGGAGATGTTCCCGACTGACACAGCCCAGCCAGTTAGCTTTAAAATGCAATCATAAAACATTTTAAAGGCAGCAGAAAGGGGCCGGCAACACAAAGTAGCACAACAGCAAGCATCAGAGTGATGCCGAGAGCCACAAACCTGAAAGGAGATGAGCTATATATATATATATATGTATATATATATATATGTGCATTCACAGATATACTGCTCTTTCTAAACTCTTGGCTATAAAAAGCAATTTTGATATAGATATGTAATTATTAACGCGGACAGTGTCAAGATCAAGCTGACTTTAAACAACGCCGGAGGAAAAGGAACTATTAAAAATGATTAAAAACGAATAAAGCGTGCCTAAATGTTAAAAACCTCTCTCCCTCCATTGAACTCTTGAACCACCTTCGCTTCTACTCTCTCTAACTCTCTCGTGTGGGGTATGCTGGGAGACCCTGACAGCCTAATGTGGACGTGATAAATGGCGCGGAGCTCTAAATTATGCTAGACGTGAGTCCGCATAGCAGCTACTGGACGTTACAGCTGCGAGTGAGTCTGCATAGGAGCAAGCAGACAGCTCTAAGTATGTAAGTGTGTGTGTGTGTGTGTGTTATGTACCAGTCTTTCGCAGCGGGAAGTCATCCCGGGGGTTGTAGACACCCAGCACCGGGTGGTTGTAGGTGGACACACCAGTCTGTGGAGGCGAGCTCTGGTCCAGAGAGCTGTGCTGGGTTTTGCTATAGAACAGAAACACAGTGT
Organism: Pholis gunnellus; assembly: GCF_910591455.1. Lineage (NCBI taxonomy): Eukaryota > Metazoa > Chordata > Actinopteri > Perciformes > Pholidae > Pholis > Pholis gunnellus. The sequence goes on from NC_136551.1 coordinate 3,662,285, forward strand.
TAAAGGTGTCGCCGAGACCACGGAGTCACGCGACGTAGCGGACGCGTGACCGAGTCCAACTAACTTCATGGCTGCTCAGAGATCTGTATGATCCCCTGGCAAGGCTGCAGACATGCGCTGCCATCTGCTCTCTCGCTGCCTACAGAATAAGGTGGCGTTTGTAGGCAAAGTTAAGCCGAGTTGGCCTCGGACCAAATGTATGTTCCTGACAAGCGGATGTACACACACACACACACACACTTCCAACACTGAGGGGGCGGATGAGTCCAATGAGTGGAGAAGGAGACACGAGGCGGACGTAGAAAGAGAAAGTTGCTATCCTCACTTTGAGCTGCTGAAAGTCGACGCTTGTGGGCGTTTCATTGGGTCACACATCAAAGTTACGTAACATTGTTTGGTTATGTATTTACTGTGCCAAATTAAACACATACTGCTGGAGGAAATGATGTGGAAAGTACATTAATAGCACTTTGTAGTGTACTGTTCTGTAGGGCTGCACAATACATCGTGTTTTTATCGCCTACACTTTCAAATGTAACTATCATTCTGCTTTTACTGGGGCCTTTAGTGTTCAGTTCAATGCACGAGTTGTTCAATCAATTTAATTCAGGTAACTTCTACACGACCGGTTGGTTTGCGTAACAATGTTTCCGTGTCACGCAGACAATGAACGCGACTACCAGAGTGTGCACACCTGCGCGTTAACACAGCTCCAGAGATGCTACAATAAACATTCAAGGCCGAGCCTTCAGAGTAAGAGCCCCTATCATCAGGTTCCAATATCCTGCCCTGAGGAAGAGGAGGGGCTCGCTGACAGTTAGAGAGAGACATACCACCCCGACTCACAACGATCCGCTTCCACACGTCTTCCACCGCAGTCAGTACAGAGGAGGGGAACAGAAACACATTCAAATTGTTTTCCAGCTCGCAGAGTGCCTGGCGCGATAGCGACGCATCAGTGCGAGTGAATCCTATAAATCTTCGGTTTCCTCACCGGTACCAGTAGGGAGCGTCGTTGTGGAGGCCTCCTTGGTTGAGGCTCCGCTGGGCCAGGGCCTTCTTCTTGTTCAGGACGAACTCCTGGAGCCGCATCTTCACCTCAGTGCTCGCCACCGCACCTACGGAGTTGAAGTTTTTTTTTCAAGTTTAGGAGGTTTTTAATGACAGAAATGTGGAGAATCTTTCACTTTTTGGTGCACAGACAATACAGCACAATGTCAGCTGATGCCCTTATAGACCAGAAATCTGTTCTCTTCTCTGTTTTAATATTATTAAAAAAATGTATTCTTTGGGTTCTGGACTGTTGGGTGGACAAAACTTAATAAAAGGCTTAATAAAAAACATTTTCCACTATGTTCGAAACCAAACATTGACAAAACCACCAGCAGATTAACTGATGAGGGGACTAAAGGTCAGTCCTACCCCTTCCCAATAATGACTTCATACATAGCCTTCGAAGAGTAACATTTCTGCCACTCTCTCCCACTGACGCAGCCTCGGCGTTGAGACACTTTCCACAGAGTGTGTAAACTGCTCTCAAGGACTCCCGTCCACTCGCTTTCAATGAACTGCTGAGAGACATCCAGCATGCAGCGGTAATAACTTGGCTTAGCCTCCGCCCAAGGCCACCGGCAAATACGACTCGTTTAACCACAGTAAACACACAGGTTCTCCAAGTAAAATGGAAACACACGCACACACACACTGTGGATCTCAACGGTCCTTTCAACCGGGGAGCGTTTTGAAACCTGGCAGATGCCACCAAACAGGAGGAACGTGTATCGTCTGCGGAGGTCCCAGAAACATTTACTAATGTGCTTGTAACGTGACGTTCAACGGCCGCGATGGAGACGGTCAACTCACTCTCCTGTCCCCGCTCCTTGTTCTTCAGCAGCAGCAGCTTCTGCTCCCTCTGCTGCTTCTCCAGCTCCTGCTCCAGACGGTGGTTCTCCATCTTCCTCTGATGCTCCAGCAGCTCCTGCTGGTGCTTCAACGCCAGAAGCTCTTGTTGCTGCTGTAAGGGAGAAAACATCAGAATAAAGGTCTTCAACATCCAGCGGTAGATTCAAACTTTTTCCTGCAAACTCCGCACAACAGGAGACACGCGATGCGACCGCTTCATGGCGATAACTTCTTGTTTTCTAATCTAAATGTGATCAATTCATTACTTTCTCCTCTTTAAAACACCCATTTACATTCCACTCCTGGTAAGTTGCCATCTGAAATAATTAAGCCTGACAGCTGTTTGAAGCAATGAAATAAAGAAAACTTTGCAATTCTATAAAAACCTCAGGCCACAAGCCTTTAAATAAACATAAACAATTTAACTGGGTGATGAGGCTTTAGCCTCACATCCTCCAATCTGCTCACTTCCTCGTCCCTCCAGCAGAGACAGAGGAGAGCATCTGTTCACCACTTTAAAGGCAGAAAAGAAACCAGGCTGCGGCCGAAAAGGTCACAAATAAAATCTGCGTCAAAGCCCGAATGTGCTCGGAAACCCCTCTTCGTCTCGCTGAAGTGTCCTTAAATGAGTCGCTGTGCACACGAGCATCCATTAAATGCTGCTGATGCAAACTGAAAGCTGCTTTCACCGTCTTAATGCGTTCCTTCGACTCAAGGCACCGAATCAAAGAGTCACAATTACTGTTTAATGCCACTGTAATATAGAATAAATAGGCACGCTGTCTGTGCTCGCACTCAGCCGGCTCCGTAATGACGGTCGCTCTGCCCTCCTCTTCCTCTTCCCCTCATCACCACACACCCAATGGCAATATTTGATCAGTTGGCCGTAACTGCGTGTAATCAACTTCTGATGGCAGTTTTTAAAGAGGAAGGTCGAGGAGGGGCTCGTGAGAAAAGCACATCGGCTCTCCATTTTTATTTATTTTTTGTCTTTCAATCAACGTCGGGGATTGAGGAGGCTCAAAGTAACCTCCCCGCCCACATGTACACACACACACACACACACACACACACACGCACACACGCGCACACACACGCCCAAAATCCCTGTGGCTCGGTAGACCAGAGATGTGCACACAGATGACTAATACCGCGAAGAGCTTCATGATAGCTCTCACTTTATGAGGGTTCCCTGTTGTCAACAGGCAAGAAATGTTTGCAGACATTTAAGCGAGAGTGTGTGTGTGTGTGTGTGTGTGTGTGTGTGTGTGTGTGTGTGTGTAAGCAAGTGTGTGTTTGGCTGCCCCAGATGTGGAAGCAAACCGGGCATCGTGTGAGTGTGTGTTTGCTGACATTTGAGAGGATGTGTATGTTTTAATGCCTGTGTGTGTGTGTGTGTGTGTGTGTGTGTGTGCACAGGGCCAGTGAATGGGGCTGATTGAGGCCGGGCCTCCCTGCTCAGGCTGTGCGTCACTGGCTGTGCGTCCTGCAGCCCCCCCCACCACAGGCCAGACAGCCCCTCAGACGGCATCACTCATCCCTCAGTGTCACAGGACGACCCAACAGACGGGACTCAACAAGAGGAGCAAGCACAGTAGATACTGTAGTCCATAAATACTGCTGACCTGCGGGGGAGGAGGGCAACGTGAAGTGTGCCTGAAGCATCTGCTGTTTTATTAGGAAGAAGGAAGAAATGAAGGGAAGAGAGGAAGGTTAAAGGAAGACAGGAGAAGGAAGAGAGGAAGGAGATTAATTTAGGAGAGAAGAGAAGGAAAAGAGAGCAACTAAAGAGAAAGGAAGGGTGGGAGGAAAGGAGGACGAGAGGAAGTCAGGAAGGAAAGAAACAGGAAAGCAAGGGAGACACAATAAAAGGAAGGAAGAGAAGATGGCAGTAGGAAAGATAAGAAGAGGGACAGGAGATGGAAGAGACAGAAAGGAGACAGGAAAGAAGGGAGAGGAAGAGAGGAAAGAAGGAATACGGGGAGACAGTAAGGAAGGAGAAGAGGAAAGAAGGAAAGACAATAAAGGAATCAAGGAACATCAAAGAATGTGATCCTGCACACTGCGATCTAATCTCCTGCCCTGAAAAAAAGAAGCCGAATCTTTGCAAATCATATTACGAGCATGAATATTCTACAAAAGTACAAACACCGGAAACACTTTTATATGACATTTAAGCCATTTAAGGAGCTCTCCGACGCCCCTGCGTATTAGAGCTCTGCCGTGTGGGCGTGCTGGTCTACATTCACTTCGTATTTCCAGGTCACTACGATACGACGTCTGCCTCAAAGCGCCGTCAGGTTCTGAGAAGCAAATCCTGCTCGTAAGTATTATTTAATGCAGGTTTTTCTGGATCTAAGCGCGTCCCCGTGTTGCCGTCGACCGTCTCTTGAAGGTGAAGCGAGCGAAGTGGTTTAAAGCTGACGGAGCGGCTCTCTGTTGGCGAGTGCAGTCTGCTGATGAAGAATCCTGTGGCAGACTAAATCCAGAGCGGCCTCTGCTTTGTTTAGTCGAGTTTTAAATAGGTTTGGGCGGCGTGCCTGCTGCTCCTGCTGCTCCTGCTGCTTACTCTTTTGTACTACTTTAATTGTATTTGTTGCTGGCTGCTGTTGGTCTCCAGCTTTAAAGATTGACGCTGCGTCAAATTAACTCAATACTCCGCCTTTGAGGAGGCGGATAGCAGCAGAAAAGTATAGTGTGAAACGTTAAACGACATACCATAATGTGCTCCTGGAGCTGGACCTCGTGCTGGCGGGACAGCTGCTCGTGCTGCCGCTGGAACTCGGCGATGAGGATCTGCCGCTGGATCTGCTGCTTCTGCTTCAGGGTCAGCAGCTCCTGCTGCAGCTGCTGCTCGCGCACGCCCCCGCCGGCCTGGCACGACTGCTGACCGGGCGGGGAGAGCGAGGACACCTGCTGCTGCTGCTGCTGCTGCTGCTGCTGCTGGTGGTGGTGATGGTGGTGGTCCACGCGCAGGTCCATGGGGATGGCGGCCGGAGGGAGACGCAGGGGCAGCGCCGAGTTGATGTCCACTGCAGGGGGGGGGGGAGACGGACGGGAGTTGGCACAGAGATGCGATCGTACAGCGCTAACCAAAACACTGTGAAGCCACAAATCACATTTATCCTAAATATGCTTTTAATTGACAGTATAAGGGTTCTTCTGGGAATCAATAAAGCGCCACATCTGCAGCGATGAAAGACAAATAAATAGAAAGTAAAAAACCCTGCTGCACACACACACACATACACACACGACTGATGCTGCAGCCGACACCTGACAAAAGGTTGCATTGACCCGGAGAGGTGCGGACCTCGAGCCGGGCCGGCCGCCCACAAATCAGTGCACAGGAAGGCCTCCAATCACGCCGCTTCCTCCCCAGTAGATGTGAATAAATAGGAGTCGATTGGCCGATTATTTACCTACATGTTTGCAGAGAGCGCGGCGAGAGCCAGAGACACTCGCCGGGAACTTTGTGTTAATAAAGAGGCAAACACGCCGTCGCTGGCATCGACCAAACAAACATGAGGAGACACACAGCGGGCATTGTCCAGCAGCAAACTGACACTTATGCCTCAAACCTGGAGGGATTGCTCCGGATTACTTTCATGTTGTCGCACTTGAACCCAATCCTTGGACAGAGTAACAACATGCAACGGGTCCCGGAGGGGCTGCCGCCATGTGGGGGGGGATGACAACAACATTTCCCCGTCATAAGACGCCTTCTTGTCATTCAGTCTCCCTTCTTTCTTCCACTATTAGTCTCCTTCCAGGAAAAAGGAGCTCTGGAGTGTTTTGCCATTTGTGAATCTGACTAACAAGGTGCCCAAATCCTTAATTAAATGCAGCGACGCCCTCGCTTTCTGGCTGTTCTCCGGCCCCTTGCTCACTTTCGAAGGTGACGGCGGTTTCAAGTTTGGCAGTTGATGAGACGAGAAGGAGAGAGCGAGCTCGTTAGAGAAGACCGACTCCTACAATCGTGAATCATCCCCTGCACCACAAGATGAAAAGAGACATCTGAAAACAACGCCAGAAATTATAGAAAACTTCTTATTTACGGGGACATTTCGATTTCTGACCTGGATCTGTATGAGTCACTCTGCAGTGTGAGTGCTGCTGTGGGCTGAAAGCAGCAAGGACTCCGTAAGTCTTCAGGGTCAGTGTCAAGCTGACGTCAAAGGTAAACACGCACAAGGACTGATGACTTCGGGGTAAAAAAAAAAGGAGCATAATTCTCCTCTTTTTTGTCCTTTCTTTTCTTATCTCAGAGTAGTTTTAGCAAGTCGGAGAGGAAGCCGATCGTTTAACGTCAGAGGTGATAGAAAAGGAGCGACAGAAAGGACGATGTGATTGTGACGGAAAGCTGCACTTGTCAAAGGTTTCCAATCATGGCTCGGTCAAATCCATAACTCATGCGCACACACACACACACACACACACACACACACACACACACACACACACACACACGCCGTCCCGGGACAAAATGTTCCTCCCCGGGCATTGAGTCCCCGACACAACCCAAACAGCCTCGCACGAGGGTTGATGGCGACGCAAACGCACCTTGTACGGCGTCTCTGTCGTTAAACGTACCCATCAGTGCTCTCCTCCTCCTCCTCCTCCTCCTCTCAGCAGCCTCCCCTCTCCTCCTTATCACTGCACCTCCCTCAGTCTGTTACGGTGAATGACAGCTCGCTCCCTTTCCTGCTCATCCGACTTCCCCTCTTGCTCTCCACCTCCGTCACTTTTTGCTCCTCGTTCACCGCCGCTCCTGTTAAACCCGATGGGCGTCTCTCTCTCTCTCTCTCTCTCTCTCTCTTTCTCTCTCTCTCTCCCCTCGCTCGCTCGCCCAGTGGTGACATCACAGGGCAGTCTCAGGCATGCAGCCTGTTTATTCTGCAGCCCTCTGCTTTTCCAGGAACCAACGTCTCTCTCTCACTCTCACACACACACACACACACACACACACACACACACACACACACACACACACACACACACACACACACAGCACTCTCTCACTCACTCTGTCTACCCCCCCCCCCTGCTCGACCTGCTTCCCTAGCTTCTAAGGCAAAGGAAAACCCTCCACGCCGGTTGTAGTGCATCAAATATCTCCTGCCTCCTTCTCCTCAGCAGGCGTCCCATTCAGCTGCACGTGTCCTTTGCCCCCCCCCCCCCCCCCACCTCCCATAATAACCATGTGGTTTTAATACCCAGTGCTCAAATTCCTGGCCTGGAATTTGCCAACATTTCCCAAACAAATAAAGCCACAAGATGGAGGATCATAAAAAAAATGAGGGATTAGTGTTAGATAACTGTTTGTTATTGTTGTTTTTAAACACAGTAATGAGTCTGCTACTGTAGTCTTGCATCCCATTATTGTACAGGTCTCTTATTTTGACATTTTGTTCCCAAACGTGAACATGCATGTGTGTTTCTTTTCACATGATTGTTTGTCTGCAGATTTGCATGCTTTTTATCGTTCACTTTCTTTATATTTCTATATTTTACGAGCTAAACTAAAGTCCTTCATGCAAACTAGCTGCAAATATTTCAAGAAAACCTTCAGCAATAGATGGCCAAACAATTGATCAGGCAATCAAGAATATAATTACGAGATGAATCAGCAGCGCTGTAACAGGTCAAGCTCAATAAAAGGCTCCACAGCTGCAGTTTGGGCTCCTTCAAAAGGTCCAAACACGCACACACACACACACTAAACTGCCCGGTAACACGCATGGGGGTGTACTGGGTAACACCAGTTTGACAAGTGCAGGTACTTTCTGTTCGCTCCTTTCCTTTGAGCGCTCAAAAGTTTCCTTCAGTTTGATATGGAACACATTTGAGGCGTGAGGGAGGGAGGGAGGGAGGGAGGGAGGGAGGGGGGGGTCTCCACTCAGCATCCCTCCACCGCTCTGTTTTTTTTATTCCACTCTCTGACAGCTTTTTCTTCCCTCAGACGAACCTTTCCTCCTTGACCTCGTTCCCTCACAGCAGGCTCCTCTCCTCACTCCCCCCCCTTACCTCCCCCTCCTTCGTGACCTCCCCTCCGGCCCCGCTCCCTCCCACCTTTCTCCCCTCCATCTCCCCGCAACAGATCACAATCTGTTTACAGCCCCCTCCGGCGCACTCCACAACTCTTCTGGCTCCAATTGCAGATCTATTTATACCAGACAATGCAGAAGGGCCTGGCATCTCTTGATTCGACGGCTCGGTTCGCCGAGTGCACATCCCGCGGTCCGACTGCCTGAGCTCCACGCTCGTTAGGCTTAATAGACGTCACGCTGAGCCAAGCCGTTTTTTTAAAGCACGCAAAGAAGATGACAAAGAAGAGGAGATGTTCTGCACAGGGTTTCACAGTGAATTTAGCAGCAGGGTGGGATGAGAGGCAACAAGTAGCACATCTGTTGATGGTGGAAAATAGCTGCGGTCGGCTCACTGATTGGTCTCCGAGGGTGGGTTGTGGGAACATCCGCCTACGTTACTCTCTCTCTCTCTCTCTCTCAGAGTTTCGCCTCCGTGCAAACTCTCGGAGATTGATAACCCTGGCTGTGAGCTCACAGCAAAAAGGCCGATTGCGATCACCGTGACCTCTTAAAAAAAGCGAGACGGAACGCTGACAGGGCGGGGGGGCGGAGCGGAGCAGGGAGGGCAAGTCTCGCTCTGCTGAGAAAGCGAGCTCCGACTTGTCCGCGGCCTTTCGGTGACGTCGCGCGGGCGGTCTGCAGCGCCTGACGGGGAGGATGTGAGGCACGTGTGAAGGGGTGAGGTGCGGGGCGTGCAGGAACAGGTCCAGGTGAGTGTTCACACTGTCTATGCTCGAGATCCCGTAGTCCAGTCTTCAATCCATGCAGACTGGTGAAGAATTCAGACCATGTACCACCCCTCTGTTCCACTTCCTGTCGCTGTTTTCAGCACCAGTTCAACAGTCTTTCAGGTCAAGGTAATGGACCCAAACTCGAGCTCCCGGCAGGTGCGGCGACCGACGCTTTGCATCCCAAAAGAAACGCGTCTTTTGCATCCGGGGCAAAGCGCGCGAGACTTTTAATTGCACTCCCCGCGATGGAAGCAGGAAGCAGCGTGAGCGCTCTCAGACAGGTGCACATCCAAACAGTCGGGGGTCACGCGCGCTGCCGACGACGAGGGGCCCCCCGTCAGCTCTGTATCCAAGACAACAGATTTGGAGAATATCTGATGAAGTCACTCCAGTGAATTTCAATATTTTATCAGCCTTGCCGGAGGCGCGCAGAACACAACCCCAACAACAACATGAGAGAGAGAGCGTGCGAGGCCTCAGAAAGAAAGGATACTTTGGGTCAAAGTGAGGAAGAAGTTGTTTTTTGTTTGTTCCTCCAAAGCAACAGACCAGGCTGAGCGTTGAACAGCAGCTTCCTGCTTCCTGCTGCTCTGTGGCATCGTAGAAACACGGGGCTAAAGAGCAGCTCCGTGAACTAAATCCATTCATTTTTGTATCAAAACCTGCTCTCTGTGGCGATGAATGAAAGGCACGTCCTCATTATGGAATCAGACAATGCATTATGCATATATTACCTCAGACTCATTTCTCCTTCAGATTACCTCATCTCCATCTGTGCCCCTTTCATTTGTGTACTCTCCACACCGCTCCGTCTCGGCTGCCTCCTCTTCCACACTGACTGGCGGTGGAGGAAGCTCTTGTAAATACAGTGCAACACTTTGTGATGTTTTGGCTTCCCGCAAAGGAGACAGAATGCTTGCAGCAGATGGGGATTTGGAGAGAGAAGCCTATTTTCACCTCTTATATATATATTGTTTTGGGACTCCGTTCCATGCCTTGGGGGACTTGCAGCAAACACATCACCGAGATATTCACAATTTACTTGTTTTTGTTTTGCTGTATATCTCTGCCGGCCATTCCTCTCGAGGCGTTTCGAGCGCCAACATTCAGGCGGCTGCACTTCCATTCAACAAAATGGCACTGCATAAATCAAGCGTACAGGAGTCAGCGTGGACTCTTCTTGGGACTTATTATAATCAACTGGCAATTAGGGGGGAAAAAAACAGGTTTGTGAATGTCACAGAGAACAGGTGGTGTTTAGAGTGAGGGCACTTTAATTATTAAAAAAACTGAATGGAAATCAGACACATTCTGAGAACACCTATGCATGCAAAGTTGCACAGGATGTGGTTAATATTGAAATCACGTAGTGTGCACACACACTGTCTTTGGTTTACAGAAGCTCATGCACACACACACACACACAGACGCACACACGCGCACACACACACAGTGTCCAACCTGTTGGGATGTGGTTGAGCGCCGACGTCTTCAGAACCTCCAGCGGCTGCTCCTTCCCCAGGATCCCCTCTGTGGGAGAGAGAGCACACTCCGCTTCAAATATGGTCCGCAACATCGAGGCGAGCTTCTCCCGCGACAAAAAACGTGCTAATTCAGGCGGTTGAAAGCCGCGGTCCGAGCGCGCGGGGCGGGCGGGCGGGCGGGCTTCAGGTCATCCGCAGAGCTGCGAGCGCACGCCACGCCGCGGCTACCGCCACCTGAGCGACTGCCCGACGCATGACCGGCTGAAGAGAGCGCGCTGTGAATCGGCGAGGTGCTCTAAAATAAGCCCGAATGAAAAATCTGAGGGGGATGCCGAGGGAGCAGCCGTCATCAGCCCCCCGCGTGCTAGTGTGTGAGTTCGGTGCGCGAGAGAGGAGGGATGGTGGGGCTCGACTGATACTGCCTGTGCTCAGCATAGCAAATGTGGCTGGCAGCAGCAGCGGAGAGGGATGAAGGAGGGGGTGTGGGGGGGGGGAGATGGAGACGAGGGGAGGAGGGGAGAGAGGTAAAAATAGCTCACCCTTTTGTGTATAACAGCACATGCGGAGAACGCACACCCCAACGCGCACATGCAGACACAAAAGACACACTGCCGTTGCCGGTCTCCTGTGTCTGTGCGCTTATGCATGCATGTCCGTGTGTGTGTGTGTGTGTGTGTGTGTGTGTGTGTGTGCAAGTGTGTAGGCTGTAATTATAGTGGCAACATGAAAAGGCTTTTGTAGCTGCCGAGCCCTGGGAAGACATGGCTATAAAAAGCAGAGCGACAGAGAGGGGAGGAGGAGGTAGAGGAGGAGGAGGAGGAGGACGCATCGGGGAGAGGGGGAAGACAGAGGTAAGGAGGGGAGAGAGAGGAGAGGGAGGTGGTGTGGATGAGGCGAGGAGGAAAAACAACGAAAAAGGCGCAAAAAAGGGAGGAGAGGGGAGAGGATGGAATTGACATGCATCGCAGCTGCACACCAATCTGTGACTATACTGACACGCACACTCTCTATATGTGCATGTATTTTTAGTAATCATGAGCACCTGATCCATATATACACACACACACACGCATATATATTCTGAGCACAAGGCTGGGAGACATCTGAGGCGCTCAAACATGCAATTATTCCTTTGGATGGGAGATGAAAACCCATGTAAAATCCCTTTGGAGGAATAAAAGAGAGGGAAACAGGCGAGCGTCTCACTGTGCATGATCTATTTCTGGAATTCTCTCTGGACCAGACTGGCGCACACACACACACACACACACATTTAATTAGCCATGAAGCTGGAGGATGCGTCGTGCGCTGATTGTGTGTGTGTGTGTGTTTTGTCTCGCACCACCTTGCATGAATGGCTGCACCCATGATGCACCAATCCCTCTGAGGACTCGGGTGTGGACTCATCACGGTTGGTCCTGTTCACACGAATGTCACTTTTATTCCCCTTAATCCTCTCATCGGTATAGCGGACAGTTATTGCTGCCTGATAATAAATAAAGAAGTGAAAACGAGACAGGTCAAATCTGCGGCCTCGAACACGTGAATGTAAAAAAAACGGGGTGGTCACGTCTCTGCCTCCCCCAAAACAAACACACCAATGACAGTTGATACGTCTACATTCAAATGAAACACACGCTGCCGGGTTTTGCAATGTAAATGTGTGATGACACCTGTGGCTTGGGAGTAATTCTACGCCGGGGGTTTTTTTGGCGCAAAATTGCTGGTTGCATGCTTTGCATCTCCATCTCCAACTTCAGTGTGGGGGATTTGAGGGGGGGGGGGGGGGCGGATGGACGTCTTTTGTCTGCGGTTAGTTGGACAAACGGCGTATAAGCTTTCAGTCTGGACCGCACAGTTGAAACCTGAGACGCACGTGGAGGCAGCGCAGGTGTGTACAAACACACACATCCGTGAGAGCCAGGGGGGGGGGGGGGAGAGCAACAAACACAACCGCCACACACTTGCAGAGAGGTGCCCTATGCCTTGGCAACGGGGTCCATCAATCCTGAATGTAGCCTAGTTACCCAGCAGCCCCCCCTCCTCCCTCCTTGCTCTCTTTCTCTCCATCCTCCTCTCCTCTTGGTCCCACCGGGCAAGCATCGGGAGACAGGGAGCTATAAATAGCCCCGGCGAGCCTCGGGCAGGGAGTCAGTCGGCTCGAGCTGATGCAGCTATACCGCTCGCTAAAAACACGCGTGTTATGATCGGGGGAGAGCGATGCAGGAGCGCCGGGCTAAACGCTGGAGCTCTCCGCTGCATCTGCTGCATTGCTGAATGTAGTTTTGTGACAGCAGAGAGAGACATGGTTGGGGGGGGGGGGGGGGGGTTTACTCCGGCCTGCATGCTCCATGTTGACAGAGGCCTTTGTTGTGTGGGAGAAATGAGATGTCTGTCTGTGCCACAGTGGCGGGGAGAAAGGAAGGAAGGGAGGAAGGATGCTCCGGCCTCATTACATTCAGCGCACTTCCGTTTCTGGCTGCTTCGTCCAGGGTGACTCCGGCGAGCAAGGTGAACCCGACAGGAACAATACGATTAATCAAACACGCTCTCTCCTTGAAGAGACTTTTTTTTTCTCCCTCTGGGTCGCAAATTTGCTTCCCCGAGGGCAACCGGCTGACGTCACGGCGCCCGAAAACAGAGCATGGGTGACCCCTGTGTGAGCCGCCGACGGTTCACGGGACGCGAACCGTCTGACCCTCATTTCACGCGTGGGAGAGTCGGGGAAACGGCTGGTAATGCATGGGAACGGTGTGTGAGACGCAGCTACTCTCCACACAGAGTAACAGGTGAAACATTTCCTATTTGGTATTTTGGTGTTTGGCACTGTGGCGCGCCGTGTCAAAAGGCAAGGACAGGGCTCCGAGGGGGCAGTGTAAACCGTAATTGCCGCCGACAGCTTGTTGGCAGAACACAGTGTATCCCGTTTCTCGGCTGGGACAAAAGACGCGTCCCGTTCCTTTCATTAGCTCATGTTCCCTGTCCGCTGTCTCTGTCCCAGTACCAATTAAAAACAGAGCTTTTCTAATGTTCCCCCGCTCATAAACCCCGTCTAAAGGCCACGATGGTTTGTTGTTGGAGGGGGATGGGTGTGGCGGGACGAGATGGGTGCTGCGCCCCCATTTGCACAAGGACAAAGCAGAGCTTGTGCATGTAGGGGGTCGGCCGTTGCACAAGAGACCCCCCCCCCCCCGGGGTTGTTCTGGGATGGACTGTTTGTCATGTTCCGCCAAGTTGGTAGCACATGGGAGGACTGGCGAAACCGTCTGGCTGGCAGCAGCCTCTGTTCACCGGGTTCACCAAGGGTGGGAACGCGCCGCCGAGGTGCATTTTGCTGCAATCTGCCACCATTTTTTTCTAAGATCCGCTTCTGCAGGAGAGGAACAAACATGTCAGCACGAGCGGACGGCAGACCGAACGTGACAGCGAGGCTCGGAATAACCCTCGCGCCTCGCATCGCACTGACCGTCGCTTCGTGTCGTCCCCGCGCTCTCCGCGTTTAGCTGCACGACACACGGCAACGAACCGCTCAGTCGTGAAGAGGAGAATCAACACGGGAGACCCAATATAATGATTTGTTTGTTGGCGCGTGCGCACATCATGTGTGTGTGTGTGTGTGTGTGTGTGTGTTTCTAAAAATAGACGCAGGGATAAGCCGGGCCCTCTTTATTGCAGCGAAAACTTTTAACCCCTTCACCCCAGGATTTGAGCAGCGCGATGAGCGATTGCGTGCGTTTGGATAAGAGGATGAAAAGGACACGCCATGAGAGGAATCTAGCCTACATTGTAATGCATGAACCATCACACACTTTGGCCTTGACAAAGTACTTCTTACTGTATTTTAAACCTACTTTTTCACAGTTTTATAGCTCAGAGGAACAAAAGCGGAACTCTTCTGGACCAGTTAGGAATGATGTGTCTTGCTCAAGGACACCTTCCTCACTTTTCTCTTCCTGCGGGGAAGGGAAAGTGTTTCTCATTCACTTTTTTCTTTCCAGCCAGTACAAGCCAGTGATCTTCCCGTCTTCCGAGTCAGTTCCTTAAATCTCTGTGCCGCTGCTGCCGCGTTAATAGTATCTGGCAGGTGTAATAAAAAGAAAATCCATAACATGGATTTATAGGCGTCCAGAGATCCGTACTGCGCTGCGGTGTTTATCAAATACACGGGGTGAGACCCGAAGATGGGCCGCCAAATTACTCTCACAAAGGGAGAAACATGAACATATTAGTGAAAATGAAGCTTTCCATCTGTAGTCTCGTAGTCACAAGGATCAGCGTTTGTATCTATGACTCCACCACAGTTCTCTTTAACCAGCGATCACACATCTAATCTCCACTCCCGTTGTGTTCCCAGGCTGTATAAACCTTGAAACGGCTGCGCTTGTAACTTAGATATCGCCGAGCCTTCGAGGAAGGGAGCACCGTGTCAAGTTCACTGTTTCAGAGCCGTAAAAGGCGCTCACGCGCCCACACACACACACACACACACACACACACACACACACACACACACACACACCGTGCACAATACAGCAGCAGAAATCTACTCTGAACACTTTGTATCCTGATGCATACCGGCTTTTGATAGTGGATCGTGGTGGAATGAGCTCATTTTACATATTTGCATGAAACAATTTAAAGTTCAAACCTCTCATTCATTAATAATTACTTGCAGGAACTCTGTCTGTGTGTGTGTGTGTGTGTGTGTGTGTAGATGACTCATGTGCACACCCAGTTCTTGCTCCAGTGGTAAACACTGCAGACTTTCCTGGAAAGACGGCGCACTTCTGACTAAAAATAAAACCAAATCATTGCCAGCGAGTGGCATTCCCCACCTGAGGAGGCCTCCACTCATCCTCCCCGCCTGTAATGGTGCTGACACACCGACGTGAGGGATGAGTAAGGACCATCTTCTACATTCTATATTTCATTGACAGATGCCGCATGCTCAACACGTTAGCTCATTGCTAAGCACAAGTGTAAAACAAAGCTCTCGGTGCAAACACTCCAGTCTGTCTGCTGAAATGCCCGCAAAAAGACCCGCCTTGACCCCCGTTTGTTCTGGGAAATATGAAGCCGACAAAGTGTTTTACGTTTCACTTTTTCTAGAAAGAGCATTACGGTAAATGTGTAATCTAAAAAAATCCTCTGCTGCCGCTGCAATAAAGAAAATGACACACACACACACAGAGGGATTTACTTTGAGGCCTGGTACATGATTGGAAATAAGTGCAAAGCCTCAAACCTCAGGGAAAAAAAAAAAGAAGTTGGCAGCTTCGGATCGCAAACAGAAGTGAAACAGAGCCGCGGATCTAAAAAGTCCCGTTGTTCACCCCGAGAACAAAGCCAACGTTGTTTAATGACACTCATTAAAAAAAAAGAAATGTCGTCGGCAGACAACCCCGATGCGACCTGAAGCGTCGGGATCAATTTCCTTACATCTGTTTTCCTCAAAAGAACAATTATACCAGACAAATCAAATGGATGCATCTCTTTAAACAGAACAGACAACTGACTCTGCTCATTCTCACTTCTGAGAATATCTCTTCAGGCAGCCTGACAAGCGCCACAGTGTTGCACATTTATTCACATTCCATATCTTTGACTGTCTCTCTCTCTATCTCTATCTGTGTTTGTGCACCGGCGTCCAACAAGTGTGTCTCTAAGCTGTCATTCAGGAGAAGCAACACCTCAAATTGACGCCCACGCGTGGCAGCACCCTGAGGACCGAGGCGGTCTCCTCTGAAGGCGTTTTCAGAGGCAAACAAGACAGTGAGGAAACAGCAGCTGCTGGTATGAGTCGTCTCTCCCGGACTCACAGAAGAGTCGCCGCTATTTTTGTTTTTTCGGTGAGAGGTGAGCGAACACGCGTGACGGGAAGACGGGGGGGGGGGGTTCGGTCCCTCCAGTGGGCGAGACGAGAGGTAGAGGAGGCTAAATCCTATTTTATTTGTACACAGTTTAACGGTCGAGTGAAGTATGCTGTTGTGTTGCATTGTGGGAAATGTCAGATCCAGTGTTTTTGGGAGCTAGGGACAAAAAAGTCAGGATATCTGCAGCTTCTATTTTGACTATTTCTTTCAAATCTACTGCGATAGAAGTGCGACACCAAATATATACTCAGTGAACCTTTAAGTCATTTCTAAAACTTCACAAGCCTTGAGGACCTTCTTTTAAAGAACAAAAGCGTGTATTAACCCTTTAAATGTTGCATTAAATCAGTGATGAACACACCTCTGACCATGGAACGTGTCACTTTGCACACACGTCGGTGGATATCATGTTTTAGGATTAGCAGGGCGTTCGTTTTTGTCAGCCCCGTGTGAAGAGGAGACGAGTGAAGGCGTTAAGGGACCAGGATGGCTCGTCTAATGACGACGGTTGAGCCGCGCTAATCCGAGGTTGATTTAACAATGTAATGAGATTGGCCCTCACAGGGAGAGTGAGGCGCCTTCTCTGGAAGGGACATGTGCGTCTTAGAGGGCGAACACATGTGCACACATGTGCTCGGCGTACTCCGAAGTGTGCTCAGATGTTGGGAGGGCCGAGGCTGCAGCTCGTTCGCGTCCCCCGGGGGCCCCCGCTGGTTATACCTCGGCTGTGGTATTTATAGCGCACGCACACTCCCGGGTGTACAAAGTAAACACGGTCGACACCGTCAGGTACCACGGCGGCCGGGGCAGGGAGCGGACCTTTTGATCTGCCAGCTGCTCGCCGAATAATTCATCAGCTCGCTGCAACGCGAGCTCCTAAACTGAGCTTTGATTGGGTGTCAAAGAGGAGCGTAGGCCCTCCTAATGATGGACTTGTTCTCTCGTCCCTCTGGAGCTCATTCACACTGAATCAAGCCAATTAACAGTCATAAAGCCAGATTAAAATGTTTTATTGCGTCTTAGCGAGTGAGCGGTCTGACAGACTTAAGAAACACGAAGACGAACATACCGACGTAGATCTCACCTTGGTGGCTGTGTGATGTCATCGCTGACAGGTCGGTCAGGTGGGCGTCCACGCCGCACGGAAGGCGAGCGCCCGACTTGGTGTGTGTGTGTGCGTGTGTGTGCAGGAGGAGGTTTGATTTACAAGACGGCAATCAGGAAGCTGTAATCATGCCAAAACGGTGGATGTCCAGGAGTGTGTGTGTGTGTGTGTGTGTTCAGGTTGATCCAACACGGTCTACGGTCCCTCGAGGCTGGAAACAGGAAGCAAACGTCCAGCAGCAGCAGCAGCCAATCCCCATCAGGCTTTTAAATGTGGCTGCTCCAATCAAAGAGCCAGATCGTTGTCTGGCAACCTATCAGAGAGGATAGGGAAAAAAAGGGCCGTGAGGTTTACAGAATTTGTAAAAACGAAAAGGGATCGGAGAAAAAGCTGTATAGGTGCATCTCTGTTAATGACACACACACACACACACACACACACACAGCTCATATATATAGTATTGATCTTTCAGTGACACTAATGATGACTCTTGAATTCCACTTACAGTATAGAGCTGATATGGCTCGTCTATAAATGTAAAAATAACTCTACCCATCAAATCAATTATATGTTCTAAGCCTGGATTGAAATGCTGGATAAGCAACCGCAGACTTTAAAACTTGTTTTTATCGACACCTTCGCAACATTTAAAGTAAAACCCTGTTGCCGTGCAGATCAGAGAAAACCGCCAAAAACTCAATACGACCTCAAGTTGGAGCTCGTGCTTACACTGCAAGAAACCTGTAAACCAATCGGGCAATAAATTGCCTGTCCCGGACGCTCCAACGTCAAGAGAAAGTATGGAAAAAGTCTGATGTATTACTTTCACCGTAGCCTCATGAACATGTGTACTTTACAGAGCAGGAACCTTTGATTATTCTATTTGTTTTGGAGATAAATGATCTTTTCTTTGTTTCTGTAAGCAGCTATTTGGTCTTTTGGCTGTTCCTGGAAATACATTATTGTTCTTTTCTTTCTTTTTATGGGGTAGCCTGAATTCCCCGAGCCTGGAGCAGCAGTGTCAGATGTAATAACGGCTCGAGACCAAAGCATCTTTAGACTTTAGAAGGGTTAAAACTGCCCGAGGGCGAAGTGGGGGCAGCGTGCATGTTCACGCCCTTGTGTGTGTGTTGGCAGAGGTCTCAGAGGTCCTCTAAAGCAGGACGGATGCGTGCGTGTGTGTGTGTGTGTATTTAAAGGGTGGGAGGGATCTTAAGACAAGAGGGCCAGACAGTGCAGCCGCAGGACAAATTGCCCTCCCAAAAAAGTCGGTCACTGCACAGTGCATGTACACTTGCGCTTTGTGATGGAGAAGCAAGGCGAGGCGGGGTTGTCGGGGGGTTGAACGTGTGTGTCACGGGGAGTAGCTGACACTCCAGGGGGGCTTCATGCAACACCATTCTCCTGGGGCATCTCGTCTGTCTCGGGAGGGGTATTCGTGTGTGTGTGTGTGTGTGTGTGTGTGTGTGTGTGTGTGTGTGTCCCAGGCCATTGTCCCTAAAAGAGCTTGCTTGATGCAGGGTGACAGATCTGGGGAGACAAGCCCTGGAGCCCAAAGTGAAGACATAATAAAAAAAAATTAAAAAAACAGACCTGGGAAATGGGTTAAACACACAGTTATTGTGGGGAAAAAACGCCAAAGTTTGCTGCATCTCTTAAAATAAAATAAAAAAGAATAAGACTTTAGCTTAGCATTAATCATGTCACTAGCTGCTATAAATGCCAGTCACAAAAAAAAAGGTGCGTGCACTCCAAACTCAAACTCCCTCACGACAAAACCACCATCTCTGACTAATTTGTGCTGCTTTACGACACTTTAACAGCCGTAATATGCTGCTTTAGATGTAGCTTTAACAGCTCCAAACATCCCGTACGCCCCCATTCACAAAAAAGAAAAAAGATTGACGCATGCAGAGAATTACCACCGCCCATCCCGAACCATTCACACACACTTTCACGCAGGCCCGTGCCTTCGTTTTACGACTTTTTCTCACCAATAACACGGGTATACGGCAATGGGAGCGTGCTAGCGCTCTGTATGTTGCGTTAAAGCCTGAAGGCTCGGCCGTGCACTAAAAATAGCTCAGCAACAATCGGCATAATAAACATCGCCTATCCACCCACCCACCCCCGCCGCCACCACCACCTCCCTCTCACACTTCCCGCCCGCTTACAGCGCAAGAAACCGTATGTAAATATGAATAAAGACGTAAAATCATTCCTACCACAAGTAGATACGGGAACAAAACAAAAACCAACCGGTACGCAGACGCGGAGCAGAGTGGAAACTTCAGCCGGACATTGTTTTGATGAATCCTGTCTGTGCGTCGCATCCCTGAACTGAATATCAACATCAAAGCGGCGCGGATACACATTCATCCCTCGCGAGGACACAAACTCACCTACACGCGCCAGGAGGAAGCCAGTCGTCCCAACACGTGTCCCGCAGGGCTTTTTATTTCTCTCCCATGTTATACTCTGGGGGGGTTTTGTTTTTTCTTCCTCTCAGCGCAGGGGGGGGGACAAGAAAATTCATCTCCTGACAGATTCCGCCATACTGGATTTTTGTTACAGCCCCAGCGTCACATGGAGCGCCCCTGCATCTACCAGGGGCGGGCTTTAGCCTGATGAAAATGTGATTATCTGCGAGGATACAGCGTGATATTATGGCCATTACTAAGGAAAAGGTCTCTGGGCGTGTCCTATATTATTAGAAATATCCCTGTGCAGTTCTAACGCAGTCATTATTTGTTTTTAATAACTTTATGATGCTTTACATCTCCTGTAACGGCTATATTATATATATATATATATTATAAATATGTAAGAGACAGTTTGTCTGTGATACACATTCAAATAAATAAAGCATATTTATTGACCATTATTACAATCCAGAATATTGTTATAGTCTCTTTCTGTGCCACTTTAACATATTTATTTTGTGTGTTATCTCTATAATAAAATATCTAAATACTCCTACATTATTCATGATTTGGGTGAGTTTATTATAACTTGATATCAACTTGTAGTCTTTTTATCCATAATAACATCCCATAATAACACTAATAGTTAGTTTATGAGGTTACTTTACAGTAACCGAATAATACCATTGTGATCATTATAGCATTAATATGCTTTTTCAGAATCATAATAGGCACTTTGCATATGTTTCTAATAACCTATAGGTGTATCTACTATGGTGTCATTATTACATTGCATGAATAGATTTATAGTTGGTACCTTACCATATTTAAATTTGACTATTTAAATACTATATGTTTTTGATCTTCTATGACTTATACTATATTCTGATGCAAAAAACTCTATATATTATGGATTCATTGAATTCAATTTTAAGGGAAAGCTTGAGCAAATCAAGCTCATTCACGACACATTTTATATTGTGTTATCACAGCTTTTTTTGTTGTAATTTCCAACGATAGAAAGCATTTTGCAACTCTACTAACCCACCTTCCATTATTCAACACTTTCCATAACCAGTCATGGCAAAATGAAAGAAACATTTTTATCCAATTCTGGCTCATTGCAACATGAAACGCCTTCCCCACTGCCTCCTCTAATCCAATATGCTTTTATTTCCATTACTTTATATTTGATTTTGCATCTCAGCAGCCACCCACAGGCAAAACTGCAGCACCACTGCCTGGTTCAGCTGACTTGATTACTGTAATATGCTAACCAGCTTCTGCATAGGTTACATCTGCAGGCAGTGGAGGTGTTCTTCATGTGCAGGAGGACTACACAGCTCTGCTCTCAGTCCTGTCATTCATACGTCCACAGATACATTTTGGATTTGATTCTGGTCCTGAATGGACTGAGCCGACCCACCAAAGAGTTGAACATGATTCAACTAATGCATCCAATTGTTTTCACGATTAATCCAATACTTTTTTAACAGGTTATTCATATATTTTAGTGTTATTTCCCTGTTTTTGTTCTTTTTATGTGCCTTGTGTTTCCTTTATTATCATCTTCTTACAAAACACTAGTTATTAAAGGACACTAAAACAAACGTGGCTCTCCTTCGCCTGTTTATTCAGGTCTCTATTTTAACAATACTTGTTATTTTTAGCTCGTCCCAGCTCTGTGCGTGCATTTATTAATCAAAGTCGCTCCTCTTTTTGGAGTACAAGGGAGGCCAGTTGGGACAGCAGTATCCCTGGCAACAGAGGATTATTATTTCTGTGGATGAGATTCGGAGCATCGGTTACGTAAGGCGACTGGTCTTGGAGGCATCTCTGATGTTGTTGTGCTTGAGTAAGCTCTTTAGGGCTAAACCCTGTCTGTTTGCAGACCCTCTCCATCTGCATGCATGAAAACAAACATATACATATCGTTATAATCCTCCTGTTTCCATGCTGGACATCATATTCAACCGATCATAGAAAGGATGTTTGCATAAATGAAGTGTTGCATGTGTTAAATACAGTTTAATTTTTTTTTTTGTGAGGACCTGCACAAAAACTCACACCTCCCTAAAGTAAAAATAACACTTAACACAAAGATTAAATGGAAACCTGCACTTGATATTTGATAAATAACATGAGTTTGCACCTAGTAGCTCTGTGAGCTAAATGCTAACAGCATGCTAACATGCTCGCCACGACGACACTAACTTGCTGGTATTTAGCAATGATTACAGAGTTTTGGTTTAGCATGTTAGCATGCTAACATTTGCAAAATTAGCATTACATAAAGTAGCTAAATCTGCTTGTGAAGTGGTGGACAGAGCTAGCATGGCTCTTTAAAATGTGTATTAATGTGACGATGTTTGTCGACGATGATAAAATGCAAACTGCTAAACAACTTACACAATAATAGTCTGAAAGACATACAGTATATGTATATATATATATATATATATATATATATATATATATATATATATATATATATATATATATATGTGTGTGTGTGTCTGTGTGAGTCCAGAACAGTGATGTCAAAGCAGGGATTAGATTGGTTTATATTGCTCAGAGCAGCACATTTGCAATCCAGTGAACATTACACTCAGGTCGCCAAATCGCTGATCATGTTAGTTGAACTATTTTGCATCATGGGGGGGGGGGGTGTGTGTGTGTGGGGGGGGGGGTGTGTGTGTGTGGGGGGGGGGGTGTCACCATCACCTCCTTCCATTTCACTTTTCAGCTACGAGACCTCTGGTTTGGAGCACGATGCCTTCAAAAAGCATCCGCACCAAAGACCCTTACATGCCTCTGGTGAGAAAAAAAAACAAAAATCTTGAGGGATGGCTGTTCCAAAAATACTTCATGTTTTTCTGGCCGGTGGCTGGGAAAGGAGCAGCGATCTGGCAAGAAAGTCAACAGGCGAGCGCGTACGGCCTGCACAGACTGCCGCTCTGCCACCACAGCAGACACATCACACACAGGCTGTGGACCAGACCACTTGCAGAGCACACACAACTGGCTGTTAGTGGTTTTGAGAAGGGAAGCCGTCATCTCGCCCAACGCGGTCCCACATGAGTCAGACGCAGCGTGCGGACAAAGCAGGCCGACCTCAGCGCCATAAAGAAGATTTTGCTTTGCCAGCGGAAGAAAGGAAACGCTTCCAAACATCTTGTTTTGCCGGCGTGTGATGGGCCCTGTGCGACAACAGCCTTCCGACATTAATCGATTGTGTGATGTGAGCTGAGGGCTTTTCTTTCATTCTAAAGTGAGACGTAAAATCTTTCCAGGATGCCCGTGAAACTTCAGCGTTTAAGAGAGAAAAGAGGGCAAAAGGAGCCATAAAGAGTTCTTGTTAAAAAAAAAAAAAAGAAGAAGCAGAGTCAAGGCTTCTTACAGTCGAGCCAGTTAGTCTAAAACTTTCCATCAAAGCTGAGCTGAGCTGCATGGAGTAATTACTTCTCACACAGCAACAGCTCCTGGGCCTTATTACTGATACTGTTTGTGTGTGCTTGCATGTGTGTGTGTGTAAAAGGTACACACACACACAAAAGTAGATGCATTTGCCTCCATGTCCTGGTCAGGCAGAGTGTGTGTTTCCACGTGTGTGTGTGTGTGTGTGCCTATAAAGTAACAGCGCCCCTTGAGTGTCCTGTTTTTCAGACATAAACCAGCTTGCCGGAGTGATAAACCGAGAAATGTTTCTATGACGGGGTCGCTGCTGGTCTCTGCTGTCCTGATGACGGCACAGAGAAAGCCCACCCAATGTGCTGCAAGTGGAAAGCATGAAAACCTCCAGTTTGCTGTGACACCCGAAGGCATCAATTCTCTCACCTTTCAATGTTCTAACCTGTCAGTGTTGTCGGAATCATACATTTGACTTATTTTCTGGTGTTCAGAATCAAAAGAAGTACTCAGATATTTGACTTTAGTGCTGTTACAACAGTGTAAAAGTCCTGCATTCGTATCCTACACCAGAATACAGACGAATAATCTGCAAAATCTGTGATCCACATCATGTGGAAGATCTCACTAAAACCTCACAAGAGATGCTGATAACTAAGAAAAAAGAGAAACTGACTGAAAGAGGTGAAACAGCAATTCTTTTCAGCCACTGATTGCTGTTTTATTGGATGTCCTGTGCTCGGGGGACTGAATCACATGTTTTCTGAGGTCAAACCAGCTCATGATCTCTATTGCATATATGGTATTTCCTGTTTCTCCTCTGTATGTACAGTCTGTGCTCCTGACTCGGATTAAACCTGCGGATCCAACTTTATCCAGTCGTGTAATCTTTCCCCAGACGAGAATCCCCTCGTCTGGGTTTTAATGCAGTGTCTCGTGGTGGTCTAACTGCTTTTTTCATGGAAAAACAGTGACCACTTGCCATGTTTCTGTATGAAAATGAGTTCATTTAAAACATTTGTATTTGCATACGGTTCGTATCATCCTTCAAAATCAGCTGCTGATTGACATTCCCAAATGAATCCATCAACGTTAGAGGCCTCTAAGTCATGTGAACAGGAGCTGAATGAAGTCCTCTGCTGGCTCCACGGCCAGAAGAAAACAAAAAGGCGATGAAGTGTCGAAACAGATTGACGAAATGAAGCGGCTGTAACGAATGTCATCTAACTTCTCCAGCGTTCCTCGCAACCTCGCCGAGAGTTTATAAATCTCTCACTCACTGCAGATTGAAAACGTCGTAATAATGTACACTCTGATGTTTCCACATCTCACCACTTCATGAGACGCTTGTATTTTTCCAGGGACGGCTTAAAACTTGGGGGGGGGGGGCTGGGCAGGCTGTAAAACTTATTTGGGCATGCAGCGGCTGAGCTCTGCCAGCAGCATATAGCAGGAGACATAAAACCCCCAAAAACCTGAGGTAGACAAACTGTGTTAAGTGTTCATGAAATATCTCAGGCGATGGAGCTTTTGATGGAGCGATTAAGGAAGAGAGGGGGCCACTAATGTTAGTCCTGCGGTTTACTGCAGACTCACATATACCTCCAAACGTCAACTCTCAGAAAGAGGCGTTTGTCTTCTCGTTCCCCTCGCAGAGGGAGGTCAGAGGTCACGATTCAAGCTGGTGGAAACCTGAGAATTAAAAAATAATTGGCCCTCTACTGCTTTCATTGCACTGAAGTGATCTGGAGGACAGTTTCAGATAGATTCACTCCCTAAAATCTCTCTAAACAACGCAGAAATCTACACAGCCTTTCTAATGTTTTGTCTTACTTTAGTTTAAAATCCCACAACGCAATGCTTAACCTCTGCTCCGGTAATAACAGCCACGTAAATTACAGTTTTGTGTCACTGCACACATCAGTAATGGAGCATGATGAATCATGAGTATCAGAGGGCCGCCGAGTGTTAATCATGGAGGGAATGAGAGAGAAGGACTTCTGTTCTGACTGAGAGGGACATATTATTCCAATCACACAATGAGGAACACTTCACGGGGCTATTTTAAGAGCGAGTGTGTGGCCGAGAATTTTATTTTTTTTGCGTGTAAAAGGACTTTTGCTTCCTGTTCTGCTTCCTATGAAAATACTCAAAAATAGGAACTATGTAAAAATGTTCTGCATGATGCTGATCATGAAAGTGATGATACATTTGATTGCCATCATTAGCAGTAGTGTGGGAATTCACTTTGAACTTCTTGAGGACACGTATTGATAGTTACACAAACACAAGGAACAGACAGTTATTGAAATCAGCTGGAGGCAAATTGGGTTTTGTGATGGTTGCACAACCATGAAAATAATTGCTCTGTACATATTTGCCAATGGAAGTCTATGTCTGCCTAATTATTGATAGAAATAGAAAAGAAAAGATTATTATTATTTGAAAAATTGTTTGACATTTTTAGTATCAAATACTTTTTTTAATTTAAAAGTACTTTGACTAATGCTATGATTTAAAAAATATCAATATCTCTTTATTGAAATTAATTCGATATTAAACTTCGACAGAAATGGTCTGGACAAAATAAACTATTCCTAAAAAACAAGCATAAATTAAATAATAATAGAAAAAACATATAATAAAATCAACCTTGGCTAGCAGTTCATTGGTATCATTATGCTATCATGCTTAAGTATCATCCAAAACGCAAAAAAACAGATTAGTTTGTGTTAATGTTTATGTTTATGAGGAGAAATGACACAATAAGAAGTCGAAGCATCTTTATAAACCATCTCCAGGCTTTTAAACATCCTCCAAACTGGTTTAACAGTAGTTTCTGAGCAGCACCGCCATCTTGTGGTCGCGGAGTTGAATGACACTGAAGTTGTTGCGACCACGTCCACACGTCATCATCGCGCGTCTGTCTCTGAAGTCTCCGCAGCATGTGAAGATAACATGGGGAGGCAGTTCATTTGACATTTAACGACTGTTATATTGCTATTTACATACAAAAGTGTAACCGTTAACCGATTCTGTTAGTGGTTAGCTAACGGTGAGAGTCAGGTTAGCTACCGTTAGCTTTACTCGCGTGTGTTATACTACTTTGCGGTTGTTTTGCTAGCTTTTAGCCCGCTAACAGCATGGACAACATGCAGGAAAATACGGTTGATCTCTTCGGAGATGAGGAAATCATTGAAGTCATCGACCTAAACGAGATGGAGCCCGATCCCGGTTGGTTGAAAACTGTTAGCAACTCTACTGCAAGTCACTTTTATGTTTACTTTGTGTCCGGCTGGAGATTTGTTTTGGACCAACGTTAGCATCAAATGTCTACCAAACTGAAGTTTGAGGGCGTAGCTCCAGATTTGTGGGGCTTTATTTCAGCCGAAGGGCCCCTTTAATATAACCTTCTGTATAATGTTATTTATCAGCACCACTGTCACTTTATTTTATTGGTCTCTAAATGCTCTTGTATAGTATCTATTCTCTTATTTTCGTGTATGTACCTTTTGTTATTTAGTTTCTATACTTGTATAGATATTAAATGATGTCTTTGTACTGCTGCAGCAACTGAATTTCATTAATCTTAAAGTTGAATTTTCTCTCTTTCCCTCTCACCAAGATGATTTGGCTGATGACTTGGATGACGTCGACTTTGAAGACGCTGCAGAAGACGACGAAGGCTGGGAAACCGACAACGAGATGGAAGAGGACCAAGACGACAGCGAGCTCACCTTCTCCAAACACACCGGTAGCGCCTCGCCTTGATTTCACGCTCTTCATCAGCAGGCAGGTCCAGTGTGTTCAACTTTTAAATGGCTTTCTTTGTCCAGGCTCCGTGTTCTGCGTGAGTTTGGATCCCGCGACGAACACCATGGCTGTAACGGGAGGGGAGGACGATAAGGCCTACGTGTGGAGGGTGAGCAACGGAGAGGTTCTGCTGGAGTGCACCGGTGAGTGTCGGGAGGCCGCCTGAAAGCTGCGATAGAAGATCCGAGCTGCGCGTACAGAAGCAGTCATGTGTCCCTTTTGTTCCCACAGGCCACAAAGACTCAGTGACGTGCGCCGTGTTCAGCCACGACTCCTCCATGGTGGCTACCGGCGACATGGGCGGCATGATTAAAGTCTGGAAAGTAGAAACCAAAGCGGAGGTCTGGTCCTTCGAGGTGGGCGATCTGGAGGTGAGGAGGGAAAGGCTGCGATCCAATAATAGGCCCCTGCATCAGCAGTAGTGTCTGTTTAGTTTGTGCATCTGTAAGCACTTGTGAGAAGTCTTTTTATGTGGGCTGAAGGAATTTATGAGCAAGTAAGAGGGGATGACCGCTCATGCTGAGAATTTGTGGTCTTGTGGAGGAAGTGAAGGATCAGACATTCTCCAATCTTGCCCTTTAGATCTGCTCTTTGGCTCCCAGTAGCAAACTGCAGCGGGAAATATATCTGTGTCTAAAGCAGCTGTCTTTACCCGGCTTCCTCCTCAGTGGTTGGAGTGGCATCCCTGCGCTCCGGTGCTGCTGGCGGGCACAGACGACGGCAACGTGTGGATGTGGAAGATCCCTTCGGGCGACTGCAAAACCTTCCAGAGTTCTGCATGCCAGGCCACCAGCGGCAAAGTCCTCCCCGATGGTGAGCGATGTCGAAAATACAAGACACAAATTCACCCACAGAAGTAATCTGGAGACATCCTCAGAAGTCTTGGTGTGATACTGAATTGTGAAAATGTCCCCAGGTAAACGGGCTGTGGTGGGTTATGAGGATGGAACGGTACGCGTGTGGGATCTGAAGCAGGGAAACGCCGCCCACGTCATTAAAGGTGAGTCTGGCAGCTCAAAGTGTAGCTTCATCCTGATGTTTTCTTACAGCTACGGTTTTTAGTAGATTTGTGTTCTCTAGATGAGAGCGTGTTAGAGGACGTGCCCGTGCCTCTCCAGCCCTGATGGGAAAGTCAGTCTGGCATTTATTGTGATGATGAGAAAGAGTTAAAAGAGGTCATTGCTTCATGGTAAACAACAGTAAACAAAAGCCAATTAAGGGAAACTCTAAAAGCATCAGCCATTAATCAAATGCAGAGTTACAGCCCAATAAAAGTCTGTTATATAAGACTTTAAAAATAGTCCACAATACAGACCGTATCTGAGCTTCTCATCCACAATCCATTAATGGATTTGGTTTTGTCTCGTTGGACAGGTCAGGACGGACACAAGGGGGCGCTCACCTGCCTGGCGTGTAACAAGGACGGCTCTCTGGTGCTGACCGGTTCCGTGGACGGTTTTGCCAAACTCGTCAACACCGCTACAGGCAAAGTGGGTGTCCGGAGAGATGGAGAAGGAAGCTGTGTGCAGTAACGAAGCATAGACAGCATTGTCCCGATGCTGTTTTTATAAGTGCTCTAACCTCTGTGTGTGTTGGTTGTGTCGCTTGTCGCGCGAAGGTGGTCGGAGCGTTCTCGCTGGAGGGCGGCAAAGCCAAAGGGCCGCAAGAGGAGACGGACGCCAACTCTGTCGAGGCTGTGGGATTCTGCAACATGTGAGTTGTGAAGTAGACATTAAACTGCAGAAAGTGTTTCTGGTTAGGTACAGCATCTCTCATTTCTCAAGCTTGCTGCTCATTAAATGCTCAAACGTTTCGCCTCTCTCGTCCTTTCCCAGCCTGCCTCTCGTTGCTGTGGCGTACCTGGACGGGACTCTGGCCATATACGACCTCGCCACACAGGTCCTGAGGCACAGGTGCCAACACGAGGTACCACGCGGCACGACCTTTTTGTTCAGTTGAGCGCACGGAGAAGCAGAAGAAGAACTGTTTATATTCCTGCCTGTGTCCCCCCAGGCTGGCATCGTTAACCTGCAGTGGGAGGAGTCTTCTTCTGTGGTGTCCACCTGCTGCTTAGACGGAGCGCTGCGCCTTTGGGACGCTCGTTCTGGCAGCATTGTGGCCGAGTACCTCGGCCACACTGCCGAGATCCTCAACTTCACCATCAACAGGTGCTTTCTCATTATTTCTACATCGTCTCTCTGAAGATGTAAATATATGGGTGTCAACTCATTGTTCTTTTTCTCCTCCAGGGAGGCGTCTCTCGCAATAACCGCCTCAGGAGACAACCAGGCGAAGGTCTTCTGCCTCCAGAGACCCGACCGGTAAAGAGAGCAGCAAGAAGATCGGAGGAAATCCAGCAGAGACATTTCACGAACAGACTTTTGGTTCTCTAGCACCCGAGAACATGCTTCCCCTCCCCCTCAGGATTTTAACTTGTGTGGTCTCGCCATCGTATATCTGACCTGCTTTAGTGGGATTGTTGCATCCAAACGATCAATTGCCCCGTTTTCATCAGGACTTTAAGATAATTCAAGAAACTGAAAGAGAACGTTTTTGATGTCAGTCTAGACAGAAGTTTGAAACCAGCTGTTGCTCATTGTTTTCTTAAGTACGCTCTTGTGCAAGAATCTGAGACACTAAACTAAACAGAGGAAAAGAGTCAAAGAGAGATTCATTACAGTGGCCGGTGCATTTGACATCTCTTTTAATGTTCCTTTGGTCTTAGTTAGAAGTTGTTCCATAATTGTTTTTTGTCCTAGTTTACTCACTAAGGGGTACACGCACACACACTCATGTGTGTGTGTGGTCTTCCAGCTCTCAGACAAATTGTTCAGGAATTATCTCGCCAAGTTTTTGATGTAAATACAACACAATAAATAATTGACTTTCTTCAGGGCTAATGGCACCTCTCGAAACACTTCATCTTCATCTGGTAAAATAGTTTATACTCATGTGTGTGTGTCAGCTTCGATAAGATACTCGAGGAGGAAACGTTTGGTGGGTCCCGCTGACTTGTGGAGTGGCTGAGAAAGCGTCTCTTAACTTGTTTAGACTGGTTTGATCCGTTTTATGCATCTTATCAGATATGAGTAAAGGGAGGAGTTGAGTCAGTCTGCAGACGACAGCACCCTACTTAAGGAAGTTTCCCCAAAAACCACAGCCGAGATATGATTCAAGGCAGAGAATTCAAAATGGGAACCTGGTGAGTAGCACCAAATGCGTAACACCCCGTCTTTAATACCAAATTAAGATTATTATCATTTAATAGATCAGGTTATATTTAGCCCACGGTGACCCGCTACCACACACATACAATTAGGAGCTTTATTAAGTCATCACTCCCGTTGAGCGCCACCTTTATCTTCCTGTCCTCCCACTGCAACGACAAACATACAGAATGTTTCTAATGCTCAGTGAGATTAACGTTAAAATAGACCAAAGCTACTGTTTGTACTTTACCAACACTCAAACGTTTTAAAAGTCTTGTTTCAAGGCCAAAACACCGCTCTGCCCGTTGAACTCTATTCTGTTGTTTTCCTCTTCGCCTGCCGGCCGTAAGTCACAGTGAGGAAAAAAACAACCGTCAGTCGGTATCCTGCGCACAAGTGCTTCTTCCTTGTACCTGGATCCTCATTGTGTGTCCAAATGTGCATGTGTCCATGCATAACTCACCCAGACAGGCGGGCCCGTAAAACACGTGCACGCAAAACACACATGTTTGTGTGATTCTCGAAGGTGTCGCATGTTTTATTGTATGTATTTCTGCACCGTAGGTTGCATTTAGTGACATGGGGGGGAAATAACACCTGTGTGTGCCGTTCACTGGCAGCAGTATATTTTCCTCATCTGTCACAGCAGTGTGTTTGGCCTCAAAGGTCAGCCTGCTGTGAAGACAAAGGGCGAGGAGTGGCCCAGAGGATTATCACCTCCAGACCTCCACAGGGACCGAAAGCCCGATCTATTAAATTGCAGCTCATATTGCTGCCGAACAAAGAGACCGGTGCTGGAGCCAAGGTAAACATGTCTGGAGGAAGAGGACCCATTCAAATCTGTTTCACGAAAACTCACTCAGGGAAAAAAACACTTGGATGATAAGTGATTTAAAATATTGTTTATAAGGGATTCAGTTAAGATGTATTTGTGTGTCTTTCAGCTGACTTTCTGGCCTGTTTAAGAAAAATAAACTGCAAAAGGCCACATTTTTAGCTGGGAATGTCAGGAATTCGTAGCCCTGAAAGAAATTAGGAAGTGTAAGCAATTAAAACAGGTATTTTCTTTTTCTAATATGAAGCAAAAATCATACATATTTAAGTTCCAGGACACTTCCAGTGTCTTCTGGAGCAAGGAAGTGGTGCCATGTGTTTTAGCTAAGTTTAGCTAGCGAGGAATTGGTGCCACGTTTTAGCTAACGTTAGCTAGCTTGACAAAAAAAAAGAAGCTTTGATTCTCGTTAGGCAGCCAAGGTCAGTAGAGGACCTTCACTTAGTCATATGTGATGTTTCCACTGTGTATGAAACATACAGATTAGATCACTGGTGTACTGTTGAAGAGGATCCGGTGTTCTCGGAAAGCCGAGGCGCTCCATCTTCTCCTCCTGTAATGTGAAGATGTTGTGGTTTCATGTCCAGCGTGTCCTCCCTGCGTAGTGTCTTCCCAGACATCTCTGTTTAAAACCACTATCTGACGGGAGCTCGTCCATCTCGACCAGCACCGGGTCTGCTCCCGACTATCAGTGAAGGAGTCTTCCGTGTCTGGCTAAGAAAGCAGGTCACCGCCGGGCCTTCCATCCAACACTGTTTAAATATGAGACTGGTGTGACAGCTGTTATGAATTCATACATACACACTGTTGTATGTATATGTTTAGGTCAGTAAAGGGCCAAGTAAACGGAGCACAATACATCTTTAACCGACATAGAGTATGTTGTGGACGTAGCTGACATTTTACAGAGTCGTACGTTGAAAGAATGTTTCTAAAAGTGAAATAAAAAATTGCAGCTTTGCTTTCATTGTGTTGAATAAAAGTTAATCATTGTGCGTGTACGGTGAGGCTCATCCTATCTATTTAAACAAATAAGACATTTAATCACTTATTCTTTTTCTTACTGAAAGAGTTAACGTTAGCTTACTGCTAGTCGCTGCATGCGGGGACAGTAGCTCCCTTTAAAACCGCAATTTGTTGGTTTTTCATTTGTGTTTGTATATAAATTAAATAAATAAGATGCAATGTGTTAATTAGTGAGCTTCAGAGGCGTATTTTTGAACTACGACAAATAGACTATAGCTGTTTCCTTGTGCATCCAGTCTTTGGGCTAAGCTAAGCTAACTAACGCCTGGCTCCAATTAGTCCTTAGCTAAACAAAAACATGAATAATAAATGTGTGATAAATTTAAAGTAAATGATTGAAATCTGGCCAAAAAATAATGAATAAATAGGGCAATCAAAGAATATTGCTCATTTTGATTTCTTTCTATGTGTGTCGGTATATTCATTGATTTCTATATTCATTTCTGTGTCCCCATTTATTAATCCATGTTATTTATTTGTTTGGGCTCCTGTACCATTTCACTGATGCTCTAAAAAAATCTAATTAAAAAAATATTAGTTTAAATTCCCCACTCCCACTGTTGTCCACAGTTCTAAACAAAGTAATGTTTCAACAGCTTCTAAATATTCTGATAAACTATTATTTTTCCCCTGAGACAACTTCAAAGTTGTGAACGCCTTGGACTCTCTCTTGGCTTGAAAATATGTATCAAGGGAAAGAATATTGTAAGACGGATTTTCCATTTATTATGTTCCTCCCTTGGTTCTCGAGCTGAGGTTTCACTTGAAGATCATAAATATCAGAAGAATCTGGGGCCATTATGGAGGGTGTGAAACCAGTCTGCATGCCAGGCCTGCTGATGTTACCCAGGAGTGTCCTTATCATTTTCAGGCTGCAGTGATAACGGCTTTCCATCCGTCTTCCATTCATGGACGTGAACTGCAATCCTGGGCAGTGGTGAACAAAAGCTGCAAGGGGCTGATGGACGAAACAACAAGTTCATAGGTGAAGTGTTAATGGACACCGCTGCCTCATCATCAGTGTGACCGGCGACCCCCATCAGGAAGAGACTATATAAGCAGTAGAACTGCTGCCACCTCCTCCTTCACTGTGCACTTCCCCTATAAAGTCTCTGAGAGGAACAGACTTAGGCTGCTCTCTCTGTCTCCCTTGTTGAGGCTGCTGTGGCTGACTTGACTGAAAGGATTATTAAACTTAAGAAGAAGAAGAAGAAGAAGCTCCTGTTGTTTCTGTGGAAGGCGGCATCTTCTGCTTGTGGATGTGACATGCAGGGGAACCGGGTCGGAGTTATCAGGAGAGTGATAAGAAGCTGTTATTTATTTGCATTTCCTCTGCCAAAGGATACATGACTGGACCGTTCATCCAAAAAAAAGAAGAGGTCAAAGCCCTCGTAGGTTTGTTGCTTTCTATTTCAAAAAGTTATCATAAGTCATACTTTGAAACAGATCAGTATATATTTCTGGTGATTTATTTGAAGTAGTATATTTTCTACTATTTTAAACAACTTTCTACATTATTGCAGGACTCCAAAATATTTTAATTCTTTTTTTTTTATTGAGAAGCACTTTTTTCTTCCTTTGGAAAAAAAGGTGGCTCCTTTTGTTAGAAGATATGTGGAAAACAGCTTTAAAACACATTTTGTGGGGAAAAAAAGCAAATAGCATTAAAGCAGTAATTTAAGTAAAACCAATTTGTTTCTGTGTATTCACCTTTTAAAGACTCTTTAAAAGCTGTATTTGTTGAAACTGTCACAGGACTTTGATACCATAAAATTCACTTTATTGAGCTGGTTAGCAAATGGTATGTTATATATGTGGACATTATAAATACTGGCATTTTGCAATATTTATTTGTAAGATCGTAATCATATGCACAGTTGCAAACAGTACCGGATAACCCAACATAATAAAGTCTATTCATAAAACGTATGGACAAATAAAACTATGTGTAACATATGGTTTATTGCAGTTCAATGTGAGAATGTCGCTTGACCATAAACTGATTCGTTTCCTAAAGTCAAACTTGTTAAATGATCTCCGGGACATAGAACAGACACAAAACGGGGTGTAACTCCAGAGTCCCAGCTGATGAATTATTGAATGACAGCGGACTCGAACCCATTAAGACGTGCTCTTATCTCGGCTGTCAGCTAACAAAGAGGTTAAATTTGTTTCACTGATTAAGAGATGACTGAATTCTTTCTCACTCTTTATTCCCAATGAGAGGTCACTTTGTTTAACTGTAGCTTTCACTGACTTAATTAAATTGGCTTTCAAGAGGTTTCCATAACTTAATCTTCTTGAGTAGAGAATACCTTTTCTGAGTTCATTGTACTCTCTTTTTTGGTTTTGATTCCACAATCCATCTCTCTTGGATCTAATCTAATTTTTCATCTCCACTCAATTGCATTTCCTCTGAAAGTTTCACTTGCTGTGATACATGGGACATTTCAGCTTGTTGAGCCTCTACAGCTACTCTATCAATGCGTCTCCTTCCCTGCAGGGTAGCTGAGCCTTGATGGGAGCAGAACCAGGCTGCAAAGGGGAGGAAGTTCGCAGAGTTCACACATGATGGACTGCAACGACTCCCACGCTCTGCTCTCCGGGGAGAAGCTCATCTATGCCATCACCATACCGCTGTCGACCTCCATCATCCTGGCCAATCTCGTCATCATGTTGGGCATCGCCTGGAACCGCCAGCTCCACAACACGCCCAACTACTTCTTCTTCAGCCTCTTGGTGGCGGACTTGTGCACGGGCGTGGCGCTGCCCTTCATACCGCTCATGGGTGTGAACCGGGAGTTGAGCTTGAGCTCCTGCCTGGTGGCGCACGTTTTCCCAAACTTCCTCTTCCTGGCGTTCCTGTTCAACCTGGTGATGGTCCACTACGAGCGCTACATTTGCATCGTCGACCCCTTGCATTACAGTAACTTGTGGATGCATCGCAGCTTCCCCCTGGCGTTGCTTGTGGTTTGGGCCCCTCCACTTCTGTACGCATCCCTGCCTGCTTTCGGCTGGAATAACTGGACAGGGCCGGATTGGAACAACTGTTGTGCAAGTAGCCAAAATATAACACCACTTTCAAACTGTTCGCCAAACAAAACCACGTGCTGCTCGTACAGGCGAGTGTTCCCCAATGCTTTTATCTACTTGGAGGTGTATGGACTCGTCCTTCCTGCCATACTAGCCATCGCTGGCATGACCGGTCGTGTGTTATGGATCACCCGAGGCCAGATGAAGGACATTTGTCGCCTCCATCGTTCGGTGGAGCGGGGAAGTCAGGCCTCGGACCGCGAGCAGAGGCTGAACCTGCGCTACGTTCGCTGCGTGGTGGCCGTGTCGCTGACGTTTCTCGCGTGCTGGGTGCCCTACCTCATTTACATGCACGTGTGCATCGCGTTCCTGA
Organism: Pholis gunnellus; assembly: GCF_910591455.1. Taxonomy (NCBI): domain Eukaryota; kingdom Metazoa; phylum Chordata; class Actinopteri; order Perciformes; family Pholidae; genus Pholis; species Pholis gunnellus. Next base: position 3,697,586 of record NC_136551.1, read on the forward strand.
TCAGCGACACCAAGTGGAGCTCCACCACTCACATCGTGCTGTCGTGCAGCGGCATCGGAAGCATGGCGGTGGTGCCGCTGGTGCTCGGCCTCGCGAACAGGCAGTACACAGAACCTGCGTGCAAGCTTCTCCGGAAGCTCAGAGACAGATGGAGGCGAAGGATGCCGGCGTCGGAGGAGGAGGTGGCAGTCTGAGAAAGTCGTGACGAACCTGCAAGAAACGACGTTGCTATAGTTGATGCTCACATTATATTGGCCAAGGCGGGAGGAAACATTGCGTTACAGCAGAAAAACACATTTGCATTGATTTTATTCACAATTTATTGATACGTTTTCCTAAAAAAAAAGGCCATCTGTTGTTCTACCTGCACAATGCTAAGTTGTGAACTATCCTGTCTGTCTGTTACTCCCCATTTCTCATGGCCTTCCATTACATTTTCATAATTTGGCTGATAATATTGCTGTATCAGGAGATATAATCAAAAAGATGAAGACAAGTTAGTAAGTGTTGTTTTTCAGGACAACAATAAAACCAACCATTGTTTGAAACAAGACTAAAGCACCATGCTAACGTCAGCATGCTAACTTGCTATTGTATCATTAACGAGTGTTTGCCACAGCGCTAATTTTCTGCAATAATCCACATGGAAGAATCCCATTGGCCTTTAGTCGAGGGAACAGGTGCAACGTTAACTTCCTGGTTGGGCTACAAAAATACGTCATCGCTGCAGTGTTGTACATCCTATAAACATAGCTCTCATGCATATCCTCATTTCTCTTTGTGCTGCCTGCTCTGGATGTCCGTTGAACCGGTGGGAGATTTTCTCCACCTGCCTGCCATGTTTACTCCTTCTTCTCTCACTGGTGTTTATCTATAAACTGGTGAGGGGAGTCCCTAATTCATCTGCAACATGAGGCGAATATCCCGTGTGCAAACTAATGTTGGAAATGAGTTCCCAGTTTTTGCCATTTTTAGATAAACTGTTACAGGAAGCTTAAATACTGTAAAAGCAGGCTTCAGAGAAACGTCTGCTGCGTCCAAATACTTCCATTCGAAGACCAAAAGTTATATTTATCGGTCAAATCCATTCAAGGGGAATTTGATTTTTATTTGAGACTTGATTAAACACAGAATACATGCCGTGCTTTTTGTTTCCCCAATCAAAGTGCGTTTTTTAGACGTGTTTGTACAGTATGTGGGTGGAAAGGAGACTTTAATCCAATTAAAGAGCAAACAAGGTCTGACTGTTATGGGACATGAGGAGGGATGGGATACCATCATGGGGTCAGGGTACACCGTCACTGTGTCGTTTGTATGTGTTGCCGTGTTCTAGCATGTTTTTCCACATCGGAATATTGTGCATGTAAGACGGAGGAGGAGGAGGAGGAAGACGAGACTGTCAGGCTTAAAGCGACTGTACTCTTTGTGTGTGATTGTAAATGAAGAAGAGAGCAGACCCATTGTTCATGGCGCTTTATTTATTAACTGTATTCAACTGTAAATATCTAAGAGTAAACGTTGATGCCCTCTGATATTTCCTTGTGATCATTTGGACATGTTTGAGGTATAAAGCAGAAGGAAAAGACATGTCAAGCATGCAGATTCCCCCCCTGAATCCTAGGAAGCATTATCTTTGTGAGAAACAGAAACACTCCTTTAACCACCTGCTCGAAGCCACAAGATAATTATTTTATTGTTCACGTCGTTGAGAAACCTTTACACTGTTAGATATTCTTTTCCACATTCCACAAAGCGCACAAAGGCATTGGAGAACAACTTGCAAGAAAGCTGAAAGAAACACACTGATGGTGCCAGGAACATTTGCAAAGGCAAACACAGATAAGAAAAGATTTCTTTTTTAAAACACAGGTTGGCATAAACAAAACGTCTCCCAACTTCAATCATGGATTCTAGGAAAAAACATCCCAGAGGCCAAGAAGCTATTGTTAGACAGCACACAGCGGTAGCATGAGGATTATTGCATTTAAAAGCCACTTTCATGGTGATTCCTGAAGAGTTTATTTAATTATTTAATTCACATTTTTGCGGATTTATTGTAATGCTGCAGACAGAGGCGTGAGGGGACAGTGCCGGTCAATCTTCGGCGTAATGGGAGCTTTCGGACACGACTCTGCCTTCCTTCACCTCCACCCGGATCAGCAGGCGTTTCTTGGAGGCCGGGTCCACTGCCGGTATCAGGGTACCAGCCGGGACAACGGTGGGTTCTGGGGCTCGTGGCTTCTTTAGCAGGTGTTGCTTCAGTGGCAGGTGAACATCTGCGTGCAAGTAAGGACTTGGATTGGTTGGTTTGTTTTTTTAGAAATCTGAGCGAAAGAGAGGTTTGATTTTAGCGGGATGCAAAACACGAATCAGTCACGAGAAGGTTGATATGCAAGATATGGTTCTCACCTCCGTTGCGCATGAGGTGGTACATTCTTCACAGAGAGGAGAGACAGAGACAGTTAGTCCAAGCATTGATGGCGGTACAAGTGACAACGAACAGCAACGTGCTCTCACGCATACCTCTGCTCCTCGCCCTCCAGCAGCTTGCGGTAGGTGGCGATCTCGATGTCCAGGGCCAGCTTCAGGTTCATCAGCTCTTGGTGTTCGCGGATCTGCCCGGCCAAGTCTTGCTTGGCCCGCCTCAAGGCCTCCTCCAGCTGGGCGATGTTCTCCCGAGCCTTCTCCAGGTTGTTGTCGCCTTCTGTCCTCATGTCAATGATGTCCTTCTTCAGGGACTCTTCCTAACATAAGACACAGAGTGTAAAGAGAACATCGGCGGCTGAACTGGTGAACTCTGGGAGTGTTTATCTGTGTGATCACAACCTTCCTTTGGAGAGCGGCCAGGTCCCCGTTGAGCCTCTGGATGTGGCGCACCAGGTCTGAGATGTCCCTCCTTAAATCACGCACATCCTTCTCACGCTGTCCTGCAGTTAAGACCATGTCATCCATCTAAGTGGAGGGGGGAGATGGCACATTTTCACCATGTCTGTTTGGAACTGTACAGGGCTGGTTCAAGAAACAATCTTCCTCTTCCTCACCTTTTTCTGGTTCCAGTGCTCGGCCTCGTCCCTGGTGCGGGCGGCCATGTTGGCATACTGATTCTTGACTCCCTCGATGATCTTGTCCATGTCTAGAGACCGTTTGCTGTCGTCACGGAGGACCACTGTCTCGTTTTGGACGAGAGACTCCAGCTCCTTGATCTCCTGCAAGGGGCAGACACGGATACCAGGTTGTAGCTTTACAATGCAGAGAGAGAGATGTAACAAAACAATACAAAAATACAATAAACCATGTATTTACCTCATCATAGCCATTCCTGAGGAAGTCCAGTTTCCCCATCAGGTCCTCCAGCTCCAGAACCAGATCTACTGACTCCAAGTGACCTTCATCTACTTCCTGTTACACACGTACACATTCAACACATGCATATGATTAATGACAGGGCAGACACTATTTCCAAAATATCGTATTGCCAGAGGTTGAATAAATAAGCAGTGTAAAAAACAGACAGTACCTTTTTCTTGATGATAAACTCATTTTCCAGTTCAGCTTTCTTCACAAACTTCTCCTCATACCTGAAACCAATAGAAAGGGTGAAAAGTGAGTTTGTTCCGATAATGACATAGTTTCGAGTCCTCTGTATTTATACTGTGTTTGCAGCTGTGGGAAACTTAACATATTCTCATCCAAATAAGGACATACTGAAAGCTGAAGGGGGTCTAGTGTGTCTAAACACTGGCCGTGACCGACTGACCTCTTCTTGGTGTCGTTCACCTCTTCCTGGTTCTGGAGCAGCTCCGCCTGCAGTTTTTCTTGGTCGTTGAGCAACGTCTCGATCTTCTGCTCCATCTCGTTCTCCAGCTGCTTGACGATGTCGTCAATCTTGCCCTCATAGTCCCCCTGGTCCTTGAGGATCTTCAGCTTCGTGTCAAGCTTCCTGTTCTCGTCCTCCAGGTTTTTCACCTAAGAGAGAGACACACAAAGGGTGAAATGCAGAAGAAGACACATTGCAAAGAAGTAAAGGCTATTGAGGCAAGCCAAAATAAAAAATACAAATAAAAATAGTCCTACTATTTTATGTGATGGGGGAAAATAAATATGAGGAATGCAATGTCTAATACTGTAGCTAGATGTTAACCTTTGTTATAGTTATGTGGTCCTTTGCATACTCTAAATATGTAGGTTTAACCCCACCTGCTGGAAACTAAATAGAAGTGTGGTTCATTAATGTAATTCTGCCACGAAGTGCCCCTAGTGTGGGAAATAACTAATGCGCATGCCCAATGTTGATTCCCTGTTTGCCACCAGCCATTAGCTCGTAATTGGCAGCCGTTAGGTTAGATTTTAAAGATAGTACCGGCGGTCACCATGAACTTTGTGGATTATCTTCTACAGAACACATTTAGAAGTCTGTTTTTTTTTTAAAGAAAAACTTGATATCATATATTATTGATATATTTCAGGTTATGTTGACAGACTGATGACCCTAACAGAATTCAGATTTAAAGTTGTATCATTATCCACAAGGTGGCGTCCTACATGTAACCTCCAACGTCGTCATGAAGTGAGGCGAGCAAAAGGAGACACTTTTCATGGCCTCCGGTTATATAAATAGCTAATTACAGCAGACAGAGGCCGCTATAATATAATATATTATATATATCAGTCATGCTCCCGGATTGGAAACAGGTTTTTACAAATGTTATAACCTCAACAAAGGCTTGTTGGTCATTTGTTGTTAAGTATTGTTCTGCTTGTAGGACTCATTGGGACATTTTGCGTTGGTTTAATGACCAAAAGGAATTATTGATTTATAAAACCCTGAAAAATACACTAACATATTGAATAGATTAAATATTTTATTATTATAGTCCACCAAAAAACAACATCAAAAAGAGAGAAAAATGCCATGTTCTTTATATGTCTATTGTTTAACACATAATATAATACATAACGTCAATATTTAGTTATAGGCTAACCTTTTTACTGATGAAAACGAAAATAAACTATAAATAGCCCAATACGGCAATATCTTAATACACCAATTCATTAATTATTTTTTAGTATTATTAATTAACACATTTTAATTTACGCACCTTGTCAATCAACTGGACGAACTTGTCGTTGAGTCCAACCATGTCGTCCTTCTCCCTGGATTTGCCCGACGGGTCGATCTTGGTCGAGGAGCTTTTCACCGGCCCCTTGATGCCGGGGCAGTAGGACTGGCTGCTGTAATCTCCTGGTTTAGACATTTCGAAGCTTGTAACAGCGAGATGACACCCAGAGGTTGAACAGGTGAGCTGTGAAGGTATACCGACAGACTCACCTGCTTTTAAGGTCAACAAGGACCACCCATCACCTCCCCAAAATTCTGCATGCGTCCAATCAAGAGAGGACAAGTGCAGAAACAGTGAGAAAATAAAAAAAAAATCAACATGAAATACTTGAATTTTGAGTCTGAACCAGTTTGTCCAGGAGTGGTGCTGGGCACCGGGAGCCAATGATATAGGTAGGGGCGGATGCATGCGTAAAAAACAGGTATAAAACCTACCTGTCTCCATCACATGCATCACGACTCTCCAGTCAGAAGCGCTCTCTCTGTCGTTCAGCTCCCTCTCATCCAGCAGCAATCATGCCTTCAAACACCGCGGCCAGCATGTTCGGTGGAGCAGGGGGAAGGGGCTCCAGAGCGTCCGTGGCGAGCCTGGAGGGGCTGCGCAACATGCTGCGCAATAACGAGACGGAGAGAGACTCCGCTGCCGTGGCTCCGGCAACATCTGCCGAGCGTCCAGCTGCGGCTGCGGCCGCGCCCGTGGCCCCCGTGGCCCCCGCGGACGACAAGCAGACACTGCGGGGTCTGAACGACCGGCTGTCGGGCTACCTGGGCAGGGTGAGGCAGCTGGAGAAGGAGAACGACGACATGGAGAAAGAGATTGATGGGATTTTGGCCAAGAGGAAGACACCTGAGGGGCGCGACTGGGATGAGGTTGAGAAACCCCTGGATGATCTCAAGAAGCAGGTTGGTCATCAGGTGTCATTCTCACTTTATTTCTCAGTACAAAAATATGAAATTATTTTTATTTCATGCTGAGCACATTTTTCCTTCTCGCATTCATGCTTCTTCTCATGAAATATGACAAACGGCATTACATATTTAGGGCAAAATCTAATTGTATCCAAATAACGATATTACTGGTAATATCATGCATTCATCTTCATAGATCAAAGACATCACCATGGACAACGCCAAGCTGCTGCTCCAGATTGAAAACACCAAACTGGCTAATGATGACTTCAAGAAAAAGTGAATCTCACGCTACTTTTTATTTTTGGAAAAAATGAGTTTATTTTCATCAGTTTGTGTGGATCATTGTTGGTTCCTCCCCCGGTATGCAGGCTGGACGAGGAGGAAAAGGCAGAGAAAGAATTAGAAAAAGACCTGGAGGACCTGAAGAAGACCATTGAGGACACCAAGCTGAACCAAACGCAGACACAGAAAGAGATCGACCTGGTGAAGGAGGAGCTCACTCGTCTCGAGCAGGAACACAAAGAGGTGAGAATTGAGACAGAATCCAACTCAAGAATGTGAAACAAAAGTGCATTGTGTGAAATCTGAGGGCTTGTAACTGTGGCTCTGGCAGGAGGTGGACGTCCTGCGTGAGAAGATCAAGGACTCCGAGGTGACGGTGGAGATTAAGTCTCAGAGCTCCAACTTGGGTGAGGTTGTCAACAAGATCCGCTTCCAGTACGATAAACTAGCCCAGAAGAACCTGAAGGACACCGAGGAGTGGTACCAGAGCAAGGTGCGTGACCTAGATGTAGTTTTCTTCTTCTCTCTCTCTCTCTCTCTTCAGTCCATCTCCTCTGTTCATCTCGCCACTTTCATCTCATTTTTCCCCTCTCCAGTTTGAAAACATCAAGGTGGTGGAGGCCCAAAATAACGAGGACTTGCACTCTGGAAGGTCAGAGCTCAAGCAACTGCTCCAACAGAGCAAATCTCTGGAAATTAAGATCCAGAGTTTTCAAAGCAAGGTAACCACACACAAGTCTATGCAGATGTTTGGAGACGCCTTTTTTTCGCCTTTCAATAATCACTCAGTGGCATCAGACAGATCAAAGTCGGAATGATGACCTCCTCACAAGCATACCTGGCTGCCCTGTCATTACCACGAGAACCTGCTACTTTAAGACAGACAGACTTTATCCGTCTCACTGACACCTGGATCTGCCGTTGCGTAACAAAACAAAATGCTGAACCTTTAAAAGGCTACGGCTCCAGAGAAGTCACAGGGAACTATTCGTTTAACGCCTGGCCTCCGTGGTCTGATATCTAAAGGCTAAAAAATCTCTTCATGTCTTCCTTTCAGATCCACAATCTGGAGGAGGCCCTGGATAGCTCCAAAGTGGAGTACGGCCAGCGCCTGGGGCCCCTCAACCAGATGATACTGCACCTGGAGGCGGAGCTGACGGAGGTGAGGGCACAGGTGGAGCGCCACGTCGAGAACAACAAGAATCTGCTGTGCGTGAAGATGAAGCTGGAGGCGGAAATGGATAACTACCAGCGACTGATGCAAAGCACAGCTCCTGACCCTGAAAGGTGAGGACGGTGGCGGCTCAGAAATACTGCATGATGGTTGTATGACGTCAGAGCTTCAGATGCACCCTATTGGCTACAGGATATAGGCAATAGCATAAACACACAAAAGTAAGGTGCACCTACTCGTTAGCGTACTTATCCTACTTTTTCCCGACAGCTTGGAGGTTTCTTTAGAAGATGCGGTGCCGCGCGGTAAGTTCTGGACTATGTGAAGTAAAATCACAAAGACTCCAGCATGTCCGTGTACTGACCTGATGGAAAAGTGCATCTCTGTCAACAAGAATTACTGACTGACATGCTTTCTAGTCGGCTCCTTTCACACCGGAACGACAACTTTAAATGATCAGAATTCGACCCCTGTCTGTAGATTTGAAAGAGCTGGAAAGGTGTGAACAATACGGTTGACAGTCCTCACTTTACACCTTTATATTCTTTTAAAATCAAAGGCTTGGTAATAGCGCCAACCCTCACATCACCTCTTGAAGACATCGTTTGGGGAAACACGCTTATTTGCTTCCTGAGCCAGAAAGCAAACAAGCGTGTTTCCCGAAATGTCAAACCATTCCTCTACAGCGTCTTGTTTCACTGAACTGCATGCAATCACACACTATCTTCACACTAGACTGGGATCATGAATGTAAGGGAAATCTAATTCCTTTGTCCTGTGTTCCACTTGACTCTCTCGTAGAATCACACACAGATTAAAGGGAAGCTGAACACATTGATATCTTCTTTTTTTTCCAGACCAGCGAGAGCCTGACAATAAGGTGCCCGAGCAGCAGGAGAAGGTGACAGAAGAAGCCCCTGTGAAGCAAGAAAGCTCCCCATCGGACAAATCCACTCCCCCCAAAGCCCCTGAAGCAGATAAAGTGGAGGAAGGAGACGGCGTTAAGAACAAGGCTGCTGTCAACAAAGCACCAAGCAAGAAGAAGAAACTCAAGACCAAAAATGAGAAAGATTCCTCTTCTTCCTCCTCCTCCTCCTCCTCCTCCTCCTCCTCCTCTTCTTTTTCTTCTTCTTCCTCCTCCGAGAATGAAGATGAAAAGCCCAAGAAAGCGGATAAGGTGGCCAAAGCCTGATCCTAAAGAGCTTTGCTGTCACGAAGCCAAGTTTCATATCAAACTGTTTGCTAACCTGCCGGTAAATAAATGTTTGATTTCAAAAGAAAGTCTCCGTGTTCATTTTGTTGCTGTTGGTTTTTATGCTTCAATGTACTTTATTCATCACAAAGTGCCGGGATTCTCAATCAGGGATACTTTTGATTGAATATGGATTTAGACAAGAATGATTCAAACATCAAAGTGAAGTTAGAAGTATCATATACGTAATTATATTAATACCCCTACTGAACAGATTATGACTTCCATGTGAAGAAATGTAGAAAGAAACAAATATATACTAAAGAAATCGGCCAAAATGCCCCCGTCAGGTGAAATAAAATCACCTATATGTCATTATTTTTAGTTTATTTCAATAGTTTTGTTACAAAAGATACTTCACTATATCTTAAAAGCCATTAAGACCATTTCCAATATACAGGTTAATCCACAAATGCACAAAGGACAGCAGAAGGTTCTTGTCGTAAGTGATTTATTTTATTTTTTCAGATGACAATGGTACAGACGAAATGAGAGCACAGAGGGGGGGGGGGGGGGGGGGATTGAAATCATCCAATACTTGGATATATATCAGGTGAAGGTTGAGGGGCAAGCAAGAGTACCAAATGGAGTAAAAGATATCGTATCAAAAATGTCAATTTTTTTCATATATATATTTATATAGGACTAATAATTCTCTATAACTATGCAAAGCAGGGAATGCCCGTGTTTCCATTTATCTTGAGCCAACATTATTATTCATTTAAAAAAAAAAGAAAAAAAGAAAAGAGGAAAGACTGGACATGTATTTGGGGGCTAGAGGAGTCCTGTCCGATGTGGCGTTGAGTCTCAGTGGAGAGCGTTTGGGGCGTGTCCACACGGGGGATCGGATTTCTCTGGTGGGGCGGAGGGGGGGTCGGCCTCAGCGGGAGAACGTTTTTCCACTGAAAACAAAAAACAAAAGACACATTGAAGAACACAACACCCAACAGGTTATCCTCTTCCCTGGTACTGCACACAGACTTCAACAAACCCGATAGTGAAACGTAGAACTGACGGACAACAGTGTTATAATTTACTCCGTAAACAGATAACAGCAAGAGATCGGTATCGCTTCTGAGTATTTCTTATATCTTCAAAACACGGAATTCATGTGAAATGTTTCTTCCTCTTCAAAACACGGCGGCTGGGGGGCGATTGTTTCAGTTACACGTTAACCGCAGAACAAAGACGCTCCTTGTTTTTGGAGGTTTTAGGAAAGCAGAGAGCTGTAAAGATTCCTCCCTGACTCACTTCAAACACAGTCACACCTCAACAACACACACAAGTCACCGATGGAAAAAGGAAGGAGTGGACAAATAAAATCTGTTAAATAAGAAAACGGTTGGATAAAACCACCAACACAGAAACATGACACTGCGTCTGATATTCAGCCGAGCTGAACCTGAATGTGTGCGGTGGGGTACAGAGAGAGGCTACGCACGTGATGGTCTTCATCTCCTTCTTCTCGGCGTCGGGGCGAGCGCGGTTCAGCACCTTCAGGAACTCGGACGTCTTGGCCCTCATGCGTGTGTGGATGTAGGCCTTCGGAGGAAAGGAGATTGTCATCACACAAACAAAGTTATCGGACACAAACACGTCAACCATGCAGACTCCCCCCCGCCATCCGGACATCGCCTGACAGACGGCTCTCAATAGGGTTTACAGTGGAGAAGAGGCCCATTTGAAGAGCGTCTCCTTTTGTGTGTAATGTGCACACAAAAACGCCCACGGGGCCAAGTTGTAGCCAGGAAGGGCCTTCGTTTGATCTGCGGCCGGGGCTTTCTATTGTGGAGACGGTGCTTTAAGGAGGATGGAACGTACCATTACAGAGGAGGACTTGTTCGTAGCCTGTGATTAAAGCGGACTTTCAGCTTGTGTTTGACAGGTGCCTCCTAAATATTTGTTAAGCAACGGTGGAGCCTTAAACATTACTGAAAAAACCTGTTCTTGCATGATTGAATCTTGGATTTACATCTATTTGTTTATTTGATTTAACTGCTTAAGCTTGTTGAGATTGCACGAGTGAATCACACATTTAGGGCCAAAACACAAAGGTGTGGTTCTGGTGAAGTTGAACTGACCTTGGAGCACTTTATGTGGTAGTGCAGGTAGTCCCTGAAGGTGTGGATGAGGTTGATGGTGTTGTCTCTGGCATTGACATTGGTGTGACGCGGGAACAGGACTGAAAACGTCCAAATCGGTGTCAATACATCGGACTAGTAGATAAGTAGTTAACAGTCGTGGCAGCTGTAAGCCAATGCTTGCGTACTGACCAAAGGTGATGTATCCGATGTTGTCCCCGACGGCGGCGTCCGTGTCCTTCAGCTCCAGCGGGGGCTCCCTGTGGCTGAACAGCACCTGGGGGGCCGTGTGGCTGGCTCGCCGACCCTCTTTGAACTCCTACACACACACACACACACACACACACACACACACACACACACACACACACAAGTAAGTTGACCGTTAGCTTATTGAGTTAGCTGCAGGCGGCCGGCGCTAACGTGACGCTAGACATTATAGCGGCTTTTAATTCGGCTCGCTGCGGTCTAGCATTAACCTCACGTACATATGGCCTCACGCACCTGCATGAAAACTTTGCCGATGATGACGTCGTCGTCGTCTTTGAACACCGTGCTGAACACAACCGTCACTCTGTCTTTCTTGGCCTCCAGATACCTGAGAAGAAAAGAAAACACACACGTCAAGAGGTTTAAAAGCTGACAAATTGAACTAAAGAACATGTCGATCCACAACTCCTAATAAATCTGGGTGTATTCATGTCACACGGTCACATCAATTTGCATTTACATGGACTCGTCCTCTCTGTAGTGGACCACGGCCCTCTGCTCGCCCTCTTTGCCCTCTTCCTGGAACTTGAAGTACTTCTCGAACACGGAGGCGAAGCAGTTCCTCTTGAGCATACCCGCCTGGTGGACGATATCGTCCTTATTGGCCGGTAGCGCGTCCAGATCGTAGAGGAGGGACACGTTGTAGGCTGGCAGGAAATGATGAGGATTAAAGATGGTGCAAAATGTCTCATTGCAAGCCAGTACCACAGACTAACAAACACTGGTAATAAATGATAGAAATGAGGAACAAAGTGTCTATGTGGAAGTTAGTGGTCTATAAAAATCTCAAGAATCAGTCACTTTGTGAGCTTACCATCCTCTGGTGAAACCAGGAAACTCCCATAGACCCTCTTGAGCAGCTGTAATTAAAAGCATGAGCTTTTATTTTCACAAAGGAATAAAATATGAACATCAAAATGTAACTAATGCAGGAGAACAGGACGGTAAAAGTCAATACAAAAAGCAGAGAAAGAACAATTGGTCGACTGTGCAGCGCAGCAGGAAGGAGGTTTGCCGTTTAACAACACGGGGGCCTCCTCTCTAATGGATACCTGTCACTGGGGAATGAGGTCGACTGAGCAGGAATATGCAAATCCACCTCAGGTATGGCAATGGACCCGCGACCGTCAACAAAAGACAGCTGAGGGAAACATAGTCGTGTGGACCCTCAACCTAACCCTAAGAAGCAAGGCTAAACACGTCCAATGAAGAAGCGATAGGAATGTGAGACTGCTTTCTAAATAGATTCACCCCCATCCACCCACCCACACACACACACACACCCACACACACGCTGCTGTTCGCAGTCAGCATTTCCTCGCCTGGGGTGAGTCACACAAACTCACTTCCTGTTTCTACCAGAAGCCTCTGCAGCTGCTTTCTTCCTTACATGGCAACAGAGCCCTTGTGGTGGAGGTGTGTGTGTGGGTGTGAGAGAGAGCTAATAGCAATCATGACCTCACACTGCTTTTTAAAAACACTTTATCTGCTCAAAATTGACACCTGTTAGAAATCAAGCTAATCAGTGTTCTTATAATGAAGTAACCCGTCACACATTTTACTTTAGGACCTAAAAGACAAGAGTATTTCAGCTTCTGACATATGATAGCGTCCCTTCAGACACTTAAAGTCTGTGTTAGATGTGTTTATATGTGAACGTGGGTATTAGAATTTGAAGCCACACATGACGGAGCGTTTCTGTCCGGACAGGCACAGGGGAATGTCTTTCTACGCTATGTTGCTCCCTCGTTTGGTGTGTCGTACCTCGTCCGCCCCGTGCTCCTGCAGCTCCTTGTAGAACTTCAGGGAGATGCTGACCATCACTTTGGTCTTTTCCCCGTTGGGGTTGGAGATGTGGTACAAGACGCCATCGAAGTCTGCGGCAGAGATGAACATTAAATATTAATGTGGGGAGAACTCTTAACCTTTTGCTTGACACTTTGTGCCATCTAGCAGCGATTACTGGCAAGGCTGAGCATGTGCAACAGGTTGATTGCATAATAGGTTATTATTGTTTATGTATAGTTATCTTATGCCACATAATCTCACCTGCAAACGTCACATCGACGGCCTCTGGTTTGGTTCTGCAAGGAGAAAATTAAATTAGTAGACGCATGAGGCATAAAGAGACACAAATAATTACAAAGTCTTTATGCTCTGATTTCAAGTCTGTGTTTACTGATATGAATTTTCTGTCCAAAATCTTTGGAAAAACACACCGTAAACATTAATATTTCAGTAGGATTTTCTAATAATTCACTTTGACAATATATAAATCTTTAACCAGCAAAACACTATTGAGGGGATGCAACTACAACGTGTAATAAATGGACATTTCTTTAGGGTGGATGCTGCAGCAGCTTGTCCAAACTGCATGCTCCTAGAAGCTCTGCACACGGCTCAAGACTTGACTCGGCTTGACTACAAGAATGCGGAAGCTGGAGAGAGAGAGAAGCGATGATTGGCTAACAAGTAGCCGCTAACGGGTACTAAAAGAGCCGTGGAAAGCATACATTTGGCCTTTTATTGAGTGGAAACAACAACAATCAATACAACAGCAGCAGCCCTGTGTTGTTACACTGATGGTTAATTGTTAATGACGTCACCGGATATGTTTTTTTTGTTGGCATAATGAAGACACACCCCAGCTTCGGGCAAACCACTCACGGCGGTTCATCAAAATAATCCTTATTTTCAACGACAAAATACGACTAACTAGGTGACGTGTACAAAAAGCTCTAAACGATTATCAACGGCCTCTAAAACCCCTCCCGCCCCCATTGCTTCATTGAATGCAGCCATCAGAAGCTAGCTGACGTTAGCATGCAATGCTAGCCAGGTGTAACAATAATTTTTTACCCGTTGGATGCGCCATCGAACTTCAACGACAGCGTCTCTTCTATAATGCGGTTGTTGATTTCTAACAGGATCATCGCAGCGGACGCCGGTGTCGAGGAAAGAAGGGGGGGATGCTGGGTGCTATTTGGTGGGATTAACCTCTTTGTGTCAAATTCTGCAAAATTTTTCCTGCCTTGACAGATCAGACCGCTTCCGCCGAGGCTCCTTCCGCCTGTCACTTCCGCGTATTTCACACTCAGGACCCCAAAAGATAAGGGTGTCCGCAATGTTGCCTGTATAAAAACTCGTTACGAAGATTGTTCATTTGTGGCAAATAAACGGGTCTGACTGATTGAATGGACGACGGAGATTAGCTATTTTCGTGTGATCAGTTTTGCATTAAACAAATGTCCAAATATATAAAGTATGCAATACAAACAAATGAATATTCCTCATATAAAACATAATTATCTATCATTAATCACCCTATCCATTGAAGGTATCTAGATTATCGACTAAAATGTCCTAATTATGAACATGCCTTACAGAGACGCTCTATCCAGGTAGACAAAATAATATTATCTATATAATTTTGTTATTGTAATAAAGCTTATATTAACAGAACTTCCTATTCATATAGTTTAGTTTATTGTGTTGTACTTTAATTTTACAACGGTCTGTTTATAAGATGACAAATGTTTCATGTTATTGTTCTTTTCTAATATAGTAATTATGTAGCAATTGTGCAGCATAAAGATTGTAACTGTATATTGCATTTACCATTTCTTCATCTCTTCTTGTGAAACCCCACTGAAATAAACATAGTATAAACCCTTTAGGCATCATTTAGATATCTGTTATTTGGCATTTTTAAATGTAAGTCATATCACATCAGCAAGTCTGAATTACCAACCAAGTGTTCACTTTTTGCTAATTTGATTTGATTGATCCAAATTGGTTTATTCATATTAGATGTACGGAAACAGAAAACTCTGTGGTTCTCACCTGACAGACAAAAACAAAGCCACAATGTTTCCTTTAACATGTAATTATGAGGTGTGGTAAAAAAAAAAAGGTATGTCAAAATAACTGCTAATAGTCGTGAATTCCTTCACGACCAACATACAATCATTTTGAACTTTTTTTTAAAAGAAGTTCAGTTGAAAGAACTACCGCGTTGTTAATGTCCAAACATAAAAAAGAAACATTAACGTAGGAACACAACTAGCGTTCACTGATGGGTTCACCAAAACTCAAGTATTAAAGTCTGATATGTACTCTAAACCACATTAGTAGCACTACAACATACTGCACTGCAGCCTGTATGGTTTTACAATGAAATGTGAAAAGATTACTTGACTAACTGATTAGTCACAAGCCTTTTCCCTGAGGAGGATTCTGAACGCAGGAGTTTTACTTGTAGTGTAACATTGTTCTACCAAATGATTACAGAAAAACAAACAGCTGGGAGGACATCAGGGTGGTGATGGCAGAATAAAGGCCTACAAGCAGACCCTTGTCAAATAAAAAAACTCATAAACAGTGTTATCTCATAGAGAAAGGGATGGATACTGCCACACTCCCAACATAAACTAAATTCCAAGCATAGCTGGGCGTTTTAAAGGGATTACAGCTTCATATTTTGCAGGAATCATCCCAGCGTTGCTTTCGAGACACACATCTTTTCTCGTGACATTTCCAAAGAAGGAAACACAACTTGGCACAGTATCTCTTCCAAAAAATGGTCACGACTGTGCCAAGTTTCACTCTATTGTTCTTATTTCTTTTCTACAAAACAACTCTGATATTGACTTTTGCTTCAAGCCTTTTTCAGTCATTGTTGTTCTGCGTTTATTTTCTCAGTGCCGTTATCACCGTTGCTCCGGATATTGGTGACCAAAGTGACCAGAAACCAAGAACAGGTCATTCTCGTTGGGGGACTTCCATGTGAGGGAGGCTGGAAACAATACTGTCATTTAATGGCATGGAGCCTTTATGTCTCAGATGTGTGAGAGCTGAAGGGACGACAGCGGTGAAGCAACACGGCGCTATGTTGATTAGTGTGCGTGGCAGCTCTTAGAACCCGAATGAAGTGATTTATGGAGACAAAGGGGAGGAAGAGGAGACAGACCTTTGTGTCTGGATACACATTTATCGTGACTTTAAGATCGAGAGGAGGAGGAGGAGTGTCAGTGAAGCATTTCCATTAGCTTCATCCCCTGTCATTATCAATGGGTGGTTCTCATTTTTCTCACTGATGCTCAACAAAGTCACCAAAGTAACAACGATCTCAACACAACAGTACACCTGGTCACTGATTATTGTGGGGGAACAAAATGGGTGAAATGATGCCGGACTTTTGCAACAGCAAGTGTGAGAACAAAACGTTTCATTTCCAGAAAGTGTCACAGCTGACATCCTGACCTTACCAAACACCCCTGGTTACCCAATGACTTGCAACAGTGTCCCATCACATGTTACCTGCCACATCTCGTGAGATAGTTGTTCTGAGACAAAGAAATGACTTTCTCGACTGCATCAATCAGTTTACAACATCTGTGATTTTTTTCACAGATTTGTCTTTTTTTCAAAGGTTAGGGGCTTTTTTTTGTTTTGGAGAAAAAAAGCTTCACACCAATTTATGTTCTGTTTTTAAAACCATTAACAAGTATGACTGTGTAAACCAGTGGTTCACAACTTTCTGATTTGTGCCCACTTCAGTCTAATTGCTTAATAACAAGGCCTAACTTCTATTTTCCAGCACCAGTCATCATTCATTTCATAATTCACACCTGTATTGCAGCAATTCGATGATGCAGGCATGTGCAGCAACATATCGGGGAAGGAAACAGGACATTGGGTCAACTCTCCATAAAAAAGCAATTATTGTAAGACATTTAAACGGATGCTCAATGGCACAGACTCATTTGGGTGTTGAGCAGCTACAGCGAAGCCAGAAGGTGAGCGTCTGATAGTTTATTCTCATAGCTGGAAACTATAGAAAATATGTGCGTATTAGAAGGAGACTATATGCAACTTTTGAAAAGCAGAATAACCCAATCTTCTTGGAACAAATAAGTTAAATTAATGAATAATGAAAAAAAATGCCCTTGCTCAAATCAAATCTGTCAGCCTCAAATTGTGGTAAATAGCTGTCTTTTTAGTTGTAGTTTTGCAGTGTAATTGCAGCTTAAAATCGTAATGTTTTTGCCGGGCTATGATAATGTACCAGTGTCAATCTATTTTCCATCCATAGTCATGGACTCGTACATCTATAACTTTGAGGAATGGAACGATACCAGCTACGGGAATCTCACACCCTACGTTGTGGATCCAACGACGTTGTTGTGTGAAATAAAACCGACGCCTCCGACAGCAGCGTTGACCCTATGTGTCATCCTCATCGCCATCTTTTTACTAGCAATACCAGGGAACCTGTTGGTGGGGTGGGTGATCGGCACCAGCAGACAGGCGCTGACCCCATCGGATGTGTACTTGTTTCACCTGACAATAGCGGACGGTCTGATGGCCCTAACCCTCCCATTCTGGGCTGTGGCGCTGATTGAAGGCTGGATCTTTGGAGACTTCATGTGCAAGCTCCTCAGCCTCGTCATCGAGGCGAACTTCTACACCAGCATCCTCTTCCTGGCCTGCATTAGCATCGATCGTTACCTTGTGATTGTGCACGCCAGCGAGAGTCTCCGGAGTCGCCAGAGGATGTGCAGCCGGCTCCTGTGTGCAGCAGTGTGGGCCCTCGGCTGGGCCCTCGCCCTTCCCGCGCTTTTCAACGATGCCATTGTGCTAAATGACTCGACATCGAGGATGATTTGCAGCGAGCACTTTGACATCGGCAGCGCCTTCTCGTGGAGGATAGCCACTCGCGGGTTCCGCCACATTTTCGGCTTCTTGCTCCCTCTGCTTGTCATGGTAATCTGCTACAGCGTCACCATCACGAGGCTGCTGCACACCCGCAGTTTCAAGAAGCACCGGGCCATGAAGGTGATCATATCCGTGGTGATTGTGTTTCTGCTGTGCTGGACGCCGCACCACATCACCATGATGGTGGACACACTCCTGAGGGCTGATCTGATACCGCTCAGCTGCGCTTTGAGGAGATCCGTGAACTTGGCCTTGGTTACAACTAACAACCTAGCTCTGTTCCACAGCTGCATCAACCCGGTGCTCTACGCGTTCGTGGGAGAGAAGTTCAGGAACAAAATGACTCAACTTGTTCAGAGGAAAGCCAGACAGGAGAGGATGTCGGGGTCAAAGTCTAGCAGGTCGACATCTCACACTTCAGAAGGCAACGGAGCTCTTCTCTGAAACCGCAATAGACTTTTAAAAAACATATGTTTTTATCATTGTCCCTTTTCTGTTCTAATCCAGATAAAAAATGTCATCTGAAGCCAGAACATCCTTGATTAGAGGCTGTTATAGTATATTCAGTGTCGCGATTTTCTCTACTTTTGATTTGTGGTGCGCTGCTGCCATCTATTGACTTTCCTGTTGTCTACATCCTCTGATTTGATCAAGTCTCAGTTAATTTTCTCATCAATTTCCATTTTCCTGAGTCAAGAATTGACCAGTATTTGGATATGCTTGTTAGTGTTTTTAATCAAAGAATCTTGGACTGCATGTTTTACAGAATTTAAGCCTTCACTCTTGACAGTGTTTTTATCGTCCAGCTGATATTTCTGTGTTCATTTATATATGCTACAAAGTTTGTAAATACTGCAGTCTTTTTCAGTAAAACTGCAAACGCTATTCACATTTCATGTGACAAGTTCATCATTACAAATAAAAGGCTTTGCAATATTTCCTGCACTGACTGATCTATTCCTGTAGACCTGTGGTTGGTACCAGAAGTCATCCTAACCAATACAGTTTTTGACTAACCGAAATACCAACATTTGTGACAACCCTGCAAAAGATAACTCAATATATAATGCTGGAAATGGATTTCCACCAATTTCACACCTTGGCTTTTTCATAATCAAGACAGAGAGTTCATTCTTGAGCTTTAAAACAGCAGTTTAAAATAGTTTATCCAGCAAGACTCCATCTGCTAATGAAGATACTGCTAATGTACATTGTGGTGAGACTGTTTTGCTTTT
The DNA here is from genome assembly GCF_910591455.1 of Pholis gunnellus. Lineage (NCBI taxonomy): Eukaryota > Metazoa > Chordata > Actinopteri > Perciformes > Pholidae > Pholis > Pholis gunnellus. The sequence continues at coordinate 3,716,628 of NC_136551.1, forward strand.
TATCATTTTGACGCTTCTAAATGATGCAACCATGGGAGCAACACTGCAGTATACAGCCATCTTACAGGTACAAAATGTGATTGATATTTACATTTAATTTGATGTAAACAGTGTGGACCAGCTGGATGTTGGTCAAATTATAAAAGTAATGGGACTTTGTTCTGTTTTCCAAATATATATAAAAAATATAAATCAGTTTTTTTAACTAATAGTAATAATAGGTGACTATATGTTACAGTATTTTGCAATTATATATGTTCTTTATTTAATATTATATTAAAACATATTTCCGCACATCATTCCTCATTTATATTTACATATAGTTATTTAAATTACCATTCGCAGTAGTAGTTACATTTGTATTCGTCTAACAGACCTCGAACAAAGCACATACAAATATATTAAATAACTGTAGGAAGCTTAATCTCTGATCTTATTATGCATCTGTGTTGACGCGGCAGTGAAACTGCAGAACTACATTTCCCAGAAGTCAATGCGTCGAGAGAAGCGCGTGGTAGTAAGTGAGCTAAGCGCTGCTGGCAGGCACTTTCACGAGGTAAGTTATACACGTCGCTTAAATTCAATTTCCTGTTCCCTTAAATTATAAATTGTGAATTTGTGCTTTCTGAATAGAAAGCCAGCGTGTTGTGTTAACTGGGCGGTCGGTTACTTGCTTAAAATAACGTGTCATTCATTTTTGTTTGCCTACAAAAGCAACACGAGTGCATTGTTTTTAATTGTTCTATACAGTTAGCACGCTTGCTAGCTCGCTATAACCTCGTCCACGTGCCGTAAGGTGCTGTGAAGTGGTTTCGCACGTGTCTGCGTCGTTATGACACAGCCAGGTGTAGCACATTAGCAGCTAACGTGACAGCCACAGAGGCACTGGCATGCTAACGCACTGTTACCCAATGAGTGGCTTGTGCAACTTGTTTTGTATTGCACCTCAATAGCTTGACTCAGGCCATGCCATTCATTCCTCATGGGCACACTGTGTTATTATGTTGTACACCAAAAAAATGTGATATATTGCGAAAACAAGCCAGAGATTTATTGTAATTGTTGATAATTGAAGTCCTATTTGAGTTAAAACAGCAAATTATAGTCTGCCCCAGTAGAAAACACAGCCAGGCTCTCAGGTCAGCTGTCTGCACAGTGTCAACATAATCAGACTAACTGACAACGTTGTTATCTTTTCAGGTTAACTATGACACCGGACCCAGCTGCTGGATAGAAAATGTCACCATGTGGACTGAAGCAAAGGTCAACATTTCCTCCTACATGTGAACGGCAGCATGTAGCATTTTAACTACCCTGTCATCGCCCTGTTGAGTTCATTCACTCCATCTCAGTTACTCTCTAGCATGGAGAGGGAGTTGGATTGAAAACCCCCCCCCCAAACAGTTGGGTTTTTACAGCAGGAAGTCGGCAGCTTTTTTTTTTCTTCTTCCCCCGAGTCAAAAGCAATCCTCACACGGTGATTTGACGCAGCAGAAAAGTTACACTCTTCATCACAAGAGTGGACCCGCTGACACAATGGTGGCGGAGGTAACGGCAGGAAGTGGGGACCGATCAGAGGGGGAGAAGGAGAAGGAGAAGGAGAAGGCGCCCACATCTGAAGACAGAGACGTAGAGATGGTTGTGTCTGCTGCCGAAGGTCCCCCGGGGGAAGCCGCACAGCCCAGAAAGTGGAAGGGGGCCGTAATATTGTTGTGTTTCTACGGGTTTATGATATCGCTAAAGCCCTGCGAGCCCTTCATTACACCGTACCTACTCAGCCCTGAGAAGAACTTCACCAGGGAACAGGTCAGTGGTGTCGTCAGGTTTTTGTTCAGGTTTATATGTCTTTGTGTGAACACCGATGCAACCAGTAACTATTGACAAAAAACCGCACCCCACGCTCCGACAGAAAGACGAAAAGTTAACCTGTAAGACGTGTTTCTGCATGCAGTCGAGCACTCGTTACACGGTGGAATGAATGAATGAATGTCCCGTGGAGAGTGTGCTGATCCGTTGTACAGCGGTCAAAGTTCGCATTCCTCCAAAGTGGGTCAGTGTGAGAGGTTTGTGAAGAACGGCTGGGAAGTCATCCGAGGGCCGCGACTCTTATTTTCAACATGTAATAAAACAACTAAATAATATCAAGATTTGGTCGTAACAATGCGATGTGGTCCCTTCAAAGGTTAATCTGCCTCACTGACTTCTTAATTGTCATTCTCTAGGTGACCAATGAGATCACTCCCATGCTGACGTACTCCTACATGGCGGTGCTGGTGCCGGCCTTCCTGCTGACGGACCTCCTGCGCTACAAGCCGGTCCTGATCCTCCAGGGCGTCAGCCAGGTAGTGATCTGGCTCCTTCTGCTGCTGGGCACCAGCCTCCTGGAGATGCAGTTCATGGAGTTCTTCTACGGCGTCACCATGGCCTGCCGCGTGGCCTACTCCTCCTACATCTTCTCCCTGGTCAGCCCGGCCCTCTACCAGCGCGTGGCCGGATACTCGCGCTCCGCGCTCCTCTTGGGGGTGTTCACCAGCTCGGTGCTGGGCCAGCTGTGCATTTCCTTCGCCGGTATCAGCTTCTACACCCTCAGCGCCGTGTCTTTGGGTTTCGTCAGCTTCGGACTGACGCTGTCGGTGTGCCTGCCCTGGCCTAAACGCTCGCTGTTTTTCAACCGGATGCGGTTTCAGGAGCAAAAGGAAGCGGCAGCGGCCGCCGCTAAGTCAGAACTGGACCAAATGAACCCGAAAGAGAGCGCCTCGTCCTCGGCAGCCCCCCCGTGCTCTGCGTCACGCTGGAGGGATTCTGTCTTTGTGCAGATGCTGCTGGAGGTGAGAAATGTGGTGAGGAGGCCCAACCTGAGACTCTGGTCCCTGTGGTGGGTGTTCAACTCCACAGGGTACTACCTGGTGCTGTTCTACGTTCACATCCTGTGGAACGAAATCCAACCGTTCACTGAGAACAAGAACGTTTACAACGGGGGAGTGGATGCAGCTTCTACCCTGCTGAGTGAGGCATTTCTGGAGCTACAGTACTTTAGTTTTTGGATAAAAATATGTTGCTCTGTGCTCATAAAGCCGATTCATAGTCCTTGCAAATAACGTGGACAAGTTTTTGCTTTTTCATTTCTTCACGATTTTGATCATATTGTAGTGGTGGGTTTTGAAGCTGCAAACAGTATTAAAAACCCCAAATACACATTTAGTTTTGATATATTTACAGCCATCAAACTGAAGAATGAAAGAACCATTTTTGACAATTTCTAGTGTTAATATTAAGCACCAAAATATCAGAAAGCAATCACACCCGCACATAACTGAAGGATGTAAACCGACTCCCTGTTGTTGAGAGGATGAGTCATTGATCTCTTATTCTGTTAAGTCATAACTCTTTAATCAGCTGTAAAGCACAAAGGTAGCAGTTTGTTTCAATAACCTGGAGGCCACATGCAAGCAGTAAAAGTTAGGTTGTGAAACTAAATCTGACAAAGAAAACCTCCTTCAGGTGACCGCGGTAAACATCTGTGTGCAGACTGCTTGTTTTAAGCAGATGTTGTGATCTCTCTGCAGGTGCACTGACGTCCTTCACCGCCGGCTATGTGAAGATTCGGTGGAGCGTTTGGTCCGAGCTGGTCATCGGTGTCATCACAGCCCTGCAGGCGGGTCTGCTGCTCCTCATGTACACCACAGGCAACATCTGGGTCTGCTACTTGGCCTACGTCCTCTTCAGGGGCTTCTACCAGTTTCTGGTGCCGATTGCCACGTGAGTGCCGCGTAGAATACATAGTTTAATCTCTATATGAAACCACAAAAGGACACATCAGGAAGTTACCTCCTTTACTCACCCGTCTGATCATTGTGTCTCCATAGATTCCAGATTGCCTCGTCGCTCACTAAGGAGCTGTGCGCCTTAGTGTTTGGCATCAACACATTTTTGGGGACCATACTGAAGAGCATCATCATCCTGATAATTTCTGACAAGAGAGGCCTGGCGTTGGACGTGCGCTCTCAGGTAGAACAGTCTTTTAATACGTGAACGCCGGCAGCTTGTGCTCGGAGAGCTCTGGCTGTGTTCCTCCCCCACTCTGGATGCATCTCATGCCACGGTTATGTCGGTGCAATTTAGTGGACGCTATTGTCACAATTCATACATTTGCAGTCTCTAAAAGGAGGTAAAGACAAACATTTTAGGAGGCGTAGAGAAACAGAATGTAGGTCTCTGTTTTGCAAAAACAAGAGGGATGTTGATGTCAGCAAAGAACAACTTTTGTCATCCTCCTTTTTAGTATTTTATGATTTCCTTTCTTTCTTCCAGTTCCTGGTGTACTTTGTTTACTTCACCATTCTCACCGTCGTCTACCTCGTCTGTGCTGCGGTGGTCATCATCCGCCATTATAGAAACCAGCGTGAAGAAGGAGGAGGCGGCGAGGACAAGGAACAGGTGGCGTCCACAGAGCTCAACCCAGTGGCTGCGGAGTCGGAGGCGGAGCCTCTGTCCAACGGCAACAGTGCCAAAGCGTAAAGACAAGAAACGCGTCTGGCGTTGAACTGCTTCCTGTCGATGCTCTTTGAGACTCAGCGGGATCAATGGTTTTAACCCTCGACGTCCATGAGCTGGTTTGTATGTGAGCCTTAATCATAGAAGTGCCTCTCGTGTGACCTAAAGCTGCTGCACTCCACCAGTCAGACCAACACCGGGGGAGAGTTTTCTATTTGTCTTCGCTGGTCCGGTGTGAGAAGAATAAATTCTCCTTTTGAATACAAAGCATGAGGCGGTGCTATGCTTTCATCCACAGACAGAGGGACCATTCATGTGATGGCCAGAATTGTGCACCTTTCTGTATTTAGTACCAGCGAGGAGTTTCCTGATTCCGCTGTGATCGCTCAGTGTTACTTTCAAACAGCTTTGATTCGACATCACACTTCTTTTATTCACACTCCTGTTGTGATGTTACAGTGCTGTGATTAAGTGTTAGTACCATTTTTAAAAAGCAAATATCCATAACACTATGTTCTAGAGGTATACGGTACACTTTTTAATTTCTGTTGATAATAAAATTTCACATCACATTCTTATAATCACATTATGAAATTGATCAGTTCACGTGAAGCTGGAACCTGCAGATTGTGTGCAGTATGTTAGGTAATGTGATTTATGAAACATTTTTATTGTGGCTGTAATGCTCTGACATGTAGAAGCTGCAGCATCAGAATATTTAGATTTATACTTCTTTGATACATTGAAACAAGCTGCAGATTGTGTAGTTTATACACATATGCCTATTTGATAATTGGTCTTAATACACATCAATGAATTTTGGTTATTGAACGTGATATTTCGTTAGTGTTGATTTGCATGCTGGGTGAAGATGCAGCCGAGCAGGACGATTGCTCGGCTGCATCGTATTGCTGCTAATTCTATTTTCTCTGTTTTTGAGCAGGAAGACTAGAGGCCCGTGTTTCTACTAAGGATCTTTAATTTAATACTCATAGGAATGCAGTGCAACTTCATGCAACAGGAACTAAACTACAAACATGGAGTAGTTGTTAAAGAATGTCCATTTGCTGACGTAAAAAGCAGGTGTGTCTGTACAATTTAGAATCTTTTTTTTTTTTTTTACAATCTACGCTACAGTGAGTCTTTACATTCGTAATGTATCGATGTTTCTCATTGAAATAACTGTGAATCTGTCTGAATGCTGTAAAAAGACAAACACTGACGTTAATTTTGTATTCACAAATAAATTGAGTTTGGTGGATGAAAAACTCCTCGATCGTCTTTTAAAAACATTTCGTATAAAGTGAACTGATACTAGTGTATAGAGTCTTGCATGTTAATAATACTGTGTTTGAGGGACTGGTATGAACTGTTTGGTCAGCTGCACACAGCAGGAAGAGGCCTCTGATCTGTTGTTCTGTTTATTCAGCTGAGCAGTGATGTGAGGAAACCTTCTCTCCTCGGCGTTAACCTGCGTGTCTACTCATCTCATACCCAGGAAAGTGAAACCACACACCAGACTGATTAGCAGAGAAGTGCTGTTGAATTCTTGCCCTTTAGTCCTGGAGTCCTTTGAGTCAGCAATGATTCATCAGCTCACCCAGATGACCCTCTGCTATTTAAATATCTTCTTTGTATAACTGTGGAACTTTGGTTCGTCAGATGGAACCGTAAATGTGTCGGTGATTTGATTGGCTGCCGTTATTACATTTGAATACTTTCACTCAAGAGACTTCAACTGAATTTGATTAGTAGAAGAAAGTCAAACGCTAACTGCTGCTCACTTACTTTAAAGTATATTTAAGCAGCCAATCAGCTTGTAAATGAGAACTGGGCCATAAACTGAAGTAATGAGGACTATGGTTATATAACAGCGATCCAAACCACAGTGCACGTGACTCAGCCCGTTTTCAACGAGAGGGAAATGTGTCGACGTGCTGCCCTCAAGTGGTTCAACTTTAGACTTCTTTATTTTGCTGTTGGAAAAAGACGCGATTGATGTAAAAAGGGGTTGATATTCAGTGCTTTTATTAAACACAACCCATATAAAAACACAATTTATATACATATACATTCTTTATATCCCAAAACACGTTAAGCCACAATAAATACTACGCTAACAGGGTTTGAATAACTGCTTTGTTAAAGAAAGGAGTTCTCTCTCTCAGTATATTACATTTGATCTATAATAAGTGGGACTGTTACCTTCAGCTGTTAAAGTGCGAAAGTATTTTGTAACATCAAGAACAAAACTCAGAATACGACTCTGCAGAAGGAAGAAAGGTCAGAATACACATTCAAATACAAACAACCAAAGATGTAGATGACTGAACGAGATAGAGGAAGTTAATAAAAACCCAACGACAAAAGAAAACCCAAATGTGATTGACTTTTTTTTTTTTTGGGATCTTAACATTTTGGTCACAGCTCCCCCAGCAGCTGTAGCTGAGGACTCCGGATGAAAGCGATGTACAAAGCCTCGCTTGTTGGCCCCAAAACCACACAATGGCGTCCCTTCTTCTTGCTCTGCTGTCGGCCCAGTTCCTCCCCCACGCGGTCGGAGCTCCGCTCTCACACTGCACGGATCCACCCGACCTGCTCGGTCTAATGAGCTGGAGGTGAACGTCCGCGACACGAAGGGTCACCTTGCAGAGCTTCCTGGTATTGTCTAAAACGTTGAGGCCTCGCTGTGCCTCTCCTTAAAATCTAGAAACAAACTTCTGGGCTATATCTGGGCACCGCAACTGTGGACTTTTTGTCCCTTTTTAATCTCGTGATAAATAACGTTATTTCCCTTCATAGTGTCTTTTAAATGCTGTATTAATACATGGGACATAAGGTAGATCCCAGCAGTTAATAGCAGCTGGTGGAGACACGAATGTATTCTGTGTAAAACATGCAGCAGGAAAACTCGGTTCCCTCGGTTTGTGCCAGAGAGACGGATCTTTCTATTCTAGGTTTAAGCTGACACTATTCTTGAAGGGATTCTTTCATGATATGTGTACTAAAAACACAGGACGGACCGATCCAACGTGTACTTCTTCACTGCCGATCGTCTTGTTTTACACCGGACGGGTCCTGACATCACTATGACAATGGTGTTTCCTCTGCCAAATGACAAAAGCAGAGTCACACACTGCACATATATACTGTATATATTAAATTAATATAACTATAGACAAGCAGGAGATTTATTTTCCACTTGTTTCTTACCGTCCATGTGGGGAGTTGTGCCGTTAGATTCTGCAGCATCGCTTGCTGTTTTTATGATATAGACATATGGATGTTAATCTTTTCATCATAATAATACATTAAACAAACACAGAAAAACAGGCTGAAACTTACGCGGCCTCTCGTGCTCCTCCTTCCTCCAGAAGTCTGTGATGGAGGAAGACAGGACAGTGATATTAGCAGAAAACACACAGCAGAAGAAGTCACTATATCGATATAAAATATATATAAAAAGGTCCTGAGTGTATGATTTATAATTTAATTTACTAACTTGATTCCCATGGCGCGGATGCTGCAGGGAGAGCATTACAGATAATATGTTAAAACAGCCACTGTTTGCTTAATACAACCAAGAAAGACCTTTTACACTGTCAAATGTTACACATCTCTTCTGCACACAACGTGCGGATATCCTACATTTCCCATAATGCAAACTATCCCTCCTCTTTCCTAAAATTCTGTAAAATCAACGATTCATTGCTTTGACTGGTTTCTTACTTTTTTGGAAGAACCACATTTCTAGAGGAAACAAAACAGAATGATTAGAACTCTCATCGTCAAACAAAGAACACAGCAATGCACACATAACAGCTTCTTAATTTGATGTAAAAATATCAATAGTTATTGATAAAATGGAAATAAAATAAGCGGATGGGGCGGGATGAGTTGTCACCTGTTTTGCATCGGTGGAAGGCGGCCAGCAGCAGCAGAGCGACCAGCAGAGCGACGAACATCAAGACTCCCGTGTAAATGTTCAGCTGTCGTCCGGGTGCTAAACGACAACAGCGGCAACTTGGGCTTATTACAGCGTAATAACACATCAGAGGGGGGGGTATTTTTGAGATACCCCGGTGTAACAACCCACCTGGGGAGAGAGGGTTGGGGATGGGTTGGCTGCTCTCCTCACTGACCGGATTCTGCAGCTCACATCTGAACTCCTTCACACCCGAGCTGCCGTTCTTCAAGCAGAGGGGACACATTACCAAACGTGAGAGGATTGCTTGTTGCACACACGCGTTGGGATCGTCGCACTACGCAGTGCCCCTGTTCAATACCTTCGTAATGCGTAGCTCCGGAGATTCAGTCCACACCTCGTCGCCTGGCCTCCACCTGTAGGTGACCGGTCCGGCGTCCGTGGTGTCTCCGTCACAGGTCAGAGTGCAGCTGGTGCCCTCGGCGTCACAGGATTTGCTGACAGCGGGTTTCGGGACGGGAGCTGTCGTTATTGGGGAAAGGAGAGATTAGAAGTTGGAGTCATATGTGACATCTAATTTCAAAGATTAAATCTCATTAACAATTGAATTCAGGGGAAAACACGCCCTTCCACACTGATGAACCTTTTTTTTTTTTGTTCACTTACAGATGACAAAGAGACGGAAATCTTGAGTCTTCTTGTTGTTGTTGATTTCTGATGTGTACAATCCTCTGTCTTTTAGAGTCAGTCCCGTGATTTTCAGCTCTCCATTTGTAGTGTTCAGGCTACCGCGTGCTTTAAACAGAAGCAGACACGGAGAGGGTGGTTTTGAGGCACTACTTCGGATCGATCACTCAAAAACACCCTCAAATGAAGCACACATTTCATCCCACAGACACCAAAGAGCTCAGCGTACTTTCGAACTGACGATAAAGATCGACGGCCGCTCCTTCCCAGTCGGCGGCCAGGTCGCCGTCCTGTTTCCAAAGGATGTTGGCGATGGTGCCGGTCACAAGGCTGTTATCTGGTCTGAGAACAACTTCATCGCCCACCTTCTTGTATATCTCTGCGAGGACAACAAGAAGCTCAGGACCTGCTCTGCTTCCAGCTTCTTGAGACTTGTTGCTTTTCTTTGTTTTATATCTTTGTAAATTATTCATCTTTGGGTTGTTTTTTTAGCTACCACTGAGTACTCTTTGACAATGTTCTAGATTAGCTTCAGGCCGCATTAGGACCTTCATTAAAGGAGGAAATACAATTTAATATACAATATCTTTATTTTTTTATTCTTATCTACTTTTTTATTTTATTCCATTTGTCTCTCTATTCCATTCTTTTACTCTCCCTCTGTTCTTACTTTTCTGTTCTGTTCTCTCTTCTCTTATTAAGCTCAACTATTCTATTCTACTTTATTCTGTTCTATTCCTCACTGTCCAAAGGTATTCATCTGTTCACACTTTACCTACATCATGCTTTATTGTTTCACTATTACTCGTTTGCTCTATTTAATCATACTCATCATATTTCTACTCACTTCTGCTTTATTCTACTGTACTCCTAACTGTTCTATTTCTATTCTCTTCTGCTTTATTCTATTGTACTCCTAACTGTTCTATTTCTACTCTCTTCTGCTTTATTCTATTGTACTCCTAACTGTTCTATTTCTACTCTATTCTGCCTTATTCTTATCTATTTTAATCATAACTGTTCTATGTATACTGCTGTTTTTCCATTCTACACATCGTAATCATGTTCCATTTTATTAGATTACTCTATTCTGCTCTATTCTTAACACCTACTTTTCTATTCAACACATTCCACCCAGCTAGTATCTACTCTACTCTGTTCTATTACACAGTCGGCCTACTCTGAACTCTTCTACTTTATTTGCATTGCTTCATTAAACTCTCTTCTAAATATCAGCCCTCGTGCTCTGTGTATTGTCGACAGATGGTATCTGTTAGTACTATAAATACAGCGTTACTGTAGCTGCATGCTGGTCAACACTGGGTGGGGTCATGGATCCGCTAATAGTGCGACACAACTTGCACATTTAAACCCTTATAACCTAAAAAAACCGATACTTTCAAACGGATAAAACGTGCAAACTGGCAGTAAACTAACGCAATAACCTTACCGGAGTTTGCGGACACGACAGCCAGTAAAACACACAAGCAACCGGCCAGTCTCGTGGATGTCTCACGCGGGCACATCTTGGGGAAATCCAAGCTGCTTCCGCTAAACAACGTTATTAAAACACATATGCGGTAGTCTGCTGACTTTAAGTACAGTTGGCTCGCGTTAAGTAGAATCTGTTGGACGAAGCTGAAAGTGAAAGGAAACCACCTAAACACGTTCCCGGTGTCTCCGCCTCCTCCACCGGGACATGCATCATATTTAAAACGTGTATTCATACTTTAAGTTGTTCCACCATAGATGTGACGCTACCCACGACAATCACTGATGTAGTTAGTTACTTCTGCAAAAGTGGATACAAAATAATACATCTTTATACATGCACACATGTGTTTATGGCATATCATTCCCCTGCCCAGTGTCCAGAGGTTGTTACTGCAGTCAAAACTTCTGTGGGATAGAAGGCTCCATTTTATTCTTTAATGAAATCTAATGCTAAAGCTAATGAACAACAGGGCTGCAATAAATGCATCAAGTATCATTTATCTACAGGAACATTCTTGTTAGTATGCAAATCACATGCAATTATTCGTATTTTCTTAGCAAAGATTATTTTTACTCTGCTACAGACCCCCAAACGTGTTTCTTTTTTTTTGTCCCTAGCTTGACCTGGCTTCTGAAATTTAAATACAGATATTCATTTTTGTTTATTACCTGTGTTTTAACTCTAAATGTCACTTTTAAGGATCAGATTTCTCTCAAAACCAACTGAATACAGTCAACAATCATGTCATTAAAACAATAATACATGTTACAGCAGTACATTGCTATTACAAATGATATTAAATTCATTTTAAAATGGTAATTAAAGGGTCATGAAGCCGAACAAATGTCGCAAATAGATTTAGAAACAATACAATGAACGTAAAGGCCGGGGCGTCTGTGATTTTGTTGGGCGTCATTCATCCTGCAACTCCTCCGGGTCGTGCGGGATCAGAGGCTCCAGCTGCAGCCACAAACCTCCCTCCGCACGCAGGACGAGTTGGGGGAGACGGCGAACTCCCCCGGACCCGGTCCCGAGTTCAGGGTTGGCCCCCGGGGTCAGGCGAAACCTGAGCAGGGTCAACGCCACCACGACCCGAAGCTCTGCCAGGGCGAATTTCTGCCCAATGCAATTCCTGTGTGAACACGTACAAGTTTCTGTCTGTACCAACATACTCCTAATCATGCCAGGTCCTATTTACCTTGCAGCAATGAGGACTCAGTACCTGGGGCCCGAGGAGAAAGGGATGAAGGCGTGAGAAGCCCGTTCCGCTGTGTATTCAGGGCCAAAACGCAGCGGATTAAACTCCTAAAAGAGAATAAATCACACAGGTCAAAAATTATAAGCGAAAAGAAACCTAAAATGTCTCCTTTTCATTTCTTACGTGAGGGTTTGTCCAAACAGCGGGGTTGTGGTGTGTCCCATAAATACTGACCAAACAGATGGCACCTTGGGAGGAATCACAGAAAGAAACAACCTTTTTGAGGATGCACCACTAAGCTGATCGGGGTTTTTTCACTCCCTTGTAGAATGCAACGTCTGAATTTGAAAGAGCCCGGAGTCTCTCCCTCTCACCCTTTGGCACCGTCCGATGCCCTGGCAGTGCCATGTCCCGGGTGTACGTCCTTGTTACAGCCTGCACAGGAGCGTGCAGCCGGAGAGACTCTCTGATGCACATGGTGGTGAAGGGAAGCTTGGGCAGATCCTCCCTTTAAATAAAGATATTCACGTTTAAATATGACTCATTTCGGCCTTATTATAACAGACTTTCAGCTGCACTTAATACTAGTAGTTTTCCCTCATACTAAGCATTTTTACTGAGGTGTGTGTGTGTTTTATCACCACTCTATTTCATGTCGGTCTCGCCCTTGCATCAGATCCATCACTTCCTGCCTGCATTTCTCCTGATAGTGCTCGTGGCGTGCTAAATTATACAGCGTCCAGCAGATCGCACTGGCTGTTGTGTCGTGACCTGTTCGGGGGAGAAAAAAAAACACTCTTAGTGGGTGTCAACTTGGGATTTTGTGACACATTTTGAGTCGTGTGCAGCGAGTACTTGATTTATTTATCTCCCACAACTGTCACTTGTGGAGAAACAGCTTTTAACCGTCTCACCTGCAAACATGAAGGTGTTGGCCTCTGCCTGTATCTCCTCATCTGTCAGGCCTCGTCCATCTTCATCCTGCAGTTACACAGAATTACACTGCAGTCTCTCAAAGCTATTGTCTCTAGCCATCCCTCACCCTTAGTTCTTCTTCTCTACTACCTTTGACAGCAGTATGATGTCCACGAAATCTTTCTTTCTCTGTGGCGCTGTGGCGACGTCTGCTTCTGTCTTCGTCTGCTGGCTGATCAGGGCTCGACGCTTCTGAACCACCTGCCTGGTGAACCTGCAAACGCCAGGTTTCACCCAGATATAGGACAGAACAGACAATAAGAAGGTGTTGCTGTAGAATACTACGATATTATCGGGTAACATGTATTTAATACATTAGGATAAGATACAATTATCTATCTACATAGAGGTCAGAAGGTCACACCAGTGCGTGAGCTGTACCCGTGCACAACGCCGAGGGCCTTTCTGAACCGTTTCCCCTGCTGTGTTTTCCAGTAAAGCCAGTCCCAGTGGTGCAAAACCTTTTGCCGACGATCTATTATCAGGTCACTCAGCTCCACCACGGCTGACACGTACTCACTGGTAGAGCTGGAAAGAGAAAAAGAACAAAAAAGATAGAAGAATCGAAGTACAACGGAACATATTTGAGAAATAATATGCGTGTCCTCACCTCTGACAGTTGCTGTCGTAGCTGAAGGCACATTTCAGTAAACTGTCCAGCGTCATCAGAGTGACGTGGTCAAACATCTCTATGGTAGCCGGGCCCTTTGCGACCAAGCGGCGCCACTTATCCTGAGAGGCACAGAGAAGATGCAACAGAGACGTTTTGCATGCAGATACTAAGAGGCGATGAACCACACAACTGAATGACAGCAGCCATGTGTGGTGTGCTCGCTTTCTGCGTCTTACGTGCATGGTGTTAGTGGAGGTGTTGAACTTGGCGACGTAGTTCTTCAGGATGTCAAAATGAAAGGCGGGAGTCAGCAGCCGTCTCTTGCGAGACCATTCCTCCCCGTTGCTTAGCAAGAGGCTCTGTCCTGGGACGTTACGGGGAGAGAAGGTTTGGAGGATGACAGTAAACAAAGACAGGCTTGATTTAAAACGCCTTTCAGTAGACTTTCATCAGAGCAACATGAGCTGTTTGACTCACCAAGCCATGGACGCAGATGACCGTAGATAAGCTCATCTTTCATTGTTACGCTGGCTGGATGGAGGGAAGGAGGAGCGGATGTAATGGAAGGAGAGAAAGAACAAAATGTGGAAATGCTGTATTGATAGCTCAGATCACGCTTCCAAAGAGTTTGTTTCCTGGTAATTATACACTACCCGGTGCCATAAGCAGAGGCTTGACGTAGTCGGGGTGGAAGAGTCTGACGAAGTGATAGAAAGGGCCGATGAACCAGCTGCAGGAGTGTTTGTACGTCCGCACCAAGTCATCCACCTGCAGGAGGCCTTCTTCTGTGCTCTGCATCTGAGGCACAGACCAAACATTACAATAAACGCCAACATTTGAATGAAACGTTTGAATTAAAAGGTTAGTGGAGTGAGCTTTGGTTGGTTTACACTTCAACGCTTTTGCTGAAATGAACCACAAAGAGGAAATATTGTAATCATGACTTGCAACACTGAGCACACCCTGTATCGACAGTTCCTTATGTCTTGTTTCGACATTGACCATGGCATGACAATAATGGCACAACAGTTAAATGTAACAGATGAGGTGATTGCGTAGCAGGATTAATCGTAGAACTGACAATTAGAACTGCATGTGTGTGTTTTCCCAGCCTCGGTGTGTGTATCCTACCTGGCCCAGGTGGCCTAAAAGCCAGGAGTTTGCATGTGGCTTGCTGAAGCAGGACAGCCTGTGTGTGTACCAGGCGTGTTGCACCAGCAGCCTCACCGTCCAAGCTGCCACCACAGCTCCCAGTCCCGTACCGAGCACAAACAGGACCCGACAGAGGCCCGTCCAGCTGAGGGCCGCGGAGAGGACGCCCCAGACGAGAGACATCCTGGGACAGAAAGAGAGAGCGACGAGTGTCCAGAGGTCGCTTGACAGTCGCCCTGCTCTGAACTGTGCTCGCAATGAGAAGTTGCTGATGTTGAAATACGCAGAAACCAAACTGTTCCACCCAATTATTTCAACAGGAGCAAGTGCAGTAACCATTCGCACACATTTGAACACTCGCTTTGTTAGAATAACCTCATTTCCCACATCTTTGCGTCACGTTGATGGGAAAACAACCATTAACTTGGTTTATTTTGTCTTAAGTTTAAGTTTATTTGATCTTATTAAAGGGACAATGTGCTCAAGGGGTTTCTTTTTTATTTGAATCTTTTCATCATCTTCATTTTGTTCTTGCCAACTTTTCATTGAAGAAACGAAAATTAAATAATTGCAAAGTTACTGTTTATATATTTATTATTAATACATTTGATCAAGTTTCATTCTTGTTACAGATATTTTCATTTCCTCTTCAAAAATCGTGCTCGGTTTATCCAACTTTGTAAGCAAATTCAATTGACCATCGATGAACTCTCTCTCATGATGTCTCGTTGGCCTGGTTTTTGCTTTACGCTGTGCGCGCTCCCGCGACATTCATGCACGACTCTGCAGACTACCTGAGCGGACAGACGGGTCCAGACTGAAGTCAGGAGTCTGAAGGGAAATAAGTTCAGAAATCGTTGTTGGACTTCTACAGACAGCCTGAAATGAAACGCCGGAGACACGGTGCGTCTGCACAGCTGTAACGTTTGAACTTCAGACACTTTCAGGTGAGTTTTAATTCAACATTTCGGACTTAATGGTGTAGAAAAACGCGACCCAGCGTTAATTAGCTTAATTCCATTTAGCTGGTGGTAGTTTCCTGTGTCCCCATGTTTTCCCTTCATCCAGTTAATAGGTCTGCAAAACATCTTTTTAATTCCATATTTGCTAAATGCCAGGCATTTATGCACGAACGTAGTAATTTGCCTCTTTTTATTCGACATCATAGATACTCGTGTTGTAATTCTATAAAATGGAAAACAGTGTAATACTTGTCATTTTTTATTTAAAAACAAGTATTCTAAAATAGTTTACCGCTGTTGGTGGAATACTGCAGTGTATTTATATATTCATCAATATATAATTTATTCTTATATTATTTATAGTCAGCTGTTAGACACTTGTTTTTTTTCAGGTCATCATTTAAAATCACATTTTAGTGTTTGACACCAGAGACTCTGGGATATTTAAATACATGTAAATGTCATTAAGTAGCATTGGAATTGTATAACCTGTGACCTTGTTTGTGAATGTGCCTCATATGATAAATAAGAGCGATAAACAAAATAATATGTTAGGCCTGAATTTGAAGTATTAACATTTCTGGATATTAATATTGGATAAGTGAAGGAGAGACAACTTTAAAAGCAGTTTTTAAGCAATGTAGAAATATCCAGTATCTCATTCTTCTTCCTCTGTGTGCATGTTTCAGCTTGAAATGAATGAAACTGCAGAAGGGCACAGCGGGTGTGCCAACCAAGAGAGGTCTCTACCTGCTCCCAGCTCCACCCAAACATGGCTGCCAGCTGAATCCCCTCTGAGGTCTCCCCGGATGAATGATCGTCAGGACTCTCAGCAGCATCACGATGAGATGCAGTCGAGTCCTCCGTCTCGTTTCTACGAGGAACTCTTTTGCACCAGCCGGACCTCCAACGTCGTGGTCCCTCTGACCGGCGCCCTCGTGACCTCCTCGGGGCCACAGAGCCATGTGGTGAAACAAGGTTACCTGGGGAAGCTGGATCGGAATCGCAGACGATACTTTGTCCTGAGGGCAGGAAGTCACACTGGGCCAAGCCGACTCGAGTGGTACAAGAACCGGGAGAAGTTCACAGCGGTGGAGAAGTCTGCTGGTAAAGAGGCGCTGTTTGGCTCGAGCAAGCAAGGGTAGGTTCAAGCAACTTTAAAGGGGCTTCACATTAACGCATGCCATTAGCTAAATGTAGATTTATTATGCCATTGGATTCACTATGGTGGACTATAAAGTAACTGCAGAAAAAAACTACAATCCAAAATGAAATCTGATTCCTTCCTCCCCAGGGTGATTTACCTGAGGTGCTGTCTTGGTGTGAGCCGGAGTGGCAGTGCTCGGAAAGGCCACACGGTGGCGCTGTATGCCAAGGATCAAACCATGGTACTGGTGGTGGAGGACCAGTGGGAACAAGAAGACTGGTATCTGGCCATTAAGAAACTGATAGAGGAAGAGCGGAAGGATGAAGAGCATGGAGAAGGATTTGATGAAGAGGATGACGGGTATTGCACCCTGCCCCCCGCTGCGTTCTTCAAAGAGGTCAGACCAGATTTGTATTGTTTCGCATTAGATTTAAAGGGACAATGTGCAGGATTTGCTGGCATCGCTCCATATGTAGATAAAACCCAACCGGTCTTAGTTTCAGGTGATTATACGCTTCTGAAAATAAAAGCAAAATGAGAGTTCCTTGTTGTAACTTTTAAGTACCACCAGCTTTTCATTGGATTTAAATACCCCTGCCCCGATCTTTGCCTCTGGTCCCTTCACCGTCGTCTAAGGTGTGGCCCATCACAGTGAAGCCCATCGGTCTGGGCTGTTCCAAGTCCCTGGCTGGGGAGAGCCGTCTCTGCCTCACAGCTACGTCTCTCATCTTGGTCCGAGTGACTGCGTGTGGTACTTTGCCGTCGGTTACAATACCTTTACTGAGTGTTCGGCGCTTCGGTCACTTGGACGGTTCGTTCTACTTGGAGCTCGGCAGGTCGGCACCAAACGGCCCTGGAGAGATCTGGATGGGCGCAAGAGACCAAGGTAATTAAGACGTAAAAGATGTGCTGATTTCACTCATTTCTGCCTGACCATAGGACCGCGACTTCTTTTGTCTGCTCTGTACAGGGAACCCAGGAGTTGCCCATCACATTCATGAGGTGGTTCGTGAGACGGTAAGGGCCCTACGAGCTCTCCCTGACTTCAGCCGGTCACCGACCTCCAACCACAATCAGCTTCAAACCCTTCTGGCTCTAAAACGCTGCAGACCCAAACACAGAGACAAACCGGTGAACATGAGACCACCTGGTTCTCGCCTGCAGGGCCCGCCCCTCAGAAACCCTGAAATCCAGAAAAGTCCAACTAAATGTTACCTCGAGCTCAACAAAACGGAGCCTGAATCCACTCCGAGCTCCTGCTCACATCCCGGCCCTCTCAGATCCCCTCCGAGCTCCGTGTCTGAGGCTGGCAGCTACATGGACATGAAGATGGACCAACATCTCCCAGCAAACAAAGGGAGGGAAGACGACTGCAGAAGAACGTTCACGGCGACAGGGCACCACTGCAGCGTTGCAGCCTGCGGGATGGAGAGCTGGGAGCCAGCTGAGGAGGGCGGTCTGGGTTACATGACGATGTCGCTACCAGGACTGCCTCAGGATGACTATGTGACCATGGCAAGCCCACATAAACACAACACACCACCTCACCCTTCACCCTCCTCTTCCCCTCAGACATTCAACAGGTAAGATCCCAGAGACACTTGGTCGGAAACATTACAAATGCAAGCCTCAGAATGCACTAAGAGGTTATGCTGAATTCAGCTACAACTTGTGCATTGTTTGGATTTAAACTTGTAATATATATATATTTTTTTGTAGCTCCACCTCTGACAGCTACTCTCCTCTGCACCCGTCGCATCATCGGACCAATGAGCACAGTCGGCCACACAGGCTGGTGACCTTAGTCCAACAGTCCGAAACAGCCGCTGGCCAATCACAGATGAGCGTCGGCTGCTTGAGCCGACCACAGGAAGCGGCGAGGCGGGAGCAGACGTCGGCAAAGCAGAGACGAGTAGCACAGACTTGGGCCTCTTTGTCTCCCGTGAGGAGTGTTGATCGGTCTGGCGCGATGACTCCAAGTGGACCAGACCAGACCAGGCCAGTCCAGGCCAGTCCAAACTCTGGCACAGGCAGGTCAGACCGATGTGTGAGAAGATACCGGCTGTCTTTGTGTCTGCCTTCCTGCCTGCAAGCTGGGGATGGATACTGAGTTGTTTATTTAGTTAAAATCAATAATCTGAACAGGAGCTACGTACTTATTCTGGTGCAGCAGGTGACGTTATAGTTACAGGCCACAACTTATGAAAGAATAATTGATTGAAATATTCAATCAACCGTCTTAAATTAAATACAGAATATGTTTGAAAAAATAAAGTTGTCTTTGACACATTTAGGCTGTTATATTATCTTTTGGTGTGGATGAAATCAAAACCACAGCACTTGAAGATGCTCCATTGTTATATGAAAGAATTAAAAGAATAAAGTCCCATGAATGCAAATGTTTCTTAAGCCCTTTATTGATCGGTAACCAGGGTGAGGACAACAGCGTATAAAGATTGTGGAATTTAAGAAACTAGTTGACTTAAACAATGAAGCTGCTTGCAGTTAAATTACTAATTAATTTCCTTTGCTGTGTGATGATGCACTGTATAGTATTCATGCATGATTCTGTCATTGCCTAACATTACCAACTGCTTAAATACTGCTACTAAACATAATTATCTCGTTACATGTGTAAAACAGAGGTGAGACTTGTGGACAGATGTACATAATATAGCGCATGTTGGAGCGTTTTGAGTGCATTTCAATGCTAAAGACTGAAAAAACATGACTAACGTAGAATAAAGTCTCATCCATTCTTCCTCAATAAGAGGCTCACCGGTGGGACAACATATTTAGTGATAGATTATTGGCTGATAGAAGTTGGAGCTGTTTTTACCTGAGTTGGTTACTTGATTAACAAACATTTACCCCTCTAAACGCTGTCAAAGTTATTTCATGAGAAGAAATAATCCCTGTAGGCCTTATATGACAAGTATGCTACTTTTCCTTTTCAATATTGCTATATTGACTATTTATTTTCCGTTTCATCTCATAGATGGTTGCAAGTTGACTGGTGTTTACACGGTCCGTGGGAACTATGGTGGAGTCTTCAGGTTTGTGAAGAAGAGGAACGTTACACAGACCAACTGAATGACGCGCTCTTCCTGTGAGGTCATCACTAGTTAGCTCAGGTGGACGAGCTCACCTGATGACGCATCCAAGATGGCGGACAACAACCTGAGCGGTCACTGCTCGCGTGTCGAGAGTTTGTGAATGGAGGACCAGAGGAAAAGGGAGACCTGCAGCTAACGTTACCTGTGAGTTACGATGACATTCAGGGGCTTTTGGTTATAGTCGTTCTGCTGTTGTTGTCAGAGGTGATGCTAACCTTAATCAAGGCACCTGTGGACTGTGTGTGGACTATCTTGCTGTGTGATAATGTACGGCATATTTGCATGTTATGCTAATTTCGTCTTGATTATTGGATACAGTTATATTTTTCCGTTTGTTTGCAAGTGAAAAGTTGGACGGTTTAATATTTGTTTTCTTATTTCGGAGTTGGCTTTCTAACCATCCACAGAGATGCACTTCCTTGCGTTGAACACTAGAGGGCGTACTTCATAAATGATATGGAATAATAGAGTGTTGCAGGGATGACGCGTTTTTGTAGGCCAGCTAAGGGGAGTTAAGAGGGGATGTCAATCTATCAGGGGGGTTCAACACATGCACAGTAGAATCTGGTCTCTCTAGCTGGCTGCGATCACAAGACATGATATTGATCGATCGCTCGTCTACAGTGACAGCCTCCCTGTGGACTGAGACGGACTTCAGAATACCTCAAGCTGACATTACAGCCCATTTTAGTTGTCTTCTTCTGTTGGTTCTCAGAGAGAAGACTCAAGGTGTGGGGCGAGGAGCAGCAGACTGGATGGAAACGAGGACATCAAGGTGAGGAGAGATGGACCTGAGAAACAAACCACCATCTGTACACGGCTGTAAACCGCAACAGTCGAAACACATGCTTCTTATATATGAACGGTTGTGTGTCTGTGATGTGTTGTTTGTGTCTCCATCCTCCAGAAAGTGCTGGAGTAGCAGCTGGAGAAGCTGCTCAGCCGCCTCCGAGACGAAGTCCAAGACAAGCAGAGGATGCTGGACCAACCTGCAGAGTAAGGAAACACCAGTAAAGCAAAATCTTCTCTTCATCTTGATCTTTTAAATGTTTTAATTGCATTTTTGCCTTTTTTAATAATAGTTTGTGTAGAATGAAACCAGGGGAATTACATAGAATGTTATGAAATATTTCTTTCAAAAATGTCTTTCATAAAAAGTCATGAAATACAATGTCAAGAGATTTGATAGTGTGGCACAAAAAAGTAATGGTAAAGTATATATCATTTAAAATCACAAAAAGGCAAAGTATAGTATGTCATAAAGATTTTCATAAAAAGTAAGAGTATAGTATATCATAAATAAATGGCAATGTATTGTATGTTGTAAAGATTTTGGTATAATATCTCATTCAAATATGGTAAAAAATCGTAAAAAGTCCTCAAATTAAAATTGTATTGTATGTTATTAAAAAAATCAACAGTCCGTCATAAAAATGTCATTGTATTCATTGAAAATGTCATGTTTTTAATAGTCATAATATAGTTTGCCATAAAAATGTACTGATATAAAACGATAACTTTAGTTGTAGTAGTCATACATGTATGTGATGTCATTTCTAATGTTGTCTTCTCTTCTTTTGTCCTCAGATGAGTGCAGACTTTCCAGACCTGACCTGAGGACGACGGGGTTTCTGCTCTTCATCCACGACGACGTGGATGAAGAGCAGAAACCCCGTCGTCTTCTGCTGCTGTGCGGTTGCTCTGAGATCTAAAATGAGAGAGTGGGGGGTGGTTCAAAAGTTGAAAATTTGCTGTGCAGCTGACTTTTCAATAAACAAAACTTCCATAACCCTCTCCGTTCACTTCTCTGAAAACCCGGGAGGAGACGGACGTCTCGACTCTACCGGGGTAGTGGACATTGACGTCCTCACACAGGTGAGGAGCGAACCCGCGAACCCGGGATCCAAACCGGGAACTGTGTCACAACACCATCAAGTCACTCACGCTTTGAACTGTTCTCTTGGTATATTTGACTTCTTCCTTTGGCTGTTAGACCTCAAAAGCCACTACACCACATAAGGATTGAACCCACAACCTCCTGTCTTCTAAGCAGTCGTCCATCACCTCACGCTATCTGATCTTACACGCATGTGTGTGTTTCATTGCATATTTGTCTCCTCTGTTTTGACTAGTTGACCTAAACATGTAACGCACTACTGAAGGTACAAACTCATAACCTCCAGTCACTCATAACCCAGCCTCACTTGCGTCAAGTCGTACATCTTCATAGAATATTTAACTTCCTCATCTTTGCTGTTGGACTTTAAAATTCACTGCACCCCGGGATCGAGCCCACAACCTCCAGACTCCTGATCAGTCCTCTATCACCCTGAGCCATCGGATCTGACACGCTGACCTGCTGCAGCGTCACACTTTCATCTGCAAAAATAAACTATCACTCTTCTCTATAAAGCTGCTTCAGTTTTGTTGTTAGTGTTTCACATGTGTGGAGGAAACAGACTGAACCTTCCTGAAACACAGTTAGGGTTTCATCCTTTCACCTCATGTTGTCACGCACCACTCGTGTCGGAACTTTCACTCAAAGATCTCTGCACCTCACAAGGAGCGAGCTCATGAACTCAGGTCTTCTGAGCAGTCTGCTAACTGACTGAGCTGTTTGGTCACACCGCCTTCACTCAGCTCTGAAACACAGAAAACCTCTGAAAAAAACTAACATTTAAGCTACTTTCCAACAATGAGAGATTGTTCTGCACATTTACAAAGAAAACACCAGATCACATTATGAGTCATCTTCAGTTGTGGTGTCTCTAATCGGTGGTGGAAACAGACCGGACCTTCCTGAACCAGAGTCTGGATTTGATCCCTTCTCCTCAGGGTGCCACGCGTCACTCACTGTCAGCTGCTTATCTCGGTGAGCTATCCCTGAAGCTCGAGGCCTGTTTGTTCTGGGCTTTGTTCTCCACACTGCTGCTATATGAGCTTCTTCAAATCAAACTTCCAGACCGCGAGTCGAGAACCAGGCAGCATGAGAAAACCAGGAATCCTTACCGCTTGACCATCTATGACGTTTTTAATCCTAAGTAAAATAGTAAGTATACTAAACTTACAGTATAGTATGTCTTAAACATCCAATATTAACATCTAAATTATTATTTTAAAATATGTATTCTTACTAACTGTGTATATAATGTTGTATTTTATCAAACCTTGTGTTTCATTAAATGTTTGCATGTTTTACATCGTTTACTTAGTATAGGTTAGGTTAGGGTTAAAGTGTCATAGATGGTCAAGCGGTAAGGATTCCTGGTTTTCTCATGCTGCCCGGTTCTCGACTCGCGGTCTGGAAGTTTGATTTGAAGAAGCTCATATAGCAGCAGTGTGGAGAACAAAGCCCAGAACAAACGGGCCTCGAGCTTCAGGGATAGCTCACCGAGATAAGCAGCTGACAGTGAGTGACGCGTGGCACCCTGAGGAGAAGGGATCAAATCCAGACTCTGGTTCAGGAAGGTCCGGTCTGTTTCCACCACCGATTAGAGACACCACAACTGAAGATGACTCATAATGTGAGCTGGTGTCTTCTTTGTAAATGTGCAGAACAATCTCTCATTGTTGGAAAGTAGCTTAAATGTTAGTTTTTTTCAGAGGTTTTCTGTGTTTCAGAGCTGAGTGAAGGCGGTGTGACCAAACAGCTCAGTCAGTTAGCAGACTGCTCAGAAGACCTGAGTTCATGAGCTCGCTCCTTGTGAGGTGCAGAGATTTTTGAGTGAAAGTTCCGACACGAGTGACGCGCAACAACATGAGGTGAAAGGATGAAACCCTAACTGTGTTTCAGGAAGGTCCAGTCTGTTTCCTCCACACATGTGAAACACTAACAACAAAACTGAAGCAGCTTTATAGAGAAGAGTGATAATTTATTTTTGCAGATGAAAGTGTGACGCTGCAGCAGGTCGGCGTGTCAGATCCGATGGCTCAGGGTGATAGAGGACTGATCAGGAGTCTGGAGGTTGTGGGCTCGATCCCGGGGTGCTGTGAATTTTAAAGTCCAACAGCAAAGATGAGGAAGTTAAATATTCTATGAAGATGTACGACTTGACGCAAGTGAGGCTGGGTTATGAGTGACTGGAGGTTATGAGTTTGTACCTTCAGTAGTGCGTTACATGTTTAGGTCAACTAGTCAAAACAGAGGAGACAAATATGCAATGAAACACACACATGCGTGTAAGATCAGATAGCGTGAGGTGATGGACGACTGCTTAGAAGACAGGAGGTTGTGGGTTCAATCCTTATGTGGTGCAGTGGCTTTTGAGGTCTAACAGCCAAAGGAAGAAGTCAAATATACCAAGAGAACAGTTCAAAGCGTGAGTGACTTGATGGTGTTGTGACACAGTTCCCGGTTTGGATCCCGGGTTCGCGGGTTCGCTCCTCACCTGTGTGAGGACGTCAATGTCCACTACCCCGGTAGAGTCGAGACGTCCGTCTCCTCCCGGGTTTTCAGAGAAGTGAACGGAGAGGGTTATGGAAGTTTTGTTTATTGAATAGTCAGCTGCACAGCAAATTTTCAACTTTTGAACCACCCCCCACGCTCTCATTTTAGATCTCAGAGTAACCGCACAGCAGCAGAAGACGACGGGGTTTCTGCTCTTCATCCACGTCGTCGTGGATGAAGAGCAGAAACCCCGTCGTCCTCAGGTCTGGTCTGGAAAGTCTGCACTCATCTGAGGACAAAAGAAGAGAAGACAACATTAGAAATGACATCACATACATGTATGACTACTACAACTAAAGTTATCAACGTTTTATATCAGTACATTTTTATGGCAAACTATATTATGACTATTAAAAACATGACATTTTCAATGAATACAATGACATTTTTATGACGGACTGTTGATTTTTTTAATAACATACAATACAATTTTAATTTGAGGACTTTTTACGATTTTTTACCATATTTGAATGAGATATTATACCAAAATCTTTACAACATACAATACATTGCCATAAATACATTTATTTATGATATACTATACTCTTACTTTTTATGAAAATCTTTATGACATACTATACTTTGCCTTTTTGTGATTTTAAATGATATATACTTTACCATTACTTTTTTGTGCCACACTATCAAATCTCTTGACATTGTATTTCATGACTTTTTATGAAAGACATTTTTGAAAGAAATATTTCATAACATTCTATGTAATTCCCCTGGTTTCATTCTACACAAACTATTATTAAAAAAGGCAAAAATGCAATTAAAACATTTAAAAGATCAAGATGAAGAGAAGATTTTGCTTTACTGGTGTTTCCTTACTCTGCAGGTTGGTCCAGCATCCTCTGCTTGTCTTGGACTTCGTCTCGGAGGCGGCTGAGCAGCTTCTCCAGCTGCTACTCCAGCACTTTCTGGAGGATGGAGACACAAACAACACATCACAGACACACAACCGTTCATATATAAGAAGCATGTGTTTCGACTGTTGCGGTTTACAGCCGTGTACAGATGGTGGTTTGTTTCTCAGGTCCATCTCTCCTCACCTTGATGTCCTCGTCTCCATCCAGTCTGCTGCTCCTCGCCCCACACCTTGAGTCTTCTCTCTGAGAACCAACAGAAGAAGACAAATAAAATGGGCTCTAATGTCAGCTTGAGGTATTCTGAAGTCCGCCTCAGTCCACAGGGAGGCTGTCACTGTCGACGAGCGATCGATCAATATCATGTCTTGTGATCGCAGCCAGCTAGAGAGACCAGATTCTACTGTGCATGTGTTGAACTCCCCTGATAGATTGACATCCCCTCTTAACTCCCCTTAGCTGGCCTACAAAAACGCGTCATCCCTGCAACACTCTATTATTCCATATCATTTATGAAGCACGCCCTCTAGTGTTCAACGCTAGGAAGTGCATCTCTGTGGATGGTTAGAAAGCCAACTCGAAATAAGAAAACAAATATTAAACCGTCCAACTTTTCACTTGCAAACAAACGGAAAAATATAACTGTATCCAATAATCAAGACGAAATTAGCATAACATGCAAATATACCGTACATTATCACACAGCAAGATAGTCCACACACAGTCCACAGGTGCCTTGATTAAGGTTAGCATCACCTCTGACAACAACAGCAGAACGACTATAACCAAAAGCCCCTGAATGTCATCGTAACTCACAGGTAACGTTAGCTGCAGGTCTCCCGTTTCCTCTGGTCCTCCATTCACAAACTGTCGACACGCGAGCAGTGACCGCTCAGGTTGTTGTCAGCCATCTTGGATGCGTCATCAGGTGAGCTCGTCCACCTGAGCTAAATAGTGATGACCTCACAGGAAGAGCGCGTCATTCATTACGTCGCCAAAAAAACTTGAACGTGTCACTCATAATGTACACTTTTACTGTTACTGACTTCTCCACGTTTAGAAATGGACAGAAAGCTGAACAACATTGTAAACAATATCCATTTATTTAGATATTTTAGAAATATTCTGATATACTGTATAGCTTTATTCTAACTTTGCACAAAGAAGACATCATTTGACGAACACATTACATTTAAAGGGAACTCAGATTCAACAGTTCAATGGCCCTCTGACAAAAAAACCCGCTGATGCGTCTTTGTACTTCTTCAAAGACTTAAAACCTTGTCATGTGTGGTACAGTGTGTTTCTATGGATTTGAGATAGATATGTTTTAAACTGTGCAAAAATAAAACAGATCATTTCTTAGGTGGACGTGGATACAGAGGACAGGACAAGAATGCATAACAGGAACATTTTCTCACTGCATTTCCATTTTGGGTCATAAGTTAGAAACAGGGGAGTAAAGTGTGCTTTTATTAAGAATACACTTTGAATATTTGTTGAATAAACTGCATTAAGACACCTCCATAGAGGCTGCATTATTCCCTCTCTATTCCCACTGCATAAGAAAACACTACACAATCTCTATGTACCCAAATGAACATTAGAGTTGCACGGCACTGACATCAGCCAATAACAACAAACGTTGGTGAGACTTATGGCACATATTAATCCTGTATTATGTGATTCAACATCATGTTTTACATACAAAAATGTGTGTTTAGAATACATATTGAGATGATGGGATGTCTAGATATTTTGTGCATATGATATGATCTCCTTCAAAGTGGATATTTAGGAGGTATGAGGTTTTCAGCAGACACACAACAAACGCATTTAAAGAGACAGACGTGTAAATATTTCTCTGTTAAGGCATGGAATAAGCAACGAGGTAGCAGCTCTCGACTGCCCCACTGATGTCATGTCAACATCACAGACACAAAAACAGAACGTGAGCAGCAGCTGCAACATCAGGACCAGTGACAGGCGTTTGTAAATGTTATCCGTTTTTTTTTTTTTCTTCCGGAATTGATATTTTAAGCTGATAAACACGACTTTGGTCACAAATAAAATATACTGCCGAGACACTGAGCAGCACGATACACACACTGTAGAAACAGAGTTGGATATATGTTTGACATTATGATGAGAATGAGAGCCGAAACAGCAGGACTCTCACTTCTCACATATTATCACATAAAATGTTTAAAATACATATATTGAATATTTGCTGTATATCACCTTCTTCATTTCATATAAAGGCCGTAGTTTCACCCACCGCTTTAGAATGTCTCATAGATATACTGTCTATACAAGTTCTGCATTGCCCTCCTTTATAGTCTTTGTACAAGATATAACATCTCCTTTATATAGATCTCCGCAATATAGACATTCAAATCTACAGTATTAGAAGCGTTCATTTCTGATCTTTTATAATTGGGTATTAATCTAAAATAAAATTAAAAAATAAACCTTTTATCTTATAGGTCGACTTAAAAACACAGCATGACTTCACGTTGCTATGATGAAGGAGACGAGCAATAAGGTAGATTGCTGCTAAAATATACATTCAACCCGCACGGTATGAAGCCATAAGAACAGACACAGGACAATAATGTTGATATTCAACACTTAAAAGATTAAATAACAGACCTACAGAGAGAGGAAGGAAGGGGGGAATGTTGGCACATTTAGGAGTGTACACTTTTATCAAAACTAAACAACTACACTGAGGAGGGAGCGGTTTAGTTTCAGGGGAAAAACAAAAATGTCTTTTACGATTCGGGGCAACAGACGGGATAGAAAACAAGTCGGTGGCTTATAGAGGACTTGAGGAAGGGGCTCAGTGTGAAAAACACAAGAAGCCACACTTCTCTGCACATTCCCTTCCTTTCACACTCAGTCAATAAAATCACACTTGACTTTTCCTTTGTGAAATGTTTGCAGCACAGCCTCCCTGTTATCCGTACCCTGCAGGTATTTGTATGGCATTTGGCTACAGATAGAAAAATACAGTACGCCTGTCAGCCCTCTCAGACGTGGGACTCGTCCAGGTCCAGGTCGACCGGGGAGAGGGGCAGGGGCCGCCGGCGGGGTGACCGGCGGGGTGACCGGCGGGGCGTGGGATGGGACAGCAGCGGGGTGAGGAGGGGGTTCTCTGTGCCCTCGTCCTCGCTGAGCTGCAGCAGGGTGTCGCTGCGCGGCAGGAGTGCGGTCGTGTCCTCGTCCCCGGGGCTCTCTCGGATCCTGGTCGGCCCCGGCGGCGGCGGCGGCGGAAGCAGGAGAGGCGCCGGCGGCAGAGGCGGAGGCGGCGGGGGGCCGGGGGCCGGCGCCGTGCCCAGCACCGGGAGCGGTGGAGGGAGAGGAGAGGCAGTGCGGGACAAGACGAGAGGGGAGCAGGTTCGGGAGAAGGGCAGCGGGGAGCAGGTTCGGGATGGGGGTGTCGGGGTGGAAGGGCGGGAGAAGGAGGGAGGAGGGGAGAGGCTGCTGCGGAGGCCCCACTGCTCTCGCTTCTCCTTGCTGCTTATGATGGGAGGAACCTGGGGAGAATAAAGTGGACTTATAAAACACAGTTTGAAATAAAACCTGCAGTAAGAAAAAGCTGCTCCAGCCCTTCCTCTGCCGGCCCTACCTGTGTCTTAGCAGGGCTGTGCAGGTCGGCGGTCACCGTGGCCGAGGAGACAGAGGGCACCTCCAGTGTCGGGGACTTTGAAAGGGCAGGACTTGCCTTCCTGCCCTCGGCCGGAGGGTCCATCGCGCTGGGAGTCTGCTGGCCTTGGTTCTCTGTAAAGGTGACTGACCTCTTTTGGTCTCCATGCGCTGTGGGCACACATGCGCGCGCACGTGATCAAAACAGAGACAACGGCGCCAGCTAGCGACTCGCTAACACATCAGCACCACCAAAACAAAAAGAAGAAGTGGAGGCAGGGATGGAACAGGAAAGGGTAGGCAAGGGACTGGGAGGGGGATGCAAGACAGACATGCAGAGCGCCCTACTGGGTGAGGTTGCAGATAAAAGGGGGCGGGCCTTTGCAGGGCGGAGAGGAGAGGGTTAAGGGTTGTGTCTCACCTTCACAGTCCAACAAAGTTTCTTTATTTCGAAACATAAGGCATGAGACAGAACAGAGTGAGAAGAGTCAGTCTGGGGACAGGTGGCACAACAAACAGCATTGGAACAAAGACGGAGGTCGTGAATGGGGAGGATGGGCCAGTTCAAGTCAGCACACAGACATTAAACGTCACATTTCAATGGGATAATTAAGCTTTAACGGTGTTTAACAGTCTGCATTTGGCTTGTTGTGTGTTGATCTGAAGTGCAGGGAAAGTCTGGCTGTTACATTTTCAGTGACTCACTCAATATGTTTTAAAATTCTGCGACAAACTTATCCTCACGTTCAGTCAGCAACACACGCACACACACACACACACACACACACACACACGCACACACACACATGAAGGCACGTGTTCTGTTACCCAGTGGTTTGTTCTTGGGCTGGATGCTCCTGCGGGTTGTGGAAAGCCTCGCTCCAGATCGACTCCGCGGTTCAGTCTTTGGAATGGACAGCAGGGGGCGGCGCAGCTGCAGGAAAGTTTACAGGATGAGCTGCTTTTCCAGTTTTTACACATTAACTTTTAGAATCTTTTAGAGTTCATGCAATACGACAAATGCTTTTATTTCAATTTCACATATTCATTATGAATCAAAGAGGGATACTTCAACATTTTATTGCTGTTGTGTTTTCCTTTAAAGTGCTAAATCATATTCAAAAAGAAAGATAAAGTTAATGTCCACACCTGTCTGAGGCCTCTCTTTCTTCCTAAAGGAGGCTGGATCAGAAGGTTCTGCTGACCCGGTTCACTCTGCACACTGGCAACCCTGGTACAATCAATCAGACGAACATTTGCATTCACACACACAGACACAGAAATACATCACCATGAAGACACCAAAAGACCACCGCATCCCCAGCTGAGCTCGTTTACCGACCACATCTTTGACCACAATAAGTTATCGCTATTCTACCCATTCACTCACTACACGACGCGCACACAACAAGTTACAAGACACCCAATCACAGTGCAGAAAAAAAACAGTGCTGCCATGATTCACACACTGACAACACGACAGGGGAGAGTAGGGGCTGGAGTAGCAACGCTCATACATTTAAAATTCCCCCTTTTCCCAACGTGTGACTCTGTTAAATCAAATTGTAATTGGGGCGAGATCCGATTTGAAGTTCTCAAAAGCAAAATTGGACAAAACCGGACAAAGAAAACAAGAGTGTCCTCGTGTTATGGTTGCCACCCCAGTTCCCTCTTGCCCCTACAGATTGGTATCCAGAGTAGGACGCCCAATTTGATCAGCGAGAAGCCTGATAGACACGTAAACAGTATGAAACACCATGGCACCAATGGGAGAGAGGCTGACTTTAGTGATGGCACATCAACTGTGAAGACCCACAGCTAACAGAGGTGAAACAGAGCTCCCTGGCCCCGGGGGCCCTCTTTAGCTGGTTTTTTTTTAGGGGGTAGGGGCCTGGTTAAGATAGCACAGCAGATGAGCTGAGAAGATGAGGGTCAGTGTGGAGCTCAAGAGGAAGTAGGGGGGGGGGGGGGGGTAGAGGACAGAGACAAGTACCACTGGACCCACACAGAGAGAGATAGAGACAGGTAAGTGAGGGGAGGTGTGGCGGGCATTTGATTGGATGTGGATGAGTGATCAACGGCGAGGCGGCCAATAGAGGGGGGCCGTCCCGAGGCGATGCCCCTCCCACCGGCGGACAGATGCAAGAACGCACCAACGGGACAGACACAGAGAGAGGGCCACTGTACCTAGAGAGGTTACCCTCCTGCAGAAGGCCCTGGGACTCATCTAGCACATTGGGTTCACTGTAAAAAGGGAGGGCGGAGGGGGAGTTTAGGGAGTGCAGTCGAGGTCCCTTACCACCCGAGTCCCTGAGCCCAGACAGCGCGGTGGGAGGCCGGAGCTCTGACTACTACATCCTTAAGATACAGAGTCTTAGTTACTTCGCAATTCTGCTCTGAGACTGTTGAACGAAAACATCATAAATCAACAGAGATATACACAGAAAAAATGGCTGTGGTTGTGGGATATGACTGATTGATCCTTTTCCATTTGTATGAATTCTACAGATTACATGAATAAGCCGAGTTCAAACAGTTAGAACATTGCTCTCTGCACACCAGCCCAATCTTTTGTCCTGTGTCGTCAAAAGGAAGAAAAGATCCTGTATATTGTCACAAACGAGGTCACTTTTTATACTCGTCTTTAACAGAAACTACCCCACGAGAGTTAAACATCGTGCTCGTCCATACTTGTGTGTTTCAGTGTGTGTTTTGGTGGGCGTGCATGCATGTGTGTTGTTATACGTTACCTGTGGCTGGGCAGCAAGGTGGTGCGGGGGACCTCGGGCTGCGAGGCCGCCGAGCCGGTGGCGTGGCTGGAGAACCGGCGCTGCGCCATCATCCGAGGCAAAAAGGCTTCGTGCTCGCTCACCACGCTGGGAATACTGATGGAGTCATCTGGAAGGGAGAAGGATGGAGGCGGTGAGTTCGGCCCGATTTTCGGCGATGGGTCATGTGAAAGAAGTGAGAATGTTTCTGACTCTCTTCGTCGTCCTCGTCGGTGCGGCTGAGCGTGTCTTGGGAGGGTTGGCGCGACGGCTGGCTGTCCTGCTCCCAGACCGTGCCGGTGCCCGTGTTGGAGCGCGACATCGTGGCCAAACTGAGGCGGTATGCTGACGTAGAGGTGCCCACCGTGCTGATGGACGTCTTGCCCTGGTAAGCTGTTGGATGGGAGGCAGGTTGAACACCAACACACAGGCACAAATGCATGGAATCATCTGATATTTGAACTTTGCTTCAGTGTCTGACCGGAGCCGCTGTGCACAGCCTCCTTGAGGATCTTGAGTTCATTGTTGAACTCTGCGAACAGGGAGCTCTTGCAGAGAGGTCGCGGGATGAATCGTCGCTCCAGCTGGTCAGCGATGTGGTGACGCGCTGTGATCTCCTCCTGGGAGTCCGCAGGCTGCGTCAACAACTAGGTCGAACAAGAACATACATGGACCGGTGAGGAAGACGAAGAGGCAAATCGTTCAAAAAGTGTACGCACAATTAAAGCTGGTTCTTAACCTTGCACTGTATGAAGGGTCTCAGCAGGACAAAGATAGGAATACGGGTTCGGACGATGAAGTCGATGAAGTCCCAGAAGGCCAAGCCGCCCACTTTTCTCAGAGCCATCTCTTTCACTTGCAAGCTTATCCGGTACCACTGGTTTCCCAACGAGCGCTCGAAGCAAACCAACACCACCTTCAGAGCTGCAGAGGGACAAGTCGGAGGGACGAGGATGAGAAGGGACCAAAAGCAGCTGTAAAATGCCGTCACTTTTCATTCGTACCCAGATACGCAGCCTGGCTGGTGGACTCTGCTAAGCCCTCTCTGCGCAGATCCTTCCCCGTGTCGCCCGGGGTGGAGCAGTGAGCCGGGGAAGCGTCCAGCATGAAGTTCTTTGTGCGGGAGGTGGAGATGATGCGGGGAGGCAGCAGGATGTTGATGACCGTCTGGAGGAGCAGGAAGATCTCCGGCTGCTCCAGGTGGGGGCTATCTGCACGGGGGAAAAAGACATTCGTACAACTTCATTAGTAACCAGGGAAGCAATACCACTGAGCTGTGTCAAACAACAGCTTTTACCTTTGCTTCCAGAGCCCACAGTGAGCACAAAGGGAATGAGCAGGTTGAGCAGCATCCCCTCTCGCCTCTCCTGATTGGTGAAAGGCGAGATCACGTGGCTGAGAGGAAAGTCCTCCTTCAATGCCTGGGATGGGAAACAAAAACGAGAAAACGGACGATTAGAGCTGCTGATGATTCGACGTCCAATGAAGAGCCAGATTGAACTGACGCCTATACCTGGATCTGCAGGGCAACCAGTCGCACCACTGCTGTGCTGAAGGGCAGCGGAGGGGAGAGGTAGGGGCTGAGGTGGAGGAGAGGAAGCCCGTCTGCCACGCTGGAGGGACCGACCACACCCATCACCTGACACCGCGCACAAAAGAAATGGCACGACTCAAACCATTATACCGACTGGTGTGTGCAGGTGTTGTGCGTCTTCGCGTTTCCGTACCAGGTTGACGCAGACGTTGATCAACGAGCGAAGGTGTGGGAGGAAGGAGATGATGGGCTGTCGCTGCAGGGTCAGGCAGATCCCCTCGATCAGGCTGCTGGCTGCCTCCCACTCCACCTGTCTCCTGGAGAACACCCACCCATACAACACCATCCCGCACCCAAATAAAGCATATTTTTTATGAATTTAAAAATAGACTAAAGCAGAAATGCCACATTCGTGTCACGTGGGACCAATTCAAGACGTTCTCTTCTTTTGAAATGACTTGAATGTGGCATGATATTAAATGTAAAGCAGATAAAAAAAAAAGACCATTAACATGAAACACTTACCACTCTGTTAACATTTTCCTCCATATAATCATCACCTCAATGACTGTGGTAAAGGCCATACCGACAACAAATAGTGCAAAGCTCACAAACATAGCCAGCTGAACACCGCAGCAACAGATCCTGGTGTGAAGCACACATCTGTGACCAGTGTTCCCTCTGAGACAGTCCTGTGCCATGGAAGAGGACGCAGGTGTGCAGGTGTTACTTGTTTTTTATGTATGTATTGGAACAATGTATTCGTGATTGTTTCGCCTTCTAAACTCTACCAAACATCACAGCATTCAAAATATAAAAAGTTAAGACAAAGTAGTATTGAGAGGCAGCTATATTCTTGTGGAGCCTTTTTAGTCTGTTAGATTATTATATTCTGTAGCCTTGCTTGCTTTTTGTTTAAATGTAAATTAAATGTTTTTTTTCTTTGCAATTTGAGCTGCTTTTATAAATGTAATGTGCAATAAAAATTATTATTATTAATGATTTTATATTATACTGGATTGGATATTATTGTAAGGAGCATGTGACCATTTTGCAATCAATACATCGTCTTTGACACTGTAAAGCAAGCATTAAAAGTATGAAATATGAGTATCAACATCTCTGAATGAGAAGAAATTTAGATAAAATTGTTGTTTTACCTACCACGTAGAAGAATGAGCCTCATTATTCCCACATGGCGAGGTAAACAGAACAACTCCTTTAACCGCGACACGTCTGCGACTGTTATTCAAATCGGCATCATCATTCATGACACGGGACTGGACTCTGGCTTAGAGGGGACACGTCCTGTGATCCATTCTTAGTACACACTTCCTCACGCACCCAGTAATGCATTTAACTCCTCTCGCGCGCCACAAGTATCTGCATGAAAACACGCCACAGCAGCACTTACGGTACAGCACCCACCAAGGCAGCGATACAGAGGACAGTGCCAAGAAGCCGTCTATCTACTGTACACACCACGGCACCGGCACAGCACGATACACTCACAGGGAGACGGAGAAAGATAAGGGATCGTATTCAACAGACCTGGTGCATAATGCCTGTGGGCGAGCGCACCTGAGCGTAGGCATCTTGTGAATCTTGTTGAACATGCGGTCCAGCCTCTTGAGGATGAGGATGAGGGCGGGGCGGACGGCCTCGGACGACCAGTCGGTGATGGGCAGCATCTCCATGATGTAGCGCCGCAGCCCTCGGCTCTCCATGGTCAGGGTGTCGTAGGGCGCCAGCTTCAGCAGGGCGTGGGCGATCTCCGCCAGCCTGGGAAGAAGGCACACACAGATGCATCTTCAGTGCAACTTAACAGTACTGTAGAGCTAAACAGTAGCAGAATAAATAACCTAAGACATGTCAGATACATCCACAAATCTGGACAATTTGATCTAATTAAACCATCAATTTGTTCATGCTATCTACTCTTGCTTTTTTGACTCACTAGGTATAAAAATGTTACTTAATCGAGTAAAATTGCATGAAAGAAAAGGAATGTAAAACAATTCTTAGGT
This sequence comes from Pholis gunnellus, assembly GCF_910591455.1. Lineage (NCBI taxonomy): Eukaryota > Metazoa > Chordata > Actinopteri > Perciformes > Pholidae > Pholis > Pholis gunnellus. The sequence continues at coordinate 3,751,682 of NC_136551.1, forward strand.
ATTGTATTTACACCTGCAACATCAGGCCCTGCTTCATTTAAAAATGCACGTGAACGAGTCACTTCTTCACTCAATTGAGCAACAATCAACGTACAAACTTGTATCAATGAATCGGTTTCACGAGTAAACCTCATCACCTCATGTGGGACTTGATGTCTAGCAGCTCCAGGGCCGTGACCCGCGGCTCACCGGCGACGTTCTGCAGGATTTTGAGTCGCGGCCCGCAGTGTTTGTAAAACTCGGTGCAAATGTTTAACAGCGACTCCCGGGGCCGGCGGAACTCCTCCCTGGCGATGCGCTCATCCAGCTCCTCCCTCGGCATGCCCTGGCCTTCCTCCAACAGGTGGAGGTTGTCCCTGGGCACATGCATGAAAAAACGGCACGTCAGTGTTGTCTGTCAGACCCCAGAACTGCACCCTAGCCATCTATCCTGGGACTGTCCTGACCTCGTGTTGACCCCTCCTGACATGGCGTGGTTAGCTGTAGTGCCTCCTTTATGGCCCTGATCACAGCGGGACATCTGGGGGGCTGTCATGGGCCTGTAGATAAAGTTATGAGGATTGTAAGCAGCTAAAAAAAGACTTGTAAAAAGACTCTGAGACTTGTTGTGTTCTTTGTTGCATGGAGGAGAGTCAGACCTTGTGAGGGTCTCTGAGCTGTAGAGGAGGGCCTGCAGGGACGTGGCCAGAGCAGCGATGGCTGCAATCTCATCCCTGGCAGCCGAGGCCGACTCCATTGTAACCGTGTTGATCTTCAGCTTCTGGAGGTGGCAGGGGACCAGGGCCTCCAGCACCATCAGCATCTGGAGACTGGAGAGATACGTGCGGACCGTTAGAGGACGGAAAACAGCTGCTGTGGAGAAGAATAAGATATAGAAGAAGAGGGGATGAATCCTTGGCGCCTCTTCGATGCGTTTCCGTACCTCCTGAAGGATTCAGGGGCGTAGGCAATCACAGTGACACACAGCTTGATGGCATCGCTGATGGAAAAGGCCAAGTCCTCATTGCCGTAGCAAAAATCTGCAACAAAAAAGCACGTATTAGTTTTTTGTTTGTTTAACTCAAATGCAAAATACCAAAATGACGAAGGCTTCATTTTGATAAAAGACCGCAACGTGTACGTGAAAGTGACCGTTTACCGAGAGAGCGTAGAGGTTTCTCAGCCTTAACGAGCTCCAGAGCATCCAGAGCGTCCGGGGTCTCGCCCTCCAGAGAGATCAGCAGGTCAAACAGACACTGAGCTGACACTCCTTTAGAAAGACCAGTGCTGGTGCTGGTCTGGAACCGCAAATGAAGACAGAGAAATGAACAACACAAAAGCCACGCGTGTATTACGTATCCCATTGATTTGAATGCTGTGTGTGTGTGTGTGTGTGCACTCAGCAGTCTTACTGTGAATTCCAGCAGCGGAGCCACACTGGCAAACAGCTGCAGGACGAAGGGTTTGCGGTGGAGGATGTAGAACTGCCGGCAGCAGAACTCGATGCCCTGCCTCAGCAGAGGGTCGCTCTCATAGTCAGCATAGACCTTTCATGACGACACAGAGAGGACACATTCTTAGGAAGGTGTGATAAAATGGTGTGAAATGCATCTTTTGTGTTGTTTAGTGTCCGTACCTGCAGCATGGTTGGCAGGATCCACTGGTAGCCGCTCAGGGAGAAGAGGTGGTTGAAGTGAACAGCGGTGTTGATGGCGGTGGCTGTGTACTGCCTGAGGAGGGCGCTGTCCTCCGGGTGCAGCAGCAGAGCCCCGTTGAAGACGTTGAGGAACAGCATCATCTCGTCGCCCCACGGGTACTCACTGGGCATGCCCAGAAACATCTCCTCCAGCAGCTTGATCCACAGCACCTTGTGGAGGGTGTCCAACCCAAACAGCTCCTTACCTGGGAGAGGCGGGGAGGAAGAGACAGTGGTTGAAAAAAGTATATAAACTAGAATCTTTTATTCAAGCGTCTGATGACGCAGTTTGAATCGGTCTCACCTTGTGGCTCATTGACCAGCGAGAACTCTGCGTCGATGGCGGTGCGTGGGAAGGACGGCAGGCGGAGGAGGTCTTCCTGCAGCAGGGAGACGTGGGATTGCTTGTGCACAGCTGGCATGTTTTGTGTGAGGGAGATGAGGAAGAGGACCCGACCAACTTCCTCTAGTTTACGGGAAAACACCTAGAAGATGAACAGGAAAAAGTAGACACTTTGACCATGTTTTCACCATGTTACCGCTCTGTATTTCTATTCGGTGTTGATTTAATGCAGACTAATTTCACAAAGCCTTAAGTGTCAAATTGGAAATCTTTCACACCTGTTTCTGGATGAGCTCCTGTCCTTTCTCAGGCAGCATGTGGACCAGGTTGAGCTGGGGAGAGACTGATCTCCTGAAGGGGTAGATGTCTCTCACATATGTCTGGAGGAGGTTAATAGCAATATTGGTTTGGAGAGTACACAGAAAATGTTCAAATATTGCCTCAAAAACTAGAAGAGCAAGTCCAGCCGAGCTCCTCCTTTGTGTATCAAGATGCACCTTGGTTCACATAGTAATATTCATCTTCTACCCCTCGCTATACCAAGAAAAAACAAATGTATCTCCAGTACCTTGCTATAGTGGATGAGGTTCCATCGTTTGTCCATGAGGAAGTAGTGTGCAGATCGGGCCTCGGGAATGTTGAAGAATTCCAGGCACTCCTGGTTGGGGAGAAAAATGTGTTTTGACAAAATAAACTTTGAATGCAGGACTTATGATGGTGGTGGAGTGTTTTATTTTAAATTGCTGCAGTGGTACTTTGACTTAAGGTACCTTACCTTGAGTAGGGCTTCAAACTGAGTGTCTTCATGGACTGGAAGCTGTGTTGGGATATCACATTCGTTCTGCCCGTGCACCACCAGGGTTTTGGTTCCTAAATCCACAATGCACAATGAAATATTCAAATATATTGGACAAATCGAAGGTTCTTCAGGCCATCGGTCTCAGCTAAGCCTCTGTTGTAAATGAGATCTGGAGCCTAAAAGGGATCTTAAATGAATCAAAGTATCTATAAGTTCACCTGGCATGGATGCAGTGACCAGCAGCTTGACCTCACACTGCTCCTTCTTCATGGTCTGCTTGAGGTCCTTGAAGAAGAGCCCCTCCACGTAGCCGACCACCTCCCACAGGAAGGTCAACGTGGCCGAGATGGCGTCCATTCCCCACTCACACGGGGTCCGCACAAAATACATGATCAGTCCCACCTGGCAGGGGGAGATTCAATTCAGAAAACTGATGGTTAATGGAGAGTTTAAAGAGTTCTGATGATAAAAGAAAAGGTAAAGTATTATCTGATGCTTCACCAGGTAGTTGAAGAGGATGTGAGAGGTCTGGGCCGGCAGATCTCCAATGTTGAGCAGGAGCTTCCTCAGCATGTACATCAGCTCATCCTGACAGAACAACACAAAGGATACAAGTCATTTTAGCTTGTGCACTTATCCTCATTGACTTACAGCAAGAGTAACTGTAAAGAAAAGCCCCTTCGGGTTGTGATTGATCAGATCTGAGGCTTTGTTTGTTCTTCGGATGTTCACCTACCTGTCGATTGCTCACTGTTAGTTTTTCCAGGAAGTGGCGGAGAACCAGGGCCGGATCTTCAATCAGGCAGTTCCACAGGATTTGTTGGGCGACAGCACTCACTGAAGAAACATGAAAGGAAATAGATGTACTTGCAAACACAGCATGTGACCGAAATACCATGAACAGTCCTGCACATTGCCTGAAAACATGAAAAATATTGATTCCAATGTATTTTCTGCAAAATCAATGACATAATGCAATGCATCTCTTTTTTTAATTTCAACATTGAATCTAAAGAGAACGAAACCTACCGGCCACACCGTCCTCTCGGACCTCCCCGTCCTCCATCAGGTGCACTATCGGTAGGACTGCAGCACAGATGCATGCTGGGAAGACGGCTTGGGGTGGCTGTAACATGTGGTGGGTAGGAGTGTGCTCTGTTGTGTTCTCTTCATCTGGCAAATAAAATTAGACTCGTCAGTGGGAAGAGACGTTTACTTTTGATAAACGTTCTCAGAGATTTCTTTGTTTTCATACCTTCAGCACTGGCCAATGAGCGGACAGACCACACGGAGCCCCGACGGAAAGAGTAGTTCCTGTGGGAGTTACTGGAGGTGCAGGATGGGCTGACAGACAGACGGCGGGATGCCAGGTTCACCACTTCTTCTGCTGGCGGGATCAATGCCCGACATGACCAGCACGGGTACAGGAAAAACAACATGCTGTTAGGGCACAGCAGCTTACCAATACCCAGCAAACCTTTGCATTTCTGTGTAATACATCCTTGTGTGCCTGGTGGACCCACCTTCTTCCTCCTGCTCAGGCGGGGGGCTGCACGTGGGCTCGTAGCAGGCCTCCTGAGCCACGGGGATGGCCGTGATGATGCTGGCCTCGCGCCCCAGACGCCGCTTCTCCTCCTCCTGCTGCAGGTTCTTCAGGATGTGCTCGGCTCGCTGGTGGGAGCGCGACACCGCCCGCGCTGAGAAGGATTTCTGGAAAGGGGTGGCATGCGTCGGATCAAACGGCACGGAGGTAGAACAGCGGGTGCAGACGTACAGAAAGTTCCGAATGAGGGAGTGCGCAAATTAATAATATATTTGACAGTTTTAACTCTTTCAGGAACGTGTGTGCACAGCTATTCTAGGCTCACGGTTACGTCTGAGGAGCATTTGGTAATGTCAAATGACCGGACAACACATTAACACAGTAACTCTCCTCCAGCACATTGATCTCATGCTCTAATGCTACTCCGAGCATCATGGAGAACACTGTTGAAGTATTGAATAGGAAAATTTCAAATCACAACTAAATTGTGACACAAATAAATGTATTCGGACTGGAATTTGGAGAATTTACTGTATCTTGTGTACAGTAAACGCCTCACAGCATTCGCACGAGTGCTCGCACACATACATATCCAAATAGGCTGAACGCATGATATGGAAAACATATACACAGCAAAGTCATTCTCATCCAATGACCATGCATCAACGGCACAACACACAACATGTCTGAATGTCCGATGCATGCTGTTATTTTCCCCTTTCTTACAATCAGAGCTAGAAGACTTTTTGAGTGTGGTGTGATCAAGATGCAACTATCTGAAATGAGCCATGAAACTGCCCCGGCTTCTGATCCGTGATGAAAACCTCCAGCTCCCAATGGGCTAAAAACACTCAAAGGAGGACAAGTTCCCTCCTGTCAGTAATGATCTGAGGTAACAAGATGCATCAGCACAAACATCCGGACAGAAATACCAACTTACTATGGCATGGACTGACTGAATTAATGTGGAGAACTAAAAACAAAGACAGTCGATAGATAAATTATAGAACAGGTGCTCGCAGGTCTTCATCAAAATCTATAAACATATTTTGATATTCATGCTTTTTAACCAAAAAAAAGGACAAGAAAGTAAAAAGGAAACACCAAGAAATCTGTTTTTCTGCTATGTCCTTAAACACGTATTACATATGTCGTTCTGGGATTAGCAGATTTCTTGGTGCAGTTGTTCACATTACACTTGCACAGCAATAACAAATGTATTAAAGCAGTCTAAAGTGCGTTGTTTCTGTGGGCTTCAGCAGGACTCAATCCAGAACGAGATACCAGCTATTAAACACTATGTTTTTACAGGCTACGGGATTGAAAGGGTCAGTTCACCGAAATGATGAAAAAACACATTTCCTCACTTACTCTTAGTTGTATCTAACCATGCTGATAGTTTTAATTGCAGTTTTAAATCTGTTTAAAATAAGCCACAGTCTTGCTGATGTCTATGTGAAGGCTGATGAGAAAGTTTGTCAGTTTGTCAGTAGCGTTCATCTTCTGGAAACCATGGCTGTCTGTGGTGAAATCCATAAACAAGCACCGTGTCCTTCCAGACACAGTGTCCTCAAAACCTGGACAAATTAAATTAAAGCAATATGCATGGCTAGCTAGCACTATAGGGAAGTGAGAAAACATGTGTTTTGGGTGAACAGACCCTTGGATTTACATTGAATCTAAAGCAATCGAACTGTTAAACGCAATTTTTGATTGTAAATAAATGCATATTAGGCAACCCACTTGGATCAGGGGGGGGCAGACTTACAGACTGGTCTTCATTGATTGGGTCCTGGACGCTGCCGGTGTTCTGGGGAACCCAGGGAGGGTCAAATATGGGGACACAGGGCATGCCCAGTATAGGAGACGGAAGAGTGAAGTTGATGCTGGGTGGAGGGATCTGAAACAGATAAATACAGCACGACATGGGTCAAAGTAGCCGAGTCATGTGAGACGGAATGTTTCTCATTAACCTTTCAGGACAACCTTTTGAAGTTGCACCCGGGGGGGGGGTGAATATAAACAAGTAACCTTTATTATTTGTATACCTTAAAGATCTGCTGGGCTCCTTCCTCCATGCGAGGCCACACCTGGTAGCGAAAGCGCCAGAGTGTGTAGAACTTCAAGACGGAGTTGATGCGCTGGCAGGCCTCCTGGTGCTGGAACTCCGCCATCATCATCTCGGTCACCGCGTCGGGGACTTTTACCGCACACAGAAGGAACATGGCAGCTGGAGGGGATTCAGAGAGGGCGGGGGAGGAATGAGGACAACAACCTACAGAAGAGACCCACAGATCACCGATTGCACAGCCTGATGGCCGACTCACCAGCAGCAGCGGCCATGTGTTCATCCACGCTGAGCAAGAGCTCCCAGGCTGCGGGCTGGATGTCTCCGTACATGTCGTCGGTCAAGATGGGAGCTGCCTTGATCAGCAGCGAGAGAGGTGCCGGCGACAGGCTCATCACCTGAGACGCACGACAAACCGACAACAAAGAAAGTTTGGTTATAAATTGTTCATTTGGTTCCATTATTGTTGTTTCCTCTTCTGAATAATTAAGTCTAAAAAAATAGCTCTCACCTGGTTGCGGATGTACTTGAGCATGCCGGTATCCCTCTTCCCCTCTGTGTTGGAGTCAGTGGGTCTTCTCTTCATAGACGGGGTCCTCAGGCAAGACTTGTCTGAACACTGAAGGCACGGGCATGTTCGGTAACCACCACAAAAACAGACATTTCAACACAGGACAGACAGTTCGTGAAACCTACCTCTTTGGTCTTCTTGGGACGTGACCCAATAATACCAGAGGAGGCGCTGTCCTCTCTCAGGCTGTCCACCGTCTCGCCGTACACAAGCTTGATGGCGCGTACCAGTCGGGCACAGGAGCGGCTGTGGTGCTGGTAGCAGCGTGGGTGGCAGAAGTCTATGTGGGTACAGATGAAACTCTGCTGGTTGCACAGCAGGATCATAATCTGTGCCGAGAGGGGGAGGAGAGGGGGGGGAGTCAGTGTGTAGGAAGGAAGACACCACATGCACCTCATGCACATATTAAAAGGCCCGTACATGGAGCCAGGACATGTTGCGGTGGTAGTTGTCCTCTGCTCCTCCAGAGCCCTGGCCCTCTGGCTCTATGCTGGGCTCACTGGTGCTGAAGGGACTGCCTGCAACAGGAAACAAGCACATGAAAATGTTAGAATTATACAATTTCTATTTCGAAATAAATGTGAGGAAATTACAAATGTCAGAGGCGAATAAAACTGAAGAGCGATGTCATCCAGACTTGTTTTGTCCAAGTGTTACCTATGTCAGTAACGGTGTCCCTGCTGTGTGTTTGTGACAGCAGCCCTTCGTCGTTCTCTGACTCGGAGTCCTGCCGGGGCATCTTGGTGCTCTTGAGGCTCCCGGCCCGGCGTATGGAGGACAGAGAGCCGCCTTTCTTAATGCGGAAACTGCGAGCCCCTTTGATCTGAAGCAGCCGGGAGCCTCCGATGCGAATCTTTCGGATTGGTGCTGGAGGTGAGGGAAGTGGGGCGAGATTATCTAAATTATTTTAAATGATAAGCAGTCAGGGACGATATATAAACCCAAATGGCCGAGTGCGTACGACACCAGATCTCACCTTGAACCTCCTGCTGCTTCTTCTCATCGCAGGCGGTGTCGGACTTCAGCGTGTGGCTGCTGCTGTTGAGCGAATCGTGTCCGTCCTCGTCGTCGAGGATGCCCGCGAAGCTGATCTTCCTCTCGTAGCGCTGGCGGCCGAGATCCGGGTCCAGGCGCAGGCGGCAGCTGTCCAGATCCTACAAGCCAACATGTGAGCAGGAATCACACGTTTACATTTAATGTAAGGTGCATGGTTATGATTAAAACACATTGTTTTCCCCTGTTAATATTCTATTTCATACAATTACCAAACTATATCTCTGTTTCACGATGCAATAATCAGTCTTATTTTTCGAATGGCTCTCAAACACACACACTGAATGCATGTATTTATGATTTGACGACTGACCACCAGTGGCTCGACGCGTGGGCGTGGCAAGCAGGGAAAGGTCTCTCGCAGGAACGTGGTGATTTCCAACAACAGCTGGCAGGCAGCCATCTTTAGAGCAAAGGGGCAGCCGCATTTTGTGGGATTGACTGTGTCTTAAAAATAAAATAATGTGGTTAGAACAATGTTGAGTTAGCAGAGAAAACTGAACTCGAAGTCCAGCTTTCAACTGTGTCTTGTGGTCGTTAAAAACAACAATAAGTGGAACTTGAGGTGAGGATTATTTTGTCACAGAAGACGTTTAGTCAGAATGATAGAGGATATTTTAATGACTCACTGTCATCCAGATAGTCCTCTTCCTCGTCTTCTTTTCTCATCCTCCGTTTGGTCTCTTCGTCAAAAATGTAACCCAGGATGTTTGCAGGGCTCTCGCTGTCAGAGTGACAGAGCTCACTGAGCCTCGTGCCGATTGCCTGAGCGGTTAAAAAACCATAGAGAGACACTCAAATATACTGTATATATATATGTGTATATGTAGCCATATATGCTAGATAACTGATGCCAGAAATCTTTAACTCACGTCTCCCCACTGGCAGAAATGTTTGGCAGCGTTCCACTGGAGCTTCTGGTTTCTTTTGTTGCCCACGATGGGTGATCGACCCCTGGAGAGGCCTCTCTTGGTGATGTTTACGTGGTGGCCCTTCATCCACTCCGGCCAGTTGCCACGATTACAGCGGTGCACGAACCGGGCACATTCGAGGAAGAGGGAGGCCCGGGCCACGACCGGGGCTTCCTGGACGAACCGGAATGTCGACAGAGATTTTAAGGTCGGCGGTTACAGAACAGAAGCGAGCGCACGTGTGTTCGTTAAACGTACCAGGTCCAGAGCAGCGGCAAGGATGGAGGCGTCGGGTATGGTTCCCGGCTCGCAGCAGTTCAGCAGGAACTGGAAGCGCTTCATGCCCTGTCGAATGGCGCCCAGATTCACCACATTCTTGTTCTTCATGGCCTCCTGACTGGCTGCTAGACGCTCTTGAAAACCGTGGGGTCCTGGAGGAAAGTGTGAACAAGAGAGGAGAGGAGAGGAGAGGAGAATAGAGTATAACAGAACAAGTGAAGAGATTTTTATTTTACAAGAAAGAAGCATGTTTGGGTGTAATCGTTTTTGTAAAGACTGCACTGAAGATTATATATATAGACATTGCATGAAGCAACATCACCATCCAGGACATTTGACAAAAAGCACTGAAGAGCCACCAACAAATGAAGCCGAGTGAGAGATGGACACACAGCCATCGGCAGTGGTTACACTTGGATTTGAATTGAAAGACATCTCAGAGACACAAAGACGATGGCATAGAGAGGCCATCTTCAGGTCTCTTGTGTAATATATTTTTCCATAATGGGCTCTTAATAAAAACAAGTGTAACCAAAGTCGTACAGAGGAAAGCTGTCTGTGGACCATTCTGTTTTTATCACTTTACTGAAAACTCAGGCATTGGAAAATACCACCAGACATCACCACAGAAGAGACGGAGAGAGCACTGACAGCGTCATGCTTGACACAGTAGCACAGAGATACGCTCGACAGTAGAAAGATGGTTTTCGTAGATATATGAGTTGATCCCACACCTCCGTTCCTCTCTTTCCACCAGTGGGTGAAAGACAGAGGAGGGGGTTCATTGTTGAAGAGAACAGAACGTGCATAGTTGGAAAGAAGGGGAGGTGAAGTTGGAAGTATAACACATTTATGCCAATCGGTCTGAAAAACAAAGTGTTTTTTTTTTCGACACTGATGGGTTGAAAGTAACACATTTAGGCTAACAGAGGGTAGCAGGCAGCTAACCGGCCGAGCTGACATGGAGAATGGCGGACGGAAGAACTGGCAGAAGAGGAAAAGACCACGACGAGGCGAGGCGAGACACGACACCACACGGACAAACAGAGGCAGGGGCAGGAAGAGAGAGAGAAATAGACAAAGGACGATGGGGCGTGGGTGGGCAAGGGGCACCCCGGGGTGGGGGAGGTCTACCATCTTTCTCTTCTGTGTGGTGAAGCTTGGATGGATTCCTCCTGCCAGACCTCCATTTACCGAGCCGCTTGAAGAAATTCTCCTCCTCGTCCCTGGCGTACTCCGGCCCCACCGCGCCCCCTTCTAGCAGCTTCACCGCACTGGTGAACTTCACCTAAAACACATAAAGACACCCGACAATAAGATCTGTGATCTGTTATCTTCCAATAAGTTTTATTCTCTGTTGTCTCATCTTTCAAAATAAAAGTCTAAACGCTGTTTTAGAGGCTTTTTCCGTTTCATTGCGTCTGACCTTTGAACTCTGACGTATGAAGGAGAGTCGATCCACCGAGCTGATATCCAGCAGGTCCTCAACACCGTCAGTCAGTCCAGAAAGAGAGGAACGCTTCAGCCAGTTCCCTGGAGACACGTGGATACAAAACAAAATGTACATGAGCAGACGAATGTGTAACGTATCGCACACACTGGGTTGTGAAGGCAAAGTACACATGCACACACACACACACACACACACACACACACACACACACACACACACACACACACACACACACACACATATAAGGGTTGGGTAGAGGAAGAAAAGGGGAGAGCATTCCCTCAACGTTATGTTAAAGTCACATAGAGGTTCATTCAAAAACATGACAAAAAAGGTGCAAAACTAACTTTTGTTCGCTTTTATGAGACAATTTAAACAAAAGACCCCGGTCGAGTGGCATTTGCAAATACACTTTTATAATATTTTCTCACAGTAGAGACAGCGTTAACAACAGAAGCGAAAATAAACTTTATTCTGATTATGTAGAGTTCAGAGTTAATCAGTCTCAGCTGCTAGCTTTCACTTGTTATAACACGAGCGTTCTTCGGGGTAGCGGTGCAGTTGGCTGTTACAGCGTTTGCATTGGTAGAGCAGTATATGCCAGAGAGAGAAGTCTATACAATACGATTTGTAAATACGACTCGACCCGGGCCTGTAACAACGTACACATCGGGAGGTATGGCAAACACAAACAGACATGAAACAAACACTGTGTGGAGATGGTTCCACATCCACATACGTAAGACAGAGCGAGTGAGTGGTAGGCGAACAGTCCCACGGCACGCTGAGGCACAGAAAGGAACAACAAACAGACCAAAGAGATGAAGTGACTTGGCCTCACGGCAGGTAATGTTCCAATGTTTGGCACACACAGAACACAGCATGTTAGAGTGAATGACCTGGGACGGCAAATGCAATGAGACACGGTCACGGGAATACATACTGTTACCAGAGCTGAATGATTTGGAAGCTCTGTTAGGCACTGAAATCTGGTTATCATGCACAATGCACATTTTAGACATAATCCTGGTCTTAAAACTCTTCTTACTATCGAAGAAACGGGTTTCGCACGACAAATGCTCTTACCTATTGGCAGCTTCAGTTTCTTGCGAAGTGAAATGCGGCGAGATCTGGAGCGAGAGCGCCGGTCGGTGGTGGTGCCGGAGTGCGCGGTGGTGCACTCCGAGGTGTCCTGCTCCGATTGGCTGCTGGTGTCACTGGCGGCACTCTGCGACTTAAACATCTTCCTCCAGAAGTCCTTCCTGCCGAGCAGAGCGCCCGGGATCTGCTCATCACTGGGGGGGTACAGAGAGGGGAGTGAAGGAAGGTCGGATTCGAATGTTTACACACGGATCAAAACTTCAGCCGACACACAGTTGTACATCTTTCAGTGTAAAATTAACGTTGAACACTGTGGCCTGTTGTTGTTTTTTTTTAAGGAGGGGGGAGGAAGCAACAGGAAGAGTTTTAAACGTTTTCCTATTTTGAGCAGAGCAGTGGCAGCTGGGCTCGACACGGATGGTGCTATATGGAGATGCTGTGAGGTGGACACTCACTGTTCGGGTGTCTGGGGGGGTCTACTGGAGATGTAGCTGCGACACTCATCTGCAGCACTGGACACCTGACCCTTCTCCCCGGACACACCCGCCTCTGACCTGCGCACACACACACACACACACACACACACACACACACACACACACACACACACACCCCAACACACAGACAGAGCGCTCAGGCCACCCGGTTCAGATGGTGAGAGAACTCTCCTGATGCAGGAAACCCTCCTTGAAGAGTTTTTCCCAATTTCCTACATAATTAATACTAAATTATGGACCTATGCCACTATTATGCAAACTATACATATGTGCCCAAGTTTAATTATGTATTCTTCTATGCCAATTAATCATTAGCCTCATATTCCAGCCATTTATTCCTTTTTTTTTTAATATATATTATTTTTATTTGTAATACTCTAGGTTATTACTTACATTACTAACAGTCTATGCAAAGGTCAGATCCATTTCTAATGGCTGCTCTCTCGCAGGGTGCAAGTCTTTAATGCGGTCATGTGACCTCCATTTCTAGTTGGGTGGTCACATGACGAGGTAAAGAGAGAGGAGGGGCCTCCTGGCAGGGGCCACATCATTTTGAAAATAACAACATCAAATCAGTCACTCAAGCAAGAAAAACAGATGCAGACATGACAAAAAAACATAAAGAAAAGAAAAACAGCCAGCAGGGATGGGAAGCGTAGCTCTGATTTGACGTAAAGGGAGTAAGTAAGACCTCACGCAACCAATCACTGTGATTGGATGATACATATTTTGTTACCACTTAATAAGAGGGGCGTTTAAGGTCTATGCTCAAGGACACTTCAACATGAATCAGTACGGGACTTTTTTTTGTCGATTTAACTAGTATGATGTCATAGAGACCCTTTCTGGCCGCTGATTGGCCAGTACCTCCTGGGTCCGGGCTGTTTGGCCTCCTCCTTCTCTTCGGGTTTCTTGGTGGTGGCGACCTTCTCGGCGCTGTCCAGGAGCGCGCTCAGCGCAACCCTGCGGAACACGTTTCCGTGGGCCTCCTTGATGAACTGCACCAGCTGGCGGATGTCACAGTACAGACCCTGGAGAGGGAGAGGGCGGCAA